>NC_068916.1:66587058-67212058 GCF_023091745.1 Budorcas taxicolor | reverse complement strand
ATTTTTCTTGGGATTGTTTTGGGGCACTTTTTTTTTTTTTTGGTTATAGAACAAGTATTTTCTTTCCAACATCTCAGAAAATTATTTAGTGACTGTACTCTCTGCCAAACAATAATTCTGCTCTTATAAAGCAATGTCAGGCTTCAACATCTATTCTTCATCTGCTAAGACAGAGTTCGCAAAGAATATTTCATCTTCAGCTGGGCCCTGTTAGTCCTTCAACTCAGCTCATAGGTGTAATATATCATGCCTGGAGGCCCTCTGGTATTATATAACCTCCCATGCATAACTTGAATTAGCAAGGAAATGACATATTTATATAGCAATTAAAAATATGTTTAGCATTCCCTGAGGTGCCGCCCCTCCCAATTATTTAAGCTAAAAGCACATTAATCATCTGGCAGGGTATACTACAATAGAGACAGCAGGTGTTTCTGTATCCATTGCTTAACACGACACAGGGAAACAGAACCTGAATTTACAAAACCTGGACCAGTCACCACACACTGATTATACTTACACTTGAACAAAGCATGCTCTTTTTTTCAACAATATCGTTTGGAGCTGTCACCTACCCAAATGCATGAAGCTCGTATGCTTTCATGTCACCAAATTCATGATAAGACCATTTATCACTGAGCATGAACAAGAGGAAAGGGGAAGGCAAGCTTATTCTCAGAAGTGTTCTTGATTTGAAAGTCTATCCCTGACAGATCTCCAATGCTGTGAGATCCCAGAACCTGTTAGACATGTTGGAATGTTCATTCCTGACTGCTCATGAATGGCATTATGTTAAAAGCACACTTTTAACTGCTGTACACTTCCTCAAACATAACAAAAACAAGAAACAACACTGGATAAACACACCTTAACTTGGTTGAACTTTCTGAAATACTTCAAGTATGCTAAAAATCTGATTAAAAGATGCTTGCTCCTTGGAAGCAAAGCTATGACAAACCCAGACAGTGTATTAAAAAGCAGAGACATCACTTTGCCAACAAAGGTCTGTATAGTCAAAGCTGTGGTTTTTCCAGTAGTCATGTACCAATGTGAGAGTTGGACCATAAGGTAGGCTGGGCACTGAAGAATTGATGCTTTTAAACTGTGTTGCTAGAGAAGACTCTTGAGAGTCCGTTGGACAGCAAGAAGATCAAACCAGTCGAACCTAAAGGAAATCAACCCTGAATACTCATTGGAAGGACTGATACTGAAGTTTCATTACTTTGGCCACCTGATGCAAAGAGCTGACTCACTGGAAAGGATCCTGATGGTGGGAAAGATTGAAGGCAAAAGAAGAGGGGAACAGAGGATGAAATGGTTAGATAACATCAGCGACTCAATGGATATGAGCTTGAGCAAACTCTGGGAGATAATGGAGGACAAAAGAACCTAGCAAGCTGGAGTCTATTGGGGTTGCAGAGAGTTGGACATGACTTTGCCACTGAAGAAAAACAAAAAATGGGGGGCATGCTAAAAATACTCGGATGAACCTAAGAGTACCCTAGCTGATCCCATGGTAATGACAATTAAGACTGGATAACCAAGGGCGATTATAGGAGCACACCAACCCTCTGTTGTCTAGAGCACTCTCAAGTCAGAGACAGGAAAGGAGCCCTGAGCAGCTCACCATTAGCAAAATGCCATCCCCATTTTTAAGGGGCTTTGTGTTTCAGAAAACACTTCCTCTTACTTCATTTCACAGGCATGCAATAACATTATAAGGGATGATTGAGACCCTCTCGTTTACAGAAAAGTGACAATTTCCTGAATTTTATCTGACTTTTTAAACAAGGTACATTTTTAAAAGTTGCAGTCAAACTCAGATATTTACACATAAGTCTATCATAAGTGATACAGTGGACGATGATTGTAGTAACTGGGTGTCCAGATTGTACTTTCACCATGTGCTGTATTGATGTTGTTGTTCAGTGCTAAAATATGTCCAACTATTTGCGACCACATGGATTGCAACACACCAGGCTTCCTGTCCTTCACTATCTCCCAGAGTTTGCTCAAATTCATGTCCATCAAGTCAATGTCATCCAACAAACAGCATCCAATGATGCCATCCTCTCTCATCCCCTTCTCCTCCTGTCTTCAATCTTTCCCAGCATCAGGGTCTTTTCCAGTGAGTCAGCTCTTCATATCAGATGGCCAAAGTACTGGAGCTTCAGTTTCAGCATCAGCCCTTTCAATGATTTCCTCTAAGATTGACTGGTTTGCTCTCGTTGCTGTCCAAGGGATTCTCAAGAGTCTTCTCCACTACCACAATTTGAAGGCACCAATTGGAAAGACAGCTACTCAGAAACTAAATATTAAACATCCAGCCCATTCTGACTTAATGTCCAGGCCAGATTCTTTTCCTAATCACCCAAAGCCTAGAGTGAAAAAGTTTTCACACAAACACGGCACAATTTGTCTTTATAGTTTTATATTAGACATTAGCCTAGAATCCAAAATTCTTAGACTCTCTAAGTATCTACCTTAAAGCATATCTGATGCCACTGACTATAACAGTTGAGGAAACATACCTAGGCATTTTGCTATAAGTGAACTTTTAAAATTGGTATTTATTAAGGGACTCTTTTTAGTGTTCTTGTCTATAGATAAGACCCAAAAGATTTTCTCGTCCTGGAATTTAACCAATTTAACTTTTTAAAAACCTATTTGTGCTTTTATTAAATTACTAAACACAGGTTAACTGTTCTAGCTCCACTTCGCCAAAGAGTGTCTGGCATACAGGAGAATCTCAATGAACAAGACAGATAAGATCTTGATTCTCATGGAATTTCTATCCTAGCAGTAAGGGCCAAGTCATCAAGCAATTACACTATAGTGTGAGAAAGGCTTTGTTAGGAAACATCTATGATGATATGAGAGCATTCAGAAGGAGTGTCTAACTTAGATTTAAGGGATCAAGGAAGTCTTCCTGGAAGAAAGTACTTCTATGCTAAGAGACAGTGGACGTATAAGAGCTAAAGAAAGTAAATACAGAGTCAAGCAGAGCAGTGTTCCCAGAAAAGAGACCACATACTCAAAGGCTTGGTGGTAAGAAAGAGTATGAGTTTGGGAATGAGACACCCCTGGCATTGATTCCTGCCTCCACTATTGCTACTTATGTGATAGAACATTCCTGACCTTTCGATTTAACAGCTGAACTTGACCAGAGCAGACGTCACCTTCATGGTCAATTTTGAAATCGCTACCAAAAAGACCCGCACAGCTTCTACGAGCTCAGTGTGGCTTCCCTCTGACCGAGTGAGGCTGCCTTTTCTAGTCCCCAATTACTATAATTGTAAAATTAATATTTAACATTTATTTATTACTAAAATGTGTGGAAAGTACGAACTTATCACAGAAAGGCATTAGTGTGAGGATAGAGGAAGTCCAAAGAAGTCAGATGGTTGAGAGGTGGAACCAGGAGGGACACAGGTATGAGGTTCTGAGGCCAAGGCATGGCTTGTTTTATGAAATCAAATACTAAGCATGAAAGAAAATAACAGCTGTAAAGTAAGAATAAAAACCCTGCATACTTTATCAAGTTATGAGAGCTAAAAGAGATAATATGAAAATAGTATTTATAATAATAATAATAATAAAACATATTCAGCACTTACTGTGTGCTGAATGTTTTACACAGATTATGTCATGCAGTCTGTATCAGAGAAGAAAAATCTGACTTCATATTGCTAGTGTTTAGTCCTGCTGGCCCTACACCCTTCTAAAGAATGTTACCTTTAGTCTGAAATATGCATGGTAGCTCATTCTCTAAGGCTCTGCCTCCCAAACTTGACCTTTAAAGGTATAATGCTTTTCCATTTGTGTAGAGATAAAAAGCCGCAGGACAGAAAATAGCACTTGCCTTGTTGGGAGGTTTACAGAACCCTGTGATCAGACCTATTGGTGCAGCTGCAAGAACAAAGTACGAAGAATTCCAGTACCAAGAAGTTTGTGAGGACCAGACACATCCCCTTCTCCTTTCAGTATGGAAGAAGTTAGGGACTTTGCTGGTAGTTTAGTGGTTAACAATCCACCTGCCCCTGGAGGGGACATGGGTTCAGGCCCTGGTCAGGGAAGATCCCACACGCTGTGGGACAATTAAGCCCATGTGCCACAGCTACTGAAGCTCGCGCACCGAGAGCTCATGCTCTGTAACAAGAGAAGCCATCCCAAAGAGAAGTCAGCGCACTGCGACAGAGTGGCCCCTGCTCGCCACAAGTGTAGGAAGCCCACCCACGGCAATGAAGCCCCAGTGCAGTCAAAATCAATCAATCAATCAATTTTTAAAAAGAATCTGAATTCTAACTTGGGTATGATAACTCTTGGAGACACGAGTCTACCATCGTCTCCATCTGCTGGCTTTATGAATAAAGCTATTATTCCCTGCTACAACTTGCCTCTCTAGTCTTTCCATTTATCGCCTGGCACGTGCTAAGTGGTGTGAGCTTGGATGAGGCAATAAGTCCTTCTAACAACTATAGGATGAACACACAACTATTACTCCACTTTACAGATGATAAAACTGAGGCAAAAAAAAGGGTTTAAGTAACTTAGACAAAGAGTCTTAAATGGTGGAGCTGGCATCCACTCCTGAGCAGACTGCCTTTAGAACCACAATCTTAACCATGAACTACACTTTCTTAACTGTTAAGTACCAAACTCTTCACTGACCCCTTTCTGGTCTAAGATGCTATGATTCTACGACTTCCATAGCAAAGTATGCCTTTTAACATACACACTGACAACTAGCTGTGGTATACAGCAGAAAAACATTAAAATACCTCTTGATGATAAATACATACATACATGCTTACTTACATGATGGCATTTATTGGTCTGAGCAAAGTACTACATTCACATCGGGTTCTAATGTTTGCATTGTAATTCAACTTTTCTGTCATGCCCTGTGCTCAGCCCACCCAAATCACCATCTCCAAGGTAGAGATGGGTATTTGCATTCTGTGTGAAAGCTGAAGACTGTTTTGATTTTCCTTGCCCGAATAGTGAAAAATGATACTCCAACTTGATTATGACTCTCAGAGGGCACCTATTCTCTGCACCAGGAACCTTAATTTTCCTTTAATCGGTGTGGTTTGTGTGTGTGCGTGTTTTAACCCGAGCTGCTTACATAATGAGAGGAGTATTCAAGCTGGCTTTGCTCTGCAGCTGTACCATTTTCTAACTTGAGAGCCTCATGACTTTTATTTAGAGACCCTCAAAACTACTACAAAGTCACAGTTAATTCACAAGCCTAATTACCTTGGCCTCCACCCTGGCTTCTTTTGATACCTCCAGCTCAATTCTTCTCGGGCTTTTTGTTCTGTGGTTTCTCAACTGCTGTTACTTTTAGCTGATGTCATGGAAGAGAAAGGCAGGAGACTATTTGGAGATTTTTTTCAATTGACTCCCAATTTATTCTGTAACCTACACTACAGAAGCCATATCTCAAATTCCAGTGATACAGCTCATGCAAGACTGCTCCTTCTTATGGGAAGCAAAAGACACTCCAATACAGCCCTTGTCTTTGCTTTACCCTCGTGTGTTTTCTCAAAATTTACAATTGGAACAGAAACCACAACCTGTCTATATACAATTCCAGACTCTGTATTATATTATATTCTTTCTTTACATAAATTCCTTTGCGTCACATAAACATCCTGTGCGATTAAGTACTACTACTGCCACTTTGCAAATGAGGAAACTGAAGTTCAGAAATGTAATCCACATGGCTAGGAAGTAGTTCAAACAGTATTTAAGCCATTATCTATTTTGACTTCTACAACATATATTCTAAATATCTGCTTCTTGGGTGTCAGAAACACAAAACACAAATTTAAAAATTAACTTTCTAGCCTTATAAATCACAGTGCTTTGTAGAAATTATTTTATAAGATTGTTTTTAAACAAATAAATGACTTCTTGAAGAGCATATCCCTCTAGCTTTTGTAAATTCAGCCTGGTAAACTGCAAGCAGGATACAGAAGATAACGTTTAATTTTGTTTTTTTAAGAAGAAAAAGATATACAATACAAATTATGTACTGATCAAGTCAGGGGTCTCTAAGATTTAGTTAAATAGGATAGCATTTTTTCTATCTGGATGTGACCTGGATAAAGTCAATGCAGTACAGTACACTACCTTCTCCATTATTGCAGCAATTCTGTTGTGACCCAGAGGGAACACAGATGAGCCCACAGGATCTTGGAAAGATAGTCTAAAGCAGATATTTGCCATCGTGATTTCCACTGAGAACACAAAATGCAAGGGTCAGGTTCAAGCTTTAACCACCAGTAACTCTAGGGAACACACAAGGTCACAAACATGAGGTCTGGAATGAGCTCTAGAGCTGCATGAGTCCAAACTCTGAAAGTCTTTGCTTTCATTCAAATGCAGGAAGATAGTATAAAACAATAGATGCATTAAGCCTAAAATAAGCTCTTACATAGGACCACGTGTCATTTGCATTCAGGTATTGCTTTTTCTTTGTATCTGAGATAATGGCCTCAATCTTGCAGGAATCTATTAAGTAAAAAGACAGGTGTTATCCTGTATTAACCCTTTTTTCCCCCTCAAAATAAGCATCCTATCCAACAGCAAATCCTGTCAACAGTAAAAAATAATTCCTCCCTACTCTGCCATCATTATCATCTCACACCTGGATTATTATAATAGCCTCCTACCTCATCCCTATTTTCCCCCTGCTATTCTGCACTGCATTCTCATCACCGCAGACACAGCCATGCTGATAAAAAAGATATCTGGCCATTCCTCTTTTGCAGAAGAAGTGGCTTCCTTTGTCACTCAGAATAAAGTGATTTACAGATACTTCATGATTTGGCCCTGGCTAACTCTCTGATGTTGTCCCTAATGTTCTGTCATCATACTGACTGACCAACACAGGACACTCATATCTGTTTCTTGAACATGCTATTCACACACCATCTCAGGACCTTTGCACATGCTGGTCCCTCTGAGGCAATGTTCTTTGCCCAGACATCAGCATCCCTAACTCCCCCTCTTCTTGGAGGCCTTTACTCAAAGTCACCTAAATGAGGCTTTCCCTGGACTAATCTAAACTTTTAACTTCATTTCACCAATGACTTTCTAATCAACATCTGTTTTTCCTCCTTTGCAATATCAGTACCTAAAATGCCATGTGCTTATTTTTCTTTTATCTTCCTTAATGTCAGACAACACATCAGAATGCAAGCTTTATTTAGGGCATTTTTTTGGCTTTTGTTTCTTTTGCATCTTTGAAACCTAGAATAGTGCTTGGCACTTACTAATAATTGAATGCTAAAAGAATAACTGAATAAAATAATTAATGTACAGGTTTGTGGGCAAATAAGTAAGTAGATGGATGGAGATAAATGCAAATGGCACAAAGTAGGCACCTGGTAATGTAATGAATTAGAAAATGGATGAATTATAAAATGGTGGTTTCTAGGATGGTGGTATTACAGGTGATTTTTATTTTATTCTTTAGGATTATCTATGTTTTATCACATTTATATGTGATGAAAGTATAAACTATTTTTCACTTGTACAGAACTTTATAAGATTTTTCCATATACCACATCTTGTTTTATCCGCAGGGTGTTACACCAAATAGATTATATTCTCATTTTACATGTGAAGAATTGATGTCAAGAGAAAATAAACTGATTATCAAAGAGCTCACAGATACCAAATAACAAAGATTGAAAAAAAAAAAAGAAAAGATTGATTCTTTGGTTTATGTAAAGTGATGGGAAAATGCCAAGCAAACTGTTCCTTGAAAAAAGCAGGTTTGTATCAGAATTTTTACACATGAAGAGCTTATCAATGGTAAAAACATTAGAGAGGTCTAGACTTGAGCCTGGGTTTACAGAATGCTGGACAAAGAACTAAAACAAAATTGATTCTTTTAAATTGTGTTAAAATATGCCTAACATAAAATTTACCATCTTAATCATTTTAGATATATAGTTCAGTAATATTAAGTACATTCACACAGCTGTGCAGCTATCACCACCATCCATTTCCAGAGATCTTTTTACCTACCGAAACTCTGTACCTAATAAACAATAACTGTAGTTCCCCCCGCTTCCTGTCTGCTGGCATCTACCTTTCAGCTTCCCCTCTGTTAGGAATTTGACTGTGCTAGCTACTGCATATAAGCACAGTCAGCTTTGTCCTTTTGTGATGGGGTTACATCACTTAGTATAACATCATCAAGGTTCATCCATGTTGCAGTATGTCAGGATTTCCTTTCCTCTTAAGGCTGAATAACATACAACTGCATATATACAGAATGATTTGTTTAACCATTTATTTGCCAATGTGCACTTGGGTCACTTCCAACTTTTGGCTACTGTAAACAATGCCACTATGAACACTGGTATACAAATATCTGTTTGAGTCTCTGCTTCCACTCCTTTGGGATATATATCTAGAAGTGAAATTGTAGGATCATAAAGTAATTAAAAAATAATTTTTATAACAGAAATTTTGTGTACCTAATAGATATTATTGAAAAGAGCAGGTGTTTACAGCACGCTTCACTGGGCTTGAATGTAAGCACACATCAATACACCCTTTCCAAAGTGCATTTCTAGCTTTATTTTTAGCGAGAATGGACATTTGTGTATCCTACCATCTCCTGAGTGTCTATTACTGCACTAGACTCTGGGAATTCAGTAGTGATTAAGACAAGATGGCCTTTTCATTCTAGGGGACTGGAATGCAAAAGTAGGAAGTCAAGAAACACCTGGGGTAACAGGCAAATTTGGCCTTGGAATGCGGAAGGAAGCAGGGCAAAGACTAATAGAGTTTTGCCAAGAAAATGCACTGGTCATAGCAAACACCCTCTTCCAACAACACAAGAGAAGACTCTACACATGGATATCACCAGATGGTCAACACCAAAATCTGATTGATTATATTCTTTGCAGCCAAAGATAGAGAAGCTCTATACAGTCAACAAAAACAAGACCAGGAGCTGACTGTGGCTCAGATCATGAAATCCTTATTGCCAAATTCAGACTCAAATTGAAGAAAGTAGGGAAAACTGCTAGACCATTCAGGTATGACCTAAATCAAATCCCTTATGATTATACAGTGGAAGTGAGAAATAGATTTAAGGGCCTAGATCTGATAGATAGAGTGCCTAATGAACTATGGACTGAGGTTCATGACATTGTACAGGAGACAGGGATCAAGACCATCCCCATGGAAAAGAAATGCAAAAAAGCAAAATGGCTGTCTGGGGAGGCCTTACAAATAGCTGTGAAAAGAAGAGAGGCAAAAGGAAAAGGAGAAAAGGAAAGATATAAGCATCTGAATGCAGAGTTCCAAAGAATAGCAAGAAGAGATAAGAAAGCCTTCTTCACCAATCAATGCAAAGAAATAGAGGAAAACAACAGAATGGGAAAGACTAGAGATCTCTTCAAGAAAATCAGAGATACCAAGGAAATATTTCATGCAAAGATGGGCTCAATAAAGGACAGAAATGGTATGGACCTAACAGAAGCAGAAGATATTAAGAAGAGGTGGCAAGAATACACAGAAGAACTGTACAAAAAAGATCTTCACAACCCAGATAATCATGATGATGTGATCACTAATCGAGAGCCAGACATCTTGGAATGTGAAGTCAAGTGGGCCTTAGAAAGCATCACTACAAACAAAGCTATTGGAGGTGATGGAATTCCAGTAGAGCTCATTCAAATCCTGAAAGATGCTGCTGTGAAAGTGCTGCACTCAATATGCCAGCAAATTTGGAAAACTCAGCAGTGGCCACAGGACTGGAAAAGGGCAGTTCATTCCAATTCCAAAGAAAGGCAATGCCAAAGAATGCTCAAACTACTGCACAATTGCACTCATCTCACATGCTAGTAAAGTAATGCTCAAAATTCTCCAAGCCAGGTGTCAGCAATACGTGAACCGTGAACTCCCTGATGTTCAAGCTGGTTTTAGAAAAGGCAGAGGAACCAGAGATCAAATTGCCAACATCCGCTGGATCATGGAAAAAGCAAGAGAGTTCCAGAAAAACATCTATTTCTGCTTTATTGACTATGCCAAAGCCTTTGACTGTGTGGATCATGATAAACTGTGGAAAATTCTGAAAGAGATGGGAATACCAGACCACCTGACCGGCCCCTTGAGAAATCTGTATGCAGGTCAGGAAGCAACAGTTAGAACTGGACATGGAACAACAGACTGTTTCCAAATAGGAAAAGGAGTACGTCAAGGCTGTATATTGTCACCCTGCTTAGTTAACTTCTATGCAGAGTACCTCATGAGAAACGCTGGACTGGAAGAAACACAAGCTGGAACCAAGATTGCCAGGAGAAATATCAATAATCTCAGATGTGCAGATGATACCACCCTTATGGCAGAAAGTGAAGAGGAGCTAAAAAGCCTCTTGATGAAAGTGAAAGAGGAGAGCGAAAAAGTTGGCTTAAAGCTCAACACTGAGAAAACTAAGATCATGGCATCCAGTCCCATCACTTCATGGGAAATAGATGGAGAAACAGTGGAAACAGTGTCAGACTTTGTTTTTTTGGGCTCCAAAATTACTGCAGATGGTGACTGCAGCCATGAAAATAAAAGACGCTTACTCCTTGGAAGAAAAGTTATCACCAACCTAGATAGTATATTCAAAAGCAGAGACATTACTTTGCGGACTAAGGTCCATCTAGTCAAGGCTATGGTTTTTCCAGTGGTCATGACTGGATGTGAGAGTTGGACTGTGAAGAAGGCTGAGCGCTGAAGAATTGATGCCTTTTTTTTTTTTTTTTGAATTGATGCTTTTGAACTGTGGTGTTGGAGAAGACTCTTGAGAGTCCCTTGGACTGCAAGGAGATCCAACCAGTCCATTCTGAAGGAGATCCACCCTGGGATTTCTTTGGAAGGAATGATGCTAAAGCTGAAACTCCAGTACTTTGGCCACCTCATATGAAGAGTTGACTCATTGGAAAAGACTCTGATGCTGGGAGGGATTGGGGGCAGGAGGAGAAGGGGACGACTGAGGATGAGATGGCTGCATGGCATCACGGACTCGATCGATGTGAGTCTGAGTGAACTCCGGGAGATGGTGATGGATAGGGAGGCCTGGCGTGCTGCAATTCATGGGGTCACAAAGAGTTGGACACGACTGAGTGACTGAACTGAACTGAACTAAGACAGATAAATGGGTAAGCCCCATCTTTATGGAGCTTACCATTTAGAGAAGGGAGGTAAAAAATATTACACAAATAATAGCAAATAACTATGTTATGACTATGACATGCACTACAATAAGAAAATACAATGTGTTGTAAGAATATTGAACAGGCTAGCCTTTAGTGTGTGGGGGTGAGGTGCACAGAGGTGCCTCCTCCAAGAATCAGGGTAAGTTTTACAATGTAAGTTGGAGTTTAGCACCCATTAATTTTCAATTTATTTTTCAGTAAACAACCAATGTTGAGCGTCATTAGATCACTCCCTTCAAATTTTATAACCATACTCCAAAGGTTCAGAATAATGTTGGCAATATTCAGATGCTCATCAGATGAATTAATTAAACTAATTAGCTTAAAGTTTAATTAAATAGTAGCTATTAACTTCATTATCCCCATAACACTTATTTTTTTTTAAGTAGTGATTTGGGATTTTACATATAATTATTTCCCTCTTTAATTTTTTTTTTTTACCTTCTATTGCAGTGGTGTAAAGATGTTTATATCTTATGGGAAACTGTTGGAGAAGTGAGCTTTTTATTTTTTTTCTTTTTGTCATTATTTTCCAGTGATTGTCAGTTTTGGTTCTTATCTATTACCAGCCAATATGTGACCAAAGTAAGACCTGGAGATGCAAAGGCCAGAGTTCCTGTAACAAAGAACAAACCTGACTCCATATTGAATTTATTTCTTTAGCTTTAACCTTTGTGCTTTTTTGCCTGTGTTTAGTCCTTTTTGCTCTGCCTCATTGTGAAAGTATGTGGTTTATAGCCTCAAAAATACAGGAGAGCCCATTCTTCAGGCTCTGACCTTGAAGATATATCGCTTTCCCACTCATACAGAGATAAAAAGTTTCATAATAGAGAATAATATCTGTCTTATTGGAGACTTATAGGAACATTGAGACCAAACCTAGGTGGACAGCTTTAGGGACAAAGGATAAAATATGTCAGCACAAGAAATATGTAACAAGCACAAATTATACACACACAAATACAGGTTGTTGAGACAGCAAGTTTTTCACTAAAAACTTTGGTTCACTTTTCGTATTATGGAGCTGCTGCTTTGAAGCAGCTTCCCAGCCTGGAGTAGCACACCCAGCCTTCTTCCATAGTCACAATCCTGTGGCTAAATTCTCATCAAGGGAACATGTATGTAAACAATGCAGGCCATTCTCAGGGAAGTTTCTCTCATAATTCTTTGTACTCTCTTGCTCTCCTTTCCATGGATGGAAGCAACATGAAAGGTGATTTGGTAGGTCATTGCAATAAAAATGGCAACACTTCCTTCAATCTGGGTTCTTAAGTAACTGTGAGGAGAAGAGCACCCACCACTTCGCCACTGTATTTCATGAGAGTAAGAAACATTTTGCTATTCACTAATATGGGATTTACCTGTTTAATATTCTAGATGTCATTTCACAGCAAAGCACTGCTGTAAAGTCATGGGAAATCAGGAATATTTTAAGTCTAGATATTACATTTTTTTGCTATAAAACATAACAGTCATTTTTGGTGTTCCAAGTGACAACTGAGTGGGCCACAATTAACAAAATAAAAGAGAAATAAAATTTTAAAATAAAATAAATATTGTGAAAATTCAGAACGGGATTTCCCAAACTGAATGTTGTAGGTAGGTGAGAACACTGGTCAGGTTATTGCTAAACTGGAGAAATTCTGGGTTAAACAAATTATCAAGTTTCCTTATGGTGTAAGTATGTAAGTGCTCATACTTATTTATAAGCCAACATATTCCATAAATCTCTAAGGAGCACTGAACGAAGGTGGAGTGAGTATTGTATAAGTATTGTATAAGCTTTTCCTCAACTTTGAACTCAAAATCTTTGTATTTCATAGCATTTCCTAGAATAAGCTTTTCGTGAAGCACACTTGGGAGAATACTAACACAGCACGCTTTTAGTTTCGAAAAGAGTGATCACCCTCCATTGTCTTGAAGTTTCCTAGTGACTACAAGGGGGAATAGGGGACCACAGATAATATTACTAATGTTTCAGAAACCGTTTAAATGTGGAAAGGATATTACTGGGACGATGGATGAAGTCTGAATCTGGACTGTGGGTTAGATAATTGGAGCAATTTGAAGCAGCCTGTAGTTTGATTATTTTACTCTGCTTATTAAGAGGATATCTTTCTTAAGAAATACACATGAAATATTTAAGAGCAGAGGGACGTGAGTATCTTCACATTATTCTCAAACTTTTTTTAAAGCATATAGGGAGGTAGAGAGAAATGCGGTGGGAGGGAAAGGAAGAATGAAAGAGGAAAAAAAAAAATTAGGAGTGATGGGTGGGAAATCCTAAGAAACACTGCCTGAAATTTTGCTATAAATTTGGTATTTTACATGTACATGAAAACATACACATAAAGGGTTCAAAAAAAGAGTGTGAAGAGTGATGTCCTGTAGGAAGTGGGTTCAACATTCATTTTGGCTGTGCTTCATTTCAAACAGATCATATATGTTTATTTAAAATTGCCCTTCTGAGACCAGAATGCCACCAGCAGGAAAATCTGTGATTTTGACTTAAAATGGCTCTTATACCAGCTGTAGAGGTGGTATGCTGTTACAGTTTGGTGGGCAAAAAGACTGTTGCTTCTTCCATGTTATTTATTCATACAGGAGGCTTCTGCTTAAAAAATAATTCAGATTTTTAAAAAAATATTATTTTGCTTTGTTTATAGCAAAAATAAGAAACAGTCTCTTTTATTATATATAAAGAAAGGTCATAAACAAGTTGCTAGGTTTCTATTGCTCTAGGAAGAAAATGAAAATACAGTTCAGTTCAGTTGCTCCGTCGTGTCCAACTCTTTGCAACCCCATGAATCGCAGCAAGCCAGTCCTCCCTGTCCATCACCAACTCCCAGAGTTCACTCAGACTCACGTCCATTGAGTGTGTGATGCCATCCAGCCACCTCATCCTCTGTCATCCCCTTCTCCTCCTGCCCCCAATCCCTCCCAGCATCAGAGTCTTTTCCAATGAGTCAACTCTTCGCATGAAGTGGCCAAAGTACTGGAGCTTCAGCTTTAGCATCATTCCTTCAAAAGAAATCCCAGGGTTGATCTCCTTCAGAATGGACTGGTTGGATCTCCTTGCAGTCCAAGGGACTCTCAAGAGTCTTCTCCAACACGATAGTTCAAAAGCATCAATTCTTCGGCGCTCAGCCTTCTTCACAGTCCAACTCTCACATCCATACATGACCACTGGAAAAACCATAGCCTTGACTAGACGGACCTTGGTCCGCAAAGTAGTGTCTCTGCTTTTGAATATACTATCTAGGTTGGTCATAACTTTTCTTCCAAGGAGTAAGCGTCTTTCAATTTCATGGCTTCAATCACCATTTGCAGTGATTTTGGAGCCCCTAAAAATAAAGTCTGACACTGTTTCCACTGTTTCCCCATCTATTTCCCATGAGGTGATGGGACCGGATGCCATGATCTTCGTTTTCTGAATGTTGAGCTTTAAGCCAACTTTTTCGCTCTCCTCTTTCACTTTCATCAAGAGGCTTTTTAGTTCCTCTTCACTTTCTGCCATAAGGGTGGTGTCACCTGCATATCTGAGGTTACTGATATTTCTCCCGGCAATCTTGATTCCAGATTGTGCTTCTTCCAGTCCAGCGTTTCTCATGATGTACTCTGCATATAAGTTAAATAAGCAGGGTGACAATATACAGCCTTGACGTACTCCTTTTCCTATTTGGAACCAGTCTGTTGTTCCATGTCCAGTTCTAACTGTTGCTTCCTGACCTGCATACAGATTTCTCAAGAGGCAGGTTAGGTGGTCTGGTATTGCTCTAGGAGAATGAAAATGCAGTAGCTGCTGATCAAGAAAAGTATTCATATTTTGCTGCCAAGTCAAGGTGACTGGCAGTGATTACTCCACCAAATACTTTTGCTTTGCGCTATACTTGGACGGCAGTGACTGGTGGGCTGCCATCTACGGGGTCGCACAGAGTCGGACACGACTGAAGCGACTTAGCAGCAGCAGCAGCAGCAGCATACTTGGTCATTTATCTCTTTCTCCAGAGCTTTGAAGATCTCCAAATGCCAATTATGTTATCAAGCCAGGCATGGGTGGTCCTGGTCCAAAAACACCTTCTGTGATAGTTTCTGGGTAAGAAAGCCACTCAGAGTTCAAAAATAGATTTTAGGCTAGAGAGTGAAATGAATAATCTGAACACTGAGGTCACCGATTTGCCCTTTTGCATTAGGAACACTTTCTTCCCTCCTCAGGTCTTAGTTCCCTCTTTCTCTCACATCGTTACTCTCCACATGGTACCATTTGCATCATAGTTACTGCTGCCACAAATAGAAATAAAAGGTCTGTTGGCACCACATCTCCTCCTCTAGTTTCTATTCAATTTCTCTAGTTCCCCTCTCAGCAAAGTACCTTGAAAGAAGTATCTAAGGTCTTGGTTTCTGCTTTCTCATCAATACAACACATTCTGAGTGGTTGTTCCATGCCCACCTCTACATATTGACCACTGGGGGATGTGCTCCTCTCGACAGCCACAAACATAACACAAACAAAAATATCCACAAGAGCATGACACCCCTTGGACTGACTTAAAAATAGCCTACCCCTGACTGTCTGTGCTTCTTTTTACTGTTTAAATGGTTTTAGGAGGCCTGAAGTGAAGAGGTAATCTTCTGATTAAAACTTCTATACACTTATTTTCTTTTGGTGATGAAATTCTTGAATCTTAAACATTATTATTATAGTCAGAATCATGGTAATTTCTGGAAATTCAAGAAAATTTTACACATGGTGACATTCTCTAAAATTAGGCCTAATTTCTTCTGGATAATAGATGCTTTCACAAAGATGGCAAGAATTCCTGGTGAATTTCCAAAGAAAAAATATGTAATAGGCTCTTGTTAAATTAATTCTTAAATGGAGTGATTTTTTTCCAAATATAAACTAGCCTTGGGCAGTCTTAATGCATTACTTACTTTTAAGTGATTAAAGGTAACTCCTACCAAATCAATAGAAGAAAAGATGCTAAAGATGAAACATTAAAACTAAAATTAGCATTAACTAAGGATAGATATAAAATAATATGAGATCATGGTTTTCTTTAAGTCCAACAGAATGATTGGAGGTTAAAGAAAAAGAAATGGGAAATTGAAAATGTAATTGTATTGGCAAATATCTTCCCTTACAGATACCTTTCAGAGCAAATTATACTCTTCTGTGAATCACCTAAAAGACATGAATGCTAACAACAATATAAATGAAGTCTCTTTTAATGTCTGGACAACTGAATGCTAATTGATTATTAACTGAATTTAAACACCAAATATGTTTAATGATTAAGAAACGTTATTCCATTACTCTGGGATGGTACAAGAAGATGCAAATGATCACATTTCTCTACATTTTATAAAATATCACCTTCCTTAGGGTATCTCAGGAAGAAACACAAGGGCAAAGAATGATACATGACTGAAATCTTTCTAGATTTCCCTAAAGGAAATAGAACAAGGACAAGCAAAAGCCCATTCAAAGATCTTTAAGCTTGAAAGAGATGCACGGAAAATTAACAGAATAAGTTTCACTACCCAAAGAGTAGTAAATCTAAGGTGTTCAGTACTCTGCCAAAATACTGAACACTGTTTCAAAATCTTCAAAATATTTAATTCATATAAGTCAAAGTAAAGTCCCATTGCTCTGAGGTAACTAACTTAAATAGCCCTATGCTCGCAAAGAATCGGACACGACGGAGCGACTGAACTGAACTGATGGACTATTTTGTATACATTTCTTGTCAGTGATGTATATACATCAATGTATAATTTGATTCCTTGAACATAGGGATTCAGTTCAGTTCAGTTCAGTCGCTCAGTCAAGTCCGACTCTTTGCAACCCCATGAATCGCAGCACACCAGGCCTCCCTGTCCATCACCAACTCCCCGAGTTCACTCAGACTCACGTCCATTGAGTCAGTGATGCCATCCAGCCATCTCATCCTCTGTTGTCCCCTTCTCCTACTGCCCCCAATGCCTCCCAGCATCAGAGTCTTTTCCAATGAGTCAACTCTTCGCATGAGGTGGCCAAAGTACTGGAGCTTCAGCTTTAGCATCATTCCTTCCAAAGAAATCCCAGGGTGGATCTCCTTCAGAATGGACTGGTTGGATCTCCTTGCAGTCCAAGGGACTCTCAAGAGTCTTCTCCAACACCACACTTCAAAAGCATCAATTCTTCAGCGCTCAGCCTTTTTCACAGTCCAACTCTCACATCCATACATGACCACTGGAAAAACCATAGCCTTGACTAGACGGACCTTAGTCCGCAAAGTAATGTCTCTGCTTTCGAATATGCTATCTAGGTTGATCATAACTTTTCTTCCAAGGAGTAAGCGTCTTTTAATTTCATGGCTGCAGTCACCATCTGCAGTGATTTAGGAAAATATTAACTGTGATGATCTATACTACTATCATTACTGAGCAGCCAAAATTGAAGGGTGGAAAAATCCAGGAGCAACTGAAGACAACTTTTTGGAGAAGGTAAATCAAATGAGCCCTGACTAACAGCTTCTTAATGGACTGCAGGAAGTGGGGAGATGACAAGAACTGTCCTAAAAGTGATCCACTTTTGATAACTATAGACCATCTTTCCTCATCGCGTGACACAACTATTAAAAGATCTATCTAAGCAAACCAAGCAATTCAAATAATAGATAAACATATCATAAAGACACTACAAAATGTAAAGTCCTACTATGCCTTATCTTTTGAACAACCTTTAAAGACTGTTGCTGTTGTTTAGTCACAAGTGTCTAAATCTTTGAGACTCTATGGATTGTAGACCACTAGGTTCATCTTGGAGAAGGCAACGGCAACCCACTCCAGTATTCTTGCCTGGAGGATCCCATGGATGGAGGAGCCTGGTAGGCTGCAGTCCATGGGGTCACTAAGAGTCGGACACGACTGAGCGACTTCACTTTCACTTTTCACTTTCATGCATTGGAGAAGGCAATGGAAACCCACTCCAGTATTCTTGCCTGGAGAATCCCAGGGACAGAGGAGCCTGTTGGGCTGCCTGACGCGACTTAGCAACAGCAGCAGCAGCAGTTTGCTCAGACTCATGTCCATTGAGTTGGTGATGCTATCTAACCATCTTATCCTCTGCTGCCTCCTTCTCCTTTTGCCTTCAATTGTTCCCTGCATCAGGGTCTTTTCCAATGAATCGACTCTTTGCATGAGGTGGCCAAAGTATTGGAGTTTCAGCTTCAGCATTAGTTCTTTCAATTAATATTCATGGGGGATTTCCTTTAGGACTGACTGGTTTGGTCTTGCAGTCCAAGGAACTCTCAAGAGTCCTCTCCAGCATCACAATTTGAAAGCATCAGTTCTTCAGTGCTCAGCCTTCTTCACGATCCGATTCTCACATCCATGCATCACAACTAGAAAAACCATAGCTTTGACTATATGGACATTTGTTGACAAAGTGATGTCTCGGCTTTGTAAGATGCTGTCTAGGTTTGTCATAGCTCTCCTTCCAAGGAGCGAGTGTTTTTTAATTTCATGCCTGCAGTTACCCACTGCAGTGATTTGGGAGCTCAAGAAAATAAATCTGTCACTACTTCCACTTTTTCCCCTTTTATTTGCCATGAAGTGATGGGACCAGATGCCATGATCTTCCTTTTCTGAATATTGAGTTTCAAGCCAGCTTTTCACTTTCCTCTTTCACCCTGACCAAGAGGCTCTTCAGTTCCTCTTCATTTTCTTCCATTAGAGTAGTATAATCTGCATATCTGAGATTGTTGATATTTCTCCTGGCAATCTTGATTCCAGCTTGAAATTCATCCAACCCAGAATTTTGCATTGATGTACTCTGCATATAATTTGAATAAGCAGGTTGGCAATACACAGTCTTGATATACTGCTTCCGCAATTTGGAACCAGTCAGTTGTTTCATGTCCAGTTGTAACTGTTGCTTTTTAATACATATATAGGTTTCTCAGGAGACAAGTAAGGTGATCTGCTACTCCAGTCTCTTTAAGAATTTTCCAGTTTGTTGTGATCCACACAGTCAAAGACTTTAGCATAATCAATGAAGCAGATGTAAAGTTTTTTTTTTTTTAATCTTCTTGCTTTCTCCATGATCCAACGAATGTTGGAAATTTGACCTCTGGTTCCTCTGCCTCTTTGAAACTCAGCTTGTGCATCTAGAAATTCTTGGTTCACATAATGCTGAAGCCAAGCTTGAAGGATTTTGAGCATTACCTTGCTAGCATGTGAAATAAGTTTAATCATATAGTACTTTGAACATTCTTTGGCACTGGAAGGAAAACTGACCTTTTCCAGTCTTATGGCCACTGCTGAGTTTTCCAAGTTTGCTGACAAATTGAGTGCAGCACTTTAACAGCATTATCATTTAGGGTTTTTAAATAGCTCAGCTGGAATTTCATAACCTCCACTAGCTTTGTTTTCAATAATGCTTCCTAAAGCCCACTTGACTGCACATTCCAGGATGTCTTGATCTAGGTGAGTGACTACACCATCGTGGTCATCCTGGTCATTAAGACATTTCTTGCATAGTTCTTCTGTGTATTCTTGCCACCTCTTCTTAATCACTTCTGCTTTTTTTAGGTCCTTATCATTTCTGTCCTTTACTGTGCTCATCCTTGCATGAACTGTTCTCTTGGTATCTTCAGTTTTCTTCAAGAGATCTCTAGTTTTTCCCTTTTTATTGTCCTCCTTTATTTCTTTGTATTATTCGTGTAAGATGGCCTTCTTATCTCTCCTTGTTTATTCTCTGAAATTCTGCTTTCAGTTGGGTGTATCTTTCCTTTTCTCCCTTCCCTTTGGCTTCTCTTCTTTCCTTAGCTACTTGTAAAACCTCCTCTGACAATCACACTGTCTGCTATAATTTCTTTTTCTTTCTTTAATAATACATTTCACCATGTTCTTTAATTTCTTTCTTTTCTATTATAATTTCAAACAGTCAGCTAACCTAAGTTCAAAGAAGGCCCAGTAGAGAATATAAGTTCATCATTGTCAACACATCTATAGATGCCCAGTTTTGCCTTACAAGTCTTGAGACTTTGGCTTTCCATCGTTAATACTAGCTGTTTCATTTTCTAGTTACTAAAAGAATTAAAGAAAAGGCAGTATATTTTTATAAGGAAATATAAAACTGATAGGGTCATGAACCTGGCAGTCACCACAGAATAACTTGAATCCTTAGTCAGTGGCTACCCTAAAGTCAAAATTCAACAAATAAAAGGGAGGTAAGAATAGTCAACACATCCTTTTATCTTTTGCTTCATAAAAGTCAATGATAGACTAAACACAGGGCCCAAAGACATGGAGATCACAGGAGCACCATACATCGCCCTATGTGGATGGTAAAACATTCCCTGCAGCGTGTGAAAAGTTAAGGGTACAAAAGGAGGGGCAGCCCGATTAGGAAGCCTTCCAAGTTAGGCAGAGGAATATTGTCTTCATACAGTTGGCAATCAAGAAGTGATGGCCACTTGAGGAGAGAAGCGATATAGCACGTGAGAAGGATTAATTGGGCAAGGTCACACATGCAGAGGCCAATAGGAATTAGATGAGATTAAAGAGGGCCTGAATGATAGTGGTTGAAGTAACAGTGGAAGAGGAAGGCAAGAAAGACAGCAGAAGCATTTAAAAGGAAATCAATTTCCCCAGTACTCGGGGATACAAAATGCTGACTCAGAGTCAGCACTGCAAACGGTTCTGGAGGCACTTGTGTTGGTGACCAAGGAGGAGACAGGAATTCTGGTTCCAGGCTGACATCCCTGCTTCCTTCAGGGATGTCACATACCCGATGCTTTCATATCTTTCTTCTCTCCTGTCTGTGGCTCTCATCCTGGACATACAAATGGGTTCCAAGAGGAAAACTTAACTCATGCCAAACAATGTCCCACACTTCCAGGCCTTCTCCTTTTCCATTCCTTATAAGAAACATGAAAGAAATAGTGTTTCCCTACATTTATCCTAAAACTATTTTAGTGTATAATAGTCAATTTACACTGGAAAAAAAATCCTAAAAAATTTTAAGTTAAAAAAAAAAAAATATATATATATATATATATATATATATATATATATATACACCTAGTTTTATAAAAACCAAACACCAGAGGACCATCTGTTTGAACTGATCTCCAGTGAGTTCAGTCACTCAGCTGTGCTCGACTCTGCGACCCCATGGACTATATAGCATGCCAGGCTTCCGTGTGCATCACCACTTCCCAGAGCTTCCTCAAACTCATGTTCATCATGTCAGTGATACCATCCAACCATCTCATTCTCTGTTGTCCCCTTCTCCTCTGGCCTTCAATCTTTCCCAGCATCAGGGTCTTTTCAAATGAGTCGGTTCTTCGCTTTAGGTGACCAAAGTATTGGAGCTTCAGCATCAGTCCTTCCAGTGAATATTCAGGATGGATTTCCTTTAGGATTGACTGGTTGGATCTTCTTTCAGTCCAAGGTGACTCTCAAGAGTCTTCTCCAACACTACAATTCAAAAGCAGCAAATTTTCATTGCTCAGCTTTCTTTATAGTCCAATTCTCATATCCGTACATGACTACTGGAAAAACCATAGCTTTGACTAGATGGACCTTTGTCACTAAAGTAATGTCTCTGCTTTTTAATATACTATCTAGGTTCATAGCTTTTCTTCCAAGGAGCAAGGGTCTTTTAATGTCATGGCTGCAATCACCATCTGCAGTGATTTTGGAGCCCCCCAAAATAAAGTCTCTCACTGTTTCCATTGTTTTCCCTTCTATTTCCCACTAAGTGATGGGACCGGATACCATGATCTTAATTTTCTGAATGTTGAGTTTTAAGCCAATTTTTTCACTCTCCTCTTTCACTTTCATCAAGAGGCTCTTTAGTTCTTTAGTTTCTGCCATAAGGGTGGTGTCATCTGCATATCTGTGGTTATTAACATTTCTCCCGGTAATCTTGATTCCAGCTTGTTCTTTATCCAGCCTGGCATTTCACATGATGTACTCTGAATGTAAATTAAATAAGCAGGGTGACAATATATAGCCTTGATGTATTCCTTTCCTGATTTGGAACCAGTCTGTTGTTCCATGTCCGGAACTATTCTCAACCCTACTTAAAATAATCTTTAGTCATGGAAATATAGGCAACTGTTCTCTGTATTTAGCAGAAAGGTAAGAAAATGAATTGAACATATTTGTCGTTGTAGATTTCCTAAATAGGGGAAAAATACACTCAGGGACTAGGATAGGTTAAAAATAGAGATCTAAGCTGGTAGCCACATTTCATTAAAAATATCTTTTTTTTTCCCTTCCGCTTGCTGTTTCCAAGTTGGAGGAAAAAAATACAATGAATCCTCTATTGGCCTCCCACTGAATCTTAGGAAATAGAGTCAAATTATTATTAAATGTATACTGGTCTGCTGATTACATTAATACTCTTATTTCTCATCACTCTTGTTTGGTCAGTTCACAAAACTTTACCCGTCCACTTTAGTTGGTTTCTGCTAATGTCATAAAATGATCTCTATTTAAGAAGTCCAAAAAAAAAAAAAGCATCCACCTGTACTCCCTCTTCGTATGTGTATGCTTCAGCCTTGGAATGTGTATGTGGATTTTGTATTGACAATCCCAGGCAGGTGACAAACAGGTTCTCATATCAACATTTACTGGAAACTTACTTTCAGATGTCATAGCATCATAATAAATGAATTAAAATGCATACTTCATTCATCAGACACCAGTGTGCAGAGAATAGTTATATGCTCTTCATGAAATATTATGCAAACTCTGAAAGCACTCTTAGACAGACAGGTTATTTCACCTCTCCAAGCCTCAGTTTGCTCATTCATTACCTTGTTATAATAGTATAACACTAAGAAGTATAATTACTTCTTAGGCTTCTTGCAAGGTACCTCTTAACTCTGTCTAGCACACAAGGCATGTTCCACATTCTTCATTAGCAATGCACATCCCTCTGTTGGAGAGTCATCCTCAATCTCATTGTCCTTGCCTCTCCCAGCAATCCTGTGTCTCACCAGCCTCTTTGCTTTTCCTGACATTGCCAACGAGGGGTCTCCTGCCATAGAGTGGTACTTCCTGAGTCCTGTTTGTAATGAATCATTATTCTCCCAAGGTCACTGAGCAGAATCTGCGATCTTAATCTTGGAGGCAGGTTTCTGGAGTGTGACTGACCTTTAAGGAAGGCGCCCTCTGAGAGCACCTGACTCAAACCATGAAATGTTGAATCATTAACAATTTAAAGCAGAAAAGAATTTAACCAAGCTAGACAACCTGTAAGCTGGGGCCATTAGGACCATTTTGGTGTTGTTCAGGCCAAACTAATGACTATGAAGAGAAGGTACCTGAAAACAAGTAGATGGATTCCACTTTACTATTTCCATTTTAAAACTCATTTGGAATTTATCTGGCGTGTCTTCCTAGGTTGACCTTTTTTTCCCCACACCAATCTGTTCTAATTAGTCAAACAGTTTTTTTTTTTTTAATTTAAATTTTATTTTTTTACTTTACAGTACTGTATTGGTTATAGTTTTTAACCACCAAAGTCTATTAAAAATGCCTTTGCACATCGACTATTCAGATATTGTAAAACAAAAAAGCTAATGTTAGAAACAATTTTTTTTTTCAGATGACCTTCAAATATAAAGGTTCATAATGCAAACAGAGAAGAGTGGTATGGATAGGCGTGGTGAGGGTTGTGGGGAAGCAGGGCACACAAACCTCTTCCAAAGGCTTCCCACAACAACAACAACTTGTGATGCTCTGAAGGTCCAATAATACATTCTGATAGCCAGTTTGGTCAACTACTAGCCCATAAATCCTGATTTAACTCAAACCCTTTATTTCACGAATGGAAATTAAACCCAGAGGAATCTAAGAGGACTGTCTTAGGCCACATTAGATACAGATCTGCCAATGGGATTTCTTGACTCCTAATCCAAAGTCCTCAGTTTCATCTTTTTAAAATTTTATTTTTATTTTTAGTTATGGTACATATGCTTTGTTGCTCTGCATCACGTGGGATCCTCCTGGATCAGGCATCAAACCCGTGTCTCTGCATTGGCATGTGGATTTTTCACCACTGAGCCACCAGGAAACCCCTCACTTTCATCTTTGATTTACTCCTGTACCCTTAGGTGGCATGAGGAAATAAAATATCACAAATTCAAACCTCTATGGAACATCAACTAGGCTCACAGTTCTAAGCCCTGGGGGGTGGGGTTAAAGAGATCTCAATTTATAGCCTTTGTCATGAAGTGGGTAATACTCTCTTTTCTTAAGCCTAAACCCTCTCTCATACCCACAGCCATACCCCCCACACAGGCCTGAGAGTTAAAAGATATCCCAGGGAATGATCTGGTCCACCCCACTGCCTTAGATAGATGAAATGTTTACTACCTTTTAAGAAATGGTGCTCCAGAGGTCTCAAAAGAAGGAGAAAATTACTGTGAGCAGCAAAGAAGCCTATCCTAATGCTTTTAAGGAGAGAGGTTTTCCCTGGAACAGACATTTCATATTGGAAAATAAGACAAAAAATCATAAATATAATTACATAAAGAATACAGTACAGACTATTCATGCGGAAGCCATTGAAGGGAAATCCCAGTTTTGGGTCAGTAAAGGTGAGTCTTAGTGTTTCTTGAGAAGCTTCTTACTAAAAAATAAAAAAAAAAAATTAAAAAAAAAAAGAGATTTCAAGTCCCAAAGAACTAAGAACAATGGTTTCTATATAAGGATACAGATTCCACGGCCTTTCTGAAGGTCAAACTTTGCTCAGAAAAGACATGCTATTTATCCCTGGCACAACACTCATGCTGAGTCACCAAGTCCAAGTGGCACCATGAGAAACTGTTTCGTTTACAATAGCAACCATAGCAGAGTGGAACACACCAGACACTGTCTCCAGGGTGGCTCCATCACGGCGGAGCCTGCCTCTAACTTCCTGCCTAGTTGTGCTTAGAACCAGTGACCAAGGCTACTGCATAGCAAATCCAGGGCAGGAATTGTCCACAACGTATGAGGGAGCAGTGTGGAGTGTCCAAATGACCCTCCCTCATCAGAGATCTATGATTAAATGGTGTTCTGCATATTCACATATGCCATGAAGCTACGTGATTGTTTCCATGTTAGAACTAGCATTTAATTAGACTGAGTCTTTAAAATTCATCTGAACACCCTTCATGCTTGTCTGTTTAGTGCTTTCTGTCACTGATTTTTGAGTTACAATGTCTTCCTCGCTTGCCAGCAGGTTTAGAAAAAATGTGCCCTTAAGTTTGTTTTTAACATTAAGTTCACATTTCACTGATTGTCAAAGTGAAGTCTGAAGACAGCAATAGCTTTTGTTTTTCTTTTGTAATTGTGCCTATCTAATATACAGAATTTTGCCAAAATTTACATCTTCCTGCCCCCATTTCTGCATGCCCTATTTACTGCTTGTGGGTCCTTGTGGATCCACAAGGATATATATGGATCTTGGATACATGATTTTAGGGATTTTTAAAAATATTTTACATTTTTTGCTTATAATTGTATTTTATAATTTCCAGAAAAAAAATTAGAAATATTTCACCTGTAAGTGGTTTTAAGGCTTACTCAGCAGTTATTTTATATCACAACTCTCTCATTTGGGGTTTTTTCATTTGTATTTAGTTTTAGTTGGCTAGATCAAACAGAGAAGATACAAAGTATGTTTTGTGAGGCTTGAACTAGTCAGAAAACACCTCAGGTTCTCTAAGATAAACAACTCATCTGACTATACATTCTTGGGATTCATATTTCCCTTTGAAAATATGTAGATATTTCATTGTTTTCTGCTTTACTTTACAAGAGAATACTTTGATTAGTACAAGTTCTGTTTTTCTGTAAATTTTTTCTGTTTTTACACTGGAAAAACCTGTTTTGCCAGGATGGACTTAGATGCAGTTGTCTATTACTTTATCTGGCTCTCAATGAAACCTTTAAATATGACTAGCTCAGAAAAACATTCCTAGATTATGTCTTTGATATGTTAGTCTTTGTTACCATCTGTTCCTTGGGAATTTCTACAGATTTTGGGAAAAAAAATTGTGTAACTCATTCCCTATTCACTATGCAATCATCTTTATTTTCTTAGAATTTGTCACTTTTTCCCTTATTTGTTCTAGGAAAGCACTTCCTTTTTATTCTTCACTTGGCTTTTTCTCAGTATGAATCCTTTGCTGAGTCTGCAGTGGGTTTTAACTTCATTATTGGCTTTTGGTTCTCTTACAATGTCCCTTATGTCATTTTCCTTGATTCTATGACCTTTTTGTCTCTTCTGACTTGTCCTTACACATTTCCATTCTTCTGCCACTGAGAAATCACAATGACCTTTCCCCATTTCACCACTACCTACCCCTCAGTTTTCTCAACCTTTTTGTGATTTGTAAATACATCATTCACAGGAGGATGCTTTTCCTCGTGTCTTCAAGATGATGTTCCTGCTCCTTATCATGTGGTTGCCACCCACATGGGCTCCACACTGCTTCATCTACTCAAAGGGGAAGGACCTATGCGGGTGCGATGCTGCTCCTGGGTGTACCCTCTGTCCCCATGGACACTGACTGAACGTCCCTCTCACATCCACAGCTTGAACTCTGTTTAGGTATCAGGAAGGCTCTCATCTCTCACACTCTGAACAGAGGGAATTCAGGAAGGACACCTTCCGGTTTGCTTGGTCACTCACGCATCCTTGTGCTTTCTCTTGCTTAAAGAGATTTCTACATGGGAACCGCATCTCCCAAAACACATGATGCCTTGGCTTTTTCCTATTTCTGGCAGTTGTTTTTGGGGACTGTGGCCTCTCACTAGTTTGTATCTAGCTTTATGCATAAATGTGTGTGTATATATATAATTGCATGCCTATGTGTGTGTGTACATGCATGTGCATGCATGTACAAGTGCATGTGTGTTCAGTCATGTCTGACCTTCTGCAACCCGATGGACTGTAGCCTGCCAGGCTCTTCTGTCCATGGGATTTTCCAGGCAAGCATACTGGAGCGGGTTGCCATTTCCAATCCTCCAGGGGAGCTTCTTGACCCAGGATTTGAACCTGTGTCTCCTGCACTGCAGGCAGATTCTTAACCACTTGAGCCATGTATGTGTATGGGTATGCACAAATATGTGTATTATGCATGCTTGTCTACATATGTGTATTTGTGCTTATATGTATCCATTTGTGTTTTCTGTACATGCTGCTGCTGCTGCTAAGTCGCTTCAGTCATGTCCGACTCTGTGTGACCCCAGAGACGGCAGCCCACCAGGCTCCCCCATCCCTGGGATTCTCCAGGCAAGAACACTGGAGTGGATTGCCATTTCCTTCTCCAATGTATGAAAGTGAAAAGTGAAAGCGAAGTTGCTCACTTGTCTCCGACTCTTCGCAACCCATGGACTGCAGCCCACCAGGCTTCTTCATCCATGGGATTTTCCAGGCAAAAGTACTGGAGTGGGGTGCATGTGTGTGTAAATGTGTATGTGTTTTCCCTGTGGCGTTAGAATAGTAGTCCCTGGCCTTTTCAGCAACAGGGACTGATATTGTGAAAGATGAATTTTCCATGGATGGGGGTGGGGATGGCTCAGGTGGTAATGCAATCAATGGAGAGCAATGAGGGTTGGCAGATGAAGTTTCACTCACTCGTTCACTGCTCACCTCCTGCTGTGTGGCCCATTTCCTTACAGGCCGTGGACTGGTACTGCTACCATGGGGACCCATGGGTTAGAGAACTGAAGAACAGATTGACTGAAAATGGCAACCACAAAGAAAATAAGAGGAAATGTTCATCTTCCCAGCTGCTACTGATACTAGATTTTGCATTCAGGGCCCAAATACAAGTCAAAGTCAAAGCATCTCCTAAGAAACTTCAGCTGGGCGGCACAGGAGATATCCCATGTCCAAGGTCAGGAGCAGCGGCTGAGAGGAGATACCCCACATCCAAGGTAAGTGGCAGTGGCTGCACTTTGCTGGAGCAGCAGTGAAGAGATATCCCACAACCAAGGTAAGAGAAATCAAAGGTAAGACGGTAGAGGCAAAGAGAGGGCGTTAGAGGGCAGACAGACTGAAACCGCAATCACAGACAACTAGCCAATCTGATCACATGGACCACAGCCTTGTCTAACTCAATGAACTTAAGCCATGCCGTGTGGGGCCACCCAAGACAGACGGGTCATGGTGGAGAGGTCTGACAAAACGTGGTCCACTGGAGAAGGAAATGGCAAACCACTTCAGTATTCTTGACTTGAGAACCACATGAACAGTATGAAAAGGCAATATTTCCTGTATGCAGGTCAGGAAGCAACAGTTAGAAATGGACATGGAACAACATACTGGTTCCAAA
Source organism: Budorcas taxicolor (assembly GCF_023091745.1). NCBI lineage: Eukaryota > Metazoa > Chordata > Mammalia > Artiodactyla > Bovidae > Budorcas > Budorcas taxicolor. Next base: position 67,183,491 of record NC_068916.1, on the reverse strand, counting down.
TAGGAAAAGGAGCATGTCAAGGCTGCATATTGTCACCCTGCTTATTTAACTTATATGCAGAGTACATCATGAGAAGCTCTGGGCTGGAGGAAGCACAATCTGGAATCAAGATTGCTGGGAGAAATATCAATAACGTCAGATATGCTGATGACACCATGTTTATGGCAGAAAGTGAAGAAGAACTAAGGAGCCCCTTGATGAAAGTGAAAGAGGAGAGTGAAGAAGTTGGCTTAAAGCTCAACATTGAGAAAACTAAGATCATGGCATCTGGTCCCATCACTTCATGGCAGATAGATGGGGAAACAGTGGAAGCGGGGTCAGACTTTATTTTTGGGGGCTCCAAAATCACTGCAGATGGTGACTGCAGGCAAGAAATTAAAAGATGCTTACTCCTTGGAAGAAAAGTTATGACCAACCTAGACAGCATATTAAAAAGCAGAAACATTAATTTGTCAACAAAGGTCTGTCTAGTCAAGGCTATGGTTTTTCCAGTAGTCATGTATGGATGTGAGATTTGGACTATAAAGAAAGCTGAGCACTGAAGAATTGATGCTTTTGAACTGCGGTGCTGGAGAAGACTCTTGAGAGTCCCTTGGACTGCAAGGAGATCCAACCAGTCCATCCTAAAGGAGATCAGTCTTGGTGTGTTCACTGATGTTGAAGCTGAAGCTCCAATCCTTTTGCCACCTGATGCGAAGAGCTGATTCATTTGAAAAGACCTGGGTAAAGTTTGATGCTGGTAAAGTCTGAGGGCAGGAGGAGAAGGGGACAACAGACGATGGGATGGTTGGATGGCATCATGGACTCAATCGACGTGAGTTTGGGTGAACTCCGGGAGTTGTTGATGGACAGGGAGGTCAGGCGTGCTGCGGTTCATGGGGTTGCAAATAGTTGGACATGACTGAGCGACTGAACTGAACTGAACTGAAACTTCTAAAAGGGGAGGATCCTGTATTTCTGATGGCTGAATACATAGTATGTTTAATTGTACTGCTGCTGCTGCTAAGTCGCTTCAGTCGTGTCGGACTCTGTGCGACCCCATAGACAGCAGCCTACCAGGCTCCCCATCCCTGGGATTCTCCAGGCAAGAACACTGGAGTGGGTTGCCATTTCCTTCTCCAGTGCATGAAAAGTGAAAGTGAAGTCGCTCAGTCATGTCTGACTGTTAGCTACCCTATGGACTGCAGCCTACCAAAGATGCAATTCCATAAACCTTAAAGGTTCATGAAAATTATTCTAAGAGTTTGATGAGAGATTGACTGTCATTCCTAGTTTGATGATGGAATAATTTCTTATTTGCTGTTTTATCTTAGAGATTTTATGTACATCATTAAGAGAGGCTAAGGAAGACACAATTTTTAAAACCTTGAGTCCCTTTTCTCCATTTCCCCCTTCCAGATGTTTACAGCTTCAAAGATAAAAACTACCTGAAATATAACTTGGCTCTATGTGTTTTTGAGCCTCTCCATTTTATCAGCATGTACCAGGATGCCCAGAGGGGACAAGTAGTGTACCCAAAGTCTGAGAGCTTGTAACAAAGCCCAGACCATACCTCAAGTGCCCTGACTTTAATAATGATGAGACTCCACTTGGCTCTGGAAAGAAAACGATAATGATTGCTATTTAGAAAAGCTACCAAGTATGTGTATACTTTTGTTCTACCAATCCTTAGGGAGAAGGAACAGTGACTCTCATTATTCTTGAAGCACTGTCCTGTCACTAACAATAGCCACTTCCCATTTCTTATCCTCTGAAATGAGCAAAACTTCTACAAAGGTAGGAAGGCTGTCTTCACACATATAGGGGAAAATGACCTTTCTAGAGTCTGTGTACAAGACTAAGAAGATACTGAATCTTTACAGATCCTTTGAAAGTTATGCACAATCTAGATTTCTCTTTTCAAATGCTTACGGCTAGCTGCAGCCAAGAGATGGACCAAAGGTTTTTCAATTCATGCAATCACCATACACTTTTCATTCCAACTCTAAGCCATGCACATCCCCCAAACCCAATTTTGCAAAGTGCCACATTCTTTTGAAATATTCCATGGGTTTCATTATGCATTTTAAAAAATGTAGCCCTGAAGCTAATAAGGAGATAGTCAGTGAAAACATGTTCCTTTTGAATTGGCTCTATGATACTGGTTGTTAATGAACCTTAGAGAAATACAGCAGGAAGAACACTTTTCAGATTCAAAATCCACATACACTGACCATCTTGAAGCAAAAGTCACTCTAAAGTCAAGAGGCTTCTGGGGCTTCTGCTCTTATCATTGCAGAAAAATGCAGTAAATTCAGCACCATGAGATGAACCTGTGATGCCTTCCAACCATCCTCATCACTTCATTTGGGATGACCTTCATTTTTATTCTGCTTTCTTACCTCCCTGCACAGGCCTTGTGTGCTCAGCATGGGACTTGTGATTCATGTCCAAGCCAATGACGATAATCCTGCTCCCTGGCCAGCACTACTGGTCCAGAGATGGGCATGTGACACCATTCGGGCCAGTGAGACAGATGGTGAGTTTTGCTTGGTGCTTCTGGGAAACAAGCTTCTGGGCCTTCTGAAAGAGCTACAAAAGCAATAACCACACCCTTATAGAAAATGAACAGAGAGAAAAGGGGAGAACTGCAACATCCTCAATGTATAGGCAAGACTTTTTAAGGAAATAATGAGGAAACTATAAGTAAGTTTAATTTCCAGTCAACTGAGAAGGTATGTTTTTACAGAATAATTTCTTAATATTACAAATGGCTTTCTAAAGACTTCTGCAAAGGGAACAGCTTCTGTGGCAAGAGAATCACTCTCAGTGTATGGTAAAGTCATCACTCTTCTCTGGAAGAGAAATCCTGGAAATATCAGGAGATTAAAAAAAAAAGCTACTCTTTTTGACATGCCGCTGATCAATGTAATTTGAACTGTCATTCAAATAAACTAAAAAAGCCTAGGTAACTTTCTGAGAAGCAGCGGGCTTAGGAGAATGTATCAGAATCATTTATCTAATTTTTCTTCTGGGTTTACATCAAAACAAAAGCAATGCTATTCTAGTACGCTTTTTTCATTACACTTTCAACACATGAAACATGGGTTGCCGAGGTAATCACTGACTTCCATGATAAAAGTCATAAATCAAAGGAAAGAGTAATATTTTTAGAATTATGCAAGTTGATTTCACATTACCAGGGATGGCCAGAAACACAGATAACCTGAAAGCTGACATTTAGAGGTCAGCAGAGAAAAGATGACTATTTGCATGGGAAAGCTATTTATGCAATTAAGTGAAATTAATTATGCTTGTATAAGTTTTATAAACACATTACAGATCTGGATTTTGGGCTAATTAAGCTTTAATTTAGTTGAGAAAACTAAACCATGTAAGCTTTTATGAGAAACCCTTGGTCATCCACTGAAAGGAAAGAGGTAAAATCATAGTTTTTAGGAACCATCTGAGAAATAAACAGTTTAGGAAAGCTCTAAAGACAGAAATTATAGTCAATTATGCAAGATGTAAAGCTATAGTTTGAGGTTATGCTGTCCTTCATTTCTCAAGAGTACCCCTTAATTAAATGCAAATAATCAGAAATGGCAATTAATAGATTGCTATAATTCCCTGATTAGAGAGTGGAGCCCATTTACAATACTTGTGGACTATGGACTCTGCAATAAACCAAACGAAATGTATATTCATAAATTCCTCTCCAATGTGCCCCTTACTGAAAAGTCTTCTATGATGGTGCCACCTCAGAAGCTAGCCAACGATGTTAGCAGCTGTCAAACCATCACCAATATTTATAGGACGTTTGGACAATCAATCTTCCTGGCAGATAGGGATATTGGCATTGAATAGCCAAGCTACAGGCATAGGACTTCCACAAGGGTGAGACCTTTGAACCACCTGAAGTAAGCATACAATCATACAAATCAGGAACAAGCTGGTAAAAGCTTCTCATAAAAGACACAGGGCAGAGCAGGCGCCCAAGTGCAAGTACGTTCCCTTTTTTCTCTTCATACCTCCATAGGGGGCTGACTACTCCGTGCCTTCTCCCCATCTACGGCTTTGAACTTGTCTCTCCCTATGTCTAGAATCCCCCTCAGTTCTCCTCGGCTGTCACAACCCATTCTTCGGGCTTGTTCTAAACTTCACTTCTCCAGAGACACACGCTGATGTGCGTCTGCAGCAAACCATGCCCAATTATGCAGTGCCATATCTTTCAGAGGACATATCAGAATTCATATTTTGTTTATTAAGTAGTTTGCTTCTCATTCTCATTCTTGTGTTTCACACAGTTCTGTTTCAAGTTCAGTCAGCAACAATGCATTCAGAAAAAGCCCTGGAGTGACTGTAATTCTCGTAGCATAGATGATTTTTCAGCCACACCCAAGTTAAATATGCTTTTAAGACTCCATTAGTCATTTCTTTACAAGTGAGCTTATAAATCTGTGCTGAATTTCTGCAATTGAATCCTCTTTTCCTCTTTATAAGGCACTTTTCTAAGTGTCCAAGTTGACAATAATAATAATAAGCATTCACTGGGTATCTACAACACTCTGTGTTCTGGTTCACTCCAATCTTTAACACAACTCCTGAAATGCATTACTACAAACAAGTAAAGTGAAGCTCAAAGTTAAGCTTCTTGTCCAATACCAATCACCTGGCTCACCAGCAGCAGAGCTGAGGTTTGAACCCAGGTCTGTTTTCTCAAGATCCTGTAAACCACAACTCCCACTTCTCTAAAATCATATTTTTCACACATCAGGATCCTTCCAAAGCATCAGTTGGCAGCCTGACTTCATAGCAACTCTGGACAATGACAGCATGATGGAAAATGAGCAAAGAAGCAGGGCAGTCTAGACTGGAAGGATTTACTCCTACATATTTAAGTTTGCTGATGTGAGGCCTCTGAACCTCTTAAAGCTCAGTAAGTGATTTGTACAATATGAAAGAAGGGAATAAGGTCCATTAGAGAACACCAAAGAGAATTTCTCAATATACTGTGTAGGAAGCATACTGTCAGGTGGGAGTAAGAAGTATTCATCTGAATGTGTGGACACTTAGAAGGTTCTAAAATCAGAGTGGGTATACTGCAGACCATTAGCAGTATATATACTGCTGACACACACACGTGTCAAGGGCTCTTTTATGAGGCCTTGCTGCTGACTCTTGAGCTGTCCCACTCTCAGCCTGGAAAGTACCAAGGAAGGGGGTACAATGCAGTTGTTAGGAGTTTGGGGCTCATGTTTCCCTTCATATCCCAGCTCTGTCATTTACTGAAACCAGGTGAAAAATAACCTGACCACTCTTTGAAGCCTCAGTTCACTCATTTAGAAAAGGGAGAGAGTTAAAGGACCCGTCTTCTAGGGATGAAATAACATACCCCATGTGAAGTGCTCAGTATCATGCCCAGCACAGAAGAAGCTCTCAGTACAAGTCACCCTACTGATGACAATAATCTATACGCAAATACAGGAGTTAACGCACCTATGAGTGGCCAGATTCTGTTTGTAGCAATGAAAAACGCAAAAGACTTGTTCAAAATACCCTCCCTTTTTCTAATACAGAAAGTATTTATATTAAGTGTGAGGAATTACAGTCCGTATCTATCCTTACAGATGAGGTCCCCAATTCAACCACAATGTAGCCAAGTGGTCCTTAAAGAAAGCAAATATGATGACACATTCTTGCTTCTTTTTTATGATTTTCTTCTCTTTTTCATTTTAGCTCATTATCTTTACTTTTTTGAATCTCACAAGTATTACCTAAATACATTCTCCTTGCAAAATGTCACTAGAAAATAGTACAGAAAGGCAAAGTCACCTTCCACTGTCCTCTCCCATCCGCCTCATCATCCCACCTCTCCCCACTGCCCAACTCCTCTCCCAGTGGAGACCACTGTAACAGATGTTCACGAGATCCACATACTAGATTGCCATCACCTCTTACTCCACTCTTCAATTTCATTTTTAGCATTTATACAATCGTCTTGTCTTGGAAACCTCTCCTCCTTGATTAGTAAAGTGTCTGCCTACAATGTGGGAGACCTGGGTTCAATCCCTGGGTTGGGAAGATCTCCTGGAGAAGGAAATGGCAACCTACTCCAGTATTCTTACCTGGAAAATCCCATAGATGGAGGAGCCTGGCAGGCTACAGTTCATGGGGTCACAAAAAGTCGGCCACGACTGAGTGACTTCACTTTCATTTTCATCCCCTCTGTACATTCCTGCAGCATCCGCTCATTCTGGTGGCATTTCTACATTTATTTGTTTGATCATATGATCAAGTCTCTCCTTTTAGACAGCAAACTCTCTCTGAGGAAGGCCACCATTTACTTCTGTTCACTGTCGTACCTCCAGAACCTAGTACAGTGCTCCCCCCACAGGAAGAGTTCAATAAACATTTGTTGAATAAATGTTACTTATTCATTAGGTTGTCACAGTTGGTAACTAAGACTGACAAGAGATTCGCAGAGTTGAAGATTTCAAATAGAAACCAGTCACTTAATTGGGACCTGGAAATTATTTTTCAAAGAAAATCACAAAAATCAGAAATTCTCCACCAGTGAATGAACAAGATGCAAATTATCTCTGCTCTCATGGAAACCTCCTTGCCAAGAACTGCAAGGCAGGTTTCAATTAAGAAAATAAAAATTTGCTCATGTGAACCAAAAAGCATTCACTTCCAAATCAGCAACCAACTATGTATGACATAAAGTTGGTTTAAGTCAATGAGTGACTGACTGAGTGACCCAAAGGATCATTTCCTTCTATCTTTGGCTTTTAGGAAGAGCACTATTTTTTTTTTTTAACTTAGAATTAAGAGAAATTTCAGAGAGAGAAAACAAGCTTACTTAACATGGCCAACTACAGACAGCACATTAATGATCAAAACTCCCTGCCATTGGCCAACCCAGATACAATGGCTAGCCAAGGAATGAGAATATATCGAGTCTTTTACCAAATATTCCACAGACACTGACTCAAGACTTGCCTGAGTTTGCAAAAGGCAAAGCTCTACAACTCACTGTTCATTCTTGTTTATTCTAAAGTTGGAAGGTTGATTGTAGTAGTTATTAGGCATGAGACCTTAAGCAGATCACTGATCCCTAGTTGCCCCTTCATCAGTTCTAATGAGGTGGATGAAACTGGAGTCTATTATACAGAGTGAAGTAAGCCAGAAAGAAAAACACCAATACAGTATACTAACGCATATATATGGAATTTAGAAAGATGGTAACAGTAACCCTGTATGTGAGACAGCAAAAGAGACACAGATGTATAGAGCAGTCTTTCGGACTCTGTGGGAGAGGGCGAGGGCAGAATGATATGGGAGAATGGCATTGAAATGTGTAAATTATCACATGTGAAACGAATCCCCAGTCCAGGTTCAGTGCATGATACAGGGTGCTCGGGGCTGGTGCACTGGGATGACCCAGAGGGATGGGATGGGGAGGAAGGTGGGAGGGGGGTTCAGGACGGGGAACACGTGTACACCCATGGTGGATTCATGTCAGTGTATGGCAAAACCAATACAATATTGTAAAGTAAATAGATAAATAAAAGGGTAAAATTACGTTATCCCTGCTATGTCTCCCCCATGGGATGCTGGTAGAGACCCACGTAATGCAGCAAACATGGACCAATGTTCCAAGGAGTCAAGAACTTTTACAAATGTACCAGTGGTTACGAGGACTGACTGGAGCTCTGTTTCTCTTACTGTGTCCCTTGGTAAGTAGCAGTCACTTGAAAACACTTGCTGAAATACAGTGATGATTATTACATAAAATTGTAATAGTAACAATTTTATGGATTTTTTTAAACCTGTGTGTGTGTGCATCTGTGTGTGTGTGTGTGTGTGTGTGTAGGGAACAACACACTGGGAGTCCATCACATTCGGTCCTTAGTAAGTGGCTATGAAATGGTGCACTGCTCTATTGTTTTCCACTGAAAAAGGCTTAAATTGTCCCCAAGTTCCACTCACTAACTCATCCTGTACCAATACAGCATCTACTATTAGCAAACCAAGTGTTATGAGATGCTAATAAGTTTTTACACTTAATAAAGCTGACCAATAATTAAAAGCTGGCAAATATGCATACTTTCAGCCATACAGGTATTCCAGTTAGAAGGTTTCACCATTAAATATAAAGGCTATACTCCTGAGAATTTTTTCTATTCTTTAACTCCATTTTTAACAAAGCAACTCCTTATCAATTTAGATGATTCACATGTGGCTTAGTGAAGGCAGAAAAGTAATCCAAAAGGTAACTAAATCGTGATTCTTACAACACAGGTACTGGTTCTGTAGCTAGCAACTCCTTAAAATTTCCTGAAGCTAAAACTGTCTGAAGTAGTCAATGACTGAGCCAGTTTTGAAGTAATTTTAAAATGTGCACTCTTTATTGCTCCTAGATACAATGGTGACCATCATTACCACTGAAAGTTCTGCCAGTAAACACATTACTAGTTATGTCTATTTTTTGACAGCAAACATTTCTGAAAAAGTTAAAAGCATAAACTTTCAAGTTCAACTCACTTGCACAGATATATGTATATGTACAGACAGTTTGCCCTTGTATATGAAGTATGTAATAGACATACAAACTATTATTATTACTTCCTAGCTGAAAAAGGTGGTAAAAAAGCAGGTTAAGCAAGCTCTGAGCTTTAGTTTTCTTGTAGATGAAGGGGAGATAATAGCAGACCCCTCACAGTGTCACTGCGAGGAAAACAGAGAGAACTCAGGCAGGCCCCTAGCACTGTGCTCAATGCAAGGTGTGGTGTGTGATAGCCAATGGCAGTTGTTCTTGGTGGTGGTGGTGGTGGTATGCCAGGCTGTACAGCTCTTCCTGGACTTACAATAGGGTCAAATTTTGAAAAGCTCACTATCTGTTGCAAATAAGATAAGTCAAAAATGCATTTGGGACTTCCCTGGTGATCCAGTGGTTAAGATACCAACTTTCAGTGCAGGGAATGTAGACTCGATCCCTGGCTGGGGAACTAGGATCCCACATGACACCATGGTGTGGCCAATATATATATATTGCTTTAAGCCATTAAAGAAATGATACAAGATACAATTAATATATGTAAGCTACTGAACATCACAGCTTAGGCTCTCCAACCTTAAATATGCTCAGAACATTGACAGCAGCCTACAGTGGGGCACAATCATCTAACCCAAGACCTATTTTATAATAGAGTATGGGATACATCATGTGACTTACTAGATGCTTCACTAAAAGGGAAAAGCAGAATAGGTCACAGTGTACCAGTCATTTATCCTTGTGAGGGCGTGGCTGACTGGGAGCTAGAAGCTGCTGCACCCCAGAGATAGGACCATACCACCCATCTACAGCTTGGGAAAGAATTACAATTTAAAACTGGATCTACTTTATTCACACAACTTTTGCAACATGAAGTTGAAAAATCATAATTCAAACCATCCTAAGTTTGGGACCATCTGTACTTTCCAAAGGTGGCCAGAACCCTATCTCCTACAGCCACCATACAAATGATCACAAATTGACAGGTTAAAACAAAAGACATTCATTCTGTAATATTTCTGGAGGCCAGAAGTTTGAAATCAAGGTGTCAGCTGGGCTCCACTGCCCCTCGAGGCTCTAGAGAGGAATCCCTTCCTTGCCTTTTCCGTCTTGCAGAGTCTGTGGGCATCTGTTGCAGTGTCGTCACCCCAAACCCTGCCTCTCTGGCCATGCAGTCTGCTTCTCTTCTGTCCGTGTCAAATCTTTCTCTGCCTTACTCTTATGAAGAAGACTGCCACTGGGTTTGGGGTCCGAGTAGAAATCATCTCAAAATCCTTAATCTAGATAAGACTAAATAAGGTAATACAAAGTTCCAGGGATTAAGATGATGACCTGTGTTTTAGAGGATACCCACTCCAGTATTCATGCCTGGAAAATCCCATGGACTGAGGAGCCTTGTGGGCTACAATCCAGGGGTCGCAAAGAGTCAGACATGACTGAGCGACTTCTGTGTGTGTGTGTATTCAATCCACAACAATTTCCCATCCTGTAAGTTCCTCTAGAACCTTGCAAACTCCCGCATGTAGAGGGGATTCTCTGTGCCTTCCTCTTGAATTCTGGCAGGATTTTGTATCTGCCTTCACAAACAGAGTGAAGTAGTGATGCTATCTGACTTCTGAGCCTAGGTCATAACAGCATTAGGCACTTCTACCTCATTTAAGTGGGAAACACACCCTGGAACCCAACTACCATGAGGACAGGAAGCCCACATGAGCCTACATGGACAGGCCATGTGTAGGTGATCTGGCTTACAGAGGTTCCGGCTCACAGTCAGCATCAATTGCCCACACATATAAGCACACCTCCAGATGGTTACAGTCCGAACTGTAGAATCAACACCTGTCATGGAGGCTTCTCAGCTAAAGCCCTAGACATCAGAGGCCAGACTGAAGTTCCCACTGAGATCTACCCCTCAGATGCCCCAAATAACTACATTTATAGCAGCTTGCTCCTTTTCCTCACACCCAATCTCTGCTACTCCCCTCCTTTCAGTATTCCTGATTGGATAGGTAGAGAGACTAGGATATAGGACCTTTTGTGGGTAAAGAGCTGTACTGAGTGGGGGAGTCACCGGGACCACTTTTGAGTCTTACTTTCTGAACCTGTAGAATATGGAGTTTGACCAAATGATATATATGGTCTACTGTAGCTCATATAATTTCTAATTAAGGGATCCTCCCATATTGTCAGTCAGAATGAGAGAGACTGAGTCACTTTCTCCTCTGAAAGTGTATGTGTTTGTGTGTGCTCCCACTATATTTAGAGGAAAATCCAAGATGCTCAATGCCAGGAAATATTTCTAATGCACTGTTGTTATTTTTTTTAATCTTTAACCTTAACGCATTCCATTATTTAATGAATAATTAGTCTCTTATTTATTGTTATGCAGCAAACCACCCCAAAACTTCGTGGCTGAATACAAGAACAATCATTTATTTTGCTCAGGGCTCTGCCATTTCCTTCTCCAGGGGCTCTTCCTGACCCAGGGATTGAACAATGGTCTCCTGCATTGCAAGCAAATTCTTGACCAGCTGACGCACCAGGGAAGCCTTGCTTCCCTACCTTCTGTTAAATTGAGGGTTTTGTTTGTTTGCTTACTTTCCTACCTTAAGCCTATGACTCCAGGCCTTGGTAGGTAAGATGCCCTGGAGAGGGAAATGGCAACTCACTCCAGTATTCTTGCCTGGGAAATCCCATGGATAGAGGAGCCTAGTGGGCTACAGTCTAAAGGGTGGCAAAGAGTTGGACACAACTGAGCATGCCAGGCCTTAAAACCTGTCTAGGGCACAGAAAGTAAAGGCACCAATTGTTATATGGAAGGAAATGAAAAATCTGTTTCCACGTTCACTTCACATGCTCTCCGAGCTGTCTGAAAAGTAGGCCCACAGATTTTAGACCTGTTTTGTAACAGAGACCTTCCTGCATTAGCGGAAATGTTTTCTATCTGCTCTGGTGAGGATGGCTCGCTTCCCTGATGGCTCAGAATGTAGTCTGCCTGCAGAGCAGGAGACCTTGGTTCAATCCCTGGGTTGGGAAGATCCCCTGGAGAAGGGAATGGCAATCCACTCCAGTATTCTTGCCTGGAAAATCCTATGGACAGAGGAACCTGGCAGGATACAGTCCATGGGGTTGCAAAGAGTTGGACATAACTAAGCGGCTTCAATTTCCTTCTTTTCTTTCTTTCTGGTGAGGATGGTGGCTACTCACTCCATGTAGCTATTAACTTATGTGAAATGTAGCTCACATGACTCAGGAACTGAATTTTTCCTGTGACTTAATTTTAATACCATATGGGACAATGCAATTTGAGACCAAGTATTTACAAAGCCATTCTGAGGTTAGAGATTCTAACTAGTGACACAAACAGTCCAAGTGACCTGAAACTTCATATTTACTGCTGTGTCTCTTTCTTGTTGCTATTGTCTACTCTCTCAGTTGTGTCCGGCTCTTTTGTGACCCCATGGACTACATCCTACCAGGCTCCTCTGTCCGTGAGATTTTCTGGGCAAGATTATGGTAGTGAGTTGCCATTTCCTTCTCCAGGGGATCTTCCTGACCTAGGGATCGAACTCACATATCCATATCTCCTGCATTGCAACTGAATTCTTGACCACCAAGCCACTGGGGAAGTTCTGAGTAACCTTTCTTCAGTGGAAGGATTGGTCTCTGAGTTCACAGTGGTGAACTGATCCCTCTTGGGATTCAGAACTTCACTCCTATGATTGCTTAATGTCTCAGTAAGAGTGGAGAGAGCCCCATAATGTGGTTGCAATTTCTGATTTCTGAGAGTCATTCAGAGTTCACAGCTGCATGACCAAAAAAGAACTAAAAGTTCCTTCTGTGAGCAGCTATATGTGATGGAAGAAGACAGAAATCCAGAGAGATTTTTCTGACATTCTTTTTCTCAATTCTAGAATCACAAATAAAGTGAATTTTGAGTGTATAAAGGTGATAATAAGTGGGAAAGGTCAGACATATTATCCAAATAATAAGTTACTGTTGCACAGTGATTTGTTTGTAATTGGAACTCAAGTTTCCCAGTTTGACCTCCCAAGAGTATCTATAATTTGCATCCTGTTGAACTTGACTAGCATCAGTGCCTGCTTGCCTCTTTCCCCACCCACTCCTCTCTCCAGAGGCCTGGCCTCTCAGCACTAGAAGAACTACAGTATCTGAGGTGACCCGCATTTAACATCCCTGCATTCAGGCTTCAGTCACAGCGCTATCTCTGCTTTCAACACCATTCAAAAGGTCCTTCTCTACCCTTTAAGCCTCAACCTAAGGAGCCTTCCAGGGCCTTCCACCTTTGACTAATTTCTTCTTTCACACTCCCTTAAAAATTCTGTCACTTAGGGGAACTTATTAAAATTTCACATGTTTTTTCTTCTTAGTAAATTATACTCTATTAAGGTACAGGATTTTCTTCATTATAATCTTTAATGACCAGAAAAACCACAGTGCTGCACAACGTGCTTAAGAAATACCAAATCCAACTGTAGCAAAAGCACCCAATAAATTGCACAAATTTGTAACAAGCTTGTTTTATAGCGTTTTGCAGTAATTACAAGGACTAAACTCATCCTTGAGGATTTGCATTCTTGCAAAAGGTATAAAACACAGTAAGTTTCAAATGACATAGGACATGACAGAGCCATATCCCAGGACTTTCATGGAACAGAGTGGATTTTTGTCCTGTGTTTTTCTGCATTACAATGTTCATGCCGCCTTAAAAATAACACTGTGGTCATTTTTCAGCTTGATGAATTTGAGCTAATGGATGAAAAAGTAACCTCCAGAGACAGAGCCCTGAGAGACGGAAACACAGTGTTCTCAATATAAAAAGCCTTTCCAAGTTCTCAAGTGACACTGGCATCAGAGCTGAAGCAATTGCTATTCAAAATACATTCATTAACAATGTTAAGTGAAAGATACAACTAAAGCCAGTAATATCATTTTCTCCCATTTCCTGAGCAAATCTGTATGTGAACTAGCATGATTTCTCCTGCTTCTTGTCTATTTCACACTCCTGACATGTGTAATTAAAATGTAGCAGGTAGTTGATATACAGGAGGGAGTGTCTGCATTAAAAATACTTTTTCATAATCAAATTCAAGCACTCATCTCATTTATGGTCTGTCTACCTTAATAAATCAACTAATACTTCTTTTTAAAAGCCATATAAAGCTCTATTAACCCATCTTTACGTACTAATTTGAAGTGACGAGCTATTCATAAATTTTTTGCATTCATTTATTCAACAAACATTCTATATATCTACTATATACTAAGCAAGTTGTTGAATGCTGTCACTATACAGGTGAATAGTTTAAGGTTACTGTCTCTGTAGGGGAAACAGGAAAGTTAAATAATGCAGTACCGCATGTCTTCCCACTGCAGGGTACCAGGGACAGCAAAAACAAAAGAGTTGTCAGGTTTATCTGGGAGGACTTCTGAGAAAATCTGAGAAATCAGAGAAAAGCCTAAAAAGAGCACTGTGTATGGAAGATTAAATATAGGTGTGATTTTCAAGCGAATTTCTGACCTTATGGGAGGGAAGTCCTGGCCCAGCTGCTTGATGAGCAGGACTGACTAAATGATTCTACCCTCCCAGGCCACAGCTGATGGGGCATGTCATGTGGTCCATGCATAATAAACAAGTACAGCATGAAGTGTACAATCTGCTGAGCCAGTGCAGTTCCCTCTCTGGAATTTCAAGTGGGTAACAGGAGGAGACTAGGGTGGGGAGAAGTGGGAGCAGAAGGGGAAAGTCATTGCAGAGAAAAGGTCAAAGGCACACACATGTTGAAGATGCCAGGAAGCAGGAAACTTGGATAAACACAGGAGGTAACTGGTAGCTCCACAAAGGTAGAGGGATCCTGGCCTGCCAACAGAAGCAAATGTTACAGGGCAATATCAAGGCCACATGGTCCAGTAAAATCAGAGGATGGGTATCCCCAACACTGCCGTTGGTTCCTAAGAGTACTCTGGGTCCCATGGCTGTGAGACCCACCCACGCACCGGGAAAGCCCCTGTCCTGTTCCCCCTGCAAGTATACCCTCACTCCCCTCTGCTTGAGTTACTTTGACTGGGTCATGGCTCCTCAACCCGTCTCCAAACAGATGATGTGTCAGTGTTCTGAGTTATGGAGCTCACTGCCCATTCGCTCTGGCTTTTACTGTTTTACACTGTGTCCAATTTACAAGTATTAGAATGCCTTCCTCTGACCCTCAGTGGATCTTTATCTTACTTTAGGGTAAATAAATCATGTTTTAGACATTGCACTGAACAAATTCAATTTGTCTTCATGAAAAATAGCACTTGGAAAATGGGCAGCATAGTCTACTGATTAAGAGTGCAGGCTCAAAAGCCGGACTCCTGTGACCCAATTTCAGCTTCAGCGCTCACTGACTGTGTGACCTTGGATAAGTTATTGCACTTCTTGGAACCTCCTCGTCCCCATTTGCAAAATAGGCATGATAGTAGTGTCTACCTCATAGGAATTTTTATTAAGATTATACAGGAACATTACAAAGTAAGTTCTGCTTTAGTTTTTATTAAACAAATGGACATTCTCTTAATCATAGATACAATGGTTTGGATTTTGTAATTTTAATGAGTGGAGAAAGAAAGAGAAGTTAGAGGATCTGTTAAACACTAGTATAGCTAGCTACAATTTATCTAGGACATATTGTGTGCCCAGCATGGACCAACGACTTGACATCCATCATCTCATACATGTGGTCTGTATAAAACACTCACATGTGTTTGGCAATTAACAAACACACATTGAAAGCCGACTGCATACCAGGCACTGGTCCATGGCTATAAATATGAATAGAATACAACCCCTGCTCCTGAGGAGTTCCCAGTATGGTTGGGATGCTAAAGCTGGGTCAGACAACTTCATCATCTACTTTGGTTCAATCAGCTGCAAGATGAGGATGTTTGAAGAGGTGGTTCAAGGTACCTATTTCATCTAATAATGATTGCACACTCATTGGAAATCAAACATTTTAAGCTTTGCCACTAATAAGCACTTGTGCTAAATGACACTGTAGACAATCAGTACTGCAGTATTTTGGGAGGTCTTTGAGGCCAAGTTATTTGGATTGAGCTGCTGGAATACACTGGTAGAAGCAGCAGCCCTCTACAGAGGAAGATCTCACATGGTCAAGGCCAAGCTCCAAAGACAAAACTGTAGTGTTCAAACAAGAAGATGCCTTGCAGTCCTAAAGGATACCTAGTTCACTGCATTCATTTCTGTACTGAGCGCCAGAAGGAAAAGGTGATGTAGTTCATAGCCCACCAGGTGTCCCATTCCTTGACACTCATGCTAGGGATTTCTCCACTGCCCACAATGCATCACAGAGATGAATAAACCATATTCCAGACTAAGACTGTTTGGATTCAAACCTCTCCTCTGCCACTTTTTAGCTATGTGATCCCAAATCAAGTTACTGAGCTTCTCTCCTCCCTGTGAAGTTGGTATCATAATACCAATCCACATAAAGATTAAGTTAGATATTTATAAGTTGCAATGGCAGACAGCCTGATGCAAAATGAGCCTTCAATAAATGATGATGATGATAATGGTAAACACTAGCAGAAGGCATTTACTTCGGAACAAGCTCCTTTTCTAAGCACTTCACATTTATCACCTCATTCACTCTTCACAACAATCATATAAACAGGTAGGTATTGCTATTACTCCCAATATATGGTAGTACAGAAAGGTTGAAAAATTTGTCAAAGTAGCAGAACTCAGATGTGAACATAGAGCATCTTTGTGCTAAGTCAGCCCCTAACTACTGCCCTGAGTGGGGTTCTCCTATCATTTTCTGTTTCCAACACAAAATCTTCCTACAGGTCAGGTGCTAACTCAGAGTCTACACACCAACCTATGACACGGATAGCATTATTCAGTTTGCATTAAATGTTTATATAAACATTACAAGGGACTATAACAAAAGGTAGAAGCAGTGAAGGGAGAGGTCATTGGCTGTAGGATAAAGAGAACTGAGTTAAGGCCTGCACACACATAACTATCAGGAAGTACTCCACACAGGAAAAGTCAGTGGATATCTTGGATGGGAAGCAAATTTGTGATCTGATGACACAAGGCGGGTAACAAAGGTAATGAACCACTTCAGCAGCTTCAGAGCTGGGTTGGAAAGCCAGGTCATTGCAGCAATTAGCTAGAGGAGGTGGACATGAATGAGCAGCTGAACTGAACTGAACTGAACTGACTGTACGTTGTGGTATAAAGGGGTAGGCTTTGAAGTCAAGCACCAGTTCTTTGACTACTAGCTGTTTCCTTTAGAAAGCCACTCAACTTCTGTGAGCCTTGGGTTTTATTTTACTAAAATGGAGATTGTAATACCCAATTTGTAGGGTTGTTTGGAAAATTAAACAAGATAATTTTTTAAACTGCCAAGCAGTGACTAGCGCATATTAAGCACATGCTTAATAAATAATACTAGTTTCTTTGTAAAGCACAGTGTGTGATAAACTATGAGAGGTGAACCTATGGGTCTTTACAACAAAGGGAAATTAAACATTCCTCCAAGCAGGGGAAACACTGGAAAAGTGTAGGAGACTGTAATTCTATCTTGATTAATAATGAACAGCAGAGTAATCTGCTAAAAGCAGAGGAAAAAAATCATTTTTATTCTGATTTACATCTGGGACAAATAAAACTTGGTTGGATGCTTGTCCAGATTGTTATAATGGAAGGACTCTTTCAGCATAACCCTTGGGGACAGCATAGAATGCAAATCTGACAGCATAGAAAATTCTGGATGCCCGATATTGGATAAACTGCCAAGTCCTCAGAAACACTTGCAGATGACATCACTCTTGGTTTGTCATTACTCAGAGGGTTTGATTAAGGTGTAAACGTTTCCAAATCCCAAATTACTAAACATTCCAGGTGTACCAAATAATCAGTCTTTCCCCTTGACAATCGTCCAGAAGCCTCACAGAAATTGCTTCACTCCGATCGTACTGGATTTCCTGTGTTCACACACTCCACACTCACCAATGTAACATTGGTGAACGCCTCATTCTTTTTCAAGATATTCACTGTCAGTAAATTTTTATTTGTGGAATAGAATTATAATTCTAAAGGGATATGCATTATACTGTGATTTATGGAGAATATGTTTTTACCATCCAGGGAAAGACCAGTTTTGTGACACTTCAGCTCTATTTGCTCAAAAGCATTACTGTTACAAAATTACCCATTATGACTAACAATAGCATTATTCTCACCTCAGTAAGCACTTGGTTTGGTAAATCTTTAAAAACTGTCAACTTTGGCAATCAATTTAGTTAACTACACGAAATAGCCTATTTTATATAGATTATTACCTTAATATCATATTGCTCCCCAAACTCATAACATTCATAGTGAATTGTCACTCAATATACATTTACATAGACATCTCACTGTTGAGTCTGCCAGATAAAACATACTTGAGAAGCCAGATTTGCGTAATATCACAGTTATCTAGGTTTGAGTTCATATTCTCCACCACATTCACCCTCTAATCTTTCAGGTTCTATACATTAACTTCACGTCAAACTATGTCAATATAACAAAAACAGCCCCAAACAGGGAATGAGAGGGATACATGAGTCTCAGCTAAATTTCAGTGGAAAGACAATGAATTCAATCTTGTTGTTATTGTCCCACCATCCAACCATCTCACTATCAAGAACCTGGAGTATTCCAGAATTATCTCTCAATCCCTCAACAACTCATACCCAAACAGTAGGTGAGGTTGAGGTATGTCACTTCCATCTTTTAACGTCTTTTGAACATTTATTCTTCATTCTACTGCCCTAGCTTCAGTCTTCTATTTTATATTACGATATAGAATTTTTCTACTGTAAAGGTTTTGAAATATGAAATAAAAACATCACAGAACATGCATACTGACAAATGACAACTATGGACCCTTGGACTTAAGGGCAGATTCATGACACATTTTAGAGCCTTAAACTCTGAGACAGTTTCTCCATTATATTGCATCCTTGCGTGAGTAGTATCTAGACTACAACTTGGATCATACCTCCCTCTCTGTCTCACCTAAAACACTTCTCTGATTTTTTTTTTATATAAAGTAAGTTCAAAAAATATTTACAGATTCTAATTCAGAAGTAGAACCTAATGTGCTCCAATATTCTAGAACATACTTTGTTAGACCCCGTACAATACACTGGAAATTGACCTGTATCGTCTTTGAAACTTAAAACTGCAACTCAGAAGCTTAATTTGCTGCTGCTTACTGCAAATATTGAAAAGTGAACCATTCTCCATCGCTAAAACATCTATAAATAACATATGCTGGAAAGGGTGTGGAGAAAAGAGAACCCTTTTACACTGTGGGCAAGGATGTAAGTTGATGCAGCCACTACAGAAAGTCCCTCAAAAACTAAAAATAGAGTTACCACAAGATCCTGAAATCCCACTCCTAGACAGAAACATAATTTAAAAAGATACATGCACCTTCATATTCTGAGCAGCATATTCACTAGGCAAGGCATGAAAACCACCAAAATGTCCATCAAAGATGAACAGATAAAAAAGATGTGGTAAAAATACACAATGGAATACTACTCAACCATAAAAAGAACGAAATGCCTTTTGTAGCAACACAAATGTGCTTGGAAATTATCACATTAGGTAAATCAGAAGGAGAAAGACAAATGTCATATAATGTCGCTTATATGCAGAATCTAAAATATGAAGCAAATGAACTTATCTGAAACAGGAACAGAATCACAGACAGAGAACAGACTTGTGGTTGCCTGGAGGGAGATAGGAGTGGGATGGTCTGGGAGTCTGGGATTGGCAGATACAAACTATGACATGTAAAATAGATAAACAACAAGGTCCTATTGTATAGCACAGGG
This sequence comes from Budorcas taxicolor, assembly GCF_023091745.1. Taxonomy (NCBI): domain Eukaryota; kingdom Metazoa; phylum Chordata; class Mammalia; order Artiodactyla; family Bovidae; genus Budorcas; species Budorcas taxicolor. The sequence goes on along the minus strand of NC_068916.1, from coordinate 67,164,035 downwards.
AACTATATTCAATATGTTATGATAAACCATAATGGAAAAGAATCTGAAAAAGAAAGCATACGTATGTATAACGCAATCATTTTGCTATACAGCAGAAATTAACACAGCATTGTAAATCAGCTATATTTCGATTTTAAAAGTGAGCCCTTTCAATGCACTAACACTGGTTTATGTAATCCTCATGAGTCAAGTGCCCATAGCCCGTCTCATGAGTAATGAACAAAGGCCCACAGAAAAGAGATGCCACCCCTGCTATTATCAAAGTTCACGCTGCCTGGGAGACACATGTAAAAAGTTTTATCTGGAGTGATAAGTGAAATAATAAATACATAAATGGAGCTACAGGAGCATCAGGGAGGAGTTGTACCAGGCAGAAAATGGAGAAAAGCAGCCCGAGGAGAAGAAATGGCCTGAGCAAAGGCAAGAAAGTCTACCTGTGCCCAGGTGTGAGGGATTAAAAATAAGCTCTACAATTCAGGAAAGACAAATATCCACTATTCTATTTTGTATTTCACATGAAAACCTTACTTTTAATTATGTTACGGTTACATTTTCTTATCACACAGGAGATCTTTTATATTGCCAACATAATTACTTACTTTTGACATTACCAGAGGAAAAGAAAGCATTTTTAGGACTATGCTCTCACTAATGCAAGAATTTATTTATACTGTTATAATCTTTACAAAAGCTCTAGGGAAATACCTCAGAATAACTCCAAAAATCTTTTTGCCAAGATTTTCTTTTCATCTGAACTTCAACAAGCAAATGTCCAACCTGCTGCATGGCCCTAAGTACCAAGATCAAGAATTTCTTCAAGGAAGTGTAAACACAAATTCTTAAAAAGAAAAAAAGTAAAATGGCAATACTCCTCTGATTCTATTCCTAAAAATCGAGGAAATGCTCCATTAACTACCAGGTGTAAATAGATACTGAAAATTCTTTAATGTTCTCCAAAGGCTAATTGAACACTGATGTTTCAACCTTTACCTCATGAAAACTTTCTTAATTACTACTAAAATAAAAAAATAAAAATAAAAAACACAAACTTACTACTTTGGGCTTTATCTCATCCTTCTCCCTACATTATTTACTCAAATTACTTATAAGTTACAGGCTATAGAAACACAGTTATCAAAATGTAGGGAAAGCTCACATGATTGCAAAAGAAGAGAAACATCCCACAATTGGATTACCAGCCTCTGAACAGTTGAGATTTAAAAGAAGTCAATCCTAACATGTAATCTGAGCAGCAATGCTTTTCTTTCCCTGCCCCCATCAAACCCACTGCTTGTAGGTTATTTTTAATTTTACTACCATCACTTTCCACATTCTTTTTTCTTCCCCATGCTTTCCCTTCCCCACAAAAGAGCTAAAGAAAACTGTATGGTCTTACTTACAATTGTGAAGTTCATGACTTTGAGAATCCAGATGGTCATGGCCAAGTTCACCAGTATTAGAATCATCAGGAGTAGGACAAAGAAATACAAACATCTTTTCCGCCAGCCATAAATCCCCACTTTGTATACCTGCGGCCCCTCAGAGCTGGGCATGGTGCCCCGGTGATGGGTGTACTGTTCCTGAGGCATCTGAAATAAATGAGCCGAGAGAGAGAAGCACTCACATTAAACTGCAAGGAGAAAGAGGGGGGAAAAAAGAACAGGAAAAAATCAACTTGAAGAGATATGGCTGACTGCTGTCCATATGTTTCTGCCTTCCTGACAAATCTAAAATCGGTATCCTCTGGACAAAAGTGGCTCCTCTGGATTCATGCATGAGCCCTCTCTTTTCATGCAGCCATCTCTCATCATGCGCTCTGAGACATCCACATACATATTGCGGGTGTAGACGGACCTATAGGAATTCACTTTCTAAATGATTCTTAGAATTCCGACATCTTTATGAGGGAGACACTGAAAGTATTCAGGGTAAAATTGAGAATTCACCTGCAAAATAAATAACCTCAACAGTTCATTGTGCTGGGATACTACTGCTACTTGGGCTTCCCTGGTGGCTAAGAGAGTAAAGAATCTGCCTGCAATATGGGAGACCCCTGGGTTCGATCCCTGGGTCACGAAGATCCCCAGGAGAAGGAAATGGCAAGCCACTCCAGTATTCTTGCCTGGAAATCCCATGGACAGAGGAGACTGATGGACTACAATCCATGGGGTCACTACGAGTCAGACGTGACTGAGTGACTAACGTTATGCTACTACTACTTAGGCAATTGATTTGGGGTAAAATGATCTCTGGAAGGTCATTGGCAAAATCAGTCCATGGGGTTTGAAAAGAGTTGGACATGACTGAAGCGACCTAGCACAGTGGCAAAAGTAACAATTTTGATCCTGCCTTCCAGAGTTCAAAGAGGTGTTGATGTGCTCACTTGCTTCAGGAATCCTCCAAAAGTCATAGCCTGTGTTTAAATTCCTCCCTTGACAGAGATCTCACTACTCTTTCAAGTAGCCCTTAGGAGTTAGATGATTCTAATTCTTATCAACACATTTATTTAATAAATATAAAAGAGTCTGAAAGTCAAGCACGGTGTGAATATTTGCTCCAGGAGCTTGCAGGCTAATGGGAAAAATGAACTAAACAGTGATTATAGCAGAGTGAGATAAATTAGAAAAAAAAATCTGCCAATATTAAGTAATATACCAATCCCCTTCAAAGTAAGGAAGGTTTTTCCAACCCCTGCTGTTGACACAAATTATCTTTATACTAGCACTACTAATTAGGAACCAACACAAATCTAAGTAAACATTACTTCTATAAAATTCTCCAACCAAAACAAATTTTAAAATTAAATACAAACAAAATTGCCAATGCGTATCGTTCAAAATGGAAAATAACTGCCTACTGAGAAGAATGATGATCTGCAAAACTACACAGCATATTGTGGTAGCAAGAGCTTTAGCACAGCATCTTCTGAGCACAGCATCCCTACTCTGCCATGAGCCATGTGACACAGCCTACTGCTTTTCTCCATTCAAATGGCTGCACAACTTTGATTTTGGTGTGTTTACTTCATTTGCCCTCATGCAGGCATAATGTATTCTCTAGGAATAAGACCTTTCTCCACTTATTTTCATCTTCAGTTCAGTTCAGTTCAGTCGCTCAGTCAAGTCCGACTCTTTGCTACCCCATGAATGGCAGCACACCAGGCCTCCCTGTCCATCACCAACTCTCAGAGTTCACTCAAATTCATGTCCATTGAGTCAGTGATGCCATCCAGCCATCTCATCCTCTGTCATCCCCTTCTCCTCCTGCCCTCAATCGCATCAGAGTCTTTTCCAATGAGTCAACTCTTCGCATGAGGTGGCCAGAGTACTGGAGTTTCAGCTTTAGCATCATTCCTTCCAAAGAACACCCAGGGCTGATTTCCTTTAGAATGGACTGGCTGGATCTCCTTGCAGTCCAAGGGACTCTCAAGAGTCTTCTCCAACACGATAGTTCAAAAGCATCAATTCTTCGGCGCTCAGCTTTCTTCACAGTCCAACTCTCACATCCATACATGACCACTGGAAAAACCATAGCCTTGACTAGATGGACCTTTGTTGGCAAAGTAATGTCTCTCCCTTTGAATATGCTATCTACATTGGTCATAACTTTTCTTCCAAGGAGTAAGCGTCTTTTAATTTCATGGCTGCAGTCACAATCTGCAGTGATTTTGGAGCCCCCAAAAATAAAGTCTGACACTGTTTCCACTGTTTCCCCATCTACTTCCCATGAAGTGATGGGACCAGATGCCATGATCTTAGTTTTCTCAATGTTGAGCTTTAGGCCAACTTTTTCACTCTCCTTTTTCACTTTCATCAAGAGGCTTTTTAGCTCCTCTTCACTTTCTGCCATGAGTGGTGTCCATCTGCATATCTGAGGTTATTGATATTTCCCCCAGCAATCTTGATTCCAGCTTGTGCTTCCTCCAGCCCAGCGTTTCTCATGATGTACTCTGCAGAGAAGTTAAATAAGCAGGGTGACAATATATAGCCTTGACATACTCCTTTTCCTATTTGGAACCAGTCTGTTGTTTCATGTCCAGTTCTAACTGTTGCTTCCTGACCTGCATATAGGTTTCTCAAGAGTCAGGTCAGGTGGCCTGGTATTCCCACCTCATTCAGAATTTTCCACAGTTTATTATGATCCACACAGTCAAAGGCTTTGGCATAGTCAATAAAGCAGAAATAGATGTTTTTCTGGAACTCTCTTGCTTTTTCCATGATCCAGCAGACGTTGGCAATTTGATCTCTGGTTCCTCTGCCTTTTCTAAAACCGGCTTGAACATCTGGTATTTATACCCCTCGTCCAAGGTAAGGATCAGCGGCTGCGCTTTCCTGGAGCAGCCATGAGGAGATACCCCACGTCCAAGGTAAGAGAAACCTAAGTAAGATGGTAAGTGTTGCGAGAGGGCATCAGAGGGCACAGACACTGAAACCATAATCATAGAAAACTAGTCAATCTAATCACACGGACCACAGCCTTGTCTAACTCAACAAAATTAAGCCATGCCCTGTGGGGCCACCCAAGACAGACGCGTCATGGTGGAGAGGTCTGACAGAATGTGGTCCACTGGAGAAGGGAATAGCAAACCACTTCAGTATTCTTGCCTTGAGAACCCCATGAACACTATGAAAAGACAAAATGATAGGATACTGAAAGAGGAACTCCCCAGGTTGGTAGGTGCCCAATATGCTACTGGAGATCAGTGGAGAAATAATTCCAGAAAGAATGAAGGGATGGAGCCAAAGCAAAAATAATACCTAGTTGTGGATATGACTCGTGGTAGAAGCAAGGTCCAATGCTCTAAAGAGCAATATTGCATAGGAACCTGGAATGTTAGGTCCATGAATCAAGGAAAATTAGAAGTGGTCAAACAGGAGATGGCAAGAGTGAACGTCGACATTCTAGGAATCAGCAAACAAAAATGGACTGGAATGGGTGAATTTAACTCAGATGAACATTATATCTACTACTGCAGGCAGGAATCCCTTAGAAGAAATGGAGTAGCCATCATGGTCAACCAGAGAGTCCGAAATGCAGTACTTGGATGCAATCTCAAAAACAACAGAATGATCTCTTTTCATTTCCAAGGCAAACCATTCAATATCACAGTAATCCAAGTCTATACCACTACCAGTAATGCTGAAGAAGCTGAAGTTGAACGGTTCTATGAAGACCTACAAGACCTTTTAGAACTAACACCCAAAAAGATGTCCTTTTCATTATAGGGGACTGGAATGCAAAAGTAGGAAGTCAAGAAACACCTGGAGTAACAGGCAAATTTGGCCTTGGAATATGGAATGAAGCAGGGCAAAGGCTAATAGAGTTTTGCCAAAAGAACGCACTGGTCATAGCAAACACCCTCTTCCAACAACACAAAAGACTCTATATATGGACATCACCAGATGGTCAACACTGAAATCAGATTGATTATAATTAGATTGATTTTCATCTTAGTCAATAGCAATTACATTAGCGATAACTGTGCCAAGGTGAGCATGGTGACAGACAAACTGTAGACCCTAAAATTGTATCTTTGGTTATGAGGTCATCTTCTGGATGGTTCAGAATATAATTACTGTATGGTTTTTAGCTAATCACTGAAATGCACACATGGAATCTAAAAATCCCCCAGAGAACTCATGGCCTTTATACACCAGTGGAATTCCATTTGAAAAGCCAAATTAATTCTTACTTAAGGTCTATTCAAATGTTCAGTGAAGACCTACACACATTTATGCCATTCTGAATACTTACCTAGCACCAAAATCAGGCTCTAATACGAGTATACGTTTAAATCCATGTGTGTAGAATGAATAAGTGAAAAATGAATGCATGAATGATGAACAAATGCTGAATGTTTTTCCACCTATTATAAAATCTACTGCCATCTGGGGTTGTACAAAAGTCCAAGCCAAATACAGGAGAAAGTTCTCGCTTGTATCCTTGCAAATTTCCATTTCTGGTTCCCAAAGCCCTGAGTTCCCAACCAAGCAGTGAGTGTCACATTATGAAAGTATCTCAATGGTATTATTGAGCCCCTTATAATTCTGCAAGTCAGGGGTATTTAAAACAACATGGGAACACAGCAATGTCATCTCTCACTGACCTTTTCACACACCAAGATCAATGAGAAGGGAAGAAAATGTCTTATAAGTTTGAAAGAAATTAGACCTTTTTTTTCCAAGGAATCATATTCCATAAATTAAACAAAATCTTAGAATCCTATTTGCAAGATCCTTTGATTCTAATCAACGAGTTTTATATATCAGCTAACAACACTAGAGAAGCTGACCCATTTGTGTGTGGCTCCAGGGTTTGTGGGGGGTGGGGGGGCAAGGACAAAAATAGCTTTTTTTGACCCTTGTAGGTGTGAAGAACAATGAGAAATTCTTGAAAAAACCAGTGTACAGAAGCTAGCGAATACTGCCACCACACCTCGTGCCTTTTCTCTAACATTTGTCTCCAGCAATTGAGGGCATTATGTAACTTAGCTATCAAATGGAAATGAATAGTCAACAAATATTTATGGAGCTGTGGATATGGACATCATGCATGTGATTTTTTTTTCATACACAGATTATTCGAACTTGACAGTTGCAATGATTATCTCCACTTAGGGTCCTGATGTCCATCAGAAGCACCTGTGGTGCTTTTAAATCACCTACACTCAGGTTAACAAAATAATAATCACAAGGGTAAGACCCAGGCATTAGAATTTTTTAAAGTTCCCCAGATAATCCTTAAGTGTAGACAAGGTTACATACCACTGACCTACAGTAATGTCTCAGCCCTGATTAAGCAGAAAAACCCCAAACTTTTAACAGATACAAAATTAAATTATGAGTGCTACAATGGAATTGGAAAGCTCCCCAGGTCATTCCAGGCATTTGGGACAATTTATCTAAAAAATGCCCCTTTTGTTTGTTTGTTTTTTATTAAGCCAGATGCCTTCTTTGCTGCCGCTGCTTGTTGTATTTTTTTTTAATTAATTAGTTTGGAATATAGTTTATTTACAATGTTGTATTAGTTTCAATTGCATAGCAAAGTGAATCAGTTGCAATTTTTTTTTCCATAATGCAACTATTTCAAGGTAAAAATATCTCAAAGTCTAGCATATGAAACAGCAGAGCTCCTCTGCTTAAAGGAAGAGGACTTGGCCACCCTTGAAGCACTTTTGCAGAACCTTTGGACTCCCAGAAACCACTAACTTTGCCCCAGTGTGAACTGACCAGCTGAGGAGTTAAAAGCCAGCAAGCTGAAGCAGTGACCCTTCAAACCACACAGGAGTTAGTAGCTGAGAGGGGATCAGAACCTAATTCTCTGATATATGGTGTAGTGACAGATTATGCATGTCATGAGGACTCCTGGATCTGAATCATATTCCCAGCCTACCTTAAGGAGTCACATAAAACAAAGCAATAATAATAATAATTCCAGTCTGCAATTTAAGGAAGGAGGGAGGGAAGGAGAAAGGGAGGGAGAAAGGGACCCATCTTGTACAAATGATTATAACGTATATGTGGAATCTAAAAAAGTTGGTGCAGATGAACTTACTTACAGAACAGAAATTGCGTTATGGATGTAGAAAACAAACATGGTTACCAAGGGGGAAAAGGGGAGAGGGAGAAACTTGGGATTGGCAATAGTAATATATAAAAGAGATAACTAATGAAAACCTATTGTGTAACATAGAGAACGCTATAGTCTGTAATGACCTATATGGGGAAATATTCTAAAAGAGAGTGGATATATGTATAACTTACTCACTCTGCTGTACACCTGAAAGTAATGCAGAATTATAAACCAACTACACTCCAATAAATTTTCTTAAAAGAAAATAAATACAAAGTGTTGCCTGCCAAACAATAAGGTAATGGATACATCTGTTATCAATAATCCTGCTTGGAAGAAGAAAATTTAGATAAGCTGAGTAAATTGAATTTTCTAGTAAAAAATTAAAAAAAAAACTGAAACATGTTGAAATAATAAAAATTTAAGAGGCGATCCAGACTCCAATCTGGGTTTCTTTGGGTCCTTCCTGGGATAAATCTGCTGCAAAGCTGCAGTTTCAGACGCTCCCTTGTCCAGTGTCTTCCATGGCCTTCTCAGGGGCCCTCCCTAGTAGTGCATTAACCTCACAACACATTTTTGTAAAACCAACTAAAATAAAATGAAAAAGACTGTCTTTTTCAACTTCCCTTTATTTTGGGTGGCTTTGGAGGATTTACATGCATTTTGGAGGTCCAAATAAGAGGAATCTGGATTGGGAGTTCACATACTTCAGATGATATGTATTTATATGATTTGCAGCCACTTCCCTGTAGAGGTACATTAGGCCAGCTCCCCTTGTGTAAGAATGTCTTGCAGGAATTCTCCTTCAACCCTCGGTGACAACTCACCAAGCATGGCATCATGAAGGTAGGACCAAAGGACGTGTGGCCATGTAAACATGTCCTCTGATGGCAAGCACCAGACACAGGGGGGTAGCAGAGGAGCCAGGAGCTAGTTGGAGGTGGTTTTTTTTTTTTTCCTCATCATCAGTTATTTAAAATTTCAAGCATAGAATTCAATTTTCATTGACACCCAGTCAAAACAGAAATTCTATCCTGTCAAGAATACACTCAATGCAGCCCAGAAAACAAATGTTCCCCACAGTTTTTCTTTTTCTATGGGAAGCATGGAAAAGAGAATCAGAAGTCTTGTGTTTTCAGGGTGTGTGCGCTCCGTGTCCGTATTCTGTAAGTAAAGTTGCATGCTTTATGCTTCACAACCATCAATATTTTTTTCAAGTTTTATTGAAATTGGAATAGGAGACAATTACCTTTCTATTGTCTGTACAGAAAGTGATAGCACCACATATCACTTGTGTATGACAAGAGTTGTCATACAAAGAGGCAATCAAAGGATATGCAACCAAAACTGTAGAAAAAATATGTCAGACACATAATTATGAATGTTATGTTTCTGGATTTTATGACAGTTCAGCTTTTGAAAATTAAAAATTTAAGTCCCTTTCTCATTCTAAGTACATGGTCATCTTTACAAACTTGAGTTTGTATTTCTAATATTCTTTTCCTTAAAATAGTCCCACAATTTATTTAAGTTCCAGGCTTCATAAAACCTGGAAAGTCTTCTGGTCCCTCCCATAAAGAACCTCAAGTATACACCAAAACTTCAGTAGAACATCATCATGATACATCACTGCTTAGCTGGTTCAGTGAAAGTGAAAAAAGGGAAAGTGTTATTCATTCAGTTGTATTCAACTCTTCACAACCCCATGGACAGGCCTCTGTCTGTGGAATTCTCCAGGTAAGAATAGTGGTGTAGATAGCCATCCTTTTCTCCAGCGTATCATCCCTACCCAGGGGATGGAAACTGGGTCTCCTGCATTGCAGGTGAATTCTTTACCATCTGAGCGACCAAGGAGCTTGATAAAAGGTGCAACTATCTATATTCCACTGGGAAGGATTTTCTGATATTTGAATGTGCAAGAACCACCCTGGCAAACAATAAATGCAGATTCATAGGCTTTGCATCAAGGAATAATCACTTTTGTAAGACTTAGGCACATGTGGATGGGGAAACAGTGGAAACAGTGTCAGACTTTGTTTTTTTTGGCTCCAGAATCACTGCAGATGGTGACTGCAGCCATAAAATTATAAGACACCCCTTGGAAGGAAAGTTATGACCAACCTAGACAGCATATTGAAAAGCAGAGACAGTACTTTGCCAACAAAGGTCTGTCTAGTCAAGGCTATGGTTTTCCCAGTGGTCATGTACGGATGTGAGAGTTGGACTGTGAAGAAAGCTGAGTGCCGAAGAATTGATGCTTTTGAACTGTGGTGTTGGAGAAGACTCTTGAGAGTCCCCTGGACTGCAAGGAGATCCAACCAGTCCATTCTGAAGGAGATCAGCCCTGGGTGTTCATTGGAAGGACTGATGCTGAAGCTGAAACTCCAGTACTTTGGACACCTCATGCGAAGAGTTGACTCATTGGAAAAGACCCTGATGCTGGGAGGGATTGGGGGCAGGAGGAGAAGGGGACGACAGAGGATGAGATGGCTGGATGGCATCACTGACTGGATGGACATGGTTTTGGGTGAACTCCGGGCATTGGTGATAGAGAGGTCTGTCATGCTGCGATTCATGGTGTTGCAAAGAGTCGGACACAAGTGAGTGACTGAACTGAACTGAAGGCTCATTTGAGAAATCTGTATTTTTAGCAAGCACCAAAATTGATTCTGGATACTAAAGGCCCAAGGATCACGTTTCAAGAACCCAAACTTACATCCAACACATAAAAAAGCAGCCCAGGGTCCTCCTTTACCTCCACTTGTGTTACTTCTCACCAGATCACCCATTTCCTCCCATTCCCTAAAGGTATGCTTTCCCATCCCTCACATTTTCGCTGCATTCCTGCCCTGTAGCTTTCATTTCTATCATCCTTTTTAGCAATGTACTGAATTTACCATTCTTTGCAGTCTTCAGTGTTTTGTGCACAAATCTCTTTGTCATTAAACACAATCTTAGCTTACCTTTGTATTTTTCTCCACATGTTGCCTAAATTTACTCTCATTGATGCCCAGGGTCCCAGGTCCTTGACAAATACTAAAAACTTCATATTCTCATTTATCTACTGAAATGGCCCATTCAAAAATCACTAATTATGTCCCTGGTCAAAATTCAATGTCCTTTTCTTGGACCTGCTGAAGCTGCGGTTATTAAACAACATCTCCTTCTCCCCTGGAAATCTTGTCCTTCTTTGGAATTCATGACACTTCTGTCCCAAGGCCCCTTCCTTCTGTCTCTGATTTCTGTCTTTTCAACCTCTCCTCTCTGCCTCCTTAGCTCAAGTTCATGTCAGGAGTCAGTGTTATCTCTCCCATCTCAGAGACAATGCCCAGTGTTATACTTTCATTCCGTAACTCTATGAATGTTAAACTAAACTTATCACTTTCACTCCAGTTTCCATCTCAAGTTAAACCTCTCTAAATGTCTTTCATCCATTGATTCCCTCATCGAACAAATTCTATAAACTGCACAGTCTCAAGATATCACAGGGAAGATTTACCTTGCCTTCAGGAAGCTCATAGGCTGAGTGTTGGGGGACTTTGAACAGCAAATTCTTAGAGACAAAATGAACCATGTAAAGTGTCTACACTGAAATATATCTGGGAACATGAAAAAGATTATCACAGGATGAAAGTTATTTTATATAGACTCAAGACTCATCTAGAGAGAACTATCTAAGGATGCAACATTTATGCTGAGATCTGAAGGACAATAAAAGACATCAAAGTAAGGGAAGAGGGAAAAGAATGAATCCAGGAGGAAGAAAGAAAGCAAAGGCAAGGGCCCCAGTGTGGACAAGGTTTGTGTGACTCATTGCACTGAGTGAAGCAGAGAAGAGCATGAGATGAGGCTGAAATGGTGGCTGGAGTTGGATGATGCTGGGCCTTGGAGATGGTTATAAGAGACTCAAATGTTATTGAAAAGTCAGTGAAAACCCAAGGCCAAATGTGAAACAAGGAAGTAATAATCTGATTTATAAGGGTATAGCAATATCTAGACCACAATAGATACAGAATAAATATTTGCTGTTTGATGTGACTGACCATCTTATTTTTCCCTCCCTCTATACCAATTATGCATCAAAAATTCTCAAAAATTGAATGTTTTCAATAATATAATTCCTTATTGCCAAATTCAGAATTAAATGGAAGAAAGTAGGGAAAACCACTAGACCATTCAGGTATGACCTAAATCAAATCCCTCATGATTATACAGTGGAAGTGAGAAATAGATTTATGGGACTGGATCTGATAGAGTGCCTGATGAACTATGGACAGAGGTTCATGACATTGTACAGGAGACAGGGATCAAGACCATCTCCATGGAAAAGACATGCAAAAAAGCAAAATGGCTGTCTGGGGAGGCCTTACAAATAGCTGGGAAAAGAAGAGAAGTGAACAGCAAAGGAGAAAAGGAAAGATACAAGTATCTGAATGCAGAGTTCCAAAGAATAGAAAGAAGAGATAAGAAAGCCTTCCTCAGTGATCAATGCAAAGAAATAGAGGAAAACAACAGAATGGGAAAGACTAGAGATCTCTTCAAGAAAATTAGAGATACCAAGGGAACATTTCATGCACAGAAGGGCTCGATAAAGGACAGAAATGGTATGGACCTAACAGAAGCAGAAGATATTAAGAAGAGATGGCAAGACTACACAGAAGAACTGTACAAAAAGGATCTTCACGACCCAGATAATCACAGTGGTGTGATCACTCATCTAGAGCCAGACATCCTGGAATGTGAAGTCAAGTGGGCCTTAGAAAGCATCACTATGAACAAAGCTAGTAGAGGTGATGGAATTCCAGTGGAGCTATTTCAAATCCTAAAAGATGATGCTGTGAAAGTGCTGCACTCAGTATGCCAGCAAATTTGGAAAACTCAGCAGTGGCCACAGGACTGGAAAAGGTCAGTTTTCATTCCAATCCCAAAGAAAGGCAATGCCAAAGAATGCTCAAACTACTGCACAATTGCACTCATCTCACACGCTAGTAAAGTAATGCTCAAAATTCTCCAAGCCAGGCTTCAGCAATACGTGAACCGTGAACTTCCAGATGTTTAAGCTGGTTTTAGAAAAGGTAGAGGAACCAGAGATCAAATTGCCAACATCCGCTGGATCATGGAAAAAGCAAGAGAGTTCCAGAAAAACATCTATTTCTGCTTTATTGACTATGCCAAAGCCTTTGACTATGTGGATCACAATAAACTATGGAAAATTCTGAAAGAAATGGGAATACCAGAGCATCTCACCTGCCTCTTGACAAACCTATATGCAGGTCAGCAAGCAACAGTTAGAACTGGACATGGAACAACAGACTGGTTCCAAATAGGAAAAGGAGTACGTCAAGGCTGTATATTGTCACCCTGCTTATTTAACTTCTATGCAGAGTACATCATGAGAAACGCTGGACTGGAAGAAACACAAGCTGGAATCAAGATTGCCGGGAGAAATACCAATAACCTCAGATATGCAGATGACACCACCCTTATGGCAGAAAGTGAAGAGGAACTAAAAAGCCTCTTGATGAAAGTGAAAGAGGAGAGCGAAAAAGTTGGCTTAAAGCTCAACATTCAGAAAACGAAGATCATGGCATCTGGTCCCATCACTTCATGGGAAATAGATGGGGAAACAGTGGAAACAGTGTCAGACTTTATGTTTTGGGGGCTCCAAAATCACTGCAGATGGTGACTGCAGACATGAAAATTAAAAGACGCTTACTCCTTGGAAGGAAAGTTATGACCAACCTAGACAGCATATTCAAAGGCAGAGACATTACTTTGCCAACAAATGTCTGTCTAGCCAAGGCTATGGTTTTTCCAGTGGTCATGTATGGATGTGAGAGTTGGACTGTGAAGAAGGCTGAGCGCTGAAGAATTGACGCTTTTGAACTGTGGTGTTGGAGAAGACTCTTGCGGGTCCCTTGGACTGCAAGGAGATCCAACCAGTCCATTCTGAAGGAGATCAGCCCTGGGATTACTTTGGAGGGAATGATGCTGAAGCTGAAGCTCCAGTACTCTGGCAACCTCATGCGAAGAGTTGACTCATTGGAAAAGACTCTGATGCTGGGCGGGATTGGGAGGAGGAGGAGAAGGAGACAACAGAGGATGAGATGGCTGGATGGCATCACCGACTTGAAGGATGTGAGTTTGAATGAACTCCGAGAGTTGGTGATGGACAGGGAGGCCTGGTGTGCTGCAATTCATGGGGTCACAAAGAGTCGGACATGACTGTCAACTGAACTGAAACTGAACTGAATAATGTAATTATACATATGTTTGCAAAATTACATATAATAGCATGCTGTGCTCTGCTAAGTCACTTTAGTCATGTCTGACTCTTTGCAACCGTATGGCTCCTCTGTCCATGGGATTCACCTGGCAAGAATACTGGAGTGGGTGGCTGTGTCCTCCTCCAGGGTATCTTCCTGACCCAAGGATTGAACTTGTTTCTCTAAATCTCCTGTAATGGCAAGCAGGCTCTTTACCAGCAGTGCCACCTGGGAAGCCCCATAATAGCATACAATTATTCAATGAACAAATAAAAATCAAGCCAGTGCTAAACAGCAAAGAATATCCTCCAGTAAAAGTAAACAGCTCTAAGATCAGAAGGAAAAGAATGAAAATTCATACAACTTTTCTCCCTTACCTAAGGCACATGCAACTATATTGATGTTAAATAGGATTAACTCCAAAGCATTACTTTACTCCTTCATGAGGCTATTTTCAATGTTCACCTGCTCATTAACAAATCCAGGTGACTGAAAGATACCCTGCTTCTTTGCACACAAAATGCAATAGGATTACATTTCCCAGAGAACGAATGTTGTAAACTTTGTGCTGCTTTGCTATTACTAAAGAGGAATTGCCAATCATCAGGGCAATGTCATAATATAAAAATCACCCATGCCAATGGCTAATTAAATAGTTGCAAGAATAACAGACATGGAATTTCCAAAGAAAATCATTCTGGATGGGTATTTTAAAAGCCTGTTTTTGAGCTGTAACCTCATGGTCTCACACATTCAAATTTTCAGACACAGGATCATGCAGTATTACCGAAAGCATGGTCTTGACATTCATTTAATGTGACAGTCTCAAGGAGAGCATCCATTTTTATGATTTGGACTTGTGCAGAACCTCCTCTTAGGTTGTGTGGCTGGTTTCACTTCTGTCACTGGTCACACTACCAAGACTTGGTGACTTGGCTACCATGAAGATTATTTTCAATGACCTCACAAATGCCCAGCATCAGTCATAGGAGCCATATGATTTGTACGAAGGCCATGATCACTATGAAGTCTTCACAGAGATCCTTGAGCCAAGCTCAGCTTAAGTGATCCTTGGTCTTGTAGCTGTTGCTCTTCTAATTCAGGAAGTCACATTACATGCCTAGCTTAAGGCACTCCTACACTGAGTCTCAAAGTGTTAAATCCAACAAATTTGACAAGCCTTTGACATCTTAACACAGAAACTGGCCTTATCATACTCAAGTGGTCATACCCATGTTCACTCCCCTTCCTAAATCTATTTATAGTAGATACCAGATAGTTACCAGAAAATCTTCTATTGCTCTCCTTCCTATATTTTATCAGTTGATATAAGGATGATGGAAGGGCTTTGGGTAGAAACATACACAGCTGGCATCCTTCATGAGGCTGAACTCCTATTCTAGAAAAATGCTGTTAGAAACCATCACTTTCTATGTTTAGTGTTTTTGTTTCAGTTGGGTTCTTCTTCAGGAGAAGAACAATTTTTTTAAAATTTCTTCCCCAAATAAAACAGATATCTAGAAAACCATTACAGTATCTGCATTATCAGTCATCTGTGGAAAATGATTATGTTTTGAGGGATGATTAAAAAACAATCAGTAAACTTTCTAAAGACACATCAGTGCTATCAAGTTTCTTGAAGCTTTTTATTTGGAGCCCGTAAAATTTTATGGGCCATGATCCACTCTACTAATAGGGTAGAGATGAGGACACGGAGGCTTTGAGAGGCATTTTATTAAGGCCTGCTTGACTCTTCCACCCACCAGGCTTCATAGTGTCTTGTTCCATAAAGGGATTTATGAGAATGCTAAAAAGTGCAATTCTCTGTACAGTCATAGACCATGGGAGAAAGAAACATAGCAAAGCACAGACCTCGTAGGTGAAGGAAATCCCAATCCCAATCTATTTTTCAACAGAAAAAAAAATTGTGCCCATCTACTATGTTGTCACCCTGTTTTTTTTATCATGAGAAATGCCTGGCTAGATGAGTTTACAAGCTAGAAATCAAGATAGGAAAGAGAAATATTAACAACCTCAGTATGTAGATACCACTTGAATGTTACAAAGCAAAGAGGAATGAAAGAACCTCTTGATGATGGCGAAGGAGGAGAGTGAAAAAGTCAGCTTAAAACTAAATATTAAAAAAAAAAAAAAACAACAACTAAGCTCATGGCATCCAGCCCCATCACCTCATGGCAAATAGAAGGGAAAACTGTGGAAGCAGTGATGGATTTCCTCTTATTGGGCTCTAAAATCACTGTGGACGATGACTGTAGCCATCAAATCAGAAGATGATTGCTTCTGGGCAGGAAAGCTATGACTAACATAAACACTGTGTTGAAAAGCAGAGACATTACTCTGCTGACAAAGGTTTGTACAGCTGTGAGAGGTGGACCGTAAAGAAGGCAGGTGTGCATGAAAAATCACTTCAGTCGTGTACAACTCTTTGTGACCCTATGGACCCCAGCCCATTTAAGCTCCTCTGTCCATTGGATTCTCCAGGCAAGAATGCTGGAGTGGGTTGCCATTTCCTTGTCCAAAAGAAGGCACTTCACCGAAGAATTGATGCCTTCAAACTGTGGTGGTGAAGACTCCTGAGAGACCCTTGGACTGCAAGGAGATCAAACCACTCAGTCTTAAAGGATATCAACCTTGAATACTCATTGGAAGGACAGATGCTGAAGCTGAACTTCCAGTATTTTGGTCACCTGATGTAAACAGCTGATTCTGTTCTTTCCTGATGCTGGGAAAATTTGAGGACAGGAGAAGAGGGCATCAGAGGTTGAGATGGCTGGATGGCATCACTGATGCAATGGACATGAACTTGGGCAAACTCAGGGAGATGGTGAGGGACTGGGAGCCCTGGAGTTCTGCAGTCTATGGGGTCACAAAGAGTCGGACACTACTGGGCAACTAACAACTACGCACCAGTTACCACAGTAGAGCCTGGGGCTATACAGGTCTCCAAAAGGATAAGTAGGGCATTTCTGTCTTTACTAAGCTTGTATTTTTAATGAGACAGATGGACAGTAAACAAGTAGATGGATGAAACCATTAGAACTAAAGTAGGTGGGAGGAAATAAACAAGGCAGGATCCATGATAGAGAGTAGGGGGTGACCCACGCTGGTCATGGAAAGCCATCCTGACCAAGGGACAACTCAAGTGAGACCTAGAGTTAGAATAAGTTTTCTGGCAGAGGACACAAGCAAGTATCTCAGCCTTAACAGCATCCTCAATGGAAGCAGGAAGGTCAGCAGAGTGGGCACTGATGAGCTCAGATGAAAGAGTTAAGAGAGAGGTTTGCAGAGAGAGATTGTGGATTAACTATACTCTGCTCATAGGCTATGGTAATAGTTCAGAATTAACATGGCTAGACCAATAAACACATTCAGTTATTTAGAAATGAAATGAATGATACAAACCAAGTGAGCTAGGATTAATGCTGCTGCAGCATGTTGGAATTTCCAGAACACTTAAAAGTAAACAGGAATTACATCACTGTTTACGACTGTAACCAGTTTATATAAATAGCAAGCATAAGCAAGTCCTCTCCCAGGTTCATTACAGTTTCTAGAATTTATTGTAAATCAGAGTCATTTTGGATGATTCTGGCACATAAATAATTTTACATTAGTCATGTTAATTTTTGAGGTCTCAGATTTAAAATGATCTGATTTCAAGGTTGTTTTCACTCAGCCATCCATATAAGGTTTTAGTCTTGGATTGCTAATGTTTCATACAGTTTTGACAATTGTAACAACACTGTATTTTACCTTTGATATAACAATTGACATTTTTTTTTTCCTTGTAAAATCTGCCCAGAAAAGTGAATGTCTGTTTGTATAAAATGATCCAGGAATAGCATTTCCTATTTAAATAAATATTTGGACTAATTATAAGTTAGGTATTACATCTTCTAGTTTTTCAAGAATTTGAACATGTAAGTATTGAACTGTTTTACTGAAAAAAAATAATTAGACAAGTGCATGTATTTATAAGAGCTGAAGGAGATACAGTTAAAATCTCTTTTTCATTTACACTTTTAGCCTTTCTCCACAGAGGCAACTATTACCAACTTCTTTCTTATTCCTATATAAATGTTCAATACACATGCATGATTTATGCAATATATACACTCAAAGCATACATACTCACATTTAAATTTTTCTTTTCTACAAAAAGAAGGGAATACTTTCATTCTTTACTGTTCCCAATGTAACTTGACTTACTTATATAGCTCAGTGATAGTCCAATAAAAAACACAGAAATCTGTTTTTTAAGTTAGTTTAAAATTGTATGGTACATGATATTTAACTCAACCAACTTGTAGGGTGAACACTGAGGTTGTTTCCACTAATTTTCTGATACGAATCCTTATTTAAACAAATAAACATTTACTGGGTATTACAATGTGCTGGCAGTAGTCATTAAGCAGTGAAAGGCAGATTCCCTGCCTCCTGGTCCTTACATTTTAGTGGAAGAAATGAGAAACAGACAAGCAAATATCAAACTTGCCATACTTACTCTTGGGAAAAGTCCTATGAATAAAAATGCAAAGCCAGAGAAGGGGACAAAGACTGGGAAGTTCTTATCTGTAGGATGGTCAGAGAAGCCTCTCTGCGGTAGAAATATTTGAGGAAAAAACATGAACAAGCAAGAGAGTAAAACATTTGGGAGTGCACTCCAGTAGAGGAAACAATACCAGCAGGTGTATAGGCCCTGAGGTAAGGGTTCACTTGGCATGTTTCAAGAACAGTATGGATACATCAGGGCATACACAGGGAAGAGTGTATGAAAGTAAGCTTGGAAGTGCAGGCAGAAGGGGTGCACCTTGGGTCTTACGTGCCACAGTAAAACCACAGGTATGACATCGACGGTGATAGTAACTATCAGAGAACCAAGGCACAGGAGTGATCAGATTTTCCCTTTGGAATTGCTCTCATTCTCTTAGGAACATACTGCAGGGGACAGGAATGTCAGCAGAGAAACTGGGGAATTGTGACTCCTGCAGTCACCCAAAGAGGGTGACAGTAGCTCAGATTTGGGTAGAGCCTGCGTGAGAATATGACCAGTTGCTATATTGAGAAAGTAGAGCTAAGAGAATTCGCTGTTTCCCAAGACAGAGAGCATGTGTAAGTAAACGACAGGAGTCAAGGGGAATGCTAGGGTTCTGGCATGAGCAGCAGGGTGAATGAGAGTGCCCTTCATCAGGATGGAGAACTTTGGGCAACCCGTGGCTTGTGGGGCAGGAGGTGAATAGAGTAAAAGGAGGGGGCGGGGAGAGAGAGCTCTGTTTAGTCATGCTGATTTTGAAATGCACAGAAAAATCCATGGGGGTGGTGTCACAAAGGCACTTAGAAATGAATCTGGAATTCAGAGGGAAGACAGGGCTCAGAAATGAAATGCGTAAGTTTTCTGCATGTAAGTAAAGCCACAGGAATGGGTTATACAGGTTTCACAGATGTCCCAACAGACCTCTCAGAGAAGACCTGAGACAATGAATTGCTAGGTTAAGGTAGGTTTGAGTGTGTGTTTGTGTTGTATAGATATTATCATCAAAGTCTTTCTGCAAAGTACGAAACACCTTATATTTAAATTCAAAATCCTTATCTCTGATGAATTAGAAGATATTTCAGTATAATTATGAACATTCATTCTCACTATCCTAGAGATTTAGATGTGTGAGGTGTTGGTTGAGGTCGTTTCAGACAGAAATATCTTTGTGAAACACACATACATATTTGTACTAGGCATTATCAGATACATTAGCTCATACATTTCTGACAACACTCTAGGGGATCAATCTTATTAAAACTATTTCATATATTAAGATACTGAGGTCCTAAGGAACGATGGGATGTTCTCAAGGGCTCCTAACTAGTAAGTTGGTTAGGGTCTGGACTCAATTTCTGTGTTTCCTTCCATTAAACATAGGATGAGGCAAAAGCTAACTTTTGCTGAACAGGATGCAAGACATTTAGAACTACTGTTTAGATATATTTAGCATGGGGTGTATTTAAAAAGGCATATGCAGTGCTTGCACCTGAGAAATCTGTGTTTTCCTTCAGGTCCTCCCATGGCACTGCTGCTGCTGCTGCTGCTAAGTCGCTTCAGTCATGTCCGACTCTGTGCGACCCCATAGACGGCAGCCCACCAGGCTCCCCTGTCCCTGGGATTCTCCAGGCAAGAACACTGGAGTGGGTTGCCATTTCCTTCTCCAATGCATGAAAGTGAAACTCAATGCATTTAGGACACATGGATGAGCAAGCCACAGATCCCTAATCTCAAGGCAGTGGCAGGAGGCCACAATGGGAGAGATAGCTAACCAACATGAAAACTATGTTTGAAAGTTATTTTCTAAGAGAATGGGGCCTACAGGTAAAAGATCAGAGAATAAAAAGACAGGAAAAGTTCATAGATAAGCAGTGCTGGGGGTAGAGAGCCGGGCAGGTTCAAATTTTAAAAGCATGAAAAAGGCTGATCTCATGGAGAAAGCAGTATCTGAGCAAAGACCTGAAGGAACCTTGATAGTCAGGGAAGATCAGGCTCTGCATACCACTCATACATCATTCTAAACTTAGTCCTTGACAGTGCACTGAGAACCAGGAAAGAACGTGAACTGAACACCCTAAACAGGAAAAGTAATTTCAAATACTGATAGCAAATTTAATAGTGTCATTTTCACAGGCAAAGGGCACTGCATCCACCCATTGTGGCCTCCTCTATAACCTTTTCAGCTACTCTATGGTATATAAATCCAGTGCTTCTTATATCCTCAAGGATGATTCGGATCAGAACCAGACGATTGCAACTGCAGTTGGGCCACTACAGAGCTTCTGTGACTTGGGGACCAAGCTGTATAATAAAATAATGAACATGACTCAAACATGTAAGATCAAACACTGAGACACAACACTTGAAGGAAGCATAGACTATATATAGGTCAAGTCACAAGTACAGATGAGAAAACTAGGTCCAGGGACGTGAAGCGACTTCATCAAGGTTGCAGAGTAAGTTAGCCACAGTTCAGTTCAGTTGCTCAGTCATGTCCGACTCTTTGCAACCCCATGAATCGCAGCACGCCAGGTCTCCCTGTCCATTACCAACTCCCGGAATTCACTCAGACTCGCGTCCATCAAGTCAGTGATGCCATCCAGCCAAAACCAGCATGTTTCCCACAAATTTCAGGCTTTAGTCTTTTCAACTAAAGCTCCTATTTGACATCACTTTCATCAACCAACATTCAGCTGCCTTTTGAACAGTACCCAAAAGCAAATGGCAACAAAACCAGGTTTCTTAACACAAAGAATATAAAACTTACGATAAGTACTTACATAATGGTTACTGTGTACTAGACTCCGTTCTAATGCTATACTGAACCTATTTAATCTTCATAAACATATAATTACCATCCTGATTTTACAGTTAAAGCAACTGAGAAACAGAGAGGTTAAGCAACCTATTTGAAGTCATTCAGCTTGTTAAAGACAGCAAAAATTTGAACCCAGAGTGCCTGAGGGAAAACTCTGTTCTAGTTCTGGTTTTAGTTTTAAATGCTTTCAGATATGTGTGTATACTTATTCAAAAAAGTGTGATTACTAATTAAGAACGTATTTTTGTAACAGTTATAGCTAAAATTTCTCAACACAGATACTAATTTTAAGAACAATTCTTCATATTATTTTTTGAGTGACTACTATATCTCTCAGCCAGGGCACATGTTACTCTAAGTACAGGCATTTTTCACCCAGGTAATAAATTATCTTTGATATTTTTCTGAAACCCATATATTTTTACAGCATCATGAAAAACAGCTGCAACAAATTAGGCACACCCTTCTACAGTGATTCAATAGTTCCAAAAAATAAGCATTGATCCCATAGGTTATCCCTTGACAATTGTGTTTGGCAAGGATCTCAAGCTATTATCTGTGCTCTTACGTACTTGCAATAAAATCTGTGGTCTGAAAGGGAAAATCTCTTCATCTCATTTTTAGCCAAGAAATAATTTTTAAAGATTATTTCTTTAAAAAATACTCAAAGTGTCCAGAAAGAAGCAGGATAACAGTAACAGCTAAAAGTTATTATACACTTTGCATGCCTTCACACATGTCTATATATACACATGCTCATATGTATATATGTCTATGGAGGTATCACTTAAAACTAGTCAAACACACTGATATTCACTATGTAGCTTGAGCTTTAATAAATCTGTATAAAAAATATTCAGTCAAGATAGGAAATCCTTCCATCACCGTAGAAAGTTCCCTTATGTTCCTTCCTCATCAATTCTCACCCCCAGTGGCAGTGATTGTTCTGATTTTGATCACATTTCAAATTTTTACTCCTAAGTACAATTCTATGAGGTGTTGATTCCAAAGAATGTCCAACTTTGAGACCCACGCTCTTGGCCACTATGCTGTTCTACTGTATTTCTTCTCAATGGACACTTAGCCCATCTCGATGGTGTCCTCTGAGAGAAGTAAGGCATGATGTCTTAACTTCTCTTTCAAGTATCTAGAATATACTGTAGGCACCACCCTTGAAAGAACTGAAAAAATGGTCACTTGAATGATTTTCTATATTCCGTGTTTCCGATGAGACACCCTATTGAGAGCTTACTGATGTCAGATAAGGCAGGCAGGATCAATGAATGAAGTGGACAGGTGCCTTCTGAAAACAACAAACGCTGCCCATTCCCCCAACTGATGCACCCTAAGAAATCAGGCCAGGGATGCTATTCTCCAGCTTCTTCTACATAATCCAGAGATCTGAATTTGTAAGTGCTTTGTAACTAAGTGGATGTAAACCACAACAACAAAAAACACTTCATGAGTCAAAATGTGTCCAGAGGCCAGCCCTGGATTGCCAGTGTGGGACCTGGTGTTTGCAACCTTGGCCTACGAAACACCAGGATTAGCTTCACCAGTGACCAAAGGAAGACCACAAACCTCTGAAGGTCACAGCCAGCCTAGGAGGTAATGTTTGTCATCATATGGTAAAAATTCTGCTGTCCAGACTCTGGTCTATTGCCAACACTCCTTCCCACTGAGGGAGGCAGATGACATTGGTAAACATCATAAACAAACAGAAGAAAAAAGAAAGAAAGAAAGAAACTGACAATGGGAAGAGGAAAGCAATAAAAACACAGAAGGAAAGAGCTAGAAGGAGTATAGAACAGTGAAGAAGACAACTACAGGTAAGAAAAGGAAGCAAAAGACAGGCGTCTCTAGGTCTGAAGCACGTTCCTTCACTGACTATGCTGGCCCGGGACTACAACCCCAATTGGAGTTGGGACAACAGGGTAGTGGGGAATGATGGAGTGGAGAAAAGAGCTCATTCTGATGTTTATTTACTCTGAACTTTATGAGACCAGTTTCAGTGCTTAAATATTTTGACCGTGGGAAATAATGGCAGAGTTTCTAGGAATTCCAAAGTATATTATTTGAAATTCAGAGAAATCATCAGAGTCTGATCCTGTCAAGTCTGATCCTGGCAAGGCTCTGTGGTCTGAACAAGAAGGGAATTTCTAATCCCCAGTGATACAGTTTTATCAGGAGACTGTGCTTGCTATAATAGATGCCACTGTATTATTGGTTAAAAAGAAGAATAAAGCTACCACTTCCATATCCACTTACATACCCAGAGTTCCACTGAGACAACAACCAGCAGATTTTTGAGCAAACCAATCTCACAGGATTTATACCCTTAGTGAACCGTGGTGACACGTCCCACCCCTAGTCCTGCAGACTTGCTCAACAGGTCACAGCTTACACGGCTTCCTTTATAGAAGACAGTTCACATTTGACAAAAGGAATTTGAAACCATAAGATAGATGATTACCTTTCTGTGTGGTAGCAAAGGTGAAAGGAAAAAGGACAGCGGAATCTTCAGAGAAATTAAGGTGACAAAGAAAAAGTAACCTGGATTATTCAGCATAAAACTCTCCTCTGCTGATTGTCTCAGTGCTTCACTGGATCATCTGATGTGGCTATTTCCTTCTTTGTCAGTTTGCGTCATGTGGAACTAATCTGAAATATATACAGCTAACATACTTAAGTCCTTACCATGTGCAAGGCACCAAGCTAAGGACATTCCAAGAACAAGCTCACAACATACTATGAGCTGGATGCTACCATGTCCATTTTAAAGATGATGAAATTGTGGCTCATGGACAGGATATAACTTGCCCAAGGTCACATACCCAGGGTCACAGTCCAGGTTCGTGTACCTCAAAACCTAGGCTCACTTCACAGCGTAAGCATTCTCCCTCCGCCACGTCATCATCCCCTCTTCCACTCTTCTTTCTCACTGTACTGCTTCTTGCTTACAATAACCCTCCACTCCTTGGGCTCACAGATGTATGACGATGCTCTGCTCATACAATATTCCCCTGTTAGATGACTGGAATTGAGTTTAGGGAATTTTATTTTTGTCAGGAGGAGGCTGCCTAGACTGTGTTCAGAGAAACGGTAAAGAGAAGGGTGCAGAAAAGACAATGGAGAGAGAAAGATTTTAAGACATTCATAAAGAAATAGTTGGAGAATGGAAAAAAAAAGTAGAATGTGAGAGAAAACACTTTACAGGCATCTGATCCCATTTTACAGTTGGAAAAACTGAGACTCAGCTCTTAGTAAACTCAGGACCTATCCCAAGATTTGTGGCCACTGCTACTCCTATTCCTTCTCTTCACCTCAGTTCTGCACCAAGGCCTCCTATCACCCTCTAATGTGCCTTAGGAGTATAGCAATGGCCATGGGTGACAAAGTACAGAGATGTAAACGTGGCCCAACATGTGGAGGCTGGAGAGGATAAACAATGCCAGGAGCTGCTTTGCAGTATAGTGAGGCTCTCCATCACTGAATGAACTGGTGTCACACCTGGCTGACATCTGTCAGCGGTACTATAAATAGCACTTGTGTAGTAAATAATGATTTAGTCCCAACAGTGTAAAACAGACTCAGTTCTGAAGACCAATGTCTGGTTGGCTTCAACAGAATAACTTGAGGAGTTTTTTTTAAATAGAGGGATTCCTCAACTCTAATCTCAGAAATTTTGATTCAAGAGGTTTTGAAAGACCATGGAACCAGGTGATTTCTGAGGGCCCTCCTACTACTAAGATTCTATTGTTCCTTTCCCTGACATAGCTTCCAAAGTATCGCCTGTCATTACTAAGCCACACACATTAACAAGGAGTTGACACTAGACTCAGAGTCAAGGGACAAGAAGCATCGCCATTGTCTCCGAACACCTGTGCTCTCCCAGGAGGTAACATATCTTTTCTAGTCTCAGTGTATACTTCTTTAAAATAGAAGTAAAAGACAGTTGGAAGAGTTCTAAAACTCTTGATCTGG
Source organism: Budorcas taxicolor (assembly GCF_023091745.1). Taxonomy (NCBI): domain Eukaryota; kingdom Metazoa; phylum Chordata; class Mammalia; order Artiodactyla; family Bovidae; genus Budorcas; species Budorcas taxicolor. Next base: position 67,138,840 of record NC_068916.1, on the reverse strand, counting down.
ACCTGTGGGCTCCTATTCCACACTCAGAGGGCCTCCACGCATCATAGTACTATACCTGCATGGGGCCAGTAGGCACATGACCCAATTCTGGGTATATTCTGAGACACGAGGAAGTCTATGTGGGAGGGATCCCTTCCTGATTAAAGAGGCAAAGGTTCATGAGAAGTATTTCTCTTCTTCATGCTTTGCCATTTTTGTTCTGACTTGAACATGACTCGTGGAGATGAAAAAACGAACAGAAGGAAGCTGTGATCTTTGGAGACACCGCTCAGCTGCCACAACAGTCCTGGACTATCTAGGTGCAATATATATCACATGCACAAAAAGTAAGGTCCTACATGTTCCGACTCTATGAGCAGGGTTTCTATTTCCAGCCAAATGGAGCCTTCACTGATATAGCACTAAAACTCTTTCTTCAAATGAAATTTCTTGCAAAACCCCAATATATATAAACAAATAAAAGTGGCTGTACTGTTTAGAAAAATGGACGGGGTGTTTCCAGAGCCATTCCCTCCTAAATTCTTGCAGAGTTTCCTCCATGGAACCAGAATTGGTCAAAATCATTACTTCTAAAGGTAGAGTCTCCAAGGCACAGGGATTCTCAGATTTTCTCCAGACTCAGAGAGTTTTTTTGTCAGATTTGTACTTGTGTTTTCCTGTCTCATTTCTCTGATGTGCTTATTTTATTTTTTCAACTTTATCCTAGGAAATGCAGATCCAAGTCATGACCGGTGGCTACTACTCGCGGTTTTGGTGTGTGCATTTGGATTCAGTGTACAGTCATTTGGCAACAAGTGATTTGATTCCAACTGTCGTGACTAGAGAAAGGAGTAGAGTGTGATATAACACAAAATGACATATTCCTTCAAGGTGCACATCAAAGGATATCTTGACATGCAAATGAAGGTACATTTGAAGAGAAAAAAAGTCGTGGAAGAAGCAAGTACATATCCAGATATAAGAGTATGAGTGTCTGGAATTAGAATAATCTTTAGTTCCACGTTCATGGTGTAAACCTTATTAAATTCTAGTAAAGGATCCTCTAGGCTTCCCAGGGGACACCAGTGGAAAAGAATCTGCCTGCCAATGCAGGAGATACAAGAGATGTGGGTTCGATCCCTGGGTCAGGAAGTTCCCCTGAATAGGAAATGGCAACCCACTCCCATATGTTTGCCTGGAAAAGTCCATGGACAGAGGAGACTGGGAGGCTACAGTCCATGGTGTTGCAAAGAGTCTGATAAGACTTATGCTCACACTAAAACACCCTCTATATTAAGAAACCAATGTTGATAACCTGAATATTGTTAGATACTTTTCTCTGTATTTAATTCATATATTTATTTTAGTGTTATGGATGGTTAAAAATTATTAAAATAAAGAGGTAATATCTAAGTGAGTATTTTGGGGTTTGTACATGTTTAAATAACAGTATGATTAAAACAGTGGGAGCATGGACTTTCTCCTGCCCTGTGAAAAGGGGTCTTTATATCACTGAAGCTCAGATTCTGGACTACAGGATGTTAAGCCTTAATCCTTTCCAGATGGTCAATTCCGTAATTCCATGAACCTTCTCAACTTATAGAACATTAAATACTTTCACCAACAATGTGGCACATGCCCTTGGAGATGTTTTTAAAATAAAAAAAGAGATAAAATTAAATTCACGAATTTCAGTAAAGCATATGTATCCTTCTATTAATATATTCCTTTTCAAAAGTTTGTCTTAAGGATGAAGCATCCATGGGCAGGCCTTGAAACAAGCTCTGCCCGCTGCCACCCCTCCTCCATCTCCACCTGGCCCCTTCACTCATCACTCCCAGCAGAAATATCTCTGGACGGAACAAATATAGGTTAAAAATAAGGCCTTAAGAGCCTGCTCCCTCCTCACTTAGGAAATCTGAACCCTTGGGCAATGCCATTCTTACAAAATGTGTATTCTGATTACTTCCATAAGGCAGAGCATGGTGGACCGACCATGGGCTCTTCTACTGTGAACAGGGTAAAACAATTCTGCTCATCAAGGCCATGGTTTAGCTGTACATTTCAAGCTGAACCAATCAGTGCCCACTGGGCTTTGCTGTTCTAGCATGTACGTTTCACCCGTGCACATGGATCTCCTTCCACCCAGCTGGCATTGTGGCCACTCCTCCCCCCCGTAGCTTCTACCTCTGCCCTGAATTTCTTCACCCCTACCCTCCTTCACCCTTCATTCTTTTTTTTTTTTTTTAAACGTCAGGGCAGCTGGATTTCCACCTCCCGTACTTCTAAAAGAGGGAAACTATAGAGTTTCTTCCAAGTTCCAGGCAATGTTGTGCACAGCCCTGCAACGTGAAGTTGTTATTTCATGCCTGTTCAGCTCAACATGCACTAAATTTAGAGGAGCATGACATTAGAGCTCCAGAGTCTCCTTTTTCACAGGCAGTGTGTTTGGCTGTGGTTCACACTGGTTCCCAATCTGTCTTGGCATCTTACTCACTCCACAGGCAACCCAAGTGTAGTCACTGTCTATGCTATCTTCTTCCCCATTTTTGGAATTATTCCAAACCCTCTTCACTCCAACCCAAGCCAAGCCAACCCAAAGATGACATCCATGAAGAAAATATTTGTGTGCCATTTCTCAGAATAAGAATTCCTGCTGCCAGTCATTTCCTAATTCCCTCCTCCATGTGCAGACTGTAGAGAAAATGAAATTGCCGACTGAGAGGGCTGACTTGCCACCTACAAAACACAATGCCTGCACATGCATCCCAGGTCTTATGCAGACAGATATGAACAAGTCCAGCCCCGCACTCTTTACTCACCCACTAATCTCTCTGCTATCAGATACTTGTTGAGATATTTTAGAATAAAAGTAAACACGAACCTTATTGAGGTCCACCCTAAGAGGTCTAGCTACTCTTCTGCTTTTCAAAAAGCGGCCACAAATCCATTCATTCCTCGATTTCTCCAACTATACTCCTGGCCAAGCCCCTTTTGGAAAACACCATTGTTATCACTCATGGCTCTGCCAGAAATCACAGAGCTCTAGTGAGATTTGGTCCAGCTCTTTCAGAACTGAACCCCTTCCTGAAATGCATTTATATTATATTTTGCATTTTCTAAATGCTAAATGTAGGGTAAGGTATAGCTTTTGTGAAGGAGGGGTAAAAATCAGTTGCATTATAATTGATATCTATGAAAAATAATGATCTAAAATTTGTTATTTTTAAAAGCACTCTCTTCAGTAAGGTGCAAAATAGAATAAATTAAATAAAATTCACACGGTTACATGTCTATCTTTTAATTGATTTTGAGTAAATTACTGCCTTCTACGACTCTATAGTTATCTATACGTCATAAAATACAGAAGTATTTTTTTATTGGAGTATAATCGCTTCACAACATTGTTACAGAAGTATTTTCTGAGAGAACTGCCAGATACTTCTGCAACTCAGGAAAACTGAAAATTATTATAGAAACAGAATTATACATGTTGATCCAGCATATTTCTAAGCAAATATATCACTGAGCTCCTTAATGACAGTCAAAATCCCACATGATAATAAAAGATGCCAGGATCTCATACACACATTTTCTGTTCCTACACCCTGAAAGCGTAATCCAAAATAGAAACTTCAAACCCCAATTCCCTCTAAAATGAAAGCCATTTTCTGCTATAAATGCCCCTCTCCAAACTCTCATGAAGCGAAGAACACAGACAGTTTCATCTAAAATTATCTTCCCTGTCAATGAACTGTCCTTTCTCGTAGAAAAGTTACAGAAGGTTGGAACGGGGTGGCAACACATGAGTTCACAGACTTTTCTTTTTCACAGTGGTGTTGCCAGTTCAATCCTAACTTTTCAAAGCGTCTCTGCCCTGCTGAAAACCACATTTTGGAAGGGCCTGGGGGAGAAGAAAAGATTACATCGCCACACCAGATGTTTAAGTGATGAAGTTCTAATTGGTTCCCACACATACACACACCCCCTACCACCACCCACAAACACTCGGAGTACTTCGAAACAATCAGCAGGTAAGAAAGTGAAGAGAAAGCGTGGAAACGCAAGGACCGAACAGTCCCCTACCTCTCCTCTGCTTCACAGAGCTGCTGCTGAGTCCCACACAATCCAGGCGTGTGGGGGGCGGCTGGAAGGAGGCAGCCACTCGGCCTGCCGGGGGTGAGCAGGCCCAGCCTGCGTTCAGAAGCTGCCCCAGTCAGAGTTTCCAGCTGCAGAACTGCAGCCAAGTCCCTGCCCATGCCTGAAGAATTTCCTGAACAGCATTCCCGTTCTTTTTCTGACTGCTTTGAAACCATACTCTGTGCTTCAATACGGCTTTGTCAGGCCCACTCCCAGCTACTGGGCTGTCTCCAGCTCTCAATGGGAAACACATGTGTCAAGCACAGACGCACTCCCCTGCCCCAGTGCCCATGCGTCTGCTGGGCTCACACAACCACAAAGGCAAGGGCTTCTAGAGCCAGTGCTGATTTCTCGGCCATTCTCCACACGGCCTCTTGCTCTGGGGTACTAGAAGCGGGAGCTGAGTCCCTTCTTGCTGCCGCTCCATGCCGCCTCTTTTCAACTTTCTCCTTCCTCTCACAATCCCCAGCTGATGACCCATGTTTGCTCCCCTAACTCCCCGACTCTTGCCAGTCCTGATTATAAGCCTATTACAACTGAGAGATGGGAATTCTGATTTGATCTCCCTATCTGCCATTGCCTCTGTCTTTGCTCAACATTTCAATTGTTGGAGGGGGAACAATATTTTTAGCATTTTCAGACTGGGTTGGTACTTCTGAGATGTTCCCTCATCCTGCTGTGTGCATCTTGTACTGATGTCACTATAAATAATGCAATTACTTTTCAGGCACTTTTGTGGCTCTCTGCTCTATAAGATGCTGGTCTGAAAATGTAACATTTGCATGCTGGTTTAATAGGTGTTCTGTAATGCAGACTGTGTAATATTTTCTATAACGAAGTAGAAAGGAGGAAAAAAATGTACCTTTTATCAGGATGTGTCCTAATTCTCTGCACCTGTGATTATTTCTGGATGGCACTCCATCAATGTCTTAGGTACGTTCTCCTGGACCCTGTGGTCTACCTTTCCATAAAACACTAAAGGAAATTTCTAAAGATATGAAGAGGACACCCGTCTTCTCCCACACTGAAAACCCCTTATCTAAAAAGCCAAAGCTAATCTGTCAAAAGTAACATTGTAGAATAAGGTGATTTAGAGAGAAAGCCTCATTTATTCTGAGCTTGTTTTTTCTTTTCTTTTCTGGGCGTACGAATATTGTACTTCAAAATCATATCCCACTAGCAACTTATTTTGAAGAACTGGCTTGCCAGATTTTAAAAGTGCTGTGTGTTCCTGAGGGGCTGTTGTGAATAATAGATTTGGTGTGATCTGGGGTTTAGCATTAAATGGCAATGGGTTCTTTCAGGAGGATTTGACTTTTGCCTTGGGAAGCAGTGTCTGTGGAGGATGGGGTGGGGAATGAGCATGTGTACCTCTAAGGTCAAGTCACAATTATAGAATCAGAGAACTTCAGAGGAGGAGGGGACCCCAGAGATGATCCGATACAAACTGTATCAACCCTTCATTTTGCAAAGGGAGATGGAGGTCCACATGATGAAATGACTGTCCAGAGGTGCAAAGACTCTCAGTGTTATAACTGAGGCCAGAAAGTAGGATTTGGGCGAATTTTCCATGTGTTTTCTCTATCCTAGCATCATTTGGGAAAGGCAGGACCATCTAACCTTCACAAGAGAAGGCTTAAAATCTGATGGCCTGGATCTAACCTTAGCTCTGTCTCTTAAAGGCTGTGAATCCTGATTAGTTTGCTTGACTTTTCTGGGCCTCAGTTTTCTCATCTGTAAAATGGGGATAACAACAGACTCTACCTTACAGAATTATTAGAATTTCATGAGATAATTCATGCAAACTGTCTATTAGAGTGCATATAAATACATTTTGGATTACTTTTCCTTTTATTGAATTGAGCAAAAACCAGACTCCTTCTCTCACTGAAAAGCAAAATTATACTCTCACATTTAGTTTGGGTTCCTAGAATCAACTATCTGATTGGCTAATTAACTTTTCTGCCAAAAACCCTTTACATAATAGGAGTCTACCACCTTAAGCATAGACAAGCGCCCTAATGCTGTACTGGAACATGAGCCAACCACATGACTACTCTTCATTTATTCTCTACACATAACACTGAAGTCTTTCCTCAAGATTAACTCACAGGCAAGTAAACAGTGAGACCAAATTTGCAGTCAGTTATACGAGGCTGAACAAAGTGCTATTTGCAGAGAACTGGACCTTCTCTCCAAACCTTAAGAGCTCAAGATTACCATTCTAAAAATAGAAGACCATTAACAATTGCAATTCCCATGTTTGGCAATGGGCAATGGTCTAAATTAACAGCAGCAACTACAAAATAAAATCCCCTAAGTCAAGGAAGAAATCCTACTGAGGAAATGGTGACTACAAATTCTAAAGTATCCGATTTCTCTCTGGGGTTCTAGAGCCTTTGTTTTGAAAGAAATCATAGCAAGTGGTTCATGAACTTATTAATCATGTCGAGGGGCCCAGCTTCTTTTGGGGAAAAAAAGAGGTAGGGTAGTTCTTAATTTTAAAATAAAACAATGGCAAAACAAAAGCAAAAATCATAAAACAACTGAAAAAACCAAGGTCAGACTTTATACAAAGGCAGAAAATGATGATTTAATCCAAAGGACTCTGCTTTGAGACACGCAATGTCTCTTCACAGACTAACTACCCGGCTCCTTTCAACTTGTCTATTTGAAGAGGGATAACTCACTATGAGACACCATTCATTACTACGAGCTGGAAAATTCTAAAAAGTTACTTTCCTCTTCTAATGTTAAGAAAAAGTATCCAAAACTTGAATTATCAGACCAGCAAGTGATCACATTCTGTCAAATTCATATGTAGCAATTGTTTAACATGCCCTCTTAATTATTTAATGGAAATGTGCTTTGTTTGATACATTGCTGACAACGGAATAAAGATCCCAAACATCACCTGAAGGCAGCTTTTAAAATAACTAGAGCTAGGAGCCATGAAATTAAAAGATGCTTACTCCTTGGAAGAAAAGTTATGACCACCTAGATAGCATATTCAAAAGCAGAGACATTACTTTGCCGACTAAGGTCCATCTAGTCAAGCCTATGGTTTTTCCAGTGGTTATGTATGGATGTGAGAGTTGGACTGTGAAGAAAGCTGAGCACCAAAGAATTGATGCTTTTGAACTGTGGTGTTGGAGAAGAGTCTTGAGAGTCCCTTGGACTGCAAGGAGATCCAACCAGTCCATTCTGAAGGAGATCAGCCCTGGGATTTCTTTGGAAGGAATGATGCTGAAGCTGAAACTCCAGTACTTTGGCCACCTCATGCGAAGAGTTGACTCATTGGAAAAGACTCTGATGCTGGGAAGGATTGGGGGCAGGAGGAGAAGGGGACGACAGAGGATGAGATGGCTGGATGGCATCACTGACTCGATGGACGTGAGTCTGAATGAACTCCGAGAGTTGGTGATGGACAGGGAGGCCTGGTGTGCTGCGATTCATGGGGTCGCAAAGAGTCGGACATGACTGAGCGACTGAACTGAACTGAACTGAGGAGCCCAAAATCAAATAGATTGTGATTCTATGGGAATGGGATAGGAACCAGGTAATAGTATTTTGTTTTGAGCTCCACACCACCCACAAAATGATTTGGCCAAAACCAAAATGATTTTAGTATGAGCCAAATCTAAGAATCACTAAGGTCCAGTGGTAGCCTAACTTTTCCAACATAAACCTAATTGTGCTGCTCTGTGCACTCAAATCCTTAGACGGCTTGCCACGGCTTGAAAGGGGAAAACGGCCGCCATCACTAAGACTGGAACGGCCTGGCTTGATCTGGTCCCTTGCCTACATCTTCAGTCTCATCTGCTGTCAGTCTCCCTCTTCTTCCAGTGCTTCAAAGAAATCATCGATCTTTCTACTTGAAAATCTTAAAAAAAAAAAAAAAAAAAAAAAAAAAAAACGCTACTCTCTCCTGAAAATACAGCTCCACTCTTATGTTTTCTTCTACTTAACTACTATTCAATCTTTAAATTCATATTCTGTTATTACTTTCTCTAGGATTCAGGTATCTGAAGCTCAGAACTAAAAATCCCCTGTTATATACATCCCCAGACTTGCATTCATAGATGTGATTATGTATTTATTTGTATTTTTGTTTAAATCATGCCAATCTTTCCTGCTAAAAAATAAATACTCTCCTTCAGGCCTGAAACTAGCCTTGCTTTCTCCCTACTGTATCCTAGTTCTGTGCGTACTGCATAGCTTTTAGGAAGTGTACAATAAATATTTTCAAGTAAGTGAATGCAGTTTTTTAATCCAAGTGAGGAATATGCATCTAACTCCATTGTTTTTTAAATCTCAAATTTTCAAACTTCATTTAATTCTTCTGACATGTTAAATTATTATATTATATTGTACTCAGAATACTGAGTTTTTCTATAAGGTGTAAATATTTTGAAAAACTAATAAGCCATCCACATGTTTATCTAAAAGACTGTGAGAAATTATCAAGTGCCTGACAAAGCCGTTAAGGCCTCAGGTACAGGTACAGTTACTATGCCCAAGCTTGTACTGCTTGCTAAATGACAGGCCAATAAAAGCAGAGATGAAGTATTAGAGAAATGAACACTGGCTTCATTCAGAAAGCCAGTATACCAAGAAGATGATGGACTAGTGTCCTAGAAAACCAACCTACCAAGAAAGTTGTATACACATACAAAATCGAATATTACTCAGCCATAAAAAGGAATGCATTTGACTCAGTTCTAATAAGATAGATGAACCTAAAACCTATTATACAGAGTGAAGTAAGCCAGAAAGAGAGAAGTGAGTATCATGTACAGGATATAGAAAGATGGCGCTGATGAGCCGATCTGCAGGGCAGCAGTGGAGATGCAGACAGAAAGAACAGGCTTTCGGACACAGCGGGGGAAGCAGAAGGTGGGACGAATTGAGAGAGCAGCCTGGACACGCATGCACTACCATACGAAAAATTAGACAGCCAGTAGAAATGTGCTGTATGGTGCAGGAAACTCAAAAATGGCCCTCTGTGACAACTTAGATGGGTGGCATGGGTGGGAGGGAGGTTTCAAGAGGAAGGGACATAACATACCTCTGGCTGATTCATGTTGATATATGGCAGAACCCAACACAATACTGTAAAGTAATTATCCTCCAATTAAAAATAATTTAAAAAAAGAAATAGAATGTACTCCAAGGGGAAAAATAAAAGTCGAATTCAAACTTCCTTGACATTAAAAAGGAAGGGGGTATGGCTGGGTATTGCAAATTTTTGGTGGCAGAATCCCTTGTGTTTGCTGCTATCCTCTTAGGTCTGGTCACATTATTCCTCCAAACCTCCTACAAGACAAAGGTTATGCCCTGTGCTACAACTTTCTGTCTCTATTGTAATGGAAAAGTAATATACCTTTAAAGGTCAGAGCCTTGAAAATGGGCTCTTCCGTGTATTACAGGCGTCAGGCAACAGTCTTCTACAAAGGCACAAAGCCAGCATGACGAAGCACAGGCAACAGAGCACACGTACTAAGTCACTTCAGTCACGTCCATGGCCTGTAGCCCACCGGTTCCTCCGTCCAAGGGATTCTCCAGGCAAGGATGCTAGAGTGGGTTGCCATTTCCTTCTCCAACAGAGCGCAAAAGTTAGAGCTAACTGAATATATACAAGACGCAGTCAGGTTTGGTCTTCTCTCTGACAGTAGCATGCTTGTGATTATTGAGTAGAGGATCTGCTGTGCCAGTTACTTGAGAGGCAGGCTGAGTGGAGATGAAGTCATATAGAGGCACAAAGTACTCAAGGCACAAGTCAGAAGAGAGGCATTGGCCAGGACCCTTTTGGTTACAGCAGTCAAATCAGCCTTATGAAAAAAGCTGAGGTTCATAAATCGTACAACTCTAACCCCAAGTGGATCTTAAGGTGGGATGGAATGTAGCAGTTAAAATATAACCAAGGCTCTATCTTCCTGTCTGGACTTCATTCTCAGTTTTGCTTGCTCCACTGGGCAGTAAGATGTCCACAGGTGGTCCCAAGCTCATCGTCACAGGGCAAATAAAAGATATTTTTCAGAAAGGATGTTAGGTATGCCAGTTTGAACCACAAGGTTATCCCTGAACAAAAACCTCTATGACAAGGGGTTTGAGACCTGGGCTGCGAAGATCCCGTGGAGGATGGCATGGCAATCCACTCTTGCATTCTTGCCTGGAGCACCCCCCATGGACAGAGGAGGGCGGTGGGCTACACAGTCCATTTGGTCGCAAAAAGTGGGACACAACTGAGTGACCAAGCACAGCACAGCACATGAGACTCTGTGTGGTCCATATGTGGCAACCAAAGGGAAGGAATCAGCTCCATCTCCAACACAGGAACTAACAGGCTAGTTGGGAAAGTCAGGAAGCTCCCCTGAAGAAGAGAGTGGCTAATCACTCCAGTGTTCCTTTCTGAAGAATTTCATGGACAGAAGAGCCTGGAGGGCTACAGTCCATGGGACTGCAAAGAGTTAGACACGACTGAACAACTCTCACTTTCACAGCACTCAAACAAAGGTATGGTGTAAACGATGATGACGTGGCACTAAAACATATTCGTAATCTTGCCAAGGGAAGGCTCTTGCGGAAGTATGAAGAGGCAATATTTTAACCAAAGGACAGAAAAAGTATTTTCTATGTACAAGCCCAGAGCAGCTGAATTAGAGTTAAACTAATGGCAGACAATTAGAACAGTAACATTATACCAGCCTTTCATTTAAGGGTTCACTTCACAGATAATACCTGATGGGAAATGATACTCACTCTGCTTTTCTTCAAAACAGGCAGAGCAAATCCAATCCTGCTTTTCAGTGGTCAAGGGCAAAATTATCTGGTTGACTTTGAAGAGACTTTTTTTCATGGAGGGAATCTGGACCAGAAAGTTTGGCTCAGAGACAAATCAGTGACCCACAGTTTTCAGAATATCTCCACTAGCCAGAGATAATGTCTAAGCTGAAGTCATTTTCTGTTTTGGAAATTCAAATGTATAGTACACAATGAAGGATTCTCAAGTTAATCATTACTCTGAAGAGGAATTGACACATTTGGTAACTTAATGTGATGAGTAATGAAACACATTAAAATACATATTTTCTAAAGAAGTTAATTAAACAGTGAAAAGCAAATACTGGTATAGATGGTTCCACTCATTCTTTCATTTTAAGCACAAAACATTGATCAATTCTTTCAAATTTCATTTTGGTCCACAATTTCTCATTGTATTACAGCTTGCTGAAAGTAAAACTCTTGAAATATCACATTTTTATTTGGAAATAAAATTTATGGATCAATAAAAATGAGCCTGATGCCATGATAGGCATTTCATGCTATGCAGAAATAAATAAAACCTGTACTTGAAAAAATGATAGCATCACTCATCTTTATTTTTACAGTCACATCAGTGCTAAATGATACAAAACATAACACTGGATTCAGGAATCCCAAACTAATTATAAGCCTTCTGAATGACTATTTCTGCTTCAAAGCAAAGGCCAAGCCTCAAAATTCAACCCCCAAAACCAGCACATGTACACACACACACACACACACACACACACACCAAAAACTGCCAAGGAAAGAAAATATATTTCAAGTCATTTCATCTTTAAAAGGAGCTCATTCATATATGTGAAAGAGATATAACTGAGCAAATCCACCAGTATCATGAGTGAGTGAAAGTCACTCAGCCGTGTCCAGCTCTTTGCAACCCTATGGATTATATAGTCCATGGAATTCGCTAGGCCAGAATACTGAAGTGGGTGGCCTTTCCCTTCTTCAGGGGATCTTCCCAACCCAGGGATCAAACCCAGGTCTCCCGCACTGCAGGTGAATTCTTTACCATGTGAAACACAATGGTGTATGGCATATAATAGTTGCTCAATAAACATTTAGCATTTTATTAATAATGAACAGTGCTGTTAATAAGAAATATTTCATCATTGCCAACCAAACAGAAGCTGAGGAAGTTTGTCACCACTGAACCTGCCTTTTAAGAAATATTGGAGGTTTCTAGTTGAAATGAAAGAAGCATACTTAACATTAAAATTTAAAAGTATAAAAATTACTGGTAAAGATAAATATACAGTCAGATTCAGAATATTCTAATACTGAAATGGTGGTACATAAATCCTGTTAACTCTGGTTTCAAAGTTAAAATACAAATGCATTAAAAACTACAACTACAGTAATTTGTTAATGGATAAACCAATATTGAAATGACATAAAAACAATGAAATTGGGGAAGAGAAAAGTAAATGTGTACAGTGATTTCGTATGCAATTAAAGTTAAGTAGTTATCAGCTTAAAATAGAGCTTTGCAATTGTAAGATGTTTTATGTAACCTTCATGATAAACACAAAATGAAAAACATGAAGGGCTCCAGGCTGAAAGTGAAGGGATGTGAAAAGATAGTCGATGCAAATGGTAATCAAAAGACAGCTGCAGCAACTATACTCATATCAGACAAAATGGACTTTCAGTCAAAATCCATGACAGGAGACCTAAAGGTCATTGTATAATGATAAACAGGACTATTCATCAACAGGATATAACAGTTGTAAATATCTATACTCATCATTGGCATATTTAAATATACAGAGCTAGTATTAACACAACTCAAGGGAGAAATAGGCAGCACTATAATAATAGGGGGCTTCAATAACCCACTTTCAACAATGACTAAATCCCTCAGACCAAAAAAAAATTCAGCAAAAAAAAAAAAGCCGTTTTGAAAAACATTACAGACCAAATGGCCATAACAGACATACAGAGAACATTCCATACAAGAGTATCAGAATACATATATTTCTCATGTGTACACAGCACAGTGTCAGGGTAAGGCAGATATTGGACCACAAAGCAAGTCTTAGCAAATTTAAGACTGAAACCATACCAAGGATTTTTATTTTTCTGAGCACAATGTTATGAAATTAAAAATCAATAATAGGAAAAAAGTTGAAAAATTCACTACTATTTTTTCACAACCAATGGGTCAAAAAAGGAAACATAAGGGAAATAAAAAAGCAATTTAAGACAAACAACAATGAAACACAATACACTAAAACTTATGGAATGTGGCAAGGCAGTTCTAAGAGGAAAATTTACAGTGATAAAAAAATCTGAAGTAAACAACCTAACTTTATACCCAACTTACCAGAAAAAGAACAAACTAAGCCTAAAGTTAATAGAAGAAGGTAAATAATAAAGATCAGAAAAGAAATAAAGGAAAGAGAGAGCAGAAAAACAGAAAAGAACAACAAATTAAGAGTTTCTGTTTATGATAAACACAATTGACAAATCCACTGCTACACTAACAAAGAAAAAAAAAAGAGACACAAATAAATAAAATTATAAACCAAAGAGGATACAACTTATACCACAGATACACAAAGGATCAAAGGAGACTACTATGAATAATTATATGCCAAAAATTTGACAGCTTAGAAGAGATAAATAATTCCTAGAAAGATACAATCTACCAAGACTGAATCATGAAGAAAGAGAAAATCTGAACAAAATAATTACTAGTAAGAAGACTGAAGCAAGAAATCAAAACCTTTGAACAAAGGAAAGTCCAGGACCAGATGGCTTCAGGGGTGAATTCTACCAAGCAGTCAGAGAAGAATGAATGTCAGTCCTTTCCAAACAATTGAAGAGGAGGAAACAATTCCAAATGGATTTTACAAAGCTAGCATATCAAAAACAAATAAGGACACTACAGAAAAATAACAGCCCAATATCCCTGACAATGGCTTCCCAGATGGCGCTAGTGGTAAAAGAACCCATCTACCCATGCAGGAGACATAAGAGACACAGTGTCGATCCCTAGGTTGGGAAGATCCCCTGGAGGGGGACATGGCAACCCCCTCCCCTATTCTTGCCAGAGAATTCCATGGACAAAGGATCCTAGCGGGCTATCCTCCAGAGGGTCGCAGAGAGTCAGGCACGACTTAAAGCAACTTAGCACGCACACACTCATCACTGAAAAACACAGATGTGAAAATCCTCAACAAAACACTAGCAAACTGAACTTAAGGGCACATCAAAAGGATCATACATCAGGATCAAGAAGAATTCAACCCTGGGATGTAAGAATACTTTGACATATGCAAATAAATGAAAGTTATGCACCACTTTAACAAAAAGAAGGGCAAAAAGCATATAATAATCTCAACAGATACAGGGGAAAAAGCATTCGATGAAAATTTAGCAAGTTTTCATGATCAAAACTCCCAACAAACTAGGTAGAGGCGAAGGGATGTAAAGGACCTACCTCCATTTAATAAAGACCATCTAAGACAAATCTGAGGGAGAAGCATAAATGTTAAATGGATGAGAACAGAAATGCAAAAGTCAGCAAAAAAAAAGACAGATTGATTACCTGACACGTATAGTCAATTCTAACTACTGTATGTTGGCACATCTAATAGAAAGAACAGAACATATAAAACGTCCTTCATGGATGCAAAAGATGAAAGGAAAATCACAGAAAGGGAAAAAGTGGGCAAAATTCACTCAGGCATTGCAAGAGGGAGTTTTAACCTTGGATTCCACTTAAGCAGCTGTTCCATGCAAGGACCAGAGAAAGATATGGTAGATACAACAGATGGGGTTCATTACTCCCAGGGCATTTATGCCCTTCACTGGGAAAACTTTGAGTATCTCTGATATCACTGACAGGACAGTTGGGTTGACTTGGCCTGATTCTGTTAAATTATTGTTATCAAACTTTTTGTTTGGATTTCAAGTACATTATCTTTCCATTGCTTGTGTGCTAAGCTGCTTCAGTCCTGTCTGACTATTTGCGATGCTATGGATAGTAGCCTGCCAAGCTCCTCTGTCCCTGGCATTCTCCAGGCAAGAATACTGGAGTGGGTTGCCTTGCTCTCCTCCAGGTGATTGTCCCAAACCAGGAAGGGAAGCCACATCCCTTATGTCTCCTGCACTGGCATGTGTGCAAGCTAAGTCACTTCAGTCATGCCTGACTCTATGCGATGCTATGGACTATTATAGCCTACCAGGCTCCTCTGTCCATAGGATTCTCCAGGCAAGAATACCGGAGTGGGGTACCATGCCCTCTCCCTACACTGGCAGGCAGGTTCCCTACCCCTAGTGCCACCTGGGAAGCCCCACCTTTCTCGTCTGTTTTTGTTGCTGTTGCTCAGTTGCTCAGTCGTGTCACTTTGTCACCCCATGGACTGCAGCACGCCAGGCTTCCCTGTCCTTCACCATCTCCCAGAGCTTGCTCAAACTCAAGTCCATTGAGTCAGCGATACTATCCAACCATCCATCCTCTGTCGTCCACTTCTTCTCCTGCCTTTAATCGTTCCCAGCATCAGGGTCTTTTCTAATGAGTCAGTCCTTTGCCTCAGATGGCCAAAGTACTGGAGCTACAGATTCAGTATCAGTCCTTCCAATAAATATTCAGGACTGAGTTCCTTTTGGATTGACTGGTTGGATCTCCTTGCAGTCCAAGGGACTCTAAAAACAACAGCAACAACAACAACAAACCAAAACCAAAGTTAAAAAGCATCAATTCTTTGGTGCTCAGTATTCTTTATGGTCCAACTCTCACATCCATACATTACTACTGGAAAAACCACAGATTTAACTGAATGGATCTTTTCAGCAAAGTAATGTCTCTGCTTTTTAATGCGTTGCGTAGGTTTGTCATAGCTTTTCTTCCAAGGAGCAAGCATCTTTTACTTTCATGTCTACAGTCACCATATATGGTGATACTGGAGCACAAGAAAATAAAAAACCTGTCACGGTTTCCATTGTTTCCCCATCTGTTTGCCATGAAGTGATGGGACCAGATGCCATGATCTTAGTTTTCTGAATACTGAGTTTTAAGCCAGTTTTTTCACTCTCCTCTTTCACCTTCATCAAGTCTCTTTAGTTCTTCTTTGCTTTCTGCCATAAGGGTGGTTTCATCTGCATATCTGAGGTTATTGATATTTCTCCCGGAAATCTTGATTCCAGCTTGTGCTTTATCCAGCCTGGCATTCCACATGATGTACTCTGCATATAAGTTAAATAAGCAGGGACAACATATATCCTTGATATACTGCTTTCCTAATTTTAAACTAGTCTGTTGTTCTATGTGCAGTTCTAACTGTTGCTTCTTGACCTGCATACAGGTTTCTCAGGAGGCAGGTAAGGTGGTATGGTATTCCCGTCTCTTTAAGAATGTTCCACAGTTTGTTGAGATCCACACAGCCAAAGGCTTTAGCTTAGTCAGTGAAGCAGAAGTAGATGTTTATCTGGAATCCTTTTCCTTTTCCTGTGACCCAGCAGATGTCGGCAGTTTGATCATTAGGTTCCTCCTTTGGTAGAGAGTAGATGTAGCTACCTCTATCCACCCAACACTTTTTTGTCACTCTAAATTAAACAAAACAAAACAAAACTTCTGTCTCTAATGTAGACATGGATCTCTTAAGATTAGTTAGTGCGAGTCTGCCATTGAGATATAAAACCTCTCTTGCTGAGCTGATATAATCACTTTCGTAGACTGACATGATGAAAGACTCTAGGGAAGGCAACTTGCCCATGAATAGTCACAATAACACCTATAAATTTCCAGACCTAGGGTGCAGAATAATACATTAGCAAGGGTTTATAGCTAGAAGAATGGGTCAAGCCTTTTACCACTCCATTTAACACATTTATAAGAAATCATGTGAGCTAAGCGACTTCATTCAATCCTCTCTCACTAAGATATTATTTCACATCAATATTTTATTTTAAAGAAACTGAGATTCTATTATTATATGAGCTCCAGCAGCACTGAAGTTCAGTGTAAAGGGTGAAGTCAAACTCAAGCTTGTAGTAAAATAATCAATATCAATAACATCTCCTAACTTTTTAGGAGCCTGAGTCAAAATATAAAACATCTCCACATTGAATAAATGTATTGGGGATCCTGGAGTTATTTTTGGAATCCACTGTATTTCAACACTTCACATGAGTACTTTACTTGATTTTGAAATTGTAGCCTTTTAGTGTTAAGGCAGGAACTTAGAGGTATTCTTTATATTCAAGTACGGAAAGTTAAATGAGGGGAAAATTTTGTACTTGCCACCATGTTTGTGATTTGTAGGGGTTAGTATGTCTTTGCTCTGTGTTGCAACTTGACAGATTAAGATTATTATCCTGGTGCTGGTACCTCTTAGCCAGGAAAGCATACTTAAAGTCTCTTATCCTTGAGTCTATGTATGTAAAGGGGGAGAAACAGCAGCCATCTCACAAAACTGCACAAGGGTTAACACAACAATCTCAATAAAAGTAGTTTTAACATACACAACAGTAGCTAATATTCGCTGAGTGCTTACTAAACTCTTAGGTAGTAAGTGCTCAAATATCACCAGACAGTACTCAATTCTGCACAAAAAGGATTATTTTTTTTTTAGTCATCCTATCTAAAAACATTTAGAACATCTGCATTATTTGGTAGCAAAAGTCTACTGCCAGTGTGAACCAGCCTACCATTATTTTAACTATTAATAATTTCCTAGTGACTAAATTATTACAATTCCATTTCATTATGATGTACTGGATACATTTATATTCTTAAGCTCATTTTTATAGCTATACATAACAGAACAGGGTTATGCTAGCTTACATTAAGAAGATAAATGTATAAAATAGGTAGCTAGTGGGAAGCTGCTGTATAGCACAGGGATCTCAGGTCGTTGCTGTGGTGCTCTAGAGGGATGGGGTGAAGGGTGAGAGGAAGGCTTAAAAGATAGGGGATATATGTATACCGATAGCTGATTCACTTTGTTGTACAGCAGAAACTAACACAACACTGTAAAGCAGTTATAGTCCAATAAAATTTTTTTTTAAATAAAAAGGTAATAGAAGAAGTGAAGTGAAAGTCACTCAGTCGTGTCCGACTCTTTGCGACCCCATAGACTATCAAGTCCATGGAATTCTCCAGGTCAGAACACTGGAGTGGGTAGCCTTTCCCTTCTCCAGGGGATCTGCCCAACCCAGGGATCGAACCCAGGTCCCAAACCTAGGTCTCAAACCCAGGTCTCTCACATTGCAGGTGAGTTCTTTAGGTAAAGAGCCGCCAGGGAAGCCCAAGAAAGTAACATTCAGTACTATTCTTCTATGTGTGTTCAGGCGCTCGGTTGTGTCTGACTCTTGGACCATTTGGACTGTAACCCACTAGGGTCCTCTGTCCATAGGATTTTTCAGGCAAGAATACTGGACTAGATTGCCATTTCCTCCTCCGGGGGATCTTCCCAACCCAGGGACTGAATCCGTATTTCTTGTGCTTCCTGCATTGCAAGGGGATTCTTTACCCCCTGAGCCTTCAGGGAAGAATATTCAATACCACTTCTTCTATAGATCTTCCTTTAATACCAGCTGGAGCCAGGACTCCAATGTCACGCATCCGGGTTTTGGCCATCACTTTCTGTCTCTCTGCCTCCTCTGAGCCCCTCAACAATACACTCTCTAGACAGTATTCGCCTCTGTGTTCAGATAAACTATTTAAGCCTTCCATTTCTCTTACAGATTCCTAACAGGAATGAAAAGGCACTGGATGACCTCCGTCTTATACCTTCTGCATGACGTTCTGGAAACAGTTTACAGGTCCCTTCTTATACGAAGACTTCTCTTTGTCCATTTTCTTCTGGACCCAGCTCTATCTTAAGCCTTCTGTCACATGCTCCACAGCATTCTTAGAACTGTTTCTTGTCACACGACTTGCCATTTTTTATCATTACCGCTCATTCAACCTGTGAATGTTCATCTAGACTGTCAGCCCTTGAGGACAAGCACTGCGTCTGTCTGTTCATTCATTGCCAGAGCCACGGCACCACTTGGGGCAGAGCAGATACTACAGTCATTGCTGGATAAAGGAAGGAGGAAGGTCAGAAAGGCAGTACCAAAAGTCAGGCCAGAAAATTCTAGTGGTAGAGACAGTACTTGTGAATTGAAGCACTTAAAACAAAACAATATTTATAATGTAGTTCACAAGTTGGATTCATAAAATTGAATCTTAAAAATGTTAACCTGTGCTCTGCTTAAATACTTAAAGTGCTTGTTGACCAATGTAACTTCCATTTAAAGCTTACTCTCAGGCTTAGTCTTTGTAGACTGTTTCAGGAGACAGAAACTTTTAAACTGCTATGTTAACTAATACCTTGAATATCACATCCTTGAAGTTCAATCAAAATAAAGTCCTCAAAATTAACTATCTTCACAAGACTTGGCCTTCTGTTTGCTTAATATGTATTTTTGACTAAACTGGTTAAAAACTCTTTGTTGTAACTAATTACGGGCAACTTGAGACATTGCATCACTAACTCAATGATTTAGTTCAGTTCAGTTCAGTCGCTCAGTCGTGTCCGACCTCTTTGCGACCCCATGAATCGCAGCCTGCCAAGCCTCCCTGTCCATCACTAACTCCCGGAGTTCACTCAGACTCACGTCCATCGAGTCAGTGATGCCATCCAGCCACCTCATCCTCTGTCATCCCCTTCTCCTCCTGCCCCCAATCCCTCCCAGCATCAGAGTCTTTTCCAATGAGTCAACTCTTTGCATGAGGTGGCCAAAGTACTGGAGTTTCAGCTTTAGCATCATTCCTTCCAAAGAAATCTGAACTGCAATTTCTGGAGAGTTTCAGAAAATGTTAAATAAACTTTTCAGGATGTACAAAAAGACAATGTTAGGTTAGACACCTAAATATTTAATAGAAAAATATCAGAATGCCATGGGCTGTGCTGGATTTCTTGTGTACATTTTCAAAGAGGCCAAATTGAACAGCATTTACAAATTCAATAAAGAACTGTATTAGCAGAGAAAACATGCATTTGAACATGAAGTGTGCATTTAGAAATAGAAAAACTATTCTTGGGACTTATTAAATGGAGATAGCTACTACCCTCACAATCTATGTTCCCAGTACCCTAAAATGGTATTAGCCAACTGTACTCATCATTGAAATAACAACATCCAGCAGCCCTTAAGACTCAAGTAGCTTCACTACCTCAAATCTGATTGCTCACAGCCATTCTGAGGTACTCTGAGGGACTTCAGGAAACTTGATCTTAAAGGATATTACGTTTTGTAACAAAAACTGAAGATGCTTAGCATTTTTTCATTAACAAAACTTTACATATAATCCTAGCAGCCAACACTGACCGTGTCCACTGTGCACCAGGGGCTTGAATTACACTATCTCTCTTTATCACACAAAAACCCTGTGTGGTTAGTGTTACCTCGGACTGATATCTATTTTTTGGGTAAAGAGTCAGATACTGAACATCTTAGGCTTTGTACATTGCACACTTTGTTGCAGTTTCTCAGCTCTGTAATTACAACTGCCAGTAGCCACAGACATAGAATGGGTATGTCTCATTCCAGTGAAACATTTTCTGAACACGGACTTGTGAACTGTATACACTATGTGTACTTTGTGAAGTATTATTTTTTCCTTTTTTGTTTGCTTTCAATTATTTAAAAACATAAAAACCATTCTTAGCTCATGAGCCTTATTAAAATAGGTAATAGGCTAGATATGGCCTGGGGTGGGGGGCATAGTTTGTCAACCTCTGAAGTATCTAAATATTTCAAGGCAGGGAATTATTGCTCGAGGAGATAGCTCCTAGAAAGTACAGATCCAGTTCTGACTCTAAGGCCCTTTCTCCTTTCAATTCCCATGTCTCTGTGTCATCATTATATTCAATGTAAAGGCTAAAATCTTCCTTTTAAAAAACCTTAAAATGACTGACAGGTAGATTAGGCTTGAGTTGATATGTTTCTTATTCAGGTAACACTAAATTCAACTACAGATTATTACCTTCAGTGGAGCTTTTTAATCTCATTTGGAAGGGAAGTGGTTCTGGCAAATCAAAACTAATAAATTATGCCTGTAATTACTCACTGGTCCTTAAAATGAAAACAAGTTAGTTTTCCTATTACTGTGTTTTTTATTTTTGTATTCTAGGACTGGCAAATGACTTTGTGTTGTTGTTGTTGTTAAAACTAGAGACTGTTGCAGCCAGCTTCTGGAGAAGAGGTGAGAGAGAAAGGAAGAGAAGGTGTAAGAAATAAAGTATAAATTATGTTCTATGTTAAAATTTTCTTTTACATTTAAATCTTTCAAACAGTCTCACCCATTTCTTGGACGAGATGAAAGTGAAAGTGAAGTCACTCAGTCATGTCCGACTCTTCGTGACCCCGTGGACTGTAGCCTACCAAGCTCCTCTGTCCATGGGATTCTCCAGGCAAGCATACTGGAGTGGGTTGCCATTTCCTTCTCCAGGGGATCTTCCCGACCCAGGGATCGAACCCGGGTTTCCCACATTGGAGGCAGACGCTTTAACCTCTGAGCCACCAGGGAAGCTCAGAAGAGATGAGGGGGGCAGAAAGAAATATGAAAACAAATCTGGTTGGGAAAGAGGAGACATTGAGAGAGCTTTGTAAATAAATAAAGCTTGAAAGGAGTCAAAGAATAAAATAGTAGTTCCCTAGACAGTGTCTATGGGGGAAACGATCTTAGGAAATCTTCTTCCAGGGCTAGTTCAATTACAATAGATAAATAAGGAAATGGTAGTAATTTCAACTGGGATTCCAAGGTGGTGCTAGTGGTAAAGAACCCACCTGCCAATGCAGGAAACGTAAGAGACTTAGGTTCTATCCCTGGGTTGGGAAAATCACCTGGAGGAGAGTTCGGCAACCCACTCCAGTATTCTTGCCTGGAGAATTCCAAGGCAGAGGAGCCTGGTGGGCTACAGTCCAAAGGATGGCAAAGGGTCAAACACACCTGAAGCAACTTAGCACAAATTAATTGCAATTATTTTTTTTAAGAGTTAACTATTCACCAGGTACTGTGCTAAGTGTTTCCATGTATAATTTAACCTTTAGGACACCCTTATGAGTTAGGTGCTGGAATTTTCTGATTCATAAATAAAGAAACTGAGGTACAGAGAATTTAAGTGACTGCCCCAAATCACAGTGGAGGCAATCCCAGGGATTAACTCTGTCTTGCATAAGGATGAAGTCTGTGTCCCTAACTGCTGTGCTAAACTGCTTCTTGTTCCTATTAATGAATGTGAAATTAAAGTAGAGTGGTGTTATGATTTAACATTTTATATGAGTAATGGACAAATGTAATCTTAATAGTACTTTGTAATTTATAAAATGCATTTGCACACATATTGCACTTGCATTTTGCTATGTCGTAGTTTAGTATTACCTCCTTCTAAGTGTATCAGTGAGGAAATTTATGTTCAAAGAAGTGATTTGTTCAAGGTCACAGAACTGGAAGCATCCGGGTAGTAGAAGAGAAAGAGCCACCTCTATCTATTTATCTGGGAACCCGGGCCTTGCCACTTACTCAAGTTTTGCACAAACAAACTCTTTCTCACTCTCGTATCCACACCTGAAAAATAGGGGTAGCTTTAACTTTTCAGTCTCTCTCAGCATAAAACAAACTAACCTGCATGAATTTCTAAAAAGAGAAAACATTTTTTTTTCCTTTTCTTTGGCCTGATGCTGGAAAGCTTAAAGTGACTTAAAGGATAAAAGACTAGGAGAGCAGGGTTTCCAAACAGTTCTCATTGCAAAAAAGAATGAAGCAATAGAAAGAGGATCCTGAGAATGGCTTCCAAAGCTAGATAATTACATGGTATAAAATGAGATCCGTGATGCTTGATTTTTCAGAGCTTTGCATCCAATATGTATTGTGAACCTCTAAGAAGGGACTAACACAGAGAGCATTTCCTAAGCCTGTATGACCACTGCCTTTCTTAAAATGGAGCATTTTACAGGATTAATGTTCCATAGAACACAATTTCAAAAATTCCACCGCTGAATAAGGTTAGCTAACAAGAACTCTCCTTGTTTTAATCAGTGCAATCTCATCAACTAATTACCTGACATCAATAATGTGCCCATCTTGTGCTAGAAGGCCATAGTGACAGGCAAAAAAGTAAAAAGGAAAAAAAAATGTCTACAGGGCTTTTTCTGCAGGACAAAGAAATGACATGTCATGTAAAGGAATAATACTCTAAGATCAGAAAGCGGGATCCAAGGGGCCAGTTTCTAGATTCAACCAAGTTAATCAGGGAGTGACAGAAGTGAAGGATGAAACAAATTTCCTGGAGCTGATGGTGGCAACCTGAAACATATTTGAGAAAAAAAGTAGTGGGCTAGAGACACGTTTATTTCAGAACCCAAGTTTCTCTTCCACTGATCTGTGGCAAAGAACTAAAGGCATTTCTTTTCATCTTTGGTTCCATGAAATCACTAACACAGTGACATTGCCAGTTTTTTTTTTTTTTTCTATGTTGGAGACACAGTGACTCTCATGAATAAAAAAGCCTCCTCTTTTCCTCTGGACATAAAAGTGCTCTTCAGGGTATACCACATAGAGCTTATTGTAAAAAATAAACACTCCAAATCATCAACAAAACCCAGTGAAAAAAAAAGTGAAAGTCACTCAGTTGTTTCCTTACTCTTTGTGACCCCATGGACGGTAGCCCGACAGGCTCCTCTGTCCATGGGATTTCCAAGCAAGAATACTGGAGTGAGTTGCCGTTCCTTTCTTCAGAGGATCTTCCCTACCCAGGGATTGGACCTGAGTCTCCTGCATTGCAGGCATATTCTTTATCATCTGAGTCATCAACGAAGACCAGAGAAGAATAAACCCAGAGGAGCTGCCAAATAAAGTTAATTTCAAATGGGCAAAGAATGTTTCTTCCATACTGGAATCCAGGGGGCAATAGGAAGCAGCCCTAGAAGTGCACATAGAATCATGTAAAAACTCTTAGTTCCACTCTGTTAGATGCTTTATGCGCCAAGTGATGGCTTCAGAATTCTTGATTTCCTTAGGTCTTTGACAACTACTCAGAAAAGACAGGGAAAGAGAATTCAGTGGCAGAAAAGCTCCCAAGAGTTCTTCTACCCAAATGACTATTTCCAAACTGCTTCCCCATCATGACAACTTCCCTGGCATATGCCTGTATTTAAAAGATGTTCTGAGGTTCATGACTAAGTGTCAATATTCACCTTGTATAACTTGTATGCCTTAGATTCTCTCAGTCCTCATGTAATATTCTAACTCAAACATATGCCTGCAAATCAAGACCACTACCAGCATCACACACAAGGTCTGGAGTCTGGCATATAAAATCTCTAACCTTTAGAACAATACCAACAAAGGGGATGCGTATGTGCCTGCTCTCTCTCTCACACACACACAGACATGTACACTTTATCTTTGTGTGTGTGTGTGTGTGTAAAACTACGGTTCCAAGAAGATAATGTGTCCAAGGCCATCTGGCTGGTAAGAACCAAAATACAGAGTCACGCTGAGATTCCGCAGACCCTACCACCTACAGTCCTTCCCCTCAGCCAGACTGCCTCAGTTTTTCAGCTTTCTGGCATAGAGATTTTAGTCTTCATTTTATTCTCTTTGCATCCATCCTTTCAGACATTTCCACACTACTTTCTCTCTCTAGATGTTTTTCTAAGCCTTCTTACTACCTTCTAGTTCTTAGTTTCATAGTGAGCTCCTGACATAAAACATTAATATATGTTGAAGGGGAAAGAAAGAAGCTATAGGAAAAAACCTCAAAGAAAGCAGCATGATCATCTTTGGGGAATGGTATACTTTCCATGTTATTTATTAAATAAGTTAATACTTGTAGATTCTTAAAACAGAGATTCAACTATTTTTTTTAAAAGTCTGTTTGATTTAGAACCACATTAGATCAAATGGTTAACTCCCAGTCTCCAGCCCAGACCTGATGAATAGAAATATCTGGGGATAGAGCATGAGAATCTATGTTTTGATCAAGTTAAGAGATTATTTTGCACAGCAAAGTTTGAAAATCTCTATTACAGTTATTGGGGGAAAATATAATGTGCAAATTTAAAATCTTTTCTTCATACACTATGGCTGAGCCCCTCCACTTTATTTTTATTCACTTCACTTTTTACCTGAAAATGTGCTCTGTGGTTACCCTCAGTTGTATTTTCCTTCTAGAACTTAAAGTCAATGAAGCACAGGGTTTTTTTTTCCTCTCTTTTCTTCACTGCCGTTTCTCTCTCTACTAGTACCTATTAAATGATCAATAAATGCTTGTTGAATAGATAAACAGAGGGAAGGGGACCATTCTACGTTTAGCCTCCCTCCCCGGCAGACATCCACTGATGGGTGTTGTGAACTTGCTAAACACTCCATTTTTTATCTTCTATATGATACCATAAGCTCAAAAGCAGTTCACATCCTTTCTTGACTTTCATCCTCACAAAATGCCCTAAGAAGTTACACATGCATACATATAAATTAACAATTCAGGAAACAAAAGCTCATAATAGTTAAATTAGCAATCCATTTCCTAAATGAAAGAACCAACTGGGATAGAATGCAACAATGTTCATTCTACAGATAATGTTTTTTTCCTCACAATACCAGATTTTCATCCTAATCAACTACTTCTTTGTGGTTAAGCCCTGATTCTTTAGGTAGGGTCCCTCACAATCAGCATCACTTGAGAATTTGTCAGAAAGTCAAAATCAGACACAACTACCGACCTGCTGGGTCAGAAACACTGAGGAGCGGTCCAACTATTTGTTTTAACATACCTTTCAGGTGATTTCTGGTGCCAGATCAAATTAGCAAAGCACTGAGTTGGGACAGCAAACTGCTGTTAAGATGAAAAAGCTGTTTCTAAGGAAGAGCACACTGAGCAATGGTCACGGATAATGAACGCAGGTAAAGAAATTCATGAGATGAGCAGGTGTCACAATGGCAGGAGGCAATGGAGTAGCATTCTCGGCACAGTCAGTCCAAAGGTGAATGTTATTTTTAAAAACGCTAGGAAGAGTGGATGCCAGAATTAGTAAGTGTCAACAAATGTTAAAGAAGAGCGCGGGAGACTGATCTGTCGATCATGCTGAATCAGAGTAGGGCTCAATTTGTGGCCAAGAAATACAACTCAGTTTTTCAGTTTCCAAACACCACTTATGAATGAAATGCTTACAGGGATCTTTCCTCAGGATCAATACTGATTATCATCTCTTTAACGGATTACACAATCTTGGATAAAGACTAACCATTCTCCTGAAGACCACCGAGTGTGAATTTGTTTCCAGTTATTTAAATATCCCTATTGTATACAAAGTTTTCTGGGGAATAATTTAAGGAAAATAGGCCTGTAGACTCTGTTATTGGGCATAATTAAAATGTCCTATTTCATCTTTCTAGCAATAGTCACTTAATCACCCAGAATAATTTTTGAAGTATAATATATGGGCAAAGAATATCTGATGATACCATGTACATTCATCTTCAAAAAGAATATGTTTTCTCTACTTAAGATATTTACCAGTTGGATTATCTACTTTTATTTTAAATTTTAAGTATGCAGTTGAATGTCTTTCACAGTGAAGGCAGATACAAAGCATACTAATTTCTCTCTTCCAAAAAAGGAAATTTCCTTTTCCTTTCTAAGAGAAAATAGTTTTAAGAACGCATATATATCAGACTTAGAGAATCAGAGTGAAGGATAAAAACACCCATTGGCCTAAATCAGTAATTTTTCAATGAAGTATCTAATAGTACCCAACTATATTAAAAGGAATTAAGCCATCACTTGTTCAATCTATAAGGCAGTTAAACACACACTGCTGCTTTACAATTTTCCCCACTACCAATGATAAAAAACATTCTTTAACTAGGGCAGCCATGATCATGTATCTAAGCCATTCATTTACTCATTTGCTCATTTAGCAAAAGTTAGAGTGCTTACCACAACCCAGAGACTATTCAAATTATGGAGAATATGATGTTCCATAAAATAAAAAGTCCTTTTCTTTACATACAAACACTCTAGCTCTATTTTGTTGCTTCAGAAAACAAAGTCACAATAAGCAAATCAAAGTATACTAGATTATGCCATACAAGCATTCACCCTGCCTTCCTCTATAGAAGCATCCTCGTTTTGCTTGGAAAGCGAGCCCTTCTCTGTTTCTGGCTTACTTAGTTTGATGGCTTGACTGCACTCCTTAGTGCCAGAAATGATCCCATGACCAAGGGCTAGTCTGTCAACATATTCCCGTCACCGATGATTGGTTCACATCTGAAATATGACTTGAACCATGCTAATGAGACTCACTTGTGGAGTTTATATTGGAACTACTGGGAAACATGATTTATCTGCTGAAATTGCTAGATTTTTAGATGATTTAAGCCTGGAACTCTTAGAGTTACTATAGTGAGAGAGCTTAAGGTAGAATAAGGAAATCAAGTATGGGAAAAAACAAAAAGTGTGACTGACATCATTTGATCCATTTCCTGGCTCATTTGATCCATTTCCTGGCTCTAGCCATGCCTGAAGCTGGACTTACCTCTAGATTTAAATTAGAAGGCACACATACACATCCCGTATCATTTTTCCTGCCTTAGTATTTCTTTAATCTGACATTTGATATATTTTGCATATTTATTTTCTGTTAGGACCTTCCATTTCCCTCCCTACTCCAACAAAATATAATGCTCATGAAGACCATTTCTGCCCCGCCCCTCGTCCTGAGGCAAGGTCTGTTTTGCTCACTACTTCATCAATGCATCTAGATAGGACTGAATACATGACAGCCACTCAATAATTATTTTTCAAAAAATAAATAGGAGCCATTTTGTTCCTAGCCTTCCTTTCTGTTATTCCCATCATCTCCCTTCCCACACATCCACAGAGGATATACACTCACTGATCCTGCTACTCACTGACCCCAATTCTTAGGATCATCATTCCTTGTATTCAATTTATAAATTGTTTTTCACATTTTTCCCTTGATGTTAATTATCAGAAAGAGGTATAAAAATAAGTAAACAGATTTTTATTTTGCATAAATCATGAAAACCATCCCTGAAAGAGTTAAATTAATAACTCATTCCCTAAATGAATATGCTATTGTTAGAAGATAACATTTATATTCCTAAATGTAACAGTCTCCAAAATACCAATATGTAAGGTCCTGTCCTTCTCTCTCACATCTATTTTTCTGTCAACATCACCTAGATAGTTTCTAGAATCCTGTACATACTCAATAAACGTCTGCTGCACACTGAATGTTGAATAGATGTAGTTAATAGGTTAAAATTTCACTTTGTAACACTATATTGAGTTTTCACTAATGCCTATGTCTTTAATTCTGGGAACTGCCTCCTAATTAAACCACCTTGCTCTATGGGTTTGCTCTAATAATGACATTTGATTCCAATTAATACAATGTACTGGGAAAACTAATTCACTGTAAAAATTCCTCCACATTAAAGGCAATAAAGGTGGAGCATATTGGGTCGAAAAAGTTACTGGCAGGAATTGTATTCTTAATTCTTTTTTCCCTGACACTGAAAAGTGCCCCCTCTGTGGATTGCCTGTGCTTGTACTAACTATGTAAATGTATCTATGATTGATTTTTAAAATAGCACACCAGGGTATATTCAGCCCCTGAACAAGAAAAATATCATCCAA
The DNA here is from genome assembly GCF_023091745.1 of Budorcas taxicolor. Taxonomy (NCBI): domain Eukaryota; kingdom Metazoa; phylum Chordata; class Mammalia; order Artiodactyla; family Bovidae; genus Budorcas; species Budorcas taxicolor. The sequence continues at coordinate 67,110,227 of NC_068916.1, read as the reverse complement.
CTGTAAATATCCAGTGGAGCAATAAAACTGTTTCTTCTCTGCCCTGCATAATTGCAGAAAAGCCAAGGAGAAAAGGAATGCTTCCCCAAATCTAGCTTCCCATTAGACTGAATAAATGTCAACTTGAAAACCAGGAAACAAAAATGCCATTATGAGGTCTTCTAAAATATAAAATATTCAAAAGGCTCTGCAGCTCAGGAAGAATTCCTCAAACTGCTTGGCACTTTCCAGCTTCAATCTGGAGGTGAATGTTTTAAAAGTTTCTATTCTAATTGCACACTGTTATGTGTGTGCTCCTATTCCCAAATCAGACACTCTCTGGGTTTCCAGGGGTAATGGCATTGGATGCCTATTAATACAATGCTCTAGGAAATTCAATCTGGTGGATGAGCAGTTCTCAGGATCACAAGAGGCAAAGGAGGGGTACAGCACTGGTGCCAGTTGTCAGTGGATGTGAGTTTGTTTCTTTTTAAAATCTCATTAATACATACAAAAACGTGCACTGCTGAAGAGGGGTACACAGTGATCAATGTTGTTCGCTGTTTAGTCGCTAAACTGTGTCTGACTCTTTGCAATCCCATGAACCGCAGCATGCCAGGCTTCCCTGTCCTTTACTATGTCCCAGAGTTTGCTCAAACTTATGTCCATCGAGTTGATGACGACATCCAACCATCTCATCCTCTGTCACTCCCTTTTCCTCTTGCCCTCAATCTTTCCCAGCATCAGAGTCTTTTCCAGTGAGCCAGCTCTTCGCATCAGATGGCCAAAGTACTGAAGCGTTAGCTTTAGCATCAGTCCTTCCAAAGAATATTCAGGGTTGATTTCCTTTAGGAATGGCCGGTTTGATCTCCTTGCCGTCCAAGGGACTCTCAAGAGTCTTCTCGAATACCACAATTCAAACGCATCAATTCTTCGGCATTCAGCCTTCTTTATAAATTATCAGTGCAATATCTCATATTATCTGGGAGGAAGGAGAGACTGGACAATGCATTAGAGAACATTCTAGCAGCAAAATATTTTAACAAAGGAAAAAAAATCCCTGTACAGTCTTCAATAATATTCAGTATATAACTCAGGCTCCAATCACTTCACAGAGTAGTAGATTCCTACATGGATTATTTGTAGGCCAGCAATTGTGGGTGGGTTCTCCATGGAACCATTGTCTTTGTCTGAATGTACAGTTATACTCTCTTTGTAGTTTTTTGAAGATTCCCATCCAGGAGAAGTAATATAGGTGGTGTACCTTCTTCACACTTAACACTTTCTATCTCCGTTTTCCCAAATAATAAAATTACCTAGAAAAGAGCTTAGCATAGTCCTTCCTCATGAAAAACGGTCAAGGGCATTCACACTTTTCCAATACTTTTCATAAACACTTTCTCAAAGGGGAATGGGTTCTGGTGGATATGAGAAGCAAACACCAACCACAGCATCCTTTACTACTCCTTGTTTTTTATCAAGGTGTAGGTGGCTTCTCTGATGGCTCAGCAGGTAAAGAATCTGCCTGCAATGCAAGAGATACAGGAGGCACCAGATCAATCCCTGGGCCAAGAAGATCCCCTAGAGTAGGAAATAGCAACCCATTCCAGTATTCTTGCCTAGTGAATCGTATGGACAGAGGAGCCTGGCAGGCTACAACCGAAGGGTGGCAAAGAGTCAGGCACAACCGAAGGACTAAGCACACAGGTAAACTGGATACACAAAACTATTTGATTTTGCATCTTTTAAAATTTGAAGTTCTTGAATACATTTCTCTTCTCTTACTTGTTGTTTTTCTGTATCACTTCATTTGTGAACTGTCTATTCATATACCTGGTCCATTTCATCACTGGATTATTTGGGGTAAGTATTTCTTATGATATCATGTTAACAAGGTAGGCGGAGTTAAGATCTAATTTGGAGGAAATCCAGAGAAGTATCTGTTGGGAGTATGTCCTGAGTGTTAGATTTGTTCGCAACATGATCTAAAACTGAAAGAGAAACTATTAATTGAATATTCGCATTTTCATTAGTATAGTCTACAGCTCTCTATTCGATTTCCTACATGGAATTCTTTATTTCTATTGTAAAGTCTACAGAATTGAGCATGCTGAACAATGTGGCAAGTTTCTGGATATTTAAAAGAACTTACAGCCCTTTTTGTTTCCTACCCTGCCCATACTGGACTATCGTCATTGATAACAAGCTCAGCCCTCTCCAGCTACATGCAGAAGCCCAAGCCAGTAAACATCCTTCTAGCTCAGGTTTTCTCAGCCATGGCATTATGGACATTTGGGGCTAGATAATTACTTGTTGTGGGGGTATCCTGTGTGTTGAAGGATGTTTAGCAGCATATCTGGCTCTTCTCATGAAACACCTCAGTTGTGATAACTTAACTCCAGACACTGCCAGATATCCCAAGGATAAAACTGCCTCCATATGAAAACCACTGGTCTGATTTGTACAGAGAAGTCTTTAATAGTTTTCTAACAAAACTGCTTCCAGTTGAGAATGACTAATCTCGTTTATACATAGAAATATTTGATAGTCTTCAAGATGGAAACTCAGTCTTGTGCCAAAGCAAGCTATTTTTCCCAGTGAAAAATCAAACCAAGACAAAAACCACACAAAAAGAAATCAAAGGCGAGCGATTTGACATGGAAGGGTACACTGGAATAGAATGCTGAGTTATACCACTGATAACTTTTGAAAAGCTAACTATATTACAGAGTCTGTTCTGTGGTTATACTTCTACAGAAAAATACATTAACAACAACAACAACAACCTACAATTTCCAGGAAGATAGATTTGAAAGGTACTTGTGAAGCTGCCACAAAATGACTGTACCAAGAAATACTTCACTAAAATAACTGTGATTCGAGTTCCATATCCCACAAAGCCTCCCTCTTAATCACTCCTGACTTCCAATCCATCACCAAGTCTTCTTAGGTTTTGCCTTAAAAAAAGTATTTTGAGTTGATCCTCTTTGTTTCCATGTCCTTCACCATCTCCCAGATGGGGCCCTCGTCATTTCTTATGGGGGTGAAATCTTCCTAAGCAGTTTCCCTAAGTCCACCCATCCCATTTCTATCTATACAAGCAAGGACAGCCAGAGGAAGCTTGAAAAACATGTCACTCCAATTACATCAGTCCCGTGTCTGAAACACTTTGGTAATGTCTCACTGCTTGAGCATGAACCCAGTTCCTATCATAGCTCAGAGACACTACAGATGACGGGCTCAGCCTACACCCGGCTGTGTTATTGTCTGCCACCTTTCCCTCTTGCTCACAATGCATCAACCACACTGATCTCCTTTCTGTTCCTCTCCCACCTGGTCTCTTCACACACACTCCTCGCTCTGCCAGAATGCTCTTATTTCTATTCTCATGACCAGTTCCTTCTCATTTTAAGTGCCGGCTCCAGCATCACTCGCCCTTCTATTCTAATCTTATGTTTTCCTTCTCTTCCCTCTCTTATACCAACCTATTATTTCCCTTCATAACACACATCTCAGTTCAGTGCTTCATTGACTTTGTATACAACTGCATGCTTAACATCCATCTCACAAATCAAATTAAAATTCTATGAGATCAGGAGTCACGTGTGTCTTGTTTGTCTGGTGACAACACAGGGCCTCATGCACTGCACATGTGAGATACAGAAAAATGGAGATTTGAATGATCATTTGCCCCTCAATCATCCTTGCATCTGTAAGCCCGATAGAAGGAAAAAAAAGAATTATCTTCCCTACAAAGCTAAATATCCTCCACGGATGCTAAAACCACCTCATTATCCCAAAGGAAAGCAAAGGTCCAGACTGCTATTTCTCAAGGTAGAGGCAGGGGGATAAATGAGAGCTTGATGACAAAACCACTCAGGGTTTCCCTCACCTCTTCAAAGGGCAAAACTGATCTATCATTTCTCACCCAGGTTCTCTCTTTCATCCTTTTACTCCCTGAAGTTTTATTACGCCGTGGTCAATACTCGGCAGTGAATACCGCAAAGGGGAAGAGGCCAGCTCAGAGAGCCCACAAACTTCTTTGCATTTTTATGTCTTTCATTACAACAAGAGGGCTATTTTTATACCTATTAGCTGCTAACAATTGGCAAAACCTCAAGCTTGGAATAAAATATGACAAGGGCCAAGAGAGGTAACAATAACAGTGCTTGTACTGCAGCCAGCTTGCCATTAATAATAGCAGGGAGAGGGATTAAGAGCAGAAGGAAGCCTCTTGGAACCCAGCAAAGACACCATCTTAGGTAGATGGTTACCTGGCCCACCCAATACTGCCACCCATCTCACTCCATCCCCTATCTCTCTGGCTTAAAATCCTTCAACATAGTGAATCTTAGAACCAGAAAAGTCTCATGGCCTGGCAGGGCCTTATACTTCCGAAGGTAAAACAACCATAAGATGTTGATTTCTTACAAATAACAGAACACACCATTTTGAAACTTTACAAAGTTCTTTCAAGACAATATATTTGCACATGAGAGAAAAGGGGCATCCACAAGGATGTTCCCTGCTTTGTGGATTAATAACAAAAATGTGAAAACAATTTACATGTTTATCATAGAGGAATGTCATATAAATTTTGGCACATTCATGCCTTGGAATGTTACTGAATGACTCTCATTCATTTTATATGTCAGTGATTGCTAGCTGACATTGTATGTATTTTATTATTATTGATACATATCTATTATACATTGTAAGTGGATTTAAGGTTCATTTCCATTACAAAAATGCAAGACCACAGGGGTAGAGAATCTGTGCCCAAAACAGTTCTAGGCATATAACAGCCACACAATAAATGTTTGTTGAATGCATGAAGAATAAATTAAGACTATGTCAGCACTAAAAGAGGGCAGTAAATTCACACAAACTGACACAGAGAGAATTTTAAAACTCTTATTTGTGTAAAAAAAATACAGGGAGTGCGTGGTACATGCTACCTCTGCAGCACTGAAGGACATACTAGAAAGACAGGAAATTGATTCCCATTGCCCAGTTACCACATCTTCACAAGGTCAACTTATTTATCCTAATGAGAAGCTCAAAACCTTAGCTAAGGTTTTGAAATCCAAAGCCTCTTATAAAATGAAAGAAATACTGTTACAATCTTCTTGCATCATTTCTACCTGCCTTTGAATGAGTGGTTTGCCACCTAGTGATGATACCAAAGTGTCTTTTAGAATAAAATGGACAGACTCAGTAGATGCTGACCCTCCCTGTAAACAGAGAGATTCTGTATTTTCTCTCTCTCTTTCTCTGTCTGTTTCCCTCTCATACACACAGAGGGTAGGGAGCGAGGAGAGAAACAGATGAAATGAGCAAGCCTGGCACTCAGAGCTGACCGGGACACAGAAGATTATAGAATAAAATGGTCCTGAGTATAGGTTCAACATTCTGGTCAAATTAGGTTGAAACCACTTGATGTAGCTACAGGACCTTGGGTAAGGCATTTATTCCCTCTGAAGGGCAGTGTCAACATCTTAAAGAATGGGCATAACATCTCAAACTAACACAGTACCATTTTAGGGACAATTTATATACGGAATGTAGGACAGCACCTGGCACAGGGCAAGTATCGAATATGTGACAGCTATGCAGTTGTATTTGAGGTTCTAACAAGGAGTTTCACATTCTGAGGGTACATTTAGGATTGCTACATTTGCAAGTCATCCTCTGGACCAATATGGCACCTCAATAATGACATATATTTCACAAAGAAGGGGTCAACATGGGCTGGTAAGGACAATTCTTTCAAACTTTTTTTTTATTCATGATAAACAATTAAAAGCATGCCAGGTAGAAAAGAGTATTTGTCTCTTCCAATCCTCATGTCCTTTCCACCCTGGCAATTCTGAAGCCAGAACAATGTAATGGGGGCTTGGATAATGCTACCAAATGAAGAAAAGGAGGCAGACACTCTTTATGGCATCATTTTGTACAAGAGCAGTAGCCATCATGAAGCACTACGAAGATCTGATTTCATTCACTTTATACTTTGGGTTTGTTTTATGTGTACCCACTCCAACAAAAATGTTTTAAGCATATATTCCTACTATATGAATATTTATATATTATGCTTATGTCCTCTGTACTAATACAGTATATACACCTTATAAATGTTTTTAATAGATACTTTAAATGGATGAGAAAAAGAATCAAATAGAAATTCTGGTGCTTTATTCTGTACCAGAATAATGGGTGGCCTGTTCATATCCTGGGATGGGAGGGTCCCTCAGGGAGGAACTGTCTTTTAGATACTCCTCTCTGAGACTTTGCACCCTTAGGATGGAGTGGTTCACCCATTCCCATTCTTTCTAAGCAGAGGTGGCTGAGCTGGGGGAGCACAGGGTTAAGACATGATGTAAAATCTGCCCTCACACACATTTTATTTGGCTCAAGTTGTTTTTTTGTTTCAGTTGCCAACATTTTATAATTAGTATATTTCTTTGACCTAAAGAATCAGGAAGCCCAGAATATTGGGTCCCTATGTCTACTGCTGTATGGTTGCACCTGAATATCAGTTGTGTGCTACCCTTTAATACAGTTTTTGACAAACCTGCAACTCTCAATTGCCAAACATGCTCTAATTCTGTAGGTATTTGAGTTTGCAACAACTCATAAGATTCTGGGAGCCTTGAGCCAAAAGAAAAAAAGGAGGAACATGTCTAAAACCAGAGAAATTTGACTCGCCAAGGCTCCACATCTGGTAGAGAAGCAGGAACATGGCAGAGATTAATCATGGGTTTTCACGCCCCCTTGGGTTTTCAGATACTGTGCTCTCTATTCATTTTACTCTGCCACTGAAACCAGATTAAAGGGCTATCTGGGCATTCTTCTTGATCTAACATTTGTGCTTGCCCAAATCAGAGCAGAGCCCTTTTGCAGGACAGCATCATGCAGTGCACTGGAGCCACATGGGAGCCTAGGGTAAGGACAACATGGGAGCCTTAGTCTAAGTCTAAGAGTTCTCCTACGAACACATCAATAGAACCTCCCATGTTTTGAACCAAGTCCCAAAAGTTAATAAAAGCTCTACACTCACACACCCACAATGACTATAAAGAGTACCATGCTGCCTAATGATGAACCATTTAGGGGGAGGATAACACCCACTTAGACTGAGGACCACTGATAAACTGTTCTCCCACTGTCCCATAATGCGGGGTCCTATGGCAAACAAATAACCTATCATTATTTAAAATTTCGCTATTTTGTTAAACATGAATTTTTGCATTACTCTTGAATTAAAAAAAAAAATCTGGTGGGAAGGGGGAATGGGGACTTAGTGTTTAATGGAGACAGAGTTTCAGTTTAGGAAGGTGAAAAATTTAGGACATGGATGATGGTGAGCATTGCACAATAACGTGAATGTACTTAGTGCCACTGACCTGTACAGTTAAATATGGTTACAATAGAATGTTTTATGTGACTTTTACCACACACACAAAAAAGCATTAAAACAAAATTTGGCTTTGAAATAGGATTAATCTGAATGCCATCCCTTGAAGGTTTTTGGCATCCCCTCAACTTTTGTGCCTGGAGTTAATGCTTCTTTCTCTTCCTGTGGCTCTAGCCTCACCCTGGTAGCAGGTCTCCATCTCAAGCCACAGAGCCCAGTGTCAAGGTTAAATGGGTTAAGCATTTTCTTGTTTGTCTTCTACCATATTCAAGGGAGGCTCTAGCACCATCCCCATATTCAGGCCACTGCACCCCCGTGGATGGCGAGGGAGCTCCTGCAAGACATGCTTGGCCCAGGGGACATGGCTTTGGAGTTACATTTAATTCCTGAGGAGAAGAGAATTGGACTCTTCACTTACTTATGCTCTGAATAAGAACATGACAGCCTTACAAACGCAGCAGTAGCTCTCACACTACTGATTCTGGCCAATAGGGACTTATTTTTAATTTTTTTTTAAATCAGGTTTTCTCATTCTCCTGAGATCCTGTGATAACCCCCAAATGACTCATCTCCACCTGCCAGCAGTCAGTTCTTTCCCACTTTTAAAAATTCCAAAGCCTAAGGTTCCAAGTGCCCTGTATAGCAAATATCCAAGACTCTTCTCCCACAGCAGAAGGGGTGCTAAAAATTCTTTTCTTTTAGATGATGAGACTCTTTGAAAGGTCAGAGGAGAAATAAATTTAGTGCAGGCAGTAAAATGGAAAAATTCCATCACGGAGTTCCAGTGGAGCCCAATTAGAAAGGTATGCTGGTGCTAAGACTGCTCTATTGAGCCCAAGTGAGAGGTCACAGTGAGCAGAGAGCTGACAAGGTGCTGGGAGTGAAATTCTAGCACTGTCACTGTCTCTCTCCCTGTCCCATTGCTTCCTATTGACATGCACCAAAAATGAGTTCAAATCAGCCTGTTTAGGTTTCTGTTCTTTTTCTTGTATCTGAGGAAAGACAGACTATAAGCAAACAAAACAAGCAAAACAATTATTTTGCATTTGCTCTTTCAAGTTAAGAGAATGCTATGGAAAGAAGAGGATCAGGACTGGTCATTATGGAGCTGGCACGTGGGTAAAAGATGGAAATGATCCTCAATGTGTCCCGCTGTCTTCCCTTGCCTCCCCACCACCCGGCTCACGGATGCCACTTCTACTGTTTCTCGCTTCTATGCAGAGAAATCCATCCGAAGGAAGGTATAAGGAAAGTCAAGGTCCAATTTCTCCAGGGCAATTTTTCACTCTAAAGCAAAGGCCCACAAACCCTTTTTCCCAAAGCCTGGTATTAAATATCTAGAGTTTTGCAAGTCATATCATCTCTTCACAACTACTAAAGTCTACCATTTTAGCACTCAAAATGAACAGCCAGAAACAATACATAAACAAACAAATGTGTCTGTGTTTATAACAAAAACAACTTTATAAAAACAGGCTGTAGGCCACAGTCTGCCTTCCCCTCACAACGCAAATGCCATTAAGTTCCCCTTGACTCTTGAAGATTAAAAACAAAGCAAGCAAGCAAGCAAGATGCAGAAATACAGTCTTGGGCAGGAAGCAAGACTTAGTTTGTTGTACAAACAAAAGGCAGTCCTTCAATAGATGCAGAGAAGGCCTTTGACAAAAATCAACATCCATTTATGATAAAAACTCTCCAGAAAGCAGGAATAGAAGGAACATACCTCAACATAATAAAAGCTATATATGACAAACCCACAGCAAACATTATCCTCAATGGTGAAAAATTGAAAGCATTTCCCCTAAAGTCAGGAACAAGACAAGGGTGCCCACTTTCACTGCCACTATTCAATATAGTTCTGGAAGTTTTGGCCACAGCAATCAGAGCAGAAAAAGAAATAAAAGGAATCCAAATTGGAAAAGAAGAAGTAAAACTCTCACTGTTTGCAGATGATATGATCCTCTACATAGAAAACCCTAAAGACTCCACCAGAAAATTACTAGAGCTAATCAATGAATATAGTAAAGTTGCAGGATATAAAATCAACACACAGAAATCCCTTGCATTCCTATACACTAATAATGAGAAAGTAGAAAAAGAAATTAAGGAAACAATTCCATTCACCATTGCAATGAAAAGAATTAAATACTTGGGAATATATCTACCTAAAGAAACAGAGAAATGCAAATCAAAACCACAATGAGGTACCACTTCACGCCAGTCAGAATGTCTGTGATCCAAAAGTCTGCAAGCAATAAATGCTGGAGAGGGTGTGGAGAAAAGGGAACCCTCCTACACTGTTGGTGGGAATGCAAACTAGTACAGCCACTATGGAGAACAGGGCATACACACCGAGGAAACCAGAATTGAAAGAGACACATGTACCTCAGTGTTCATCTCAGCACTGTTTATAATAGCCAGGACATGGAAACAACCTAGATGTCCATCAGCAGATGAATGGATAAGAAAGCTGTGGTACATATATACAATGGAGTATTACTCAGCCATTAAAAAGAATACATTTGAATCAGTTCTAATGAGATGGATGACACTGAAGCCAATTACACAGAGTGAAGTAAGCCGGAAAGAAAAACACCAATACAGTATACTAACACATATATATGGAATTTAGAAAGATGGCAATGATGACCCTGTATGCAAGACAGCAAAAGAGACACAGATGTGTAGAGCGGACTTTTGGACTCTGAGGGAGAGGGAGAGGGTGGGAAGATTTGAGAGAATGGCATTGAAACATGTATACTATCACGTAAGAAACGAATCGCCAGTCTATGTCCGATGCAGGATACAGCATGCTTGGGGCTGGTGCACGGGGATGACCCAGAGAGATGTTATGGGGAGGGAGGTGGGGGGGGGTTCATGTTTGGGAACGCATGTACACCCGTGGTGGATTCATGTCAATGTATGGCAAAACCAATACAGTATTGTAAAGTAAAATAAAGTAAAAAAAAAAAAAAGGCAGTCCTCAGTTTTGAAACCATGTCTGTGCTCTTCTTATGGATGGTGTTCTACTGGAGACCCTATCTTTGGGTCTCCACAGCACTCTTAATTGAATAGAAAGTTCTAAGACAAGTGGAATTTTGCTTCTGCTAAGAAAGGAAAGCAAAAGTTTCACATGAGATTGCATCCTTTCTCATTTAGACATGAGCTTTGTGTCAAAAGTTGCCAGAAGTCATGGTCTGTTACCAGAGTGATGGTAAGTTGCCTGGGCATGACCTAACTGGAAAAATATAGCAACCCATGGGCTTACCCACTGCAGCTGTTGCAAAATTCGCCTGGGCCACTGCTTCATTTAGCTAGCTAACTTTAGACTGAGAGTAAGGGGACAGGACGAATTCATCATGTTCTCTGGAACATGCTCTTGGATCATGATCTCCTCTCAGAAACAGCGTCCCAAGGGCTGTTCTCTGTGGCAAATAAAAAGTCACAGACATATCTCTTTTATTCTTAAGCTAAAAGATACACCAAAGCAGTCATTTTTAATACTTTCAACTCAGGGATGACTTCAAATATTTAATAAAAGCTATATACATATCAGGAAAAACAAACACACAGAGGTTTGTTTATATGTCATTTTAAAAGACTTTGAACACTTGCCCCCCAATCCTCCAAAGCCTATCTACAGATCCCATCATAAGAATTTCCTATCTCAGAGAGATAGGAAAGAGATACTTTTTCTTAGCATCAGATAAAACCAGAACAAGGGTAGAGGCCAATCCGCATTTCCCCACAAGCTCCACTATCCCCACAGACAGCATGGCAGCAAGCCGATCCTTTCTCCACTTGGAAAGGCCATGGAAACTCAGCCGTAAGTGCCAGAGCTTTCTCAGGAAGGTCATTCACTAAATCAAACTACTCCTGATGCTATCCAAGCACATACTAAAACTGGAAATATTTTTCACCACAGTCCCTATCCAGTGACTATTTACAGGGATGATAATAGTTGTTTATTTTTGTGGAGTCCCTTGAGAAGAATTGAGATGGCCTTTCTTTCTTCCAAAAAGCTACCTCCATTAGAAATTCATTATCTTATTTTAATCCATTTGATCAATGTCAGTGGTAGAGGAAACATGTTTAATCTCATTTAGTATTTGGATGTTGCTTGACTCAAATGTTGATGCTGATGTTAAAAGAAATTTTATGGTTCATGCTAAGAACAAGGCCATCCAGTGTTTATTTTTTAGATAAAAACAGTACGAAGAAAGCAGTTCAGGGTATTCTTTCCTGCCATCTATATGACCCTGGACCAACACTAACAATAGCTAACATTTCTTGAGTGTCAGTTCCTTTATAAAGTGCTCTCACTGTGTGAGGTGACTTAGTCCTTTTCATAGTCATATCCAATAGGAGGTGAAGACTGATGCCTAGGGACAGGAAGGGACATTTTTGGTAATGTATAACTATTGGTTTGTCCACAAAGTTTGTTTGGGTTTTTCCATAAGATGTTATGTAGAAACAGGAAATTCAAGCCCTACTTTCCATAAGATGTTAAAGACAGAACAGGAAATTCAAGCTGGGGTCCTCAGACATCAAGCTCTGAAGTCTTACCTACGTCAGACACTTTAAGTGTTACAGCTATCCTAACCCTACCTCTATGGGGCCACAGAAAGGTCATTCAATTTTGGGGGCTTCAGCTCTAAAATTTAACACTGAAACTAGATAACAATCTCCAAGATACCTATCATCTAACTTATTTCATAAAGTATGACATTACTTTTCATAGTATCACTGCCTTGGATCACTTTGTAAAAAATTATTTATTTAAATTGGAGGCTAATTACTTTACAATAGTGTAGTGGTTTTTGCCATATATTGACATTAATCAGCGTTCATATCATTGTAAATTTTAATAATTTGTAAGTGAAAAGTAAAAGTGTTAGTTGCTCAGTCATATCCAAATCTTTGCAACCCCATGGACTGTAGCCCATCAGGCCCCTCTGTCCATGGAATTCTCCAGGCAAGAATACCAGAGTGGGTTGCCATGACCTTCCCCAGAGTATTTTTCCCACCCAGGGATCAAACCCAGGTCTCCTGCATTGCAGGCAGAGTCTTTACCTTCTGAGACACCTGGGAAGCCCAGATGTAAGTAAAAACAACCAAAAAAGATTATAAGATTGAACTCTAATATTAAGTTTTAAATTTGGCTTGATCAAATTTTTCAGATATAAATTTATTCACAGGCCATTAGGTTTTTTATTTTACTTGATGGAGACTCATTCAGTAGACCTAAACCACTAACAATGTGCAGTTACATTCTTCCCACGGTTTACCTCGGATACTGTCTCTGGAGCCACCTTCATGGGGGCTTGAGAGAGTGGAGGGAAAGAGGCACCAGAATAGAAGGCATCACTGTGTAGGGAGCCCCTCTTTGTTCCCAGGGAGGGAACTAGAGTTTTGTTTCAGGCTGGCCTCTGACAACCTGCTGCAAAACCTGGAAAAAGGGTGGGGTCAGAAATATTAGGTAGAGAGGCTAATCCAGTTGACAGTGAGGTTTGTGTCTTGGTTTGCCCTGTAACTGTTGACAATTTCATACTGTTTTCCAAATAGTTAGGATAGGGATGACGGCTTCAGAGCAGAGAATCAATTTTTAAATGTGACATGATTAGGAAGAAAAGCCATGATGGGTTTTAAAAGAAGTCTTAGAGTTTAGAAAGAATGGTGAGAATTCTACTATTCAACATGATGGAGACTTACAATGGAATGGAACACAGTTACCTTTATTAAGGAAACTATCATTTATTAAGTGATTAATCACATGCCAAGCTACCTGTTACTAAATTATCTCTGCACAATGAATCAAGGAAATATGATATTTCCATCTTATTTATGAGGAAATTGAGCTTGAGAGAGTTCATGACTGGCTGAAGTTTGCACAGAGCTGGGTGCAGAATAGGGTTGATATTTGAAATAAAATGTCAAAGGGACATGATATGCAGTGTTTCATAACAATGTTTTGTGGCTTACATTGTATATTTGAATGCCCTGTACAAGTCCAGAACAATTTTGACTCTGTTTGAACTCTGCTATTTGATCCTGAGGATGTTTTGACTTCATGTTGGTGAGGACCATATTCACATTATACCAACATAGATGATTTTTTTTTTTTAATTTTGGAGTAAACTCCATCAAACCAATTTAATTTGTTGACCAATATTCTATCCAACACTATTAAGTAGTGATTTTCTTCTGACTTCTTCTTCATTTTTATTTTGTTAAAATTATTTTCAGGTTCAAGCCTTTTCTGAGTATACTTCATGGAGGGTTTTATTCGATATTGTGACCATAGCAAGCATCAACTCAGTTTTCTTTCAATTCAAGTGTTTCAAAAACTCACAATTTTCCTAGGTCAAAATTTTAAAACATTATTATCTGACCCACAGTCTTTGTCAATTTTACTTCCTGATGACTGCATCTGTTATACGATTGTTTATAAGATAAACGCTCAAAAGTTTGCCTTTTTTTTTTTAAAGTTTGCTTTTTCATATTAGCTGCTTCATGAAAAACTTGAGCTATTACCCTGAGATTTTCTAGGATTTCTCTTTTGTCAAAAATTAATATATCACATCTCTGGTCTAGCTGTTCTGTATATTACTAATCTCATTATGCTTATGCAGTTGGTGATTTGTGAAGCAAAGAAAAATGCTGGGGTAAAAATGGGAAGGTCAACATATTCTCATTGAGGAATGCATAATATACTATTGTAATTAGTAATAAATTGTCTTAATTTCAGTGAAGGGGAGAAAGAAAAGTCATTTAACAGTCTGGCAATTTTTCCCACTAGTGAGCAAGCTCAAATCCCAGTTTATTTGATTCAAATAGTCAAGTGGCAATTAAGTAGCAATGAAACAACTCAAATCTCAGAGATGTATAACCAATTTCATGTTTCTGTAAGAAAACACATGATGAACAGGATTAATTATGCTTAATGTAGTCAGTTTCTCAAAAAACAGTAAATTCATTCTCCCTAATTAGCAATTAGGAATAACATTTTCCTATACTCTTTTCATATTCATCACCAATATTGTACTTTTGGTTTCATTTTAAACCTTTTTTCTCTCTCCTACAAAGACTAAGAGTAGAATAGAGCTATTTGGATTGGGATATTTAGAATCAGACTGACCAATCTTTCTAAAAGAAGTAAAGAAATTCCAATTATAACAACGGGTAAGGGCTGAGCCTGGAATTCAAAGACTCATGAAAAGCTACAGTAACTATTTGACTTTTGTAGTAAAGTGTAAATATATTATCCAAAATCAAAAGTATTTGAGTTCAAATTCATTTCTGCTGCCCTGTCACTATGGTTATGGAACCACACACTTCTCCCCATTTGTCTAATCTAACCCACTGAATGGTAGTAATGAAACTGAGTCCCTCTAATACTGAGTTCCTCTGTTGAGTTTGTGATTAACCTCTTTATCCAAAACTTCACTCCCTTTCTTTCTTCAATGTCTTCCTTTCAATATTGAAGAGTATTAAAGAAAAGGGAGGAGATTAAAACTATCCACAGCAAGTCCCCACCACACAAATATCCAAGTAGTGAACTTTCAAAATGAAAAGGTATGTTCCATCAACATCAGGAGTGAGTGAAACTGCAGCGTGTCCTCCATCTCCTATTGCTGATGATCCATCAGATCTATCGTCCCCCACCTCCTCTCCATCAAGTCAGTCCTCTCCCTGCCTGTTCACTAGATGCTATACTGTATGCACCACTGTATTATAAGATTTAATGCTTTCTTCATTTTTGTATTTGTTTCTTTTTATGTATTATTGGTGTGACAAGTGTTATAACCCTATTAGAGTAAAGAACTATACAGCTCACTGTGTTAACTGGGTACCTAGGCCAACTTTGTTGGACTTAACAAACTGGACTTACAAACATGCTCTCAGGACAGAACTCATTTGCATGTAAGGGACTTACTGTACAAGCCCCTGTGCCCCTTTGGTATAAAGGCTTTAGCTTTAGTTTTCCAGGTTTCTCTTGAGTCTCTAAAGGCTAGTTCAAGAGTTAATGTAAATTGGTACAGCCACTATGGAGAACAATATGGAGGTTTCTTAAGAAACTAAAACCAGAGCTAACATATGATCCAGCATTCCTGCTCCTGGGCATATATCCAGAGATAAACATAGTTCATAAGGATACATGCACTCCAATGTTCACTGCAGTACTGTTTCCAACAGTAAAGGCATGAAAGCAGCCCAGATTTCCACTGACAGGGGAATGGTACATATATACAATGGAATGGGGCTTGTTGCGCAGTCACTAAGTCATGTCCAACTCTTTATGACCCCATGACTGCAGCATGCCAGGCTTCCCTGTCCTTCACTATCTCATCTGTGAAACAGAATAAAACAATGCCATTCGTAGCAACATGGATGGACCTGGAGATTATGATAATAAGTGAAGTCAGTCAGACAAATATCATGATATCATTTAATATGTGGAAATCAAAAAAAATGACACAGATGAACTTATTTATAAAATAGAAACAAACTATTTTATAGTTTCTATTTTATTATATGAGACTGGAATAATGAACTTATGGTTACCAGGGGAGACGGGTGCGGAGATGAGAAATAGGTTGGGAATTTCGGATTGACATGAATACACTGCTCTATTTAAGATAGACAGCCAACAGGGACCTACTCTATAGCACAGTAAACTCTTCTCAATACTCTCTAACAACCTAAATGGGAAACAAATTTGAAAAAATATATACATGTGTATTACCGAAAAACTTTGCTATACACCTAAAACCAACAGAACATTTAACAACTGTATTCCAATATAAACTAAAAGTTTTTAAAAATAAATTTTGAAAAATTAAAATAGTATTTTAAAAAAGAGATAACAATCAGGCAATGTGAAGATGCAGAAACAAAGAATAGCTGTTCTGCCAGGAAACTAGTAATAATTTCGACTATAAATTCAATACAATCAGAATCACTGAATAAACAGTTCTCTAAAAGATATGCACTATGGCTTAACACACATTCCAAAGTTGTTTTTATAGGAAGCAAGCTCTCACCAGAAAAGATGACCAAGAAGTTTTCAAAACTGATGAAAAGTATCAACCCACAGACCCATAAACCTCAGTGAACCCCAGGCAGGTTAAACACAAGGAAAAATACACCTAAGCCCATTTTAACAGTCAAACTGCTAAAAAAAGCAAACATATGAAAAAAATTCAAAAGGAAAACATTTGGGATCACTATAATAAAATGAAAACAAGAAGATAGTAAAATGATATCTTTAAAATGTTGAGAGTGGGAAATAGAAGTGGGATTGTCAACCTATAACTCCATATGCTATAGAAATGAAACAATAAAAAAATATATTCAGACAAAAGGTGAAAAATGATCTCCAGCACACTCACTACAAGAAGTGCAGAAAGACTTTTCAGGTTGAAATGAACTAATATCAGAAGGAACCTTAGACCTTTGAAAAAAACAAAGAGTAACAAAAAAATATGAGCATCTAGGTTAAATGTAAAATATATGACTCTTAGCTGCCTTTACATAGTTATTATTCTTTTTATTATTATTATTTTTTTTTACTTTACAATATTGTATTGGTTTTGCCACACATCAACATGAATCCGCCACGGGTGTACATGTGTTCCCAATCCTGAAGCCCCGCTCCCACCTCCCCCCCTCCACACCATCCCAGGTTATCTTATTAAATTTGTTTAAAACACTACTGATTACTTAAAACAAAAATAGTAATTATTTATTTATTGGCATATGTAGTGATAAAATACAAGATAATAAGAGCACAAAAGGCAAGAGGACATACTTTACTGACAAAGGTCCGGATAGTCAAAGTGATGGTTTTTCCAGTAGTCATGCATGGATGTGAGAGTTGTACCATACAGAAGACTGAGTGCTAAAAAATTGATGCTTCTGAACTGTGGTGCTGGGACAGACTCTTGAGAGTCTCTGGAACTGCAAGGAGATCCAACCAGTCAATTCAATAAGAAATCAACCCTGAATATTCACTGGAGGGACTGATGCTAAGGCTGAAGCTCCAATACTTTGGCCACCTGATGTGAAGAGAACCTAATGCTGGGCAAGAGTGAAGGCAGGAAGGAAAGGGGATGACAGTGGAAGAGATGGTTGGATGGCATTACCAAGTCAATGGACATGAGTTTGAGCGTGCTCTGGGACATGGTGAAGGACAGGGAAGGCTGGCATGCTGCAGTCCATGGGGTCACAAAGATTCAGACATGACTGAGCAACCGAACAGTAGCAACATAAAATTTCAACACTGGTTTTAAAATCATACACTTAAGCAATGACTAAGATAACTTGAAGATGAATATTATAAGCTTTAGAGAAATTACTAAAAATAACATTAAAAATCAATATAGAAAATATTAAATATTTAGTATAGTTATATTTATATAATACATATATCACTCAAAGTCATTGAAAAGAATAAAGAATAAAACAAGAAAGACAAAATTAAAGAAATAATATTAAAAGATATAATGTTTAAATTCAACTAATTGATGGTTAGATATTAAATGAAAACAGTCAAAACATGCAATGACCATAATCAAAAAGTTTACACATAATAAATGCTGGAGAGGGTGAGGAGAAAAGGAAGCTCTTTTACACTGCTGGTGAGAATGTAACTTGGTACAGTCATCATGGAGAACAGTATGGAGACTCCTAAAAATATTAAAAATACAGCTACCATAGGATCCAGCAATCCTACTCCTGGGCATATATCCAGAGGAAACCCTAATTTGATTCAGGCTCTTCAGTCTTCACTGAAGTATTTACAATAGCCAAGACATAGAAGCAACCTAAATGTCCATCAACTGAAGAATGGATAAAGAAGATGAGGTACATATATACAGCAAAATACTATTCAGCCATAAAAAAGGAATAAAATAATTCTATTTATAGCAACATGGTTAGCCCTGGAGTTTATTATGCTAGGTAAAGTAAGTCAGACATGGAAAAACAAATATGATCATAACTCTTATGTGTAATCTAATTTTAAAAAATGATACAAATGAACTTCTCTACAAAACAGAAATATACTTATCAAAAATAAACTTATGGTTACCAAAGGGGAAACTTTTGAGAGAGGGACAAATCATGAGTTTGGGATTAATATACGTACATTACTATACATTGGATAGCCAACAAAATCTACTATATTACACAGGAAACTCTACTCAATATTCTCTGATAACCTAGATAAGAAAAAATCTGAAAAAGGATTAAAATAAGTATATGCATAACTGACTCACTCTGCTGTACATCTGAAACTAATACAGCATTGTAATTCAACCATACTCCAATAATTTTTTTAAAAAACAGACTATGTAAAAGGCACAGATTGCTATACTAGATAAAAATGTGAAATCCAAATATTAGATGTGTATATGAAACAGAGTTTTATTATGAAGACAGATATGTACAAATGTTTAAAGAAAATGTACAAAAAAAAATACCATAAAAACACTAAGCAAAAGAAAACTTGTCTTTTTATATTATTTCCAGAAAGAACAGATTGAAAACCAAGTGCTAACAGAAATAATAGAAGGATCAATTTACCAAAGAAGTATAACTAAATATGTATGTATCTAAAAACAGAGGTCTCAGACTCATAAAGCAAAACATTGTTCAAGTAAAAAATTTTTTTAAAGTCAAATCTATAGCTCTGATACTAGAGAAACTTAGAAAATAAGAAAAAAAATTCCTGTTCATTTTACAAGGTCAATATAACCTTGTTAATACAACAAACCAGTAAAAATATCTTACAAGAAATGAAAATATCCCTTGTGACTGTAGGCACAAAATATTTATGGAACATTTTCAAATAGAATCCAGTAATATATAAATTAGATAATATATCATGACCAAATTGATATATCTTAGGAACACAGGTTGATGTAACACTGCTGCTGCTGCTGCTAAGTCTCTTCAGTCATGTCCGACCCTTAGCGACCCCATAGATGGCAGCCCACCAGGCTCCCCCATCCCGGGGATTCTCCAGGCAAGAACACTGGAGTGGGTTGCCATTTCCTTCTCCAATGCATGAAACTAGAAATTCAAAAAAACATATCACAATATAATTCAAGAGAGCGCATAATCACTTCAACAGATGCAGAAAAAGCATCTGAAAAAAATTAACACCATTCAAGACTAAAACCTCAGGAAACTAAAAACAGAAATTTTCTCATGATAAAAGACATTTAAGATAAATATGTATTTAAAATTGTATTTAATGGTGATAGATTTAACACTTCCTAAGATCGAGGAGAAAAGGTAAGGATGCTTACTTTCAATAACCCTACTCAAAGTTTTACTAGTGCTCCTAGACAGTGTAATAAAGCAAGAAAAAGAAATGAAAGAGAGAAAATTTAGTAAATTTTGATTTATAGACTGTGTGAGTATATATCTACCCAATAGAATTTACAATCTACTTGAACAAATAAGCAAACTTCACAGTCACAGGTTATAAAATCAACATTTCCTATCAATGGGGATTAAGAAAGTCAACTTAAAATATTTATAATATTATCAAAATAATCAAATAGCTTGAAATAAATAAGAAATGTGTGAAAAGTTTATAGTAAATATAAAGTAACACTGAGTGAATTTAAAGAAGACCTAAAAATGGATATCTAAATCATGTTCATAGTTAGAAAGACTCAATATTTCTAAGACATCATTCTTAAATTGATTTATTCTTAAGTACTCTAAAATCCTTAATAAAATTTCTGTAGGCTACTTGACTGAAAACTATTTGGAAGTGCAAAGAATATTGAATAACCAACAGCCTTTTAAAAAGAAATATATTCGTAGAACTTCAGTTCAGTTCAGTCACTCAGTTGTGTCTGACTCTTTATGCCAACATGGACTGCAGCACGCCAGACCTCCCTGTTCACCACCAACTCCCAGAGCTTACTCAAAATCATGTCCATTGAATTGGTGATGCCATCCAACCATCTCATCCTCTGTCGTCCCCTTCTCCCACCTTCAATCTTTCCCAGCATCAGGGTATTTTCAAACGAGTCAGCTCTTTGCATCAGGTGGACAAAGTATTGGAGTTTCAGCTTCAGCATCAGTCCTTCCAATGAATATTCAGGACTGATTTCCTTTAGGATGGACTGGTTGTGTCTTCTTGCAGTCCAAGGGACTCTCAAGAGTCTTCTCCAACACCACAGTTCAAAAGCATCAATTCTTCAGCGCTCAGCTTTCTTTATAGTCCAACTCTCACATCCATACATGACTACTGGGAAAATATACAACTTAGGCTACCTGATTTCAAGACTTATTATAAAGTTACAATAAACAAGACCATGTAGCATTCATATAAAATAGATGTACATAAAAGTAAAGAATATGGGTAATTATCAGAAACTGCTATCAGTTCAATGAGAAAAGTTTTTCTAATCTATCATTAGATTAGAAAACTACTGGATAGCTTTAGGAAAAAAATAACGCTTGATCCTTCTCTTAGTCCATACACAAAAATTAATTTGATATGGCTCACAAATCTAAAGATAAAATCCAGAACAATAAAGCTTTTAGAAAAAAATAAGGGAGAATACATTTGTAAAGTCTGAGGTAGACAGAAATCATAAAGAATAAGATAAATTAGACTTAATCAAATTTAAAAACTTTGCTCTTCAAAGGTATCATTATGGAAATGAGTAGACAAGCTATGGGGTAGGAGAAAGACCTTTATAGGATGTATCTAATGGGGAAAAATATATATCCAAAATAGACAAAGAGTTCTACAAAACAATAAAAATGATGACTAATTCAATAAAACAATAGGCCACAACTAAAACACACAATCACAGAAGATAAAGGAATAGCCACTAGATATTAGAAGATATTACAGAGCAAAGCAAACTCAAACTACACTAAGGTATGACTTCACGCCAATAGAATGGTTAGCTATTTTTTAATTAAAAATAGCAAATATTTGAGATGAAATTCTTATGCAATACTGGTAAAGTTTTAAATGTACAGTTACATTGAAGACATTTGGTAGTTTTTTTTTTTTTAATGAAACTGTGGTTCTCAGACTTTTAAGTCAGAATACCTTTACTCTCTTAATTCTTAAGAAGCCCAAGGAGATTTTGCTTTTGTGGTACTTATCAATATTTACTTGCTAGAATTAAAATTGAGAAAAATTAAAACATGTCCTTGCTAATTCATTTAAAATAATAATATATTTTAATGAGACACAACAATATTTGTCAAAACAATACAAAAATTAGTAACAGTGGTACCGTTTCACATTAACAAAATTCTTTAAATCTGTCTTAATCGAAGACAGCTTGATTTGTATTTCCTTCTCTGCATCTCTTGATACAGTTTAGGATGAAGCATATGAAGAACATTTTGCCTTACAGAAAAAGGTATCAGGAAAGAAAGGACTATTTTAATAGCCTTTTTCAGATAAATGGATATTTTTGTAGGTGCTAAATGAACAATTAGTGGTAATGGTATTCTTGAAAGTGAGTTGCAGTATGGAATCAAACCATATTAATAAAATTTTTTGTACTCAATTACATTAAAATCTACTGGCCCATCTTACACTAGCAAGTGAACTTTACCCCCTGCATGATTTTTATCATCAGAAAATGACCATTTGGAAAACACTGGTTCTCTGAGTTGTGTAGATCTTCCAAACATTGACTTATTTTATTATACAATCTTTTGATATCACATTTGGCAATATCATCACCAATGTCATTAGAAATACTGCAAAACTATTAAGCTTATGGTAGGAAATACATGTTTTCTGAAATTCTAAAGTTTGCTGCAAAGTTAAAATTTTATCATTGACAACAAATATGGTTAGCTATTGTCTTTGAAGCGACAAGTTTACTTTGTTTACAAGAAAGTATCTGTCAAATATACAGATCTAAATAATGTTTGTCAATTTAAAAAAAAAAAACAGCACTCCTTGAAAAGAAGTAGCTAGTTCAGCTTGTAACTCAAAACAACTGCACAGGTGCTATTCCTTAAGATAGCTATTACACTTTCAATATGTAGCAAAGTCCTTGTAGCAGGCAATTGAAAAGATGAGTATTCAGGAGACAGTTTTAACATAATGAATTTACTGAGTCATCAAGGACGTTCTAAATCGAAACCAGTGTACTGAAGATATGTGTTGAAGAGGAAACAGTCATACTACAATCATTTGTAAGGCTTCATTCATTTTATACCTAATGATACTTTTGCATCATTACTGTAAATGTCAACTCAGTGAAAAAGGCAAATGCCTGATTAGTATTGCCACAAAAATGATTTTGACCTTTGGAAACCTCTGCAATGGTCTTTAGGTGCCCAGAGATCTGAAGACCATATTTTGAGAATAATTGTTTAAAAGTTAAGCATATATCTACCCTACAACCTAGAAATTACATTCTAACATGATTATACAAGATAAATGAAAGCATATGTCAGTAGAAACACTGTAAAGGAAGTTTATACCAACCTCATTAAAAATCACTTAGAACTAGGGGAAATGAAAACAAATATCTAGCAGTAGGAAAGGAGATATACAAACTGTCATACATCTATAGACTGGAATGACTAAAACATAAAGAAAATTAAACACATGGTAGATGCAACAGCTGTATGTTTTTGTTCAAAATATTATGTTAGAGAAGTAATACATACTGGAGTATGTACTGTGCAGTTCCATTTATATGAAATTTAAATACAGGAAAGACTGATCTATGATGATGGAAACCACAGTTCCCAAGGTGATGAGACTGAAATGTGGCTAAAGGGAAATTTCTTGGGGTGGGGAGATTAATGTTTTGTACTTCTTTGTTCTTATTTGTTGGAGTAGGAAATGGTAACCTAGTTCAGTATTCTTGCCTGGAAAATTCCATTGACAGAGGAGCCTGTCGGGCTACAGTCCATGGGGTCACAAAGAGTCAGACAAGACCGAGCGACAGACCAC
Organism: Budorcas taxicolor; assembly: GCF_023091745.1. Lineage (NCBI taxonomy): Eukaryota > Metazoa > Chordata > Mammalia > Artiodactyla > Bovidae > Budorcas > Budorcas taxicolor. The sequence goes on along the minus strand of NC_068916.1, from coordinate 67,086,864 downwards.
ACACATTCTTGTTTATACTTATAATTGCTTGGAGTAAATACAATTTTTAAAACAATGAATAAAATGCTTAATATTTGTACATTTTGATGATTCTATCTCAACAAAATATAAATCATAGTTTTATATTTAAATTTAAAAAAAGAGTAGAACTCCTTGAGGTTTTTAGGTTACACTTTGTTCACTTGGAAAACACAGACTAGAGAAATCATGAGCAGTCTGTCAGTGTCTCCTGAATGAACAGATGTGCAGAAAAAATAAAAGCATATTTAGGTGCATATGAGTAAAACCAGCATTTTCTGTGTATTGGAGGTATTTTCACTACCTCATGAATTTACATTTATACAAAAAAAACTTAATAGAAAATGTCTCAATCACTAAACTAAGTGTTCAACTTATAAATTTACAAAAAACAACAAATCAGAACAAGGGAAATAGAAAGAGGTATAAATGTTAGATTTAATAAAATAGAATACAATATAGATCAATAAAGCCAAAAGTTGATTATTTGCAAAACTAATGAAATAAACAAACCTCTGTCAAGATTGATCAAGAAAATAGAGAAAACATAAATTAAAACTATTATAACTGAAAACATACATGACAGAAAAAGTAGGGCTATTAATGCAACCAAAAGAACTAACAATGACTTTGTGTGAACAATTTTGAAAACTTAAATAAAATACCTAGAAAAATAAGTTACCAAACTGACCTAAGGATCTAGCCCTTCAGTGGAAACTAGACAGTGATTTCACATTTGAGTGCTAAGAAAATTTCAAGAACACATTCAAATTTCACACATTTTTCCCTACAGAAAAGGACACTCAGGTGAATTTTAGCCTAACACCACATCAGTTTTAGCCTGACACCAAAACAACATGTGAAAGAAAAAGAAGTAGTCTACCACACTAATTAATATACAGTTTAAAATTGCTTTAAAAAACTTACCAACATGAATCCAATATATTACTATATTATGATAACCATGATAAAACTGGATTTATCTCAACTATGAGAGAATGGTTTATTATTAGAAAATGCAGAACTGCTTTTCACAGTAATATCAGATTTAAAGAGAAAAAAATCAATATGATTATTCCAACTGATACTTAAAAAGTGATAGAATTTAGCAAATATTTAGGGAAAAGAGAGCTTCCATGGTGGCTCAGAGGGTAAAGAGTCTGCCTGCAATGTGTGAGACCCAGGCTTGATCCCTGGGTTGGGAAGATCCTCTGGAAATGGCAACTTACTCTAGTATTCTTGCCTGGAGAATCCCCATTGAAAGAGGAGCCTTGTAGGCTACAGTCCATAGGGTTGCAAAGAGTTGGACATGACTGAGCGACTTCAGTTTCATTTTCTTAGGGAAAAGAGTACAATTTCTTATTTCATTAGGAACAGAATGTTGCTTAGCCTGATAAATAGTACCTCCTAAAAAAAATAAACTTGGGCTTCCCTGGCGCTCCAGGGGTTAGGAATCCGCCTGCCAATGCAGGGGACACAAGTTCCGACTCCTGGTCCTGTAAGATTCAACATTCCACGTGGCAAATAAGCCTGTGTGCCACAGGTATTGGGCCCATGTGCCCTGAAGCCTGTCCTCTGCAACAAGAGAAGCCACCACAATCAGCAGCCTGCGCACTGCAACTAGAAAACCTGTGCACAGCAAGGAGGACCCACCACAGCCAACCTAAAATAAATAAATGTACTTTAGAAAATAGCCATAGCAAATACACTTATAAATGGTTAGATCTTTGAAACATTCTCTTTAAAGTGGGAATGAGTCACGCATGCCAACCATCACTGTTAGATTTAATGAAATTCCCAAGACCCCCAGCATCACAGATGCTGAAGCTAAAATTCCAATACTTGGCCATCTGATGTGAAGAGCTGACTCATTAGAAAAGACCCTGATGCTGCGAAAGATTGAAGGCAGGAGGAGAAGGGGATGGCAGAGGTCAAGATGTTTGGATGGCATCACCAACTCAATGGACATGAGTTTGAGCAAGCTATGGGAGATGGTGAAGGAAAGGGAAGCCTGGCGTGCTGCAGTGCAAGGGGTCACAAAGATTCGGACATGACTTAGCTACTGAAAAACAATAACAGCCATTACAATAGAACTAGAGATTAAGAAACGAAAAGAAGGAAATGAAACTGACATTATTTGCATATTATACTATAGTTTACATTGACATCTCCTTCCTCAAATATATAGACAATTCATTGAAAATGACAGAAGAGAAGGTTGTTTTTATTATTTACTCTGTAACTGTGACTTCATGGATCTTGCTATATTCAGTTTAACCATTAGTAGAAAGTTTAGATCCTCTTGGAATTTAGGGACAATATCATTTTTAACCTTGAGTAAGCTGAGTATACAGTGATAATTATTTTCAGAATTGTCCTGAACCTGTCTTTCAGCTGGAGGGCAGTTAAATCTTTTTTCCCCCTTGTTTAACTGAGGTTAACTGACCCTAGTTTCTGTTATCTGTGATACCTGAATATTATCAGACAATTTTTTTAACAATAGGTCTAGACATGTTTCTGATGAATTAATTTACTAGGTGTATACGTTACATGTGTTCAGAGCACTATTTCAGATGATGGAAAGTTCTATGGCAATGGGAAGGCCCCTCTGGAGAGCTAAAAGGCAAGGGGCCAATTACAAGAGAATGGAGATTTGTTCATAATATGTTTCTCATCCCTGAGGTTTTTTTCTTAGTCTTGAATTCTCATCCCAACACAAGGATACCCGTGTTTGGGGACTGATTTTAGCAAACAGTCTCTTTCTTTAGAATATAGTATTGGAATGGAAAATTAATAGTTTATTTTTCCGGTCCTTTAAAGAGAGGGCTAATTATTATAGGAGATGTGGGGAGGCCCTACATACGGGGCCATGGTCTGCAAGAGATAGAGCAGCATAGACCACACACTCAAAAGGACAGTCAAAGAAGAAAGGAGCCAGCCCAGAGAGGCACAGAACCCAAGTCACCTGCAGAACTCTGTCCCCTTTCCTGATCACAACTTCAGCCCAACTCTACTTTCTGACACCAGTTCTGTGAGAGACCCTTGTCTCTTTTTAATCAACACTCCCAATTCAACACATATATTGTTAACAATTAAAGTTAGTCCTGTGACATATAATTTATAGCCTGAGTCTGAAAAAAAATGGTACAAATGAGCCCATTTACAAAATGGCAATAGAGTCACAGATGTAGAGAATAAACTTATGGTTACCAAGGGGGAAAAGCAGGGGAGGGATAAATTAGGAGGTTGGGATTGACATCTAAGCACTAAATATAAAACATGTAACTAATGAGGACAGGGAATTCCACGCAATACTCTGTACTGATCTATATGGGAATAGAAAGAAAAAAAAAAAAGAGTGGATATATACACAAAAGATTCACTTTGTTGGACAGCAAAAACTTAACACAACATTGTAAATCAGCTATACGCCAATAAAAGTTAATTTTAAAAAAGAATAAAGTGTTTTCACCTCTTAAAAAATTAAACTAGTATTGTGAACTTCTGCTGCTTTTAAGCATAGACATATGTAGAAAAATAAGGTCTTAGTGCATTACAAGGATATTTTATTTTAGCAGAGCAGATATTAGTGATTTTGCCAGATACTTCTAAATAGGAGAATCTTATAAACAGCATTTTGTGCATTTTTCTAACTAGGGCCCACGGACTCCAAGGGCATCCAGCAGTGCACTAGTGGGCATTCAAAGGCACAGGATAAACATGCTGCATCTTCCTGCAGCGTCAAGTTTACTAGATATTATGTAGTTTAAAATACTTTTTTTTATTACACTAAGACTTTGCATGAATATTTAAGATAAAATACCAGACTTCAGAGAAATTTCTTACTTGTTGGCAGACTGCTTGAGGCTATGTGTGAGCCTCACGGGGTCCCCATTGCTCTCCTTTGCCATTAGGGGTTCTTCAGATGAAAAGTTTGAACACTACTCATGCATTATAATACCAACAATCAGAAAAGTTCAGAAAGTAATTCCATTTGCCAGAATGTATAGTCTCAGATCTTCACAATTTCTCATTTAATCATTACTATTTTTTAAAAGGACAAACGTGGAGGTCTACAATAGCTTATGCAAAATCCTACATTATTTAGTCCCTCTCATTCCACATATTCACATTACTGGATCCAAAATACCAATATAGAAAATGAATTAAGACTTCTCTGATGGTCCAGTGGTCGAGAATCTGCCTTCCAATGCAGGGGACATGGGTTCTATTCTTGGTCCAGAAAGATCCCACATGGCACAGTCCAACTAAGCCCATGTGCCACAACCACTGAACCCACATGCCCTAGAGCCTGTCCCCTGCAACAACAGAAGCCATTTCAACGAGACACTCACATGTGACAACTAGAGAGTAGCCCTCGCTCGCTGCAACTAGAGAAAGCCTACACACAGCAATGGAGACTCAGCGCAGCCAACATTAATTCATTAATATTAATGGAGGTAAACATATTCAACTAGAGTTATGAAAACAAGGTCACTAACTTTACATATAAACTTAAGGGAATCTTCAAATGAAGGTTTTACTTATAGGAGATGTTGGCTAAACTATAGCTTCAGGGTAATGGGGGACTAAACACAGTGTTAATAGAATAAGGTAAATCTTAATGGTATATATCCAATAATAGTATTGACTTTTAAAAATGAGAAATAAAAGTTATAAGATAAGTCATGTAAAATCAGTTTCTTTTCTGAAAATATACAACACTCAATGATTCTCTATATTTTCCATGATCATTTATTTATGAGTATAAAATCTATAGCAAGAGGCCTGAAAAAACTTACTCCAAATGACTAATAGTAGTTGCCTTTGAGAGAACAGGTCTAGGTCTAGACAGCCTATTAACATCTCATTCATATCCTCTGCATGCAAACATGGTCTTCAACTCTTTATAAAAGCAATTACTTTGCAGCCACAATATTTCCAGATCTGCTTTGGGCACTAAGAGATAGAGGGAAAAAATCTATAATGTTGCCTACAATGCACAAGTAAAAACTATCTACAAAACAGAAAGAAAGAAAAAAGAACAGTGATATTTGGTTGTTTTTTAAAAACTTGAAAAGATCGTTAATGATTTGCATTCCTAATTTCTACTAAAAGATTTCTATACTTATTAATGTAAAATGTGTTTATATTTTAATAACATCTTAAGTTTCCCAAGATAAGCGTAATTTGGAAAACCATAAAATTGAGCTAAATTCAATGAACTAAAGCAAAAAAAAAATCTTTAAACTCTCTCCAGAGCAATGATTGTTTTCAAGCTCTTGGTTAAGTGTCTATAAAAAGAGCAACAAGATACTTAGCTGTCTCTTTATTACCACTTCCCCCATTGACTTACTAGGTAATTTCAGATACACTTCATTTTCAGTCTGGATTCACTTTCTATTGGCTCCAAACAAAAGAGTCTTAATTTTCTCTGATCACTAACTCTCAACTTCCAGTTCTGTGTCGAACAGTTATTAGTAATAATTTGTAAAAACATTAGAATATACTAGCTGAGTCTTTCTTAAAGGGATTTCTGGATTTTGTTACAGAATCCTAGGGTTGGTGTATATTATAGACAAATATGAATACTGATTATACTTTTTCATTTATCTTATTTATCTTTTTATTCCCAGAAAAAATGGAAATGAAGCAGGAGAGCCTTATTCAGGGACTCACAGCTCATTACAGGGAGGGCAGAATCTGGACACTAATTCTCAGTCCAGGATATCCTTTCTATGCTCCCCTGACTCTGGGTAAAGCAAATTTTTTGGAGTTTCATACACTGGATTTTGACATCTTTAAATTGAAGCCTCATTAAATTTCTCAGTGGTCCTTGCGGATTTCATACGTTTTCCATATAGATCATAAGGAGAATAACTACCACTTCTCCATTGTATAAACATCAGATTTCATTTTGTAAAGGTACCTCGCTATCTGGGAAATTAGCAGTGGTGACAAAGGTAGTCTTCAATGTTTCTTTATAAATTATGTCTGGCTTCACAGTAAATGCCAAAAAAGAGGAAATCAAAATTGACACTGCTGGTTTTCAAGAGCATAGAATATCCAAGCAGGAGAATGAATCAAAGTTTCAACGTTCATTACAGTTATAAAATTCTATGGGAGCCCAGAGACAGTCACATCACACAGTTCTTTATCTTATCATTTTTTAATGTGTAAAATATGCAGGCCCATAATTTAAAACCTATATAAGCACTTGGCCAGGGAATTTTTCTTACCAATTTGATAGCCACATTTTTTTTCAAGGGTGTATTCTTTTATATATACCCTTCTTAAAAATAAAGTTTATGATTCTGATTTTCTGAGTAATAGCAGGCATTTTAGAGAATTTTCAAAATGCAGAATACTCACATGTATCTTCATTTGATTGTGTTCTATTTATGTGCCAGGCACTGAGATAATGCACATGCAACATTTTATTCTTCATAATAAACTTATGAAGTAACTTTTATTCCAGTTCCTACAGAATTGCATAACTGAACTGGAGGAAGGAAAAGAGAAGGCTTTATAAGGTCATGCAGCTAATAAGCAGAAATACCAGGACTCCAAGACTTGCATTAATGTCTTCTCATATCAGATCCTAAGCTTTTTACCTTATATCATGTTTCTCTTAGAACTTCTAAGCCTCAGATCATAGGGTCTAAACATTTGCTTAATGCCAACTACAGAAGTAGGACTGTTACTGTATTCTTCAATCTGGCACCCATTCTCATGAAAACTGTGATTTACTTTTGCTAATCTATTTTCAGTCCTCATCTTACATGACTTCCTCTCAGTAGCATTTGACACTGTTACACCTGTCTCTCAACTGAAAAACTCTTCTCCTTATTTCCATGACACCTCACTCTGCTGTTCACTTCCTATTTCTCTGCCCATCCATCTTTCACACCATCACAAGTTTTCCTTCCTCCATGCAGCCATGAATGCTAAAGCTCCTCAAGGCTCAGTCTCAGTGTCTCCCTCCTGTCACCCCGTACATTACCATTCATACTCAAAGCTTTCATTTCTGCTCACCCACATGAGACAGTCGGGAGCTCTGATTGGTCCTACAAATACATATACTCAAAGGCATCTTTAAATCTTCAATCCAGCCTTTCAAAGTTACCTTAGAATGCAGTTAAATCTCAAAAAAAAAGGATGTTTCTCTCTCCAAACCCAGGGTCCTTTCAGGGTTAAATAATTTGGTGAGCAACAACTTTATCCCCTTCTGTTAGACAAGATGCCTGGAATCACCGTGAACACCAGCTTGCCAAACCCCAGCCATAAAACCCCATCCATACCAATGCCTATCACAAACGGTTTCTCTCCTTCTCAACTGTTAATATCCTTGTCTAATCCATCTTCACCTCATGCTCAGAGACTTCCACTACCTCATGACTCATCTCCCACAGAACCCCAACCCCTTTTCCACAGTGACCGGAGTCATCTTTTTAAACTTCAGCGGCTTTATCTTAGGGTAAAGTCCTCAATCTTTATAATTGCCTTACAAAGCCCAGGAAGAACTAGCTCCTCCTTGCCTTTTGAGGTTTCTCTTCTAGTTCTCTCCTCTCACTCTCTATATATCACTGAACTTTGTTTTAAAATCAAGAAGCCAGGTGATTTCCCAGTGGTTAAGACTTCACCTTTCAATGCAGTGAGTGTGGGTTCGATCCCTGGTCTGGGAGCTAAGATCTCACATACCTCTTGGCCAAAAATAAAAACTAACATAAAATAGTAGGAACAAATTCATTGTAACAACTTCAACAAACACTGTTTTTAAAAGTCTGTATAAAAAAATCTTTAAAAAAAATCTAGAATTTATACTTCCTTCGTCTACCTGGAGTATCCCATTCCTCTACATCACACTCACTAAAATTTCCTCCTTCCTGTGCATCTCACACATGAGTATACACTGTTTGGCATCCTTTATTCTCTTTCTCTCTTACCCTCCAGAATGGAGTTCAAGATGTCTTCTCAACATAAGCTTTTCTACCCCATCCCTGATTCTGGAAGACCAGAAAACCATGTGCTGTTCCTTCAGGATATTTATTTCAGTTTACAATTAGTTTCATTAGTGTGACTGTCTGTTTAATGTCCATGAAGCAGGGACTGTATCCCTAGGCCTCCTGAAGCACCAGGCATTGTATGTACTCAATAAACATGAATGAATCAATTTTTGCTTTAAAACAGGATCCAATATGAAAACCAGAGATAATGAATAACACTAAAACTGAAAAGGTTAATTGTTTTCAAAACTATTACTTTAAACAACTAAATACCTCCCTTGGGGTATTCTGACTGCTCCAACAGTACTGTAGTCTACCAAGCTGTCCATGTTAGAATGCTAAACATCATTTGATCCCTTCCTTTCTTTCTATGAGTTCAGCCTGTTGCATTTATCTGCAATATACACCAAGATCCCTTCATGTTCCTCCTCTCAAGCATCACTGAAATCTGTGGTCACAGGTACTACATCTCTTGATGGGATTGCAATTACCTCTTAACTATTCTCCCTATTTTCTCCCTCATTCTCCTAATCGTTTCTCTACTCAGAAACTAGAATTATTACTGACATTAAATAAGTTAGATCACTTCAAATCCCTATTTAAAAACCTCTATATTAAAAGTATACTCTATCACGTCACCATTTTGTTGTTCAGTCACACAGTCACGTCTGACTCTTTGTGACCCCATGGACTGCAGCATGCCAGGCTTCCCTGTCCTTCACCATCTGTCAGAGCTTGCTAAAATTCAAGTCCATTAAGTCAGTGATGCCATCCAGTCATCTCAACCTCTGTCAGCCCCTTCTCCTCCTGCCTTCAATCTTTCCCAGCAGCAGGGTCTTTCACAGTGAGCTGGTTCTTCGTATCAGTTGGCCAAAGAATTGAAGCTTCAGCATGTCACTATTACTCTCTATCATATCATCTCTTTCTTCCTCTTATCATTACCTTAAATTGTTAATTTTCTGTAAAGTTTTGACAAGGATGTAAACTCCATGAGGGTAAGCATGTACTTACCATTCCAAGCACATAGTAGGTGCTAAAAACTACTGTTAAGTTACTGAACACATAGTGACTATAATCTATTTTACCTTTTGGAAGAGCTCGCTTACTGAATAAACTCAGGGACATATTTTACACTGAGTCTCACTGTGAGCTTCAAAAACCAGAGGAAGCTCAAGAAGGGACCAAGAAATGACTTCTAGTGATCAGGCCTCCACAGAATGCTTATTATGTCTTGAATAAAATGTACTTAACAATTCATGACTTTCAAAATTCATATGAAAGGGCCTAATGTGAGCCTCTAATTTCCTATTCTTTCCAGTCCTAACACAAAGTGTGGCTAACAGGGCAATGGGGTAATAATCTTCATTATTTCTTCCTCTATTCAAAATTACTTATGAAGTGCTTCAGATGAAAAGGGGCCCACTGGTGCCCCAGGATAGAGAGTCTAAGCGGTAGTGCTTTTTTTGTTTATGCTAATTAAGTAGTCTGCAGACTGGTTACTTAGCAATATCCCTCATTGAGATGCACAGTGCTGGGAAGCTAATTATATGTTTGAGGCCTAAAGTGGTCATTATTAAGATGTGAGCAGGCAACATCCATGGACTGTATGCTATTTCTGAGGTCCGGCATGATGAAACTCATGGCACGTACAAAGCCATTTATGGAAAGATGTGCTGAATTACGCTGTGGTATTTTATTACTGATTGGGTCACAATGGACACAAAAAAGAAAATTATTTTTTTAAACAAAATTTTTAAAGTATATTTGTACATATTTAAACATAGTAGAATATACTGATATCACATCCTTTGCTTGGGGGTTTGAAAAATTTCCCTTAGCTTTAGCATATTTCTTGTTCATGTGAAGCAGTTTCTACCTGTCTTCAACTGGTATGACTATCAACTTCCTCAATCAATCAGCTCAGTATATGTGGAAGAACAACTCCCTTGAAAATCAAATTTCTTGTGGGCTTTAATGAAACTCATCAATATTATGTGTTAGGGGGGAAAATCTATAACCCTCCTTTTTTTTTTCCAAACAGAAAACAAACTATTGATTTTTTTCAACAGAATTTTACTGTTTTAAGTGTTCTTTTCCCACTCAAACATCAGTCTCCTGCCATTATCTGTACGGCAGAGATGAAAACGTGCTGTTTTTATGCAAGTACAGCTGACTAGAGATCGCTCCACAGAAGCAAAGCAAACACATGTAAACAACATAAAATATTTAGATTGCAGAAACATTATGGGTGATTTTGGTGATGGGCATGAATTATGGTTAGTGGACAGATCATCTACACAACAGCAAGGTGCCCATAATCCTCCAATGTTCTTACAAACAACAGAGAAAAATCATAGTTGGGAATAAAAAACTGGAAACCTGGCATGTCTCAAAGGCAGTCACCATTTAAATGTATTAGATATAAACATGAACTGAATTCTGTTACTGTGGTTGCATATGTAGTTTGCATATTTTTCTCAAGCTTAATCAATATCCATTTTGTCTCACATTAACAAAGCCTTTAAATAATTAACTTGGAGAACATGTGTAGCAATTGTCTTCTGGAAAGCTGATAGAAGACACACATTTGGTTCACAACTGTATCCCCAATGAAGGTAAAAGCCAGTTGCTAATACCAGGGGTGGAGGGGTGGGAGGGAAACCGCTGCATTATGAGGAGAAGCAGTGAGATGTTAAGTTTATAAAAAAGACATTCAGTATCTTTTCATAGTTGTCTCTCTGGCATTTATGTAACTGCTTCCTCTAAGACACTTTCATCAATTTCAACAATTTTCCTATCATCATATTACTTTTACAATTTTTGATGATGATCAGACACATTCCTTTTTGTATGAATGGCACCTTGGGGTAATCAAATAGTTATTCAGAGAGAGTTATTCTTTAGAGACAGAGGCCAATAATAAATGTGTGAGAAATGACAGAATTTGAATGTCATCATTTTCCATTCCTTATTGAAACAAAAGAGCCAGGCAATAATAATCAATGGTTTATAAACCCAAAAAGCAAACACCCCACAGGACGTTTTATAATGGATGGACTGCACTGATAATACAAAAACCTGATGAGCAATCTTAACAAAAAGACAGACAAACTGACACTAGATATCTTCTAAAAGAGAGCAATAAGAAATACGTGGACCACCTTCAAAATAAGCCTTCAAATTCGAATCTGAACTGATAAAGCCTCCAGTTCCATGGGAAGTTTACATGAAATGCAGGGGATAAATGAACACATGAAATAACTCCATGAAAGAGGAGAGCGAAAAAGTTGGCTTAAAGCTCAACATTCAGAAAACGAAGATCATGGCATCTGGTCCCATCACTTTATGGGAAATAGATGGGGAAACAGTGGAAGCACTGTCAGACTTTATTTTGGGGGGCTCCAAAATCACTGCAGATGGTGACTGCAGCCATGAAATTAAAAGATGCTTACTCCTTGGAAGAAAAGTTATGACCAACCTAGATAGTATATTCAAAAGCAGAGACATTACTTTGCCAACTAAGGTCCGTCTAGTCAAGGCTATGGTTTTTCCTGTGGTCACGTATGGATGTGAGAGTTGGACTGTGAAGAAGGCTGAGCGCCGAAGAATTGATGCTTTTGAACTGTGGTGTTGGAGAAGACTCTTGAGAGTCCCTTGGACTGCAAGGAGATCCAACCAGTCCATTCTGAAGGAGATCAGCCCTGGGATTTCTTTGGAAGGAAAGCTGAACCTGAAGCTCCAGTACTTTGGCCACCTCATGTGAAGAGCTGACTCATTGCAAAAGACTCTGATGCTGGGAGGGATTGGGGGCAGGAGGAGAAGGGGACGACCGAGGATGAGATGGCTGGATGGCATCACGGACTCGATGGACGTGAGTCTGAGTGAACTCCTGGAGATGGTGATGGACAGGGAGGCCTGGCGTGCTGCGATTCATGGGGTTGCAAAGAGTCGGACACGACTGAGCGACTGAACTGAACTGAACTGATGTAACCCACAAAAATATGGAAGGGAGGGAGGGATAAATTGGGAGACTGGGATTGACATGCACACAGTACTGCACATAAAATAGATAACTAATAACAACCTACTGTATGGCACAAGGAACTCTACTCAATATTCTGTAATGGTGTAAATGGGAAAACAACCTAAAAAAAGATTGGATATATGTGTCTGTGCAACTGATTCACTTTGCTGTACAACTGAAACACAACACTGTAGATCAACTATATTCCAATAATTTGTTTTTAAATCCAGAAAGCAAGAAATTCTAGAACACAGCAAATATTTTTTTAAAAAATAGAGAAAGAAAAAGAGAAAGCTTACAGATTACTGAGACAGAAGTTAAAGAAATGCAATGTGCTCAGTTCAGTTGCTCAGTCGTGTCTGACTCTCTGCAAACAAGGCAACTGTAAAAATAATTTATGTGATAAATGAAGAAACTTTAACACTGAATGTTTATTTGAAGAGATTGAGAAATCTTCCTCACATTCATGGTGTGATAGAAATATTGTGGTTAAGTCTGAAAAATACACAGGAGAGATTATATACAGAGGTGTGTACCAGGCAGGGTGTTTACTGATGGTTATGATGTTTGAATTTGTTTTAAGTAACCCTTTTAGGGGGAGAATGCAGGTTTAGATGAAATGATGTCGGCTATGTTTTGAAAATTGTTGAAGCTGCATCATGGGTGCATGGAGGTTCATTCTATTACTACCTGTACTTATAATTTAAATTCTCCCTTACAGTTTGAAATGAGAGATTCTGTGGCAGGTTCACAATAACAAAGCACAGAAAATTTGTTCCATGCTACTATTTATAACTCTCAATACTTAAGAAATGAGCTGTTAAAATCTCCCTAGGTTATTCTGCTTTTTAAATTTTTCTTCATTTTTATTAATATTTAAAATTCAAACAATCCCAAATGTACAGAAAAATGCCAACAGAGAAAAAAAATACCTTTAAAAAAATCCACTAAACCATTTGGCAGCAAGAGTTGCCAACCCAACATCCCATTACTATAGAGTACTTTGGTATGTATTTCCTACATCCTATATACTACTTAAGGATATTCTATAACAAAGCACAGATCCACCAAAGGCAGAAAATTGACACTGATGCATTACTAACATTTAACCCTGAGACTTCACTCTAGTCCCTCCAATTGTTTCAAAATATGTTATAGCAATAGAACCCTGATATCTTGTGTCTTTAGTATTGTTGAAGCTGAAAAAGTGTCTCATTTTTTCCCCTTGACTTTCAGGATTATTTGAAGACTACATTCTTCAGGTTAGGTTTGTTTAGGTTTGTTTGATATCTCCTCTTGATTAGACTGAGGTCTGCACATTTGGCAGTAAACATCACAAATAATGCTATTCTTATTATTGCATCCCCGTCAAATGACTCACAATTTGATGAGTCCCAGTGTTTGGCCACTTGACTGACTTAAGTAGGATAGTTTATGCCACTAGAAAGTAACTCTTTAAAAATCAGTAAGTACTTTAGAAGGAGACAATCTGAAGCAATGTAAATATTCTGTTCCTCATTAATCTTCATATTTGATAATTTACTCATTTATATCAGTAGGGGTGCTGATATAAATGCGTGTGCTTTTCTTTTAATACACTGTATTTTAACCTATTCCTATCATTTCTTTTATTGCTATTATTATGCCAGCTTTATTCAATATAAGGTCTTTGAGCTGGCCTCTGTGTCTTTTTGGCATTTCTCTACCCTGAGCAGTTGCTTGCTTTATTTCAAATTAAGATGTTTTAGGTTCATCTTACATTTTCCTTGCTCTATCCTTACAATTAGACATTTCTTCAAAGACCCTTAATTCTTTTAGGAGAAAAAAAAAGGTGGTCTGCAGAAGTCTAAAACTGGGTGATATGTTTGTCTGGTGCTACTGGGGTGTCACTGTTTCAAGGGCATCTCAGTAGGCAGAGACTGAAAACACATGAATATTTATGAGTTCTTTGATATATTTATATATATATAAAACATTGCATAAATTATAACTTTACTTCTAATTCTAATCCAGCACCAATAGGTTTATTTTAGCTTACTCTTTCCATATTCTGGACTCCTGTCTCCACCAGCAAAAACAAAGATACCAAGCTCTTATTATTGTTAGCACCTTCACTTCTTTGATAATTTCCCTGAATGTAACCAAACTCCCATCACTTTCACAACTGTCTCCCTCATGTAGATGGCCCGCTCATCCCACACCTGGCTGCTACGTTCCTGACTGTCCGCCTCACCGAGCATGCACCACCACACCGCACAGAAGTCCTCCTCTCCTCGTGTAATCCCTGACACCCTATGCATGCATAACTTTCTCAGCCTTTGTAAGCCCATTGCCTATTCCAAGCTACCTTCCCACACAGACACACCCTCTGGCTTGGGCTCCTTATTTCCATGCCAGGCTGTCCTCTGGCATGGACATAGCCACCAACCTGCTTAAGTTCTGACATCTCACGGTCAGTTACTCTGTCTACCCTCCCCACATGGGAGGTAACCCGCATGAACACCCTCCTTACCTTGCTTACCACATCAGGATAACTTTCTCATACTGCTTCCCGTCTGACCTTGATATCCTGGCCACCCTGTGTGCACATCTTCCTCCTGCCTCTTAGACTCCTACATCTTGTTCAGAATCACCCCTCAACCAGCCCAACATAGCCATCTCTCACATTTCCTCAGGCTCCAACACCACATGCTAGGTGCCCTTATGAATGCCTACATTAATGCCCTCTGCTTGGCTTGCCTTTTAAAAAATTAAATGTTTTATTTTGTGGCTCTTATCAAGAAGACAAGAGACAACAAATTGTTGGCAAGGATGTAGGGAAAAGGGAACCCTAGTGCATTATTAAATGGGAATGTAGAATGCTGCAGTCACTATGGAAAACAGTGTGGAAGTTCTTCAAAAAAATAAAAATAGAACTACTATATGATTCAGCAAGTCCCATTGTGCGATTATATCCAAAAGAAATGAAATAATTATCTCAAAGAGATATCTGCATTCATGTTCAATACAGCATTACTCATAATACGCAAGGTACAGAAACAACCCAAGTGGCCACTGACAGATGAATGGATAAAAAAATATAGCACATGCACAGAGGTATCAAATAACCTTACAGTGGTAATCGTTTCACTATATTTGTGTATCAAATTATTCCACTGTATACCTTAAACTTACATGTTACATATTGGGGTGAAAAATCAGAGATTTGTTGATATGTGTTTGCTTTTTGTTTTTTTCAGTCAACCCACCACAAACACTTTTGCAAGATACACTAAATATAAATTATAAGTAAAAGAAAATTAGAAAATAAGACAAAGAGTAACAAAATGTAAGCCTCAGTTTTAAAAATTAAACAAACAAAAAAGCACTCTGTCAAACCAGTCTGGGCTTTTCTAAGTCCTCGTTCTTGGTGTCGGTCATCTCATCATGGATGAGTAACAGTGCACTGCGGTGCCAGGCTGCAGCCCACACTTGGAGCAGCCCTGGCTGTACTGACCCAGATCACAGCCAATTGGAGCTTGGCTTCTGCTCATCCCCTAAGGCCTCACACACTTGCATATCTTCATAGGGACTTTCCACGCTCTCTGAGGTCAAAGACAATGTTTTCTATTTTGTTAGCATCTCCCAAAGCATTCAGTCTGATACAGCTTAATAAATTCTTATCGATCAACAGAAAACAGTTTATTCAATTCCTTTGATTCTCTTAGCTTTTCTCCCCTATTGCATTCTATGTTTAAACATAACACATTTTAAATCCTTTTTGCAAGTTGCAAACTGGTGACCTACCAGCTAAATACGGACAATAACGAACTCTGTCCCACTTAATCTACTGTAAGTCGACCTTTAACTTACTTAAAAAACACTGGTAACCCTGGGCCCATGGCAGCAGCTTGAGGTGTTTGTGAATAGGGTGAGTCCCTCAACATCCCACAGCCCTCACTTGGTTAATCCACTTATTTAAATTACCTGTTTGGAAACTTCAGCTTTATGAAATGACAAGCACTAATTGAGACAAATAAAGTTGAGGTCAGTGGACTCCACACACACAATAAAAAGCACAAAAAAGAACCCCAAGGAACTATTGCAGGAGCGTATCTTTTCCTAAAAGTTTATAGGTTCAAAACATTTAGTTATCCCATTGAAATCCCACAAAACCACATGAGAGGGGCTGGATAGAATGTTCTCATTTATAGGCAAGTAAACTGAAGTTCAGAAGATAAGCAAGCTTTTCAGACACCACAGCAAGTAGATAAAAAGACTTGGCCTCTGAGTCAATGTTCCCATGTAGTGGGGCAGGGTCTATATAGCATTTACTGCACATGCACAAACTAGACATAACGGTTTCATACCCAAAGTGGTTTCCATGCAGACTCCAATGAAAAATGAAATGATTTTTCCTCTAATGTACAAAATTATTTTCATATTTATCTCTTCAAGCTTCACAGTGAATCTGTGATAGGAACAATATTTTTTAGCTTGCTTTTGTCATACATTGACATGAATCTGCCATGGGTGTACACGTGTGCCACTACAATATTGTAAAGTAAAATAAATAAATAAATAAAACTGAGATTAAAAAATATATTTTTAGCTTGAAACTCACCATTTCTTAAAAGCTTTTTTCTAATCTACTACTTTGTGGGCTTCCCTTGTGGCTCAGCTGGGAAAGAATCTATCTGCCTGCAATGCTGGAGACCTGGGTTTGATCCCTGGGTTGGGAAGAGCCCCTGGAAATGGGAAAGGCTACCCACACCAGTATTCTGGCCTGGAGAATTCCATGGACTATATAGTCCATGGTTACAAAGAGTCGGACACGACTGAGCAACTTTCGCTACTTTGTACTGTACTCTTCCTCGACGAACCAAGCAAACCTGACACTATTTCTGAATCAAAGATGCTCTGCTGCTGCTGCTGCTAAGTTGCTTCAGTTGTATCCGACTCTGTGTGACCCCACAGATGGCAGCCCACCAGGCTCCAAACCAATTTGGAATGGTCCAAGAATGGGTCAGGTTGTCACAGGAGACTTTGCAGCCTCACTTTTCGTTGAAAAACGTTCCAGACTATTGTTTGGAATCCCAGCGACAAAACATCAACTTTCATCCAGGTCAAACTCCAGCATCTCACTCAGAAGCTCCAGGAGAACACTGATGAGGAATTCTTCTGTGAGTCTTATATCACAGCAAAAGAAGCAAGGCCAAACTTCCATTAATAGCCTTCTGGAACAGACTGTAAGGCATCAGTGCTTTGGGCTCATGACACATTCACCAGCCACAGTTGAGTACCAGCTTAAATAAGGGCCCTTGGCTTTCTGTGGTCCTGGGAGTTGTTTCAGCCTGTGAGAAATCTGGCTCCACACATTTACCATGGAAGTGTGCTTGGTCAATAGTGTAGCCACAAGCCACATACAGCTATTTAAACTGATTAAAATTTGGTAAGATTAAAAATTCAGTCACTAGACACACTGCAAACACTTAGTGGCCATAAGGGCTGATAGAACACCAAATCCATCTTGTGCCTGAGCCACAGGAAGAGGGCTTGAGCCACAAGGACCAGGCTTCTGTATCCTTAGGGATAGTGAAGTGCAATCCCAAGAGACTGAGACAGTGATCCTGAGGCTTGGACAGCTGTGAGGCATGGGCTACTGAAACAGCTGGGAGATGGATACCCCATCCAGTGAAGAGGATCTGGACTCCAGTAGCATCTACAGCAAAAGGCAGGGAGTTGTAATACTCCATTGAATAAAGTATAACCAAATACAAAATGGCAAATACAAAATCAAACAGGTAACATCATTCATTTTTCTCTCTATCTGCCTTTCCTTCTATCCTTAGGAGCTATAAAGTGATTCTTCACTTCTCCATCTGACTACAGTCTCCTTGGGTGTAGCTGCTATGACTCTCTTTGTACACTGGAGCTCTAGTACCTGGCACATCTTAGGTGTTCATAAGGATTTACTGAATAACTGTTGACTTGAACAATTATCTTAAGAGCACTACAATTAGCGTGAATACAGATCCTGTTTTATCAGATCTATTTCAGTTTATACCAGTTGCTCTAATATATTTATTAATAGAATCCTCTTTTCCTCTCAAAAGTGACCCAGGTTGTTCCATAAATTATAGTCACTCCAGCTGAAAGGACATCTAGCCAAGGTGCCAGGAGAACAGTGAGAACAGAAAGAGTGACTATAGTAGAATCTTCAGCTAACTCCTTCAGTGCATCTGCAAGCCTGGCATTTAATCTAACACTACAGGTGATCCCCTTAGAGACAACACACTCAAATTTCACTTATTTTTTTTAAAAATCCTAGCTCAGATATGCATTACCCTCCTGGTTATAACCTGGCTTCTTTGGTGTCAGGAGGCAAGAGAACATTAAAATAAATGTATATAAAATTAGCAGCATGTGCTGGTAACTAAGTTGTATGTATAAAATGATCTGTTGATATTCTAATCTCCAGATGGTAGCAAAGTTAACTCCTGCAGACTGAGAACTTACTACAGCTGAAATTAATGTCTTTTGGCTAAACCCAAAAGTATAATATGACAAACTAAATGAGCCTGGCCCTGAGTGTATAATAAGGCACACACTGTATTCCCGTCTCATTCCTAAGTATGGTACAATTTTAGGGAAAAAAAAAAAATTTTTGGTCAATTCATGATCTGTTCATTTCTGTGTATGCTAGACAGAGAACTTATTTCTAAAGACAGTATCAATCAGACTTCTCTCCTGTAATCATTTTCTAAAATAATTTTTCTATAAAGGTTGTTTGGTATATTACAATAAGTATATATTTTTTTATGAAACAGAAAAATATTACAATATGCCTCTATAATATACAATATTACAATATCCACTAAACTATGTTTGTTTACTTCAAGAATTATTTGATGAAGTGGTGAGGAAGAATATACTGATTTCGTGAAAAATATCTCTCCTTTCTCTAGATTTTCCAATTTCCATAATAACAGAGACAGGATAGACCTTTGAATTCTCAGATTTGCAGAGCATTTTGGAAAATAAATTCCTCAAAAAATAAAAAAAAAATTCAATTACAATGTTATTTGAAGTACATCCAGTTTTTCAATGAACTTTTACATAATAGATTCAGATTAATCAAAATCCTTAAGACTGTGGATAATTTAATTACAATGGTTTCAAGTGGAGGATAAACCATGTTGTATTTCAACCTAAATTATTGGTAATGGAGAAAAGAAGAAAAGAGCAGCCTCTTTCATTAAGAAATTAAATTAATTCATAATCAATAGAAGAAGGACTCTATCTCTTGACAAAGCTCTGAGCTATATTTGTACTCACCAAACACATATATTTACACTTGGCTTTTAGAAACCTATCAAAGCCAGCATATTTCTCTAGTTCCATTTTCTTCTTACCCTATAGACAAGTAGCTTGTAGAAGATAAGAGTCAAATCAAAGGGGAAAATACATCTTTGAAATATTAATAATTATGTCCCCATGTTTAATCATTTCCTTTTTTTGTTTTTGTACTGATACAAATTATCAAACACTCACACATTGCAATATGATTGATCTTTTGCCTCAGAACAAAGCTGTACACCAAATGGAATTATGAAGTCCAGGTCAACCAGGTCACATCCACAATTATGCAAAGCTGATTTGTAATAATGAATTCATGCTATTTAACCAAACTTTATGCTTTATTCACTCTGTTGAGAATTCCTCCTCTTCTTTTAAAAAGTCCTCTCTTCTCTCTGTAAGTCCCACTAGATAGGGTTAGGATGGGAAGGACAATATGATCAGGTCACAGATTTTGACTGATGATCAAGTCACAATGGTATTACAGGAAACACTCTTCAGCTCTGTAAATCTACTCTATCAGAGATGAATTATACACTGGTAGATTACACCCACTTCCTCTTCCATCAGGACACTTTTGGTTGCAAGTGACACAAAACCCAGGTACAGATGTTGACCCATGGGATCATATGATGATAAATAGCCCTATGTGGTTCCTCCATCTCTTGGATTTGTTCCTCTTCTAGTGGCATTCTACTCAGATTCTATGTGGTAGCACTTGGCTTCCAGAAGCACAATGACATTTGCCCATATCTAAATCCAGCACAAATGGATCAGTTCTTATAAGTTCTCTGGACTCTTGCTCTTGACTGTGAGTTTATGTATCAGCTGACTATTGAGTCTGTGATGGTGACTGACAGACATAAGTATCATGTTCATATTAACCTCATGGACTAGGAGCAGAAACAGGAGGGTCTTACTAAGCAAAATCAGGCACTGGTACAAAAACTGAGAAATGACTGAGGAAACATTTTACAAATGGACCACAGTTCAAATTTGAGAAAGTTTCCCCTTCTCTAAATTGCCATGCCTGCCTCAGAGCCATCTTCCTTGATAATGCCAAATATCAGAAATTATTGCTTGAAAATCCCCTGTTAATTCAGATGCTGCTAACTTCTGTATTAAATGAAGATGCTCACTGGTAGGACATGTTAACTATAGCTGTTTCCTTAAGTCCATTTATTAGGTCCCTGAGATCCTTCAAGAGAAACTGAGGATGTGAGAATAGAAGGAAAACACTTTAAAATAACTGTTCCTGTACTGCAAAACCTCGCCCCTCTCATTTCTTAGCAATCTATAATCATAGAGTCTCTAATCTGGAAGATGTGTGAAAGCACCCTTTTTCAACTTGAACTCCTCAAAAAGATTTCTACCAAATGGACTCCCAACTTTGGACATTTCTAGGACTCAGAATCATCTAGTACTGGGATTATCATATAAAACATACCGCCCAGTTAAAATAAATAATAGATCACTTTCTAACACCGTACACAAAAATAAACTCAAAATGGATTAAAGATCTAAATGTAAGACCAGAAACTATAAAACTCCTAGAGGAGAACATTGGCAGAACACTCTCAGACATAAATCACAGCAGGATCCTCTATGATCCACCTCCCAGAATTCTGGAAATAAAAGCAAAAATAAACAAATGGGATCTAATTAAAATTAAAAGCTTCTGCACAACAAAGGAAACTATAAGCAAGGTGAAAAGACAGCCTTCTGAATGGGAGAAAATAATTGCAAATGAAGCAGCTGACAAACAACTAATCTCAAAAATATACAAGCAACTTATGCAGCTCAATTCCAGAAAAATAAACGACCCAATCAAAAAATGGGGCAAAGAACTAAATAGACATTTCTCCAAAGAAGACATATGGATGGCTAACAAACACATGAAAAGATGCTCAACATCACTCATTATCAGAGAAATGCAAATCAAAACCACAATGAGGTACCACTTCACACCAGTCAGAATGGCTGCGATCCAAAAATCTGCAAGCAATAAATGCTGGAGAGGGTGTGGAGAAAAGGGAACCCTCCTACACTGTTGGTGGGAATGCAAACTAGTACAGCCACTATGGAGAACAGTGTGGAGATTCCTTAAAAAATTGCAAATAGAACTCCCTTATGACCCAGCAATCCCACTGCTGGGCAAACACACCAAGGAAACCAGAATTGAAAGAGACACATGTACCCCAATGTTCATAGCAGCACTGTTTATAATAGCCAGGACATGGAAACAACCTAGATGTCCATCAGCAGATGAATAGATAAGAAAGCTGTGGTACATATACACAATGGAGTATTACTCAGCCGTTAAAAAGAATTCATTTGAATCAGTTCTGATGAGATGGACGAAACTGGAGTCGATTATACAGAGTGAAGTAAGCCAGAAAGAAAAACACCAATACAGTATACTAACACATATATATGGAATTTAGAAAGATGGCAATGACGACCCTGTATGCAAGACAGGAAAAAAGATGCAGCTGTTTATAACGGACTTTTGGACTCAGAGGGAGAGGGAGAGGGTGGGATGATATGGGAGAATGGCTTTCTATCATGTATACTATCATGTAAGAATTGAATCGCTAATCTATGTCTGACGCAGGATACAGCATGCTTGGGGCTGGTGCATGGGGATGACCCACAGAGATGTTATGGGGAGGGAGGTGGGAGGGGGGTTCATGTTTGGGAACACACGTAAGAATTAAAGATTTTAAAACTTAAAAAAATAAATAAATAAAGAATATTGACATAAAAAAATAAATAAATAATAAAATAAAAAAATAAAAATAAATAAATAAATAATGAAAAAATTAATATATTCCAAGCATTACATGGGACATATTTATCCAAATATCCAAACAAAAATTATCATCTGTTGAATATTTGAAATCCCAATGTAATTGGGTGGCATGTATTTTAGTTGCTAAGTTGGTTACTCTATCTGCCACCCATAACCACTATTCCCTCTTTGAAGTATTCTGACAGTTGAAAAGTTCTCCCTTATCCAAAGTCTTAAACTTCCAGACAGCAGTTGGGACTATCAAACTGAATTCCCTTCAAATATTTGATCGATCAACTGCTTACAGCAGTATAGTTATTTCTTTTCAAACTGTGTGGCACAGCCCAGTGTCCTAATGGCCTGTCTATGGAAAAGGTGGGGAAGGGTACTGCTGTCCTAGGCTCATGCCTTCCATCCATGCCTCTGCTTTCCTCTAGGGTATTAATTTAAACTTTAAGGTTAGAATCTACATTTTTTTAATGATTGCAAAATATTAAGAGAATGAAAAGAGAAGTCACAGTCTTGAAGAAACTATTTGCCAACCATCTATTTTATAAAAGACTGGAATTCAACAACAAAAAGGAACTCTCAAAACTCAACAAAGAGAAAACCAGTTATTATGATGATAATACTGTATTGGATATTTGAAAATTGAAAAGAGAGTAGCTCTTTAAAGTTCTCACCACAAGAAAAATAACTGCAACTATATATGATGACAGATGCTAACTAGATTTATTATAGTGATCATTTTGTAATACATACAAATAACAAATCATTATATTTTATACCTGAAACTAAGATAATGTTATATGTCAAAGAAAACACAGAAAAGAAAATAGACAAACCAATTAAAAACTGGGAAAAAATGTGAACAGACATCAAAGAAGACATGCAGATAGCAAACACTGACATGAAAAGATACTCAATCTCACATATCTTTAAGGAATTACAGACTGAAATAGCAACGAGATATCACTGCACATCCATCAGAAAGGCTAAAATCCAAAATACTGACAACACCAAACCCTAGCAAGGATGTAGAGCAGTAGGAGCTCTCATTCATTGCTCGTGGGAGTGCAAAACGGCAAAGTCATTTCGGAAGACAGTTTCACAATTTCTTAAAACACTTTTGGAGGCAACAGACTTGTCTTTTGAAAGCTTGAGCATATACTCTTTTTTTTTTTTTTTTTTTGAGCATATACTCTTAATCTCCTTTGAAACAGGGCATCCGTGCTCTCACTTGACTGAATCAAACCATGGCCACATGTTCCCTTTTGATAACATGCTGACATTCCAAGATTGCACCTATTCCTCTCAATGTCCTGCATGTGTCAATGCTCCAACTAGCTCTAAGTTAAGTGAATGCTTAACTTAAGGTACCCCGGAACACCCTCAGTTCTGTTCAGTCTCTCAGTCGTGACCAACACTTTGCCATGAATGGCAGCACACCAGGCCACCCTGTCCATCACCAACTCCCAGAGTTTACCCAAACTCATGTCCATCGAGTCTGTGATGCCATCCAGCCATCTCGTCCTCTGTCATCCCCTTCTCCTCCTGCCCCCAATCCCTCCCAGCATCATGGTCTTTTCCAATGAGTCAGCTCTTCGCATGAGGTGGCCAAAGTATTGGAGTTTCAGCTTCAGCATCAGTCCTTCCAATGAACACCCAGGACTGATCTCCTTTAGGATGGATTGGTTGGATCTCCTTGCAGTCCAAGGGACTCTCAAGAGTCTTCTCCAACACCACAGTTCAAAAGCATCAATTCTTCGGTGCTCAGCTTTCTTCACAGTCCTACCAACCTTTTACTTCTCTTCACTAATATTAAATGCCCTAGTCTTTAAAAGCTTGCCTCTTGAACACATCCTTGTTCTCTAACAGATTTAGCGGAACTAAGTGGAAATCCATATGCAGGATAACTGACAGGTAAACTGTGCTGAGAATATTCCAATTATTATGTTTAATTACTGGAAGGTATAGGAGCTTTCAAACATAACATTTGTTACTTCATTTTATTATGTTTTATTGCAAACATATTGTACAAATAATTGTCTTTCTTTGGATAAAATATGAAGCAATCTTGGTATTTTGTATAGGCAACGGACATAGCCTACATTCATTTGCCTTATGTAATATTTTTCAGTTTGGATACAAATTTCATCGTGGTTCCATTAGGATAGGCAAAATCAACTGCAATATAGCAATCTTTCTTTGGTTTCCTGTTGTCAAGAAAATACATACATTATCCTCCAAGGAGGGAAAGCTATGCATCAAAAAATTATTTTAGCCAATCCCAGAACAGCTCTCCATCTCCAGCTACTGTACATCAGAGAGCAGTTAAAAGGCATTTGTTTTTGTATATACAAAGAAAATTCCTGTATTTTTGTTTCACTTCTTTTCTGATGGGATAAATGGTCCCTTTAATGGAAGGGAAAACACTGGGGAGCTAAAGGATTGTACTGGAAGAATTCCAGAATATATTACTCAATAAATATACATGGAGTACATTGTGAATAATGGCAATGCAAAGCCTCAGAACTGCCTAGAATAAAATGAGATGTTTATTACAGGAGATACTAATAGGCATGTTAATCTTCTCAGAAGAGGCTACAATTCCATTAAGAAATCACAGTCTGACAAATCACTCCAAGTTTGGAATGAGGAGAGTCCCTCTTAATGATACATATTGTATTTGTCAGTCATAATACAGCTTTTATAAGTTAAAGAAACAATTTGTTGCCATTAGTTTCTCAGAGAAGCTGAGTTAAAAGCATTAAATCACCAGATGAAACATGAAAGGCTGACCAATATAAGATGGGTCATTAGACTGTTTGTAGCCTCAGGAAAGGCAGAACAACAATCCATGGGTAAGTACACAGACAGATGGATTTTTGCCTCAATATTAGGCAGTTGTCCAATAATTGTAACTGTTGGTAAATAGCTCTTAGAAGTGAATATTGGAAAAGGCCAAGCAGAGACATTTAAGAATAGATTCTAAAGGATTTCATTCATTGCACAGGTCATTTATTCAAGAGAGTTCTAACCCATGTCATCATTGATTTTTTCAAAAGCATAAACACTTAGGCTAATTGTAGCAAAACATGAGGGTGTTAAATTGAGGCTTATGGAAGTTTTAAATCTCTGAGTGCATTTCACTACAGATGTAAACAGTGTTGGGTCTACTTTTGGTTTTCATTTTCCTTTACAGAATCTCTTGATTTTCTCAGCCTGTTCTTTTACTTAAAAAAAAAAAAAAAAATGAATTGGAGGATAATTGCTTTACAATGTTCTCAGCCTGTTCTTATTAGCAAAGATTAGGAACCTTTTTTGTTTGTTTGTTTGTTTTGTTGCCCAAACTAATGCCCTAATGCCTACTGACATTCTGCCTCAGGGGAACATTCTTAATGCTGACAGTGTCAGAGAAGCTATTGGGGTATTTCAGAGACCCCAAGAGCAGGAAAACCATGGTATGTGTATGATCCATAAGAACTGGAATTAGGAAGAGGACATACATCAAGTTCCAAAGCAATTTTCCCATCTTCCTGACTAGGCAGGTCTATATGGTACATGAATTCTGCTCATACCAAACAAAAGTAATTTTATAGTTTGGGTGACCTTGATACCAACTTTCTTCCCAGCTCCATATTAGTCTATAGCTCTAGTAGTATATACTGTGTTTTTAAGTTTCTAATTCTTAGTCTATATTATTAAAATAATCTGAGCAACTTATCCTGAGTCAGTTAATTCTCTGGCTCAATAAACTTTTCCTGGGTTTTTCAGTTCTACATATAAATGATACAATATGATATTTGTCTTTCTCAGTCTGACTTACTTCACTCACTGACAACAAAAAACAAATAATCAATCAATAAAACAAGCAGGAGACCTAAACAGACATTTCACCAAAGAAGATATACAGATGGCCTATTTAGACATGAAAAGATGTTCAACATTGCTAATTATCAGATAAATGCAAACCAAAACTACAATTAGGTACCACCTCACATCTGACAGAATGACCATCATTAAAAAATCTACGAATAATGAATGCTAACTGTTCTGCACTGTTGGAGGTAATATAAACTGGACCAGCCACTGGGGAAAAAAGTATGAAGGCTTCTTAAAAAAACTAAAAACAGAATTACCATATGTCTCAACAATCCCTTTCTTGGTCATGTATTCAGAGAAAATTTTAATCGATAAAGATGCACACACCCCAGCATTCACAGCAGCACTAAGTACGATATCTAAGAGATTGACAGATAAATGCATAAAGAAGATGTGGTACATATATACAATGGAATACTATTCCATCATAAAAGAGAATGAAATAAAGCCATTTGCAAAAATCATGGATAGACTAGCAACTATGCCAGCTGCTTTAAAATAGCCCTTCTTCCCCTTTAAAATAGCCCTTCTTCTGGCCCCTATTTGTTTCATCTATCCTGAATCATTTCTCTCAAAAGTCCCTATTCAGTTTACTTTCTGTTTTTCTCAACCTGTTTCAGTGTACAAAACTGATTATTTTTGTATGATGGATACTGAGGAGCTGATTCTTACATTTTGTGGTGTGCTTGTGTATCCAAACAGCCTGAATGATCATTAGCAACACTGATGACAGTCAGTAACTGTCCTCGACTTATGGAACTCACTTATTACAACACTATGCATTTACTAAGTACATACTACATGCAATGCGTAAGGCACTGGAGATAAAACAAGGGACTATTGCTGTGTATATCTTGATTCTATCACTTGTATACAAAATTATTTCAAATAAATATCTTCTATGCCCAACAGCTTCTCATTTTTTTCTGCTTATAAAAGTAGAAATTATGCAGCTGTGTAAATCATCATGTGGTATAAAATAGTGTTTTTCTTCTGTAAAAGTAATTAAACTCTTGAGTCAAAAGATGAGGGAGTATCTCCTAGATTTCTAGTTTTCATTTATCATTTGTGCTTTTTGTCTATATTTTCGAATGTAAATCAAAAATCTCTTCTGCCAGCCCCAATAGCTACTTCAGTAAACATTGATTCTCCATTCCTTTATTCAATACAGATTTTAAAGATACTCTTTAAAGAGTCAAAAATCAAACTGGAGTTTTACAATGACAGGCAAACTTGACATTCATTCTCTGAACAAACTATTTCTGAGCCAGCAGCTGTATCTAGCACTTAGGATGCTGAGTAGGTGGGTCCTGGAGACAAAATTGAGAGTGGCAAGAATGGCATCCTCTGGTACTATATATTTTCCACATTAGTTTCTCAAATGGCTCTGTGAATTTTTTAACATCTTATTTGGGTCAGTGATTATAATTCTAATAATAAAAACAATAATCAGTCTTTTAAAGAGATTGTGCTTCTAAGAAATTTTCTGTAAATAGCCTCATGTATTTGGCAAGTACCGTATTAATCTTCACAGTGTGCCAATTATTTTTATGTGTCTTAAGAAATGAACATTTCAAGGTAGCTTGATATCTAGATTTTTTTTTTTTTTTATCACTAAGGGGTATTTTCAACCAAGAAGCAGATCCTGTATTGGATACTAAAGTTCAACTAACACTGAACTGCAAAACATCAAAGGGAAAAGGAAAATATTCAAACTAAGGATCCTTTTGACACTGGCAGAATGTTGAATTAGTTTTTAGTGGCTTTAAAATAATTGGGAAGTTGGGATTGACATATACACACTGATAAGTATATATTATATATGTGTGTGTATATATATAATAGATAACTAATGGGGACCTAGAGTATAGCGCAGAGAACTCTACTCAATACTCAGTAATGACCTATATGGGAAAAGAATCTTAAAAAAGAATGTGTGTGTGTGTGTGTGTATATATATATAAAATTAATTCCCCTTGTTGTACAACAGAAACTATTGTTGTTTATAGTCACTAAGTCCTGTCTCTTTGTGACGCCATGGACTGTAGCCCACCAAGCTCCTCTGTCCATGGAATTCTCCAGGCAAGAATACTAGAGTGGGTTGCCCTTTCCTAATCCAGGGGAACTTCCCTACCTAAGGACTGAACCTGTATCTTCTACGTTGGCAGGCAGATTCTTTACCACAGAGCCACTTGGGAAGCCCGGACATCTTCACCAACACTGCCATAAAGAAGACCTGCGAAAAGGGTCTGGCATAATCTACGCAGCTCCAGGGATCGAACCTGGGTCTCCTGCATGGGCAAGGGGGATTCCTTACTACTGATTCACCTGAGAAGCCTTCAGAAACTAATACAACAATCGAAATTAACTGTACTCCACTAAGAATTAATTTAAAAAATAAAGAAACGCTGATAACAACAACAAAAGTCTTGTATTGGAGATTCATAATAAGGCAGTCTGTAAGAAAGCTATTCTATTTCAGAGATGATAAAATAGATGCAAAGAGGTTAAGCGACTTACCCACAGTAAAATCAAAGAGACTTGTATAAAATACACTTTTATCCTTATTTTCTGGTTTGACGCAAAACTCAATAAGAGATATCAAAGCCACAGTTAATTTCTGCAAAGAGGTGAAGTCACAGGTGTTTGTTTTATCTTGGTAAAAACGCTTTCCCCATAGCTCCTCCTTCAGTTCATTTGAGATGGTCTAGTTACATCAAGACCTACTGGTTCTTATAAAATGACCAGTTAACAAAATGAAAATATATCAATTAGGGCTTAAGCACAATCTGGAAATTAATCCCCCTGTACTGTGGTTGTTGTCAATGATGTACAGTAGTTGGTTGGGTTACTAAAAGCCTGTTTGTTTCCTTTCCGGCTCAAAAATATTCCTTCTTTCCCTGGGCCACTCCCTTTCATGCTTTGTCCACTTCAAATGCTAATTGAAGAATAATGTTTTTTCCTCCAGTGTAGGTCATGATCTGAAAGTTAATTATGAAGAAGGCTGCCAAATTCTTAAGAGAATGGGTCTGGGTCTGAGAGATGGAGATTGAATCCTGGCTCTACCATTTACTGGTTGTATAACTTTGGACAAGAGTCTCTACCTTTCTAAACATCAATGTTTATATATAAACACCCTCTAAACACAGGGGGTGAAAGCTGCACATATACAGACTAATTAAAATGATGCACATAAAATACTTAACACAATGCATGTTATACAGTAAGCCAGCAATGGACAAATGAGAATTGCTGTTATGTTTATACAAATTCATAACTACTCTATGTTGACATTTATTATAAAAGTCAAGCAAAAGTCAAAGAAGATATAGATTATAATTGGATTCATTAACTGATGAATCATTTTTAATTTTACTTTCATTGGATACATACCTTGTCACATATGTTGATTTATCTAGAAACACATGCCCTGTTGTGATTCCTGTTCCATCTGTAGTTGTCCTTGGACAAAAAGCAATTGTCACACAATCTATCCTGCTGTTTTGTTGTCACAGTGGTCACAAGCCACTAATGTCATTTAGGTCCCCCCTCTGCATTCAATCTGTCACTATATCTTGTTTAAGCTTCCATGGCATCACTAATGTCAGCCCTATGCTCTCCATTCTTATCAACATAGCATTCAAGCCCCTGTAGTCACAAATTTAAGCCAAGTCCAACCTATTTCCCATGAAATTTGCATGAAATGTTTCCTTAAGAAATCAATGGGACCAATGTCTTGCCCAATTTTGTAAGTCCTGCCCTAAGAACTACCAACACAAACCACAAGCAATAAAACATACGTGCTCATTTCCCTTATAGGTCTCATTTTGGAATTCTGCATTGTTCTCCCTTGTTATAGCACATCAGTGTAACTCAGTTTGCTTACATCTTAGCAGGCTTCTTTATTTGAAGAGGGAAATTTACACACTATATGATTAATCTCTCATTGCATCTGATTTCTAGACACACCTATTACAGACCCAGCTGTCTCAACTAATCACTTAAGAGAATTTCTTCAGTCCATTTGCGCAAGTGGCCCTGAGTTTTTATAATCCTATATCATGAATTCAATTATTTTTAATTTAAAGAGTCAAAATTCCTTTCTTTATCAAATTTTTCTCCTTCAGCTGATAAACTACTACATTCAAGCTAGGAAGAAACTGCTCACTGCCAACTACTCCCCTTTACATTCATCTAAATGTAGGCCTCTCAATTCAGTCACTCAGTCTTGTCTGGACTCTGTGACCCCATGGACTGCAACATGGCAGGCTTCCCTGTCCATCACCAACTCCCGGAGCTTGCTCAAACTCATGTCCATTGAGTCGGTGATGCAAACCATCTCATCCTCTGCTGTCCTCTTCTCCTCCTAATGTTGCCCAGCATCAGGGTCTTTTCAAATGAGTCAGTCTGTTGCATCAGGTGGCCAAAGTACTGGAGCTTCTGCATCAGTCCTTCCAATGAATCTTCAGGACTGATTTCCTTTAGGATGGAATGGTTTGATCTCCTTGAAGTCCAAGGGACTCTCAAGAGTCTTCTCCAACGCCATAGTTCAAAAGCATAAACTCTTCAGCACTCAGCTTTCTTTTTAGTCCAACACTCACATCCATACAAAACTACTGGAAAAACCATAGCTTTGACCAGATGGACTTTCATCAGCAAAGTAATGTCTCTCCTTTTTACTATGCTTCTAGGTTGGCCATAGCTTTTCTTTCAAGGAGCAAGGGTCTTTTAATTTTATGGATACAGTCACCATCTGCAGTGATTTTGGAGCACAAGAAAATAAGGTCTCTCACTGTTTCCATTGTTTCCCCATCTATTTGCCATGAAGTGATGGGACCAGATGCCATGATCTTTGTTTTCTGAATGTTGAGTTTTAAGCCAGCTTTTTCACTCTCCTCTTTCACTTTCATCAAGAGACACTGCAGTTCCTTTTCACTTTCTGCCGTAAGAGTGGTGTCATCTGCATATCTGAGGTTATTTATATTTCTCCTGGCAATCTTTATTCCAGCTTGTGCTTCATGCAGCCTTGCATTTCGCATGATGTACTCTGCATATAAGTTAAATAAACAGGGTGACAATATACAGCCGTGACATACTCCTTTTGTAGTTTGGAATCAGTCTGTTGTTCCATGTCCGGTTCTAACTGTTGCTTCTTGACCTGCATACAGATTTCTCAGGAGGCAGGTAAGGTGGTTTGCTATTCTATTCTCTTTAAGAATTTTCCACAGGTTGTTGTGATCCACACAGTCAAAGGCTTTGGCATACTCAATTAAGCAGAAATAGATGTTTTTCTGGAACTCTCTTGCCTTTTTGATGATCCAACGGATGTTAACAATTTGATCTCTGGTTCGTCTGCCTTTTCTAAGTCCAGCTTGAATATCTGGAAGTTCATAGTTCACTTCTGGTGAAGCCTGGCTTAGAGAATTTTGAACATCACTTTGCTAGTGTTTGAGATGAGTGCAATTGTGCAGTAGTTTGAACATTCTTTGGCATTGCCTTTCTATGGGATTGGAATGAAAACACCTTTTCTAGCCCTGTGACCACTGCTGAGTTTTCCAAATTTGCTGGCAGACTGAGTGTAGCACTTTCACAGCATCATCTTTTAGGATCTGAAATAGCTCAGGTGGAATTCCATCACCTCCACTAGCTTTGTTCGTAGTGATGCTTTCTAAGGCCCAGTTGATTTCTGTCTCCAGGATGTCTGGCTTTACATGAGTGATTACACCATTGTGGTTATCTGCGTCATTAAGATCTTTTTTGTATAGTTCTGTGTATTTCTTGTCATCTTCTCTTAGTATCTTCTGCTTCTGTTAGGTCCATACCATTTCTGTCCTTTATTGTGCCCATCTTTGCATTAAATGTCCCCTTGATATCTCTAATTTTCTTGAAGAGATCTCTTGTCTTTCCCATTCTATTGTTTTCCTCTATTTCTTTGCAATTGATCACTGAGGAAGGCTTTCTTATCTCTACTTGTTATTCTTTGGAACTCTGCATTCAGATCTGAGGGTATATTTTTCCTTTTCTCCTTTGCCTTTCATTTCTCTTCCTTTCTCAGCTATTGGTAAGGCCTATTTTCATATATATATAATTATTTGTTCATATAAAGAGCAGTGAATCTCAGTACAAGTACATGGGGGGACAGGGGAATAGAAGAGGTCACTATGGAGGCATATTAGAATTATCAAGATGGAAGAAATTCACTTAAAAACAAGTAAATAGAACATAATTGACAACAAAGGTAGCCTGAGTGGTGCTTCACCTCTCACATTATATTTTCAACAAGCAGATAGGACCAACAACTGCCAATGAAATAATCTAAAATTATTTTAAACCATTTTTCTTTAAAAAGTCAAAGAACTGTATCTCCTTCTTGCTTTTAGCATGTATTTTAAAATGTATTATTTAGTTTGAGATTCCAAATAATATTAAAAACACTGCATTCTTATGCACCCCTAGTAGATGTAGAATTTTTAAGTTCACCATGAATCTGAGAGAGTAGCATTGAAACATATACATACATTCAGTTCAATTCAGTCACTTAGTCATGTCCAACTCTGCAACCCCATGGACTGCAGAACACCAGGGTTCCCTGTCCAACATCAACTCCCAGAGCTTGCTCAAACTCATGTCCATCAAGTCAGTGATGCCATTCAGCCATCTTATCCTCTGTCATCCCTTTCTCCTCCTGCCTTCAACCTTTCCAAGTATCAGGGTCTTTTCCAATGAGTCAGTTCTTCGCATCAGGTGGCCAAATTATTGGACTTTCAGCTTCAGCATCCGTCCTTCCAATGAATGTTCAGGACTGATTTCCTTTAGGATTGACTGGTTTGATCTCTTAGCAGTCCAAGGGACTCTCAAGAGTCTTCTCCAACACCACAGTTCAAAAGCATCAATTCTGCATTGCTTAGGTTTCTTTATAGTCCAACTCTCACATCCATACATGACTACTGGAAAAACCATAGCTTTAACTAGATGGACATTTGTCGGCAAGGTAATGTCTCTGATTTTTTATTACCATATGTAAAACATATAGATACCCAGTGGGAACTTGCTATATGGAACAGGGAGCTCAACTTGGTGCTGTGTCAACCTAGAAGCAGGATGGGGTGGGTGTGGGAGAGAGTTCAAAAGGGAAGAGACGTTATGTATACCTATGGTTGATTCATGTTGATGTATGGCAGAAACCAACAAAACATTGTAAAGCAATTTCTGTCCAATTAATAATAATAATACAAAAAACACTAAAAAAAAAAAAATACCAGTTTACTTGCTTCAAGAATTCTTTCAAGTACCAACTTCTACCTGAAATTTTCTTTCACCATGAATACAAATTTGCCTAACTAACCACATTATACTCTCCAGTAAGAGCTCTTGAAAGAAGCTGAGTGTAAGAATTTGTCAAAACATGTCAGTCCATTACCCTCCAAAAGAAATTAACACACTCAATGGAGTGACTAGCATAAAGTGAAATCTTGGTATGTAGTGACCTCAAAATGTAGTAATTATGGATGTTTTCTACTTTGCCTCCCCAATTAACACTTGCTAAATAGTTAAAACCTAAAGCGTAGAATCTTCAGCAGTAGACAGAACTTTTTAAATAATCTAGTCCATTTTTTCTGTCTTCCATGAGAAACTCTTCTACTTGAATTTTGTCTGAAGCTTGAGGTCAATAATTTCCAAGGACAGGGTACTCATTCCTTCTAGAAGATTTCATTTTACTTTTTTTTAATAAAAAGAAAATAAATTTTCACATTTGCAACAGGTACTCCTTGGTTCTAGTTATGTCATATGGAGCCACCCACAATAAGCTCAACCATTTCAACATGATAGATCTTCAAATATTTCCATTTCACACAAACTTCAAAGTCTTCCATTATCAAAGCCACCAGTTGCTCCAGTTATGCTTGTTAAAAAACTGAGGCCAATTAAAACCATGAGCTTGAGAATCAGACTGATCTTTTAATAGTTCTCAGAACTAGTTTTGTCCTGCATTAGTTGCAGGTCCTTGGACAAGTGATTTACCCTCTGAAATCTAGGTTTTTAACTGTGAATAACAGCATCCAGTTCACAATTTCGTTATGATAATTGGCACACACTGTATGTAACTTGCTTAAAGTACACATAAGAACTTTCAAAAAAAGCTTTGCTGTTATCATCATAATGCTTTGGTTCTACCTCTGTCACCAGTCGTTGCCAATAATCTGACAAATCTCTAAGAATGAGAATATTAAACATAAGGGAATGACTATCATTATCAATGATTACAGTTACTATGTCATTGAATCTAACTGGTATATCCAGTCTACCATTCAAACCATTGCTTATTAATGCTTTCTTTAAAGATTCAATTCTGTTTTCTGATTATTTCAATAGCTATTTCATGCTTGTACCTGACATTTTTTATTTATACTGATAAAGGTTTTTTAAAAAGCTGGTCTACTTAATAGACTTTTTCAGATACATGGGTGAATTCTTCATAGCAACAGGACATGTTAAGATTTAAGCATGTGCACAAACATACAATAAAAATGGAACAAACTCCTGTATCTTGCTAGTACTCTGACGTGTGAATCGAAAGCCCTAGGAACAGCAGTTCTATAGAGATAAAACTCCAGACATATGTACTCAAAAAGGCTGAGTTTTGCAAAGTAAATAACAAATGAAACTGGAAGTGTTTCTTCCCCAAACCTTGAATCACTATGACAGTTCCAGTATGGATGAATTCTCAGATACTTATCAAAATGATACCTGATTTTTAACTGAAAGCAGCAATGTGTGGATATGTATTTTGCCCTATAGCCTGCCTCTAGCATTCATCAAAATCTACAGAGGAGTTGAACTAGTCTAAAACCTCAGTTATGGGGACTTTATCCCTGGGAATTTAAATGCAGAGATCATATTCTAAATTGGCACTGTTGCTACCATTGCAAAATATGCCTTAGCTGCCAGGGTGTTTTTGTGAATCTCTACATGTTTTAATCTAAAATATTTCTATCACAGAGGGCCCAGACTCTGAAAGCTATAGAAACAGAGCAAGATTATCAACCATTTCCACCATAACTAAATCTAACAGCTGGCCTCAACTGTCATTGAATCAACTAAATGTCTGGATGGCAGAAAAGCTATGTGTAGCTATGTCATTGAGAGTTATCAATATACTGAAGCTTTGGCTTCTATTTTTAGTCTGACCTCAATAAAGTATTATAAAATTTTAGCTACTTCTCAATGAAGATTGAGCTATTCAAATCACAAGGTCTCATTCAGCAGAGTCAGTGAAACACTCAAGCAAGTGAAATACTTTTCCTCAATGCAGGAATTATGTTTTTTAAAAAATCAGATTTAAGATGCTTTCACAACACAGTAAGTCAGTATAATTTATGGTCAGACTACCAGAATGGAAATTGTCTCAAAGATATATATACATGCACACACGCAATACAGGAAAAGGACACACACACACACATATGTATATGCGCATTTGTGTATAATGTGTATGTTCAATGTGTTTATTCTTTCAATTTTACCCAATTAAACAAAACTTTTTTAAAAATTTACTTATCCACCTTAGAACTCTTTCCTCATTTTATTCATATACTTACTCTTCTTATAGGGAAAGTTGAATAGATGTGTCCTTTTAAAGATGAAGAAACTGTGGTAGATAAGGTTCTAATAAATTTAACAAGGTCCAAAAACACAAGAATTGAGGGCTCTTGATCTACAGCTTTGGAAATCTCAACTAGATGGTGTTATAAAAGGAGAGTAAGAAAACTAACCAGAAACATTTACATGCTTAAAGTACATTTCTTGCTTATGAATATATCTTATCTTTTGATGAAATATCTATTATTAGGCTAATTACACACAGAATGGTGAGTAAGAGTGTGGGTAAGTGGATGGGTAAGTTTGCTACATGGAAACACTCTGCTCGGTCCTGTGGAACAGGGATGGAAAGGAGAGAGGGTTAATTTCCTTCTCCATGGGATCTTCCTGACCCATGGGTCAAATCAAGGTCTCCTAAATTGAAGTAGATTCCTTACTGTCTGAGCCACCAGTGGGGCCCTAATTATAAAGAGAACATAGCATTTGTGACAATAGAGATGGACCTTCCGAGTATTACGCTAAGTGACACAAGTCAGAGAAAACAAATACTATACCACATATTGTACAGAGTCTTAAAAAGCTGTTTCTGAGTAGAATGGTGGTTGCCAGGGTATGAGGGTTCAGGGGGAAATGGTGACATGATGGTCAAAGAATACAAACTTCCAGTTATAAGATAAAAAAAAGTGGGAGGACCTAATGGACAGCATGACAATTATAATTAATAATACTACATTATATATTTGAAAGAGAACAGATCTTAAATTTTCTTACCACAAATAAGAAACAGTAACTATGTGATATGATGCATATACTAGCTAGTGCTATGATGGTAAGCTTTTCTTGCACTATATATGTAAGAAATCGACATTCTGTATGCCTTAAATGTATACAGTGCTAAAGGTCAATCAGATGTCAATAAAACTAAAATAAAACAGTCATGGTTCTCCTAGCCCCCCAGGAAATTTACTCTCTAACACGGATAAGCATGACAACTATAAAATATGCTATTACATTCACTATTTATATTGCCCGTATGGATGTATACAAAATATATGCACAGAGAATGGGAACTAAGCATTCTTTTACCCACTGGTAGACAGAGCTTTAGAGACTGCAAAGAAATAGCTGTGGTTAGTTATATTAATAGTGACCAAAACATAGAGTAAAAATTGCATCCAACTCATGACTCTGGCCTTTCCCAGAAGATTCAGGTCAGTCTCACCAAGACCTCAGAAGAGGGTTCTGGAATCAGCTGCCGTTGTGGCAAAATCCCAATTTAGGAAACAGAGGTAGGTAAAATAAAGTTTTGTCAAATATAAACTTTTGGCCTTAACATTGTTCTATCCAGGCTCAAAATCTGATGTGAGTAAAGTCTATGAAACCATTGCCATCTGAAAAAATAGATGCCAGTGAATCTATGGCAATTTTCCTTTCAGCCAGCCTTAATGTGTAGCTTCCCTGGTGGCTCAGTGGTAAATAAAAATTAACTTGCCAATGCAGGAGATATGGGTTCAATCCCTGGGTCAGGAAGAGCCCCTGGAAAAGGAAATGGCAACCTTGCCTGGGAGATCCTATGGACAGA
The DNA here is from genome assembly GCF_023091745.1 of Budorcas taxicolor. Classification (NCBI taxonomy): domain Eukaryota; kingdom Metazoa; phylum Chordata; class Mammalia; order Artiodactyla; family Bovidae; genus Budorcas; species Budorcas taxicolor. The sequence goes on along the minus strand of NC_068916.1, from coordinate 67,049,620 downwards.
GGGACCATAGGGTCACAGAAGAGCTGGACGAGACTCAGCAACTAAAGAAGGACAAAAGCAAAAGTAAATGTCAGTCATCTTGTCTCTTGTCTTCTTTTCTCCCCCTAGTCAGTGATCTGTGTAATGTCTTAATGTTGTTTTAAATGACAATGTCAAAACATCATTTTAACAACTATAACATTGTTATTGATGTTAACATTATAGAACAGATTGGTTTTTTTTAAACAGATTGTTTAAAAAACAGATTGTTTCATGATTAAGCTAATCATTATATGATTTCAGCCATAATTTTATGATGAACATATAAAATATATTTTAAAAGTAGAGAAATTAAAAACTTCTCTCATACACAGACTCACCTATTCTTACAATCTTAAAGTAGCTATTGCTCTATTACTCTCTCTGTGATTCAATATGGATAGGTCAAAAGATTAACATCTGTTCTGTTAAATTTCTTTCTGTCCTGCTTCATTAAAAAAAATTGAAGTAGTGAAAATTTTTAACATAGTTCAAAATGTCAAGCATCTCTAGGTTAAGCCTTTCTTAGCTGTTACTAAGGAAAAAGAGATGAAGTAGAACTGATTTGCGTGCAAAAATAATACAATTTAAAGTAAAAATTAACAGAATTTAAACCTGTTGTAAGGTTACCCTACATCAATTCCCTATATCAAGAATTCAATAGAAGGAAAACCAAAAGAAAAATAAATTAATAATTTTATGGTTAGCTTAGAAAACCAATGGCTAATATTATTCCTTGCTGATGTGTGAAGGCATGATTACACTTTTTAAAAAGATTAGGGTGTGATTTTTAGATTATCTTTAGAACTGAACTATGTTTCACTATTAAGAACACAAAATTTTTCATGATCTTATGTAAATTAATATCTAGCATCAAGATGCTTAACAAAAAGATATTTATAATAACATGCCAGTTGCAGAGATGCCATTGTTTAAAGAACCATGCCATGCATTCTCTTTTCAATCAAGCTTACACATTTTGGCCATAGAACCCTTAATATTAACATCTACATTCATTTGCTTAAACCTTTTTTTTTTTTTCAGAACACATGTCATTGAGGTATTCTTTTTCCCCGGAATTCCTCAAAATATTTTTGTCTCATACCCACAACAAAATGTTTTTAAAGGCCTGAAGATGATTATGATAGAATACACATTACAAAATTGCAACAAATGCATATCTCCATTCGCTTCTGAAAAAGTTCATATTTAACGATGCTAAGTATGCTGTAGGAGACTCCTATGTGTTAGCATAAAAGGGAACTTAGAACAAAATAAGCATTTTCCTGGAATTATAAAAAATGCTTACATAAAGAAACCCATCTAGTATTACAAATTATGGTTTATCTTTACAGAAGTACAAGCACCAGGACAGAAGAATATATGTACAAAGATGCCTAATGAAGAAACGCTTCTAAGGGCAAAAGCAATGAGTGTGCTATTTATTAATAGAGAAACTGTTAAATATTTCCTGTGAAATATGAGCTGTTTCCTCTTTATTTCAAGTGTAGCCTGTATTAGTATCCGTTGCTTCCAAGTGAAGAACTTTAACTCTCGCTAGTCTAAAGGAATATGATAATAAGTCATATAGTAGCTCTCAGAAACCAAGGCTTTTGAAGGAAAATGTTCAGGCACATCTATGGTTGTTGGGTGAAGAGGGCCAAATGAGACTATCCTTCAAGAAGCCCAGACAATATTTTCAATGGAACCAGGAAACCCCAAATCCTCTGAATGGCTGATAGGTACTTAACTCACAGTCAATGATAGCTCTCCAAGGTGCTGAAATTTAAGTGCCTAAACATTCTTAGGACTAGTCACAAAAATGGCTATTGTGACTAGTAGTCAACTCCAAAAGGCGTAACTTGCCAAGAACTCACAGGAGTTTCAGAGCCACCTGGTACAAATGACTTATTTTGAGTACTTTAATCCATTCTCATAGTTTATTTTACACAGTATCTAACTCATATACACTTCCGGTTAAGTGCAAAGATGTCTTCTATTTAGTTTAGCAAAAATTTAACTCTAAAATGCTGCAAAACACCCTTTAAGATGCTCACCTTACATTAATTAAAATATACTATATTTTTTTAATCTATAAAACTATATATATATATATATTTTTAACCTATAAAACTGAACACATCTAAGATTCTAACCAAAAATGTGTTACTGAGGCTACAGAGAAACCAATAGTCTCATATACCATTAAGTGTAGTTGGATGATTCAAACCCTATAGAAAATTTTGTAATTACTAACAAAACTCTATATGCATTCACTCTCTGACCAAGCAATCTAGGTGTTGACCCATAAGAATTAAAAAAAGAAAAAATGTTCACAACTTTGTAGCATATTTTTGGTGGCATTAAATAAGACAGCAAAATATTGGGAAAAATTGAAATGCCTAGGCATACAAGACTGTTTGACTACATAATAATATGACATTGTGGAGTATTATATAGCCATATAAAAATAAAATTTTTATGAACAAATATGGAGTGATTTGTAACATACACTTCCAGGTAAAAATATCAAGGTGTGAAAGAATATCTATCATGCCTACATTTTGAGTAAAAAATATGTGTAAATATGAGTAAAATATGTATAAAGTGAAAGTGAAGTCGCTCAGTCATGTCCGACTGTTTGCGACCCCATGGACTGCAGCCTACCAGGCTCCTCCATCCATGGGATTTTCCAGGCAAGAGTCCTGGAGTGGGGTGCCATCACCTTCTCCATACATATATATACATAAATCCATGTGTATGTATGCAAAGAAATATATATATGTGCATAGGTACATATGTTTGAATATAACCACTATGATAAAATAGAAAATAATAAAATGTTTACAAACGGGAATGCAGGATCAAGGTAATAAAGATAGAATTGGGACTTTTCTGAGGATACCTCTGCATTCAGTTTAAATTCTAAACATATAAACATTTTATATTTTCAAAAACTAAATTAAAATGGATAAAATTCATGTCTAACATAAAAGACAAAGGGCAAATGAACTTAAAACTAAGCCATGTTGATTATATAAGCACATATAAAAGTAGGTAATCCAACTATCTTTCTTGGTCAGAAACACTCTAAAGATGAAAGAAACTGCAAACAAACATGAAACTTCACTTAGTGTGTATCATAAATAAAATCATAATACCCACCTTATAGTTCTGCTCTTAAAACTGCATTAAAAATACACTCACAAAATAATGCACATGGGGTATATGGTAATTCTATTTAATATCTTCACAATTTTCCTATAAATCTAAAATAATAAGGTTAAGGGGAAATATATATATACAACACTAAATATAATGCCTCTACATAGAAGACTTAATTGATTTGAAAAAAAAAAAATCAACAAGTATCTCAGAAACAGTGAGCACTCACTGAACATTAGATGTTGGCATTGTTTTGCTGTTGTATTCTGGTAGAAAATTTTACTGAAACTAAAATTTGAATAATATACCACATTCAACAATTTCTGATCAACAAGACAATTCAGCCACACTGAGGAATCTAAATTACCTTATAATTATACTATCTATAAGGTATTATATTTATACACATGCACACAAATATCTATACAGAGAAAAGCAACTCTTCATGGTTTTTAGGGGAGTTTCACACACTACCTTACATAAGCCTCATAATGACTCATCAAGATAGAGCAAGGCAGCTTGAACAAGATATAACAAACTCCCTTGAACAAATGAAAAAACGTGTAGAGATGTTCAAAGACTTGTCCTTGTTCACACAGGTAAACAGCTTATCTGTGATGGAGCTAGCACTAGAATTCCACTGACTCCTGGTCCATTATTTTCCTTCACATATGATACATCCTTATTAAAAATTGGGGGATTAGGATCCTTTGAAATTAATAAGGTACTGATATTTCAAAAATGTTGAAATTTGATGTGCTTCATTTAGGGTGGAGGTGACTATCCTGTCCCTTTACAGAAAAGTATATTCAAGTTACAGTCTCAGAAGGTATAATTTATTATACGAAATCTAGGACATCCTGTATGCTAGTTAGGAAACTCACAAACACTGGGGATGGGGGTGTAAAGTTTATAGACATTTACTCTCTCAGTAGGTTTCTGACATTACAGTACAGTACTGTTTTATACAATGGAGGCTGTGTGGTTATCTTCCAAAGTCTTAAGCAGTCTAGCTCCATCCAACCTTTTAAATGTTGCCTTCTAATGTTCTTCAGCATAAACTCTATCATTTATTAGCCCAGTTTACTCATGGTAGCATTTCCTTTCTTTGCTTTTAAGCTATTTCCTCTTTATTTCAAGTGTAACCTGTACTAGTTTCTGTTGCTTCCAAGTGAAGAAGCTTAACTCTCGCTAGTATAAAGGAATATGATCATAAGTCATACAGCAGCTCTCAGAAACCAAAGCTTTTCAGAGAAAATAACCAGGGTGTTTGGGGGAGTCTGGTTTGCTGGAAGTTCTGAACCATCTATTCTGATTATACATTCTGAGTCCTTGCTTTATGTCCTGCTATGATTGCGGATGAACAGTTGACCACAGTAAAAAATCTATCTATAATTACTGGAAGATAGGCAGTGGATGATACTTAGGTGAAAGTGACATGTGTGGAGCCATTATCTTAAGCTAAATCATCCCTGTACATTTTAGGAATTTTTCTCTGGTCTTTTGAGAACACGGTGCTAAAATGCTTATTTCCACATCTACAGCATTCATTATCAAATGACACATCTGACACAAGCTAGCAATTTAGTTATAAATCTCTTCCACTGACTTTCAAGTGGTACTTAAAACATATCTTGCCATCTCACTGAGATCCTGCATAACTGTAAGCTTCTTTGGAGAGAAAGGAAAAGCAGACCACAGTTTGACACCAATTACCTAAAGAGTCACGCACGACCACTTGTATAACTGCACTTATTCCTTCAATGATTCCATAAGGCAGTTACTGTTATCATTCAATTTTCTCAGATGAAGAGACTGAGGTTTAGGGGAGTAAACCTGCTAAGATAACATGTGCTGATATGCACACAGGAGGTTTTAATAATAAAACACACTAACTGATTTGCTGTCCACATGATCCACTTGGCATGTAATCATGGTTTATCAATCCAAACAACAGTCTAAATCTAGTTCATGTCTTACTGTGAATGCATGTTACCTCCTTGGTTAAATTTTAACCTCATATTATATACATAATACTTTATATTATGAACATATTTATGTCACCCACTTGCTTAGCACACTGTCATAACACTATAAGACCTTAAGAAGTAATTCAGACTGGCTAATGCATAATTCTCAAGAGCCATAAATTCATCATCATAAGCACATTTTGTGGATGGTATTTTTACTCTGACAACAAAAACTACCCTCTCACACTCAATAGTGCATTTATCTCCTTGAAATATAGACCTAGTCACAACTGTTAGGAAGTGATAATCCACCTCATTGTCCAGGACCCAGAACCAAAAGACACAATGGGATGACAACTTTCCCCAAAACACACTTTTTGCTTTTATTGGTAATTCCAATTGGCCATCAATGCAGTCATGAGATTAAATAAAGTCTAGTTTTAAGCAATATGGACACATTTAGAATGTACGCTCAATAGTGACACAGTCTTCAAAATACTGAACAGTATTTAGCACATGGTAAGCAAGCAAAAAATATTCACTGGATTAATAAAATCATATATGGGGATCTTTCTCAGTGTTTTTCCAACTTGGAAGAAATTTCTGACTTTAATCATACAAAGTTAATCATTAGTTAAAAAATATCTCATGCCTGGATGGCATTACCGACTCGATGGATATGAGTTTGAGTGAACTCTGGGAGTTGGTGATGGACAGGGAGGCCTGGTGTGCTGCAGTTCATGGGGTCGCGAAGACTCAGACATGAATAAGGGACTAAACTGAACTGATATTACAACATTAGACCACTAGATGGAGCATTGAATTCCACCCAAATATTTGGGTACCATTTTCTACATTGCCTCTTGTTAACTGTGATATCAAGCAAGTTATTTCATTACTTGGACTTTTGGTATTCTAATGGACAAAACTGACATTTGCACAAAAAAATTGGAAAGCTGACTTCTGGCTGGAAGTCTTCCTGAACTCTATATATTATTTTATATAGTTTAAGAATCAGATGGGATCAGAGATTATCTTTTATTCAACTTCACTCCCTAACATAAAGCATAATGCCTGGAACATAAAATACATCCAATACATGTAGGATGACAAAAGAGGTTAATATTAATAAATAGTTGGGATATATAACCATTAAAGACCTTTACTATTCAATGAATTTATACCTGTATAGTCGGCTTCCCTGGTGGCTCAGATGGTAAAGCATCTGCCTACAATGCAGGAGACCCAGGTTCAATCCCTGGGTTGGGAAGCTCTCCTGGAGAAGGAAATGGCAACCGACTCCAGTACTCTTGCCTGGAAAATCCCATGGATGGAGGAGCCTGGTAGGCTGCAGCCCATGGGGTCACAAAGAGTCAGACACGAGTGAGCGACTTCACTTTCACTTTTCACTTTCAGTCTCACAAATAATCAAGCAAATCTCAAAAATCTTTCCTTCTGATGCTACCCTTTATCAGTGTTAAATGTCAAGCTACTTCCTTATTTATGTAGTCAGCAGAAGGACATGGTTACATTGTGATCCAAATTATTTTAGTGATAGAAAATAATTTAAATTCTAAGTATCAACAATCTACATGTGATCTCCAAATAGAAATTTTTATTGGATAGACACAATGTAATAGAACAAAATGGAAGAGAGAATGTCATAGAAAATACAGAAACTAATAAAAGGTATATGTGAATTGACATTCAAAATTAGAATATTGTTTCCCCAAGCAGCTTCTATAAAACACTAATACTGAAAAATCCCCATAAAAATTTATATGATCAAAATCTTTGGGCTAGGATATATTCTTTGATCCCTTACTAGAGCTTCCAAAGTATGCAAGTGTATCAAAACTTTGAGCTATCTGAATTTGTTAAATACATTTCTCAAACTTGCTTGACCACAGAATCCACTTTTTATGGAAGACATCAATTAAGACACTTATCACCAGTGCTTAATAAAACATACTGTGGAAACACTGTTACTGAGCATGGTACCTAGAAAAAGCAAGCAGAGCACATTCTGCCCATGCCCAGTGGCATTAAAGTCAATCACTTTCAAACTATGGTCTTTTAAAATTAAAAACAAACCAACAAAATGAACCTCTATTATTCCACTGTGGTATCCACGAATTTATCTAGTATCTTCATTGTATCTGGATTCTGATTCTCCTGGGAGACCTTACAAGAAGCAGAAAGCTCATGTGCATTTCGAAACCTGGGAGCCATAACCTTGCTATTCGGAACCACAAACATCTTTAGAAGAGACTTTGAAGGGCTCTTCCAATATTAATGTTTCTCTGTGGCCTTAGTTTGATCAATGAGGGTCAAGGAATTTCAGGGCTAAAAGCAACTGCAACAGTTTATTGTTAGCCTCGTACCATTCAATTGACATTCACATGCTCCTTGTAAGAAAAGCTATGACCAACCTAGACAACGTCTTAAAACAGAGACATTAATTTGCCAACAAAGGTCCACCTAGTCAAAGCTATGATTTTTCCAGTAGTCATGTGAGAATTGGACCATAAAGAAGGCTAAGTGCCAAAGAATTGATGCTTTTGAATTGCAGTATTGAAGAAGACTCTTGAGAGTCCCTTGGACTGCAAGGAGATCCAACCAGTCCATCCTAAAGGAGATCAGTCCTGAGTGTTCTTTGGATACTCTGGCCACCTGATGCGAAGAACTGACTCATTGGAAAAGACCCTGATGCTGGGCAACATTGAAAGCAGGAGCAGAAGGGGATGACAGAGGATGAGATGGTGGGATGGCATCACTGACTCAATGGGCATGAGTTTGAGCAACCTCCCAGAGTTGGTGATGGACAGGGAAGCTTGGCATGATGCAGTCCATGGGGTCACAAACAGTTGGATACTACTGAGCTGAACTTAACTGATTCAAATTGACTCAAGGGCTAGAATATAGCTGAGCCTCATTTAAAAATCAAAGGCCAAATTAGCAACAGCAGAATCATACTGTAAATTCACAACTCTAAGCCAGTTTGATTTCCATTTGTTCACTGAACAAGAATATATTTTAAGCCTACTACGTGTTTGGAATTGCACTGGGAGAAGTACCAAGTTCGGGGGAGTCCAAAACACTAATCCAGTAAAAGGAAACTTATCCAAGAAGTATTCAATACTGAGTCTTGATGGCGTCACATCCCATTAAGAGATCATTTTTAACATTAAGGGTTCAGCAAGAAACCCCCTAAGTGATGTCTTCCCTCAAACAAGGAGGCAGCTATGTATAAGCTATGTTTTTAAGGTTATAAATGAATGGTGATTAGAATGAATTACTCTAAACTTGGATACTTTTTTGCAATTATCATCATCAGCATTGTGAATGCCTTTCATTGAGAAGACCCAGAGAGTTGTTTTCCAAGTCAGGGCCACTCCAGTAGTCACTCAGATGGCTGCTCTCCTGCAGCCTCTATAGCTGACTCTCACAAGGTACACACTGGAATAGTGTCCTAGATTCCCACACACCAACTCTGACATTTAAAAAGCACCTTCAGTCCTGAAAGATAAAAAAAACCCAGCATTCTTTCAAATTTCATAACTTCCAAACATCCCTGGCTCAGGATGAGAACACTAAAAGTGATAAAGCATTTATTACATAAAAAAAAAAAGATATATTGGGAACTATACATTTGTCCTCTTCTCTCCTGTAGCCTAAAGCAATTATTTGATTTTAATAACACATTTTCCCCTTAGAAAATACTCATTGCATTAACTCCCAAACTGGACTCATTTGCAATTGCAAATGTTATGAGTTAATATCTGTATATGGTATGAGGTAAGGGACAATTTCATTTTTCTGCATATAGATATCTAATTTGTTAAAGAGATGGTCCTTCCCCATTGTATAGCCTTGGTACCTTTGTTGAAAATCATCTGCCACTTACATGAAGGTTTATCTTTGTGCTCTACTCTTTTCCACTGGACTATGTACCTCTCTTTAGGTTAGTATCACAGGTTCTTGATTACTGTTTGAGATCGTGAAGTATGAGGCCTTCAATTTTGTTCTCTTTCAAGTCTATTTTAACTATTCGGTTATTTTTTGAGATTACGTATGAATTTTAGGGTGTTTTTCTCTATTTCTGGAGAAATTATCACTGGGACCTTGATAGACATTGCATTGACTCTGTGGATCACTTTCCATAGCATGGACATTTTAACACTGTTAAGTCTTCCAATCTATGGGCAAAAGTTACTTTCCCATTTATATTTTCTTTGATTCCTTTTACATCACATCATTTTAATAGGGCCTTTATTAGATTCTTAGAACATTAAAAGCCAACAAAATTGTGTAGGCAATATTTGTTTTTAATCTGAAGCCCAGTTATCTGAAGTTCATGAAGTTTTGAAAATGGACAGAACTTTTTGTGTATCTTCTGTGGAGTGGGATGGAAAGATCAATGACACCCGTTAACTAAGGAACCTGTATTTACTCAGCACTAAAGCAACTCCTATGGGTCTGGCAGTGGGTATACTTTAGCTGAATTGAGATAGAGCCCTGCCTTAATGAAGTTTGTAGACTTTTGTTGAGTGAATGATCTATAAAAGCTCAAGATGATTACTTCAATGTCATTTTTATTACTTCAAAGTAATTATTATTACTTCAATGTCATTTTTTAAAAAGGAAGCTATCTCAGCAGAGAGAGGTACAGTAATTTGCCAAAGGTTAAAAAAAAAAAGCCAAAAGATGGCAGTCAGACTTGCCACTGTAGAGCCCCCAGACCCCAGTTCAGTGCTCTTTATCTCTTTTACTGCTCGTCTCCTGATACCATTACTAAAGACGGGTGTTGAGGTGGGTGACACGCAACTCGCCTCACAGTTGCCACTTCCTAAAAGTCAAGCGCATGTGGCATATTCACAATGTGCCCACCTCATTTAATTTATCCCTTCTGAAATCTTTAAGGCAAATATTTTTTCCTAGACTCAAGGACTGACAGAAGGCTGGTTCTGAGTTGATAGCCAAAGTAACCAAGTCAAAAATCTCATAGAGCCTCAACTTGCTCTTTTTCTGTGACAGTGATCAGACCAGATAAGCAAAGGCAAGTCACCACTCTCTCAAGCTATTGATCCACTCAAATAGCAGTGTTCTCTAACACTACATATTGAAAAGCCTTCAAAGGCTTTTCTAGTCCTATAGGCAGAATGTCCTAGATTTTTTTTCCCCCCCACTAAGGCAAAACAGTGTGTCTGCGTTGTGGGAATGGGATTACCGCACACACATCACCTTTTCCTCAGGCCAAGTAGATCATTATTAAAACACCCATTCACTAAAAAGTCCTGATTCTAAGCGCATTTGCCCTATTCAATGTATCTCAAGTCCATAACTTTCTCAAAATTGAAGCACAAAAGATGATTGTCACACCTCAAATTTTTAAAAAAAAAAAGGATATTGAGAGATTTCCTACCGATGTCCATTAAAATCCCAGTAAGAATCCTTTGTGCCATTTAAATCCTCAATAAAGCACCAAAAAGAAATCATTAGTTCTTTCACATCTAAAGGGTGAGCGTCCAGAGACAGCCATTTCTTGAAGGCAGTAAAAGGTGAGAGCGGAGACACTAGAGGCAGAATCTCAGTGCAACCATCTACACACAATTACCAACCACCAGCCTCAGGTCCCTTGTCAACACGGTGGGGAACATAATAGTAACTATTCCATAAGACTGCTGGGAAAAACAAACGAAGTAATTAGTGCAAGGTCCCTAGTATAGTGTCTCACAATCCAAGGACTTGAAATTATTATTATTGAGTAAAGAAGAAAACATTAAGCTTATTTCTAATGAGATACAAAAAAGAGCCACCTATACACAATTACCACAAGGCCAGGTTTCTACTTGGATGTGCTCCAACTAGTCTAGCGGTTCCTAGACTATTTATCTACCATCTGCATCTGTCCTTACCAGTAAAGATCATCGTTTATGCTTCCTTTGTTTTCTCCCACACATTTACAGTGCCTCTAAAGTTAACAAAAGGATGAACACAGTTCTGAGCAGAAAAGAACAGATGTTGGCGTTCTTAATATAGAAAGTACCTCCCTGAATTTTAATATTTCTAGCATATTTACACAGAGATTTTAAGAGGGAATGAAGTTAGGGGCTGAATAGAGAGGTGAGGAGGGAAGAAGTGACAGCCAGCATGTTTGGAGTCAAAAAAGAGGACAGGCTTTTTCTTTGCTTCCTCCCTAACTCTCTCCCTCCCTTTCCTCTCTCTCTCCCTCCCTCCCTTCTCTGATCTGAACCCCTTCCAAATTCACATGTTGAAATCCGAGCCCAGAAGGATGATGGTACTAGGAGGTAGAGCCTTTTAGAGATGGCTTAAGTAATGAGTGTGGAGCCCTAATGAATAGGATTAATGTTCTGATGAACATACTTCAGAGTTTCCTAGCCTTATCCACCATGTGGGACATAGCAATAAGGCATCAGCTATGAACCAGGGAATGATGCTAAAGCTGAAGCTCCAGTACTTTGGCCACCTCATGTGAAGAGTTGACTCATTGGGAAAGCCCCTGATGCTGGGAGGGATTGGGGGCAGGAGGAGAAGGGGACGACAGAGGATGAGATGGCTGGATGGCATCACCGACTAGATGGACGTGAGTCTGAGTGAACTCCGGGAGTTGGTGATGGACAGGGAGGCCTGGCGTGCTGCGATTCATGGGGTCACAAAGAGTCAGACACGAGTGAGCGACTGAACTGACTGACTGACTGACTGATGAACCAGGAAGAGGGATCTCACCAGTAACCAAACCATGCTGGTGCCTTGATCTGGGACTTCTAGACTCCACATATAAACTGTACCATATAGATGTTGCTTACAGGCTGTCCACTCTGTGGTGTTCTGCTGGAGCAGCCCACTCAGTAGACTATGGTGCTCCCCCCGATTTCTTACTCCCCTCTTTTTTTGGCTGGGGCTTGGGAGTAATCTAGAATGATTATTTAAGAGAAAAACAAACAGAAAGAGAAGCTAGGAGAGACGGAGAAATCATGCCCAAAACATGCCCCAAAAGGCATGCATATATATATATATATATATCAATATATATATCAGTGCGTATATATATAAGATTTATAAGAAAGAGAAAAATATAAAATATAATATCTCTTACACTTTGTGTTAACATTCATAGAACAATATGGTGTTTCATCCGTTGACCTAGCCTTTATTTTGTACTCTCCCTTTCTTATTAATCACTTTTACTCCTTTGGCTCTTTTTCAACCCTACTTCAGTTATGAAAGTCAAGCAATGTATAGAAAAAAGGAAGGAAGAAAGAAATGAAATCGATTCAATGTTTAAAAATTAATGAGATTTTACCATGTGGGAAAAAATGGTAATTCAATAGATGATTAAAAAAAAATATTAACCAAGACATTGCTATGAATTGGGTAAGAAAAAGATTTTAAACTTTATGTGATGTCTCAAATTAAATAGTGACAGTTGGAAATACATGCCGTCATTCATTATTAGTGGAAATGTCATGGAAACACCATTTCTGTTGGGAATTTGGTGGTGTACATCAGAAGGCTACAAAAAGGTCTATATAGTTTGACCTCTCAATTGCACTTTTAGGGAAAATTTTCTAAAGAAATCATTAAGAATTTATGCAAATACTTATCTACAGGACAGTTTAAAAGGCTTTACTTTTATATTGAAAAATTATAAACTATAAATAACTGACAATGAGGGATTATTTAAATAAATGGTTATCAAAAATAATTTGTTGAGAGTGATTAATGACATGCGAAGATGTTCATAATAGATTAAGTGAAAACAAAGATTATAAAGCATTGCATAGTCCATATATCAGTCTAAAAAATAATGTTTGTGTAAAGTTCCTTGTTTGATAAATAGTGAATGCATGTATGAGAAACTATTTTGCCATAGTTAGGCATACTATGGCTAGTTTTAGTCCCATAGAAGCAAAATAGTCTTTCAGACATCATCCATTACAATATATTTCTAGCTTTTAAGATACATTACTAACTTTTGTTCTTTTCTCTCATAATACAACACAAGTGTTGACTGGCTTAAGGCCAAGTATCCACTAGCAGTAACTCCAACTTTTCCCCAAATTATATTCAATTCATGTTCAACAGTGTATATGTTCAGTATCAACACTTATTTTTCTTTCCTTCATTTATATAGAATGAAAACTTAATGCCTATAATATTAAACAGCTGTAGAAATTATGATGTGCAAAGACTGTGATACTGAAAAGACTCACCAGTTGGCTGATAGGCAGCATCATAATACTACTGTTCAAAATGTCTGTACTGGCAGATACATAAAGTCTGCATTTGGGAAAGGTAGTCTTACAAGTAATTTTCAAGAAGAGGATGAAAACCAGATGAAAAGCTGAGAATGAACTCTATATTGAACACCAATCAGGATCCATTCATTCTTTTAACACACAGAATTTAACATAGTAATAGTTCAAGAGATATAGGAGTATTAGAAAGGCAAAGGAAGCATCTAGGGCATTAAAATGATAATAACCACACGAAACAGCAACAGGCCCTGGAGCTGGGGTAACAAAGAAATGAAATGACAATGATCAGAAGTGAGAAGCTCCAAGGGATCCAGGACCTAGAATTCTGAGAAAGGGCCCTCCTGGTCTATTGCTGGTGCTTTCAGAGCTCAGAGGAAGGCTCCAAAAATCTGAAACCTGTTGCATGCAAGAAAGAGTGCATAGATTTCATTCTGGGAGTATGGGAGTAATGTGGAGTTTAACACCAACTGATATAGAGTTCAGCTGCTGCCTTAGTAGAGCTCTGAGTAAAATGTAGTTGGTAGAACAATGAGGAAAGAGAAGCAATTCCTTTTAACCAGCCTACCATCTTCCAACTTTTTTCTTACTCTTCCAGTTGGCAGAACCTGCCAGGGAATCAACAGCAAAGAAGGTTTATGGTTTGCCCAGTTTGTCACAGCATCAAAAAGCAATGCTGAAGAGTAGGTTTGGTGTGAGTGACAAGACCTTAATAAAAAATATATGTATATATGCTTAAGGGAAAAAACAACAACACTGAATGCATCAACACGTTAACAGTGGTTATTACTGAATGCTGTGAGAAGATGACGAATGATTTAATTCTATTGACACTTTCCTTCATTTTCTAATTCTTCTACAAAAAAACAGTTTTCTAACATTATACAAAAAAGTTGACTTCTGATTAAAACGATGTTAAATGATATCACATCACATTTGAATGTAAAAGTCTTTGGTATATTTGAGAGCTTTTTAGAAGAAAATTTCTCATTTACACTAATTTCCCTAATGACATCAAGAATAAAATGCAAACTCGTGTTTACCCAGCTAAACAATGATTAATGTTAAGCATCTGGAAGCATACGGCAAGACTAATGAATAGTTTTCTCTGTTTGAATACGGTAATGGTTTTGTGAAATTGCTAGCCTGGGGTTTAAATGAGGTTACTAGATCAAAACCAAATATTAATAATCTAGTTAATAATTTTGGAAACATCATTTACAATGAAAACGGGGTAAATTATTATTAGAGAAATAAACATTCCCTAAAGAACATTAAAATTTGGCAATAATGGACATTATCTTAATTTGCTGCTGCAGCTTGTTTCAATTTTCCCTGCAGTTTGACTGGAGTCACCATCATTACCAAAATCACTTTTACCACCACCACTGTTATTATGCAATTATCAATATGTGTTCTACAATTATCTGCTTTTACTCCTCACAATAAGCTTATGGAATTTGTGCTATCACTTCCACTTTGGGGTTCAGGAAATTGAGCTACAAATGGTCTAACTGTCTGACCCAAGATCATATAGCAAAATTAAATGGAGAAGCAGGACTCCAAAGGAGCTTAACTTCTTTAGGGTATTATATTAATACACTATTATAATATTATTAATTTAAGAATATTTTAATACATTTAAATTCTATTATATATTAATCACACAAAGATATTATATTAACCAATTCAAATTCTAGTTATTTGTCATTGTGTTACTTCTGTAGTTCATATATGTAGACTAGTTTAAAATTCTACAATAGAATGTGATCACTCTTTCATTGCCCCCCCACCAATGTATATATTACTTAAACTAAAAAATGATTGGTTTTTGCCAACAGTAACAAAAATAAAGAGTTTCACATGTTAAACACCTATGTTTCTACAGAGAGTATTAAATGTTCAAATAATACACTTCAATAATTATTTACTTAAAAAATCTTAATGTGTTCAAGGAATATGTGTTAGTAAATTTAATTGAAATCATATCAAGCACCTTTTTTCCATCACAATGGTATAGCAGAAATCAATAACAGGAACAAAATTGAAAAATCTACAAATACATAGAGATTACACAATGCATGCCTGAATTATCAATAAGTCAAAGAAGAAATCAAGTGAGAAATCAAAATAATATCCTGAAATAAAAATGAATATACAATTTACAAAATGTGTGAATATGTAATACGCCAAAATTGCAGCAAAAGTAATTTTAAGAGGGTATTTCAGAGAGATAAATGACTAATGAAAAAATGATCTCAAACTAACTTTATACCTTGAAGACTAGAAAAAGAACAATACAGAAATACAAAAGACCAAAAAGACTATTATGTACAATTATATGCAAAAAACTAGTCAACGTCTAGTCCAGATGATTTTCAATGTCTAAGAAATGGATAAATTCCTAGAAACATTCAACCTAGCAGGACTGAATATGAATAAAAAATCTGAAAAGATCTACTACTAGTAAGAACATTGAGTAAGTTGTTGAGGTCCTTTAATGGACCAGAACCTGCTGGTCTGGAGTCGACGATAAGAAAGTAAAGGCGAGAAAGAGGCTGGTATTCCTTGGTTTACACAGAAAGCCAATAAAGCCCCTGGCACGGGGCTTGCTCTGTTCATGGAGGCCTCAGGCGCCCTCTCGATGGAGTGAAGGCGCAGAGTGCCTTCCCGAGAGGGTCTTAGAAGCCCAGGCTGGAAAGTTAACTCAGAGGGCCTCTGCGTCCCATAGAAATAGCCTGAGAGAGAGAGAAAGAAAAAGAAAGGAAGACACGGGGACCAAAGCTCTGATGGAGCAAAGGTGTTTTAATCAACATGGTGTGGGCATATATACTGTCTTACAAGACAGTTATTCTCAGCAAAGATAAAGATTAAAATTCCAGACTTACAAAACATAGGCAATCCATATTAAAGAGAGAGAGAGTTGTAAACAATCACTTTTACCGTCTTGTTCACAAGAAGGAAGAGGGTACTTCTTACTGTATAGAAAAACTAATGGAGGAAATGTCTGGATTCTGAGAGAGGCTTGCCTCTCCCCTTAATTCCTGAGTATTCAGGAATTAATAAGGAGCAGAGAATTCCATCTATGGGGTTGCACAGAGTCGGACACGACTGAAGTGACTTAGCAGCAGCAGCAGCAGAGAATTCCTGACAGATCCAAAACAGCACACAGGAAGTTTCCTGTTAAATGTTTCCCTATAGTAAGTATGCAAAATCTCTCTCAAAAATTAAAGTTCAGGTTTCACTGATGAATTCTGCCAAACACTGAAAGACGAATTAACTCTGAAAAAAAGAAGAGGAAGAAACCCTTCCACTTCCCATGAAACCAGCATTACACTGATACCAAAATCACACTACTAAAAAAAAAAAAAAATGAAAATTACCCCTGAAGAACACAAATGCCAAAATCCTTAACAGAGTTAACAAATGAAATTTACCAGTAAAAAGCTCATATTTCATGATCAATTGGGATTAATTCTGAGGATGCAGGAATGCTTCAACACCTGCAAATCACTCAGTATAATACAACACATTAACAAAATGAAGGGTAAAAATTATATGATCATCTCATTAAATGCAGAAAAAGAATGAGAAAATTCAATAGTCACTTATGATAAAACATACTCAACAAAGTAGATATAGAGGGGAATGTACCTCAACACAATAAAGGTCACGTATGACTAGCACACAATTAATATTACACTTAACAGTGAAAAGTTAAAAGCTTTACCTCTATAATCAGGAGCAAGACAGGGATGTCTAATCTTACACTTTTATTTAACTCTGTACTGGAAGTCCTAGCCAGAGAAAATAGGTTAAAAAAAAGAAGTAAAATGCATCCAAATCAGGATGGAAGAAATAAAACTGTCATTATTGGCAGATGACATAATATTATATGTAGAGAACCCTAAGGACTCCTTCAAACCATTGTTAGAACTAATAAACGATGAATGCTGGTAAGGCTGCAAGACACAAAATCAATATACAAAAATTATCTGCATTTCTAACACTAGTAATTACTATCAGAGAGAGAAATCAAGAAAAAAATCATGTTTATAATTGCATAAAGTAATAAAGTATTTAGAAACACTGATAAACACCAAGAGGGTAAAAGACTTATACACTAAAAATTATAAGCATTAATAAAAAAATCAAAGATAACACATATAAATGGAAAAATATTCTGTGCTCAATGATTAGAAAAAATTGTTAAAATGTACATACTACTCAGAAATCTGCAAATTCAGTGCAGTATCTAACACAGTTTCAATGGTATTTATTGTATTAATGGAACAAATAATTTTAAAATTCCTGTGAAACCACAAAAGACCCCAAATAGCTAAAGCAACCTTGATAAAGAATAATAAAGCTAGAGGCCCATACTTTCTGATTTTAAACTACATTATGAAGACATATTAATCAAAACAGTTTTATATTGGTATAAAAACAGACACACAGATCAATGTAAGAAATAGAGAACCCCCAAACAAACCAATGCACATACGGTCAATGGATTTAAAAATAAACAATCCAAGAGTATGCTATGGGTAAAGGATAGTCTTTTCTCTCAGTGGTGGTGGGAAACCTGGACAGCCATGTGCAGAAGGATGCAACTTGACCACTACCATACAGCCTACTCAAAAATCAACTAAAATGCATTAAATGCTTGAATCTAACATCCAAAAGCATAAAATTCCCAGGAAAACACACACACACACACACACACACACACACACAGGTAAATTACTTGACATCAGCCTTGGTGATGACTTTTTGATCTGACACCAAACATAAAAACAACAAAAGCAAACATAAATCAGGGCAACTATATCAAACTAAGAAACACTTCCACAGTAAAGAAAACTACCAACAAAATAAAAAACGGCTTATGGAATGGGAGAAAGTATTTGCAAACCACGTATCTCATAAGAGGTTAATATCTAAAATGTACAAGAATTCATACAACTCAATAGCACAAAACCAAATAACCCAATTAAAAAACATGCATAAACTCTGAACAGACATTTTTGAAAAGATAACAGAAATGATCAAAATGTACATGAAGAGGTGTTCAACATCATTGTCACCAGGGAAATGCAAATCCAAACAAAAATGAGAGAGCACCTCATAACTGTTAAGGTATCTTGTATCAAAGAGACAAGAGGTAAAAATGCTTGGTAGAATGTGGAAAAAAGGAAACATTTGTATACTGTTGGTGGGAATGTAAATTGGTACATCACTAGGGACAACAGTATGGATGTTCCTCAATAAATTAAAGTTAGAACTACCGTATGTTCCAGCAGTCCCATTTCTGGATATATATCCTAAGGAAACAAAATCAATATCTCCAAGAAAGAACTATTTTCTCACATTCATTTCAATATCATTCACAATAGCCAACTTATGGAAATAAACTTAGTGTCTGTTGATTATTGGAAAAGAAATGTGACATATATGTACATGCATATGTATACATCATATGTATATGATATACGTATCATATATACACACAATAGAGTATTATTTAATCCTAAAGAAGAAAACCCTGACATTTGCCATTGTGACAATATGGATAGACCTGGAAGCCATTACACTAAGTGAAATAAGCCAGAGAAAGATAAACAGAACATACCACTAATATGTGGAACCTAAAAAAATAAAACGTTAAAAGCATAGAATCAGAGTAGAATGCTGGTTGCCTAGGGTTGGTGGGTGAAGGAAATAGGGACAGGCTAGGGAACAGTGCAAACTTTCACTTATAAGCTGAATAAGGCCTGAGCATCTAACGTAAAGCATGGTACACTATAATGTAGAAAAATGAAACTAAGAATGTAGAACTTAAATACTGTCACTAACAATGTGTTAGTTAATTTGATGTTGGGAATCCTTTCACAATGTATACATGTATCAAATCACTACATGTACTCTAAATATATTACAATTGCATGTGTCAATTAAAACCCAATAAAGATGAAAAAAATCATAAAATCAATATGCAATACATAGTTCTAGAAAAGCACTCTTGATTAAGCACAAAAGATAAAACTTGTTAAAATCAAATAAGAACAAGGTCCCTTTTCTGTGGGCAAATTGGTCTCCTCTTAAGGGAGTGGACATTCTGGCATATCTTCGATTAAAAAAAGGGGGATCCTGTGACAAGGTGAGGAAATTCAGCCTTATACTGGTGGTCAAAGGAAGACACCTTCCTCTGTCTCTGAGCCATGCTCTATTATGTCTGGCCTCCAAGGTGGCTAGACATCTTGGGACATACCGGGTGAGCAGGAGGACTGTGATTTTTTGCCATACTGAGCAAGAAGGGAGCTAACTATGCAGTATGTGGATGTCACTAAATGGAAGACACATATACTAGCTTGTGAGTCAGAGTATTCATTTTTACAAAATAACCTACAAAACTGGAGAAGAGAATTAAGTCTAGCTTAATTGTTCAAATGTGGACTAAGCTAAGTCACAGGACAAGCATGGAAAAGCCACATGTTTCTTGAATGACTAGGGTAATGAGATATTGGTAATAATGGTGACCTGAGAAAGTCCTTAGAAAAATAATCTTGAAGAACAAAATTCCAGCTGTCCTTCTCTATAAACATACTCAAAGAACTAGGGTTTGATAACATTAAGGAAACAAGTTCATTGTGTTGATTAGATTGTGTGAGACAAGGATCAGCAAACTATTGCCTAAGAGCTAAGAATAGATTTATTTTTAAATTGGTTAAAATATCCAAATGATGGAGAAGATTTCATGGCATGGTGATTACGTGAAAATAAGATTTCAGTATCCATTAATCACATTTTACTGGAATACAGTCACTGTATTTTTCATGTAGTCTATAGTCATTTTTACAATGACAGTATAGTTGTAATGGAGACCACACGGCCAGAGTCTAAAGTATGTACTATTGGGTCTATTACAGAAGAAGTTTGTCAGTCCCTATTAAGAAAGATTAAATAAATAAAACAACCAGATAACCAATAGAGCGCCTTAAGGGTGTGTGCTCACTAGTAGAATTTTCTGATTGAATGTGCTAAAATCTCACGGGCTTCCAGGGGGTGCAGTGGTAAAGAATCATCCTGCCAATTCAGGAGACACAAGAGATGCAGATTCAATCCCTGGTTCTAGAAGATCCCCTAGAGGAAAAAATGGCAACCCAGTATTCTCTCTCCTGGGAAACTCCATGGACAGAGGAGCCTGGCGGACCACAGTCTGTGGGTCTCTGGCATCGCAAAGAGTGGACACTACTGAGCACAGACGCAGGCAAAATCTCAGAAATATATCACTTATAGGGTATCTGTTAAGTATCTGACTTTATCACCACCAGATTTCAAGATCATTCCATTATGGAGAAACTGCCCCAAAGTGATAAAATGTGCGTGGGCCCTTACCATCTCTTACATTCCCTCTTTATTACAGAACAGGAACCAAATTCTGAAAAAGGAAGAAAAGGGAAGATGGCTACCATTTTTTCATCCCCAGATCATTAAAAATAACTTTCTATAATGTATATAATCTGACTACTACCTCAGTCATTACAATTCATCTTTGAATTGTACTAAAGCATATAATTTTGCTTATTTTAACAGTTTTCTGAAGGAGAGAAGATGGAACTTAACCAGGGAATCCCAAAACCCCTAGGTTGGGTGCTGATTGCCAGTCAGGCTCTCCGGCAGCTGAGCTGTGAAAGTGACTGGCTGGTTCCCACCGAGCCCCAAGACCCATTGGTTGCTTCCTATTGAGCTGTGACCCTGACTGACAGCTTCACTGCCTCTCTCCTGTGAGAGAGCTTTGCCTGTGATTTCTTGCTGTTAGCAGTGCACTTACACAGCCACTAAGAGTGAAAATGAAAGAGCCATGATCTGTAACTCAAAGTTTTGTTTCCTTTGTGTTCTCTTAACAAAAAAGGCAGGAGAAAGGAGGGAACTCTAGCCATAAGGAAAGGAGGGAACTAGACATGTAAACCCACTTACTGGACATATAAAACTGATGACCTGCAAACCATGGGTTTAGATCCAACTCAATGACATATCTAGTTTAAATCATAACTGGAGTCTCAGAAAGTGGATGTCCTTGACTCTAGATACATGTATTCTAGAAACTGAAAATATGCATTTATATGACTGACGAATTAATAAAATGTAAATTCTATTAATTCACATTTTGTGACTTTGATATGGGTAGATGCATCTCTCAGTGCTCAATCACTCACTGCACTAAGTGATGGAAATCTAGAATCTAGTCTCAGGAAACTGGAATTATACCTGAGTGTCTTTAAGACCCCAACTGTGCGATCATCATTTCACACCCTGATCTTTCCTTTTGTCATCTCTATAAGAGAAAACTTTACAAAAATGACAAAAATCTCTTTATAGGGATTGGACTATGAATCAGGTGATGCTAAGTTATTGCCTGAGATCCCTCCCCTTAGCTCCCATCTATTAAATAAAAATGAATTCAGCTTACTTAACCAAAGCGGTAAAAGACTTGTACAATGAAAACTACAAATCATTACAGAAAGAAGTTAAAGAAAACTCAAATAAATGGAAATAAACTCATGTTAACAGAGTTGATGACTTAATAATGTAAAGATATCAATACTACTTACAAGTCTACTGTATTTCCTTTCAGTATCCTGTTGACATTTTTTACAGAAATATTAAAAAAATCTCAAAATTCATATGGAATCTCAAATGACTCCAAATAGCTCCCCAAAAAAAACTTTGAAAAGGAAGAGCAAAGCAGAAAACTCACATTTCCTGATTTAAAAACTACTACAAAGTTACAGTAATTAAAACACTGTGGCACTAGAATAAAAACAGACATTTAGTCCAATGGAATATAGTAAAGAGCCCAGAAATAAACCCTCTCACTTAAAGTCAAATGATTTTTGACAAGGGTGCCATGAACATTCAATGGAGACAGGACAGTCTTTTTAGCAAATGGTGCTGGAAAAAAAACTAGATATTCAGATACAAAATAAAAAATTTGGATTAATAATTTACACCATATACAATAATTAACTCAAAACAGATCAAAGACACAAGATTTAAGATCATAAATTGTAAAATTCTTAGATGGGAAAAAATAAAGGCTTCACAACATTAGACTTGGCAATGATTTCTTAGATATGACCTCTAGACCACAAATATGAAAATTTTAAAAATGGTCTTCATGAAAATTGAAAATTTGTGCAGAAATACTAGCAAAAGAATAAAAAGTAAACCATGGAGTGGAAGAAAATATTTGCAAGTAATATATCTGTTAAGGGATTAGTATCTAGAATATAGAGATGACTTCTAAAACTCAGCAGTGAGAACACTCAAGCAAACACGAGTTCAAAAATGGTCAAAGGATTTCAATAGACTTTTTTTCCAAAGAAGTTATACAAATGGCCAGTGTGCACATGAAAAGATGCCTAACATCACTACTCATTAGGGAAATCCAAAGTGAAACTACAGTGAGATATGACATCATACAATTGGGAGAGCTATGAACCAAAAATAAAAAATAAAAAAAAAAACCCAGAAAATAGAAGTGTGGGAGATGAGGTAGAGAAATTGAAAAACATAGGCACTGTTTGGAATGTAAAATGGTATGCACACTGAGGACAATAGTATGATGTGTTCCTCAAAAAAAAAAAAAAAATAGAATTACCATGTGATCCAGAAATTCTGCCTCTGGGGGTGCACCTAAAATTATTTGAAAGTGGAGCTGCAAAGAAATCTTTGTACATCCAAGCTGACAGCAGTATTACTCACAATAATGAAACATGGAGGTGAACCAAGTGTCCATTCATAGATGAATGGATAATCAATGTGATATATATGTATGGAGGAGGATTATTCAGCTTTAAAAAGAAACAGATTCTAAGATCTACTACAACAAAGATGAATCTGTGGACATTTTGCTAAGTGAAATAAACCAGTAACAAACAAATACAATGTTATTCCAGTTATTTGAGGTACTTAGTCAAAATGATAGAGACAGAAAGCAAAATGGTGGTTGCTGGAAAGTGGGGGAGAAAGGAGAATGGGAAGTTATGACTTAATAAGTACAGAGTTCAGTTTTACAAGGTGAAAGAGTTCTGGAGGTGGAAGGTATTGATGGGTGCACACCACTGTGAATGTGTTTAATACCACGGAACCGTACACTTAGAAGCAATTAAGATGGTAAACTTTGTGTTATGTATATTTTGCCATGATTTTAAAAATGAATTCACCTTTGGACACGCCCTCTAATTCACAGAACTATTTCAAAAATGGCAATCCCTTATTTTGTACTTCTGAAAAGGATAAAAGTCATACATATCCAAAGTGGTTTTTTTGTGTATGTAAAGAAATATTTTTCAGAAGCTAATTATATTAGGTTTCAAATTTTAAAGAAGGTATTATTAGATAACCACTCCTGATGGATTTGAGTTGATACAACAAATACTTAGAGCTGGCCTGGGGCAGCTACTCCTTTAAAACAGGGCATCTAGATGTGTGAACGATTACTTTTACCCTGTTTCACCTTTTTTCCCCTCATAGTACGTATCACCTTCTAACATAATGTATAATTTACTTAGTAACTACATTCATTATTTTTCATTCTCCTGTCAAGCTCCACAAGAGTAGTTATTGGTCTACTGTGTTCACTGATGCACTCCATGTGCCTGGAAATATGCAGTCACATAGTGACAACAACAGCAGATATTGATTTGGGCAATTTTTATCCACCCCAATTATATACCAGTAAGTTTCAGAGGGCAAAACATAAAAGTTTCGCTTCATGCAAAACCACAGAATCCTATTTCTTTCCAAAGGAGTTATCTCCAAGCAGATGCTTTGCATGGATCTGTCTGAAATATATGGTAGATTGGTCACCAGTTCTTGAACTATTTAACACATATTTATTGAACACCTACTATGTGTTAGGCCCTCTTCTAGGTATTTCTTTTGTATCATTTCTGTCATGTCATTTACTGTGGCTGAGTCTGAGTGTGGACTCACAGGTTCCTACAACTAATGGAGCAGATTTACATCCCCAGGTTCCAGTTACCCTTTGGAAAAGATGGCCTGAACTAGTCATGCCACAGTGTTGCCTAAGCCCCATTCCACTCCAGGTAACAGGATGCAGCAAAAAGTCTGAATGCAGGTCATAAATAAAAGAGAAAACCAACCATTCTGAGGCTTACCTACTGTGACTATTTTTCAAAAGAAGCCTAGTTGCTCCTTAATGAATAACCACTGACTGAATGAAAAAAGTCTATCCTCTAATGTTTTTCCCCAATGCTCTCTACCACAAAATCAATGGCCTTTCATGGTATCTCATTTGCTTAATACAGCATCCAAAGAAATAGCTCTCAAAATAAGCTGCAACATACTCCGTCCTCAATAGCATGCTCTCTGTTTGTATGTTAGCAATGACATAAAACCGAACCTAACAAACTTCAAAACTCTAGTGCTTTCTGTCTCCTTTTTATTTGTTTTTTGGGCCTCATTTACTTTCCTGATTTATTCTTGTCCTTTGCTGCCCTTAGTCCCCTCCACTTTCTGTCTTCAAATGTCTAATTGCCATGTGTTCTGATGGATAAGCTCTTGGCCCTAGTTTCCTGATTTTCACAATCGAAGCTCTCTCTCTATCACTCTTTTTACAAAGGAGATTTTCCTAATGAAACGATCTTTGCATTCATCACTTCTAACTCTCATTTCATATCTGCTTTGCTAGATGCTCAGCAAGGTCCCCTTCCATTTCTAAAATTCTATGACGTTTGTGCATGATAAATACTAAAGAGATCATAGAATTCATCACTCCTCTCTAAATTTTTAGCATTGCAGCCTGCTTCTTCATTTCAATGATATTTTACAGTCAATTTGCCTTTAGACTTTCCTCAGAGAATCACTTCCAGTGACTGGAGGTTTCTGAGTGTCCAAAAAACAGAACATCTGTGTCACTGGCGAGCACACTCCATAACCGTCTTAATGGTGGGTGCTGAAAGAGCTAAAACTTTTGGTATATCATATGCTAGAGAAGGCAAATTGATGGAAATGATAGCCCTCTTCTTCCTGGCTGAACCCATGGCAGATGGGACCAGTGGCTCCTGGAATGCCTTTCTGCTGAGGGAAGGAGTTGTTTCCAAATACTTTTTAATCTAGCAGGCTTTCGATGGGTCTGCATATGTTCTGCAAACTGAATCTCAGAACTGGCCTCAGTCTTCCTTTAAAACAGAGTATTTCCAGGTACGAGTTACCACCTTTACT
This sequence comes from Budorcas taxicolor, assembly GCF_023091745.1. Taxonomy (NCBI): domain Eukaryota; kingdom Metazoa; phylum Chordata; class Mammalia; order Artiodactyla; family Bovidae; genus Budorcas; species Budorcas taxicolor. The sequence continues at coordinate 67,023,936 of NC_068916.1, read as the reverse complement.
ATGCTTCACCTACATCTTATTTCATAGAACATACCACATTATAACATAATAAACAATTTACTTAGTAGGTCTATTGTTTTTGTCTCTCTCTCCTGCTAAAATATAAGCTTCATCAGAGCAGAGATCTCTGTTTACTGTGTTCAGCTCACGAGTGCCAAGCATTTGGAATAATGCCATGCATGCACATGGGCTAAGTCACTTCAGTCATGTCCGATTATGTGTGACCCTATGGGCTGTATCCCACCAGACTCCTGTGTCCACGGGATTCTCTAGGCAAGAACACTGAAATGGGATGCCATGCCCTCCTCCAGGGAATCACCTAAACCCACAGACTGAACCTGTGTCTCTTACATCTCCTGCATTCACAGGTGGGTTCTTTACCATTAGTGCTACCAGGAAAGCAAATACTCCAGAAAGAAGCCTCATTACGGAAATAATCATTCTTTCTCCATCAGCATCAGAATCTCAGCGCCCAAGTCAGGGTACCTTTAATGAAGCCTCAACACTGTACTAACACAACTATAAGAAGGGGTGTGTGTGTGAGTGTGCGTGTGTGTACTAAACACAGCAGTCATGAACACAGAAAAGAAGCACATGGGAGATATGGCTATTTTATCTTAGTTCACAAAAATCACAGTCCACTGAATTCTTAAAGACTCACAAAAGAGGTGACATTTGCTGAGGTCCTGCCTGAGAGGGCCTTTATGAAATTTGTTAAAAATAACTCACATTGTTTCTAGCAAGTTTTCCTTGGGGGAAAGTTAGATGCTGGATTATCCTTAACTTCAAGTTAAATTGTACTTATCAGACAACTATAGGCCTTTATTTTTGATCAAGGGGAAAAAAGGATACCAATGCATACATTCTTTTTTAATGGGAATACACAGCTCAAGAGTGAGGACAGGAAGAAAATGAAACACAGACAACAATGAAGCAAGTCATTTTACTGTCTGACCACTACCACTAGGGGAGCTTTTTGAGGCAACAAATTTATGTTTCAGTTATTTTACATATAATAAAATTCAGAGACTAATTTAAAAGGAAAGATATGTGAAAAGTGAGCATCAGAGGAATAATTACTCATTGAATGAGTGTTTAAAGGCTTATAATAAGATACAGGAATACTGAATATTACAGAATCATCTTAAATCCAGTTAACTTTGTGAATTTATTGTTTTTATGATCAGTCCTTCAAAAAAAGAAGATTAAGAGTACTTTTGACAAAACTGTTTTCATTATAGGCTGGCAGTCCTCATATCACCTGTGTCCTTATTCTGGTGGTCTTGTCTTTGGCTTAGAGACATAACTAACGGCTGCAGCAAACCAGCAGGGATAGATGGACTCAAGTGATGGGAAGAGCCCAATCTTCACAATCAGTCATGTCTTTTTCACGCGTACTGAACCAAGTTAAGCCTGAGGCATGTCAAGTAAAAACACGCTACATTTCTGTTTTAGCATATCCCTTGAGTTTTAGATAGGGAAGGAAAATGGAAAGCAATAAAAATGTGAGAATGCATTACAATATCAGGGGTTAAATGAAGAGTAGATTGGGACAGCTTCTAAGTCAAACAACTTAAAATGTTTTACCAAAGTACTCCCAGTACATCAGCTTTCCAGGTGGCACCAGTGGTAAAGAACCCGCCTGAAAATGCAGGAGACTTGAGAGATGTGGGTTCGAGCCTGGATTGGGAAGATTCCCTAGATGTGGGCATGGGAACCCACTCCAGTATTCTTGCCTGGAGAATCCCATGGACATAGGAGCTGGCGGGCTAAAGTCCATACGGAGGCACAGAGTTGGACATGACTGAGGCAACTCAGCACAATGATCTTAATACCTCATTTAACAATCAACTAACAAGATGACTTGAAATGCAAAACTTCTGTCCCCTCAATCTCCTTTCCCAGCCTTCCACACCCAAGAGATAACATCTTCAACCCTTTTCCTTGTTCCTTCTAGTATTAGCTTTCATGTTTCCAGTTACAGCAACTATATGTTCCAAAACTATTGATTTTCCTTATTTAGCCATTACTGATTAGCTACTAAGATGATGAGATAACTCCTATGTCAACAGTCACCCCACCACCTCCACCCCCGCTGACTTCCCCTACTTCTTCCACTTGATATTAGCTTCATCAGTTTTAATTAAATCCATATGTGCTTTTTAAAATCATTATTATGACTATGTAAATACAGTTCATTGCTAAGCTAAGCCAAGTACTATTTCAATTTCATTATATTTCAACTTTTAATTTTCCTGGAATTGCCTCTTTTATTCTGTAAATATTTGCCTTTCTTTGAAATTTGGCTCTTTCCAGACACTCTGGTGTTCCATCTCTATGATGACGACCTCAGCTGGGACACTGTGGTAACATGGCTCTGCTCCATGTGGCTTCCTCTAGGAGGCTAGCTGGGTGAATGATGGCCATCACGATGGCCAAGAGAGAAAGGCAGGAAGCAGAAAGGTGCAGGCATTTCTTCTAGCTTCTTCACATGTTACCTTTGCTAACATCTCACTGGCCAAGCAAAGGTCACGTGATCAAACTCAGAATCAAGGGGCAAGGAACTAGACTCTGATACTCCGATCCTTTGGTAGGAGAAACTGCAAATAAGTACAGATAAAGGAAGGGATGAAGAATCAAGAGCATTCATTTAATCAGTCTATCACAGTCATTAATTAGGTGACCACAGCTCTGTTTCTAGATCCTTTAGCTTGATCTCTTATTTGTTCTACTCACGGGCCAGTATAACAATCTCTTCGTTGCCATAGCTTTATAATAGGTTTTGAAATCTCCTAATGCTAAGTCTTCAGATTTATTGTTGCTCACAAATGTTTTGTCTCTTTTTGGTTCTTTGTATTTCCATATAAATTTTAGAATCCGCTTGTCCATTTCCACAAAAGATCTGAAGAGATTTTGATTAGGACTGCAATGAACTGATAATATTGATCTTTACCTAAGCCATGCTGCTGTTGCTGCTGCTAAGTTGCTTCCGTCGTGTCTGACTCTGTGTGACCCCATAGACGGCAGCCCACCAGGCTCCCCCGTCCCTGGGATTCTCCAGGCAAGAACACTGGAGTGGGTTGCCATTTCCTTCTCCAATGCATGAAAGTGAAAAGTGAAAGTGAAGTCACTGAGTCGTGTCCAACTCTCAGCGATCCCATGGACTGCAGCCTACCAGGCTCCTCCATCCATGGGATTTTCCAGGCAAGAGTACTGGAGTGGGGTGCCATTGCCTTCTCCGACCTAAGCCATAGGCTCCTGTAAAATGAGAAAACTCAAGAAATCTCCTCCAGCCTTGTGTGTTCCAGGAAAGAGCTTCCTGCAAAGAACTACCCTCATTACATGACTTAATGATTCACAGGTGGCCATACTTATCTATGACAAACCCAGATACAGATTCCCCCAAACTGTCATTAGTTGCTTCAGAAATGATTTGCCGATCTCTTTGTGTTAATTGCTCAGTCATATCTGACTCTTTGTGACCCCATGGACTCTAGCCCAACAGGCTCCTCTGTCCTGGAATTCTACAGGCAAGAAAACTAGAGTGGGTAAGCCATTCCTTTGTCCAGGGGATCTTTCCAACCCTGGGATCAAACCCAGGTATCCTGCATTGCGGGCAGATTCTATACCCTCTGCCACCAGGGAAGCCCTAGTATCTTTACACTCATTGACTAATCTAGACAAAATGCCTACCTGCTAATTTGACTGAACTAAACTTCAGTCAAGCTTCTCTCCTCCCCACAGACTCCTGAATTTTGACTTGTCCCTTGGCTAAGCAAACATTTGAGTGCAGAACAAAGGGTCCCTTTTCCAAGAATTAACTGTTTACACAGAAAATCCTTCCCTGAACAACTACCTGAGGATGCTACTTTGCTCACCTTATCTGCCTGCCCCACTCCCCTACACCAGCTCCTTTCTACTCTTGCCTACAAAAAAAAAAAAAAAAGCATTTTCCTGCCTGACTTTTCAGACACATGTAGATATTGTGGTCAAGGCGATGTCCTGCTTGCAACAGTACCCCTTTCCTTACTACAATAGTTTTCCATTCATTTTAATGATCCCTTTGAATAAAATATCTCTTTACTCAAATCTAGATTTTTCTTTTTAACTATGGGGCAACTTGGGAATTAATATCTTTACAACATCAAGTTTTCCAGTCCATGAACAAAGTATAGTCCTCTAGTTAGAGCTTCCTTAATGTTTCCATGTAACATTTTATACTTTTTAGCAGTGAGATTATGTATTTCTTTCCTTAGCTTTATTCCTAATTACATTTTTTTTTTTTCTGGTATCATCCTAGTGGCATTTTTAAAATTATTTTTCTAAATGTTTGTTATAGGTGTAAATATTGATCACATACCTAGTAATCTCATTAAATCACCTACTAATTGTAAGAGTTTGTCTATGGATTCTCTTTTGATTTTTCAAATCTACAATCATGCTGTGAATGGAGACAAGTTTATCTTTTGTTTTCCAATCCTTATGTTTTCTATTTTGAAGCATTGTTTCATCGCTCTGGCTAGGACCAACAGCACAATATTTAAACATAACAGTGATAGTTAGCATGCTTATCTCATTCCCTATCTTAAGTAAAAGCTTTCAATAGTTCATCATTAAGTATTACATTTGTGGCAGTTTGTTTATAGCTTTTCTATATATTTTTAATAATATTAAGGAAAATCTCTTTGTAGTTTAAGAGTTAGTATCCATCACTAGCAAATACTTTTTTAGAAGAGGAGTTGGAATATAACTTTTTTAGGAGAGGAGCTGGAATATATTCATAGAGGTGAAAACTGAGGAACATTATATTTAATTGACTCTTTTAAGATCATATGGCAAGAAAATTGCTTCACTTCCAACCCAAATATCTGGATATCTCTTTTATTATCCTCTCTAAAAGAATATACCCTCTCATGTTTTTTTAATCTGTTTGCATATAGCAACTGAAGAATCAAGTGAAAAAGCTGGAAAATCAGTAACTTACTAATACACATCCACTGGGGTAGAGAGGAGAGAATAACTTTCACAATCGGTATGGAGGGCAATTTCTGAACACTCTTTAAAACTCTTATCAAACGCACATCATTTGATTGCAAGATAATTTCTAGAAATGATGTTTTTAGGTATCAGATTTAATAAGCAAACAATGATATATGTAGAATAAGATTTATTGAAGCACTGCTCTTAACAGTTTTAAAAAGGAGAAATAATGTAATACCTAGCAATAGAGGAATGGATAAATACAACTATTTTAATTGCCAACTATGGTAACAGTACATTAAGTTTAAAATAAAGAAAAAAAAAAAAAAAAGATGGCCCAAATGGGAAAATATCGTTTTTGTTCAAAAACCTATATGTATATACATGCATAGTTAAAGTGGAAAATTAAATATTAAAACATTAGTAGTTAACATTCTATAAACCACACAAAGTGTATATAGTACATATACTTCCGCCTGTGCTAAAAATAATATCAGAAGGATGATGGCAGTGGGAAATGATATTGTTAGTCACATGCAAACAAATTTTTTGCTATTTTGATTCTGAAATTTTGTTATTTGTCAGCCTTAGACTGAGCTTTGGCCTTAAATTATTCATTTCTGAAAATAGTGATTGAGCATTGGACCTTTTGGGAAACAGTATGAAGTTTTAGACACTGCTAAAAACTCAAACAGCATATGGATATTGACAATCGCTAATAAGTTCAATTATGTGTGGGTTCTGATCTCTGCTAATACAACCAAACTGTCATAAAAATGATTACCATTTATTAAACATGTATATGACTTGTCATTTGCTAAGTATTTTGCACATATTAGCTGTCCCCAGTATGCTGTAGAAGAGAAAAACTAAGGCTCCAATGGGCAACATTTATCATTTACCTATATAAATAGTAAACTATGGCTATAGAAGCATTTCCATTGTTTCAGTACACATACTAAGCCCTCCCCACCCTTAATGCCATTCCTTTTCTCTACATCTTGTCAAATTAGTCAACATCCTCCACTGAGTATGTCTTTTAAGCATACTTAAAAGGCTACACCTTTTGTTATTTCATAGATATTATATAAATAGAATTATAAAGAATGTTTGAGGAATGGCTTTTTTACTCAGCATAACTCTTTGAAAATTCATCCAGGATGTTGCATGTATTCCTTTTCATTCCTTTTTTTAAACTTTTTATGTTGGAGTATGCTAAGTTGCTTCAGTCATGTCTGACTCTTTATTATAGCCCACCAGGCTCCTCTGTCCATGGGTTTCTCCAGGTAAGAATACTGGAGTGGGTTGCCATGCCCTCCTCCAGGGGATCTTCCAGACCCACGGATCAAACCCCCATCTCTTACATTGAATACATTGGCAGGTATGTTCTTTACCACTAGCATTCTTGCCTTGAGAAGCCCAAGTAACAGATTGAAAAGGCAAAAGATATGATACTGAAAGATGAATCCCTCAGGTCAGTAAGTGCCCAATAGGCTAATGGAGTAGAGCAGAGAAATAGCTCCAGAAGGAATGAAGAGGCTGAGCCAAAGAGTAAATGACACCCAGTCGTGGATGTGTCTAGTGGCAAAAGTCAAGTCTGATGCTGTAAAGAACAATATTGCATAGGAACTTGGAATGTTAGGTTCAGGAACTAAGGCAAATTGGAAGTGGTCAAACAGGATATGGCAAGAGTGAACATCAACATATTGGAAATCAGTGAACTAAAATGGACAGTAATGGGAAAATTTAATTCAGATAACCATTATATCTACTACTGTGGGCAGGAATCCCTTAGAAGGAATGGAGTAGCCCTCAAAGTCCAAGTCTATGCCCCAACCAGTAATGCTGAAGAAGCTGAAGTTGAACAGTTCTATGATGACCTACAAGACCTTCTAGAACTAACACCCAAAAAAGATGTCCTTTTCACTACAGAGGACTGGAATGCAAAAGTAGGAAGTTAAGAGATACCTGGAGTAACAGGCCAGTTTGGTCTTGGTGTACAAAATCAAACAGGGTAAAGGCTAACAGAGTTTTGCCAACAGAACGCACTAGGCAAACACCCTCTTACCACAACACAAGAGAAGACTCTACACATGGACATCACCAGATGGTCAATACCAAAATCAGATTGATTATATTCTTTGCAGCCAAAGATGGAGAAACTCTATACAGTCAGCAAAAACAAGAGTGGGAGCTGACTGTGGCTCAGATCATGAACTCCTTATTGCCAAATTCAGACTTAAATTGAAGAAAGTAGGGAAAACCACTAGACCATTCAGGTATGACTTAAATCCCTTAAAATTATACAATGGGAGTGACAAATAGATTCAAGGAATTAGATCTGATAGACAGAGTACCTGAAGAACTATGGATGGAAGCTCATGACATTGTACAGGAGGCAGTAATCAAAACCATCGCCAAGAAAAGGAAATGCAAAAAGGCAAAATGTTGTCTGAGGAGACCTTACAAATAGTTGAGAAGAGAAGTGAAAGGCAAAGGAGAAAAGGAAAGATAAACTCATCTGAATGCTGAGATCCAAAGAACAGCAAGGAGAGATAAGAAAGCCTTCCTCATTGATCAATGCAAAGAATTAGAGGAAAACAACAGAATAGGAAGACTAGAGATCTCTTCAAGAAAATTAGAGATACCAAGAGGATATTTCATGCAAAGATGAGCACAATAAAGGACAGAAATGGTATGGACCTAACAGAAGCAGAAGAGATAAAGAAGACATGGCAAGAATAAACAGAACTATACAAAAAATATTTTAATGACCCAGATGACCACAATGGTGTGATCACTCACCACAAATGAGATATCAAGTCTGGGATGTGAAGCCAAGGGCCTTAGGAAGCATCAATATGAACAAAGCTAGGAGGTGATGGAATTCCAGTTGAGCTATTTCAAATCCTGAAAGATGATGCTGTGAAAGTGCTACACTCAATATGCCAGTAAATTTGGAAGACTCAGCAGTGGCCACAAGACTGGAAAGGGTCAGTTTTCATTCCAATCCCAAAGAAAGGCAATGCCAAAGAATGCTCAAACTCCCACATAATTGCACTCGTTTCACATGCTAGCAAAGTAACGTTCAATGTCCTCCAAGCTAGGCTTCAACAGTATGGCAACTGAGATGTACAAGCCGGATTTAGATAAGCCAGAGGAATGAGAGATCAAATTGCCAACACACATTGCATCTTAGAAAAAGCAAGAGAAAAAAAAAAATCTACTTCTGCTTCATTGACTATACTTAAGCCTTTGACTATGTGGATCACAACCAACTTTTGAAAATTCTTAAAAGATAGGATACCAGATCCCCTTACCGGTCTCCTAAGAAACATGTATGCAGGTAAAGAATCAACAGTTAGGAATCAGACACAGAACAACAGACTGGTTCAAAATTGGGAAAGGAGTGAATATTGTCAAGGCTGAATATTGTCATCCTGATTCTTTAACTTATACACAGAGCACATCATGGGAAAACCTGGACTGGATAAAGCACAGGCCAAAATCAAGATTACTGGGAGAAACATAAAAAATCTCAGACATGTAGGTGACATCATCATTGTGGCAGAAAGTGAAGATGAGCTAAAGAGCCTCTTGATGAAAGTGAATGAGGAGAGTGTAAAAGTTGCTTAAAACTCAAGATTCAAAAACCAAAGATCATTGCATCCAGTCCCATCAATTCATGGCAAATAGATGGGAAAACAATTGATACAGTGACAGACTTTATTTATTTGGGCTCCAAAATCACTGCAGATGGTGACTGCAGCCATGAAATTAAAGGACGCTGCTCCTTCAAAGAAAAGCTATGACTAACCTAAAAATCATATTAAAAAGTAGAGACATGATTTTGCTGACAAATATCCATATAGTCAAAGCTATGGTTTTTCTAGTAGTCATGTACAGATGTGAGAGTTGGACCATAAAGAAGGCTAAGAGTCAAATAATTGATGCTTTTAAACTGTGGTGTTGGAGAAGACTCCCGAGAGTCCCTTGGATTGTGAGGAGATCAAACCAGTCAGTCCTAAAGGAAATCAATCCTGAATATTCATTGGAAGGCCAGCAGCTGAAACTGAAGCTCCAGTACTTTGGCCACTTGATGCAAAGTGCCGACTCACTGGAAAAGACCCCAATAACTGGGAAGACTGAAGGCAGGAGGGGAAGGTGATGACAAAGGATGAGATGGTTTAACGACATCACCAACTCAATGGGACATGAGTTTTTGCAAACTCCAGGAGATGGTGAAGGACAGGGAAGCCTGCCTGGCCTGCTGCAGTCCAAGAGGTCGTAAAGAGCTGGACATGATTGAAGGACTGAACAACAAATTGGAGTATAGTTGATTAACAATGTTGTATTAGTTTCAGTTGTATAGCAAAGTGATTCAGTTATGCATATACATCTATCTTTTTCTAATTCTCTTCCCATTTAGGTTGTTACATAACATGAAGCAGGACTGTGGTTTTCAGAGTTAAGTAGAGAATGGGGGCAGCAGCGAAGTGGCCATGGCTATAAAAGGGCAACAGAAGGGATCCTTGTCATTTCAGTGCTCTGTATCCTTACTCTTTCAATGTTGCTGTTGTTCAGGCACTCAGTTGGGTTGACTCTTTGCGACCCCGTGAATGGCAGCAGGCCAGACTTTCCTATCGTTCATGATCTTCCAGAGTTTGCTCCAACTCTTGTCCATTGAGTCAGTGGTGCTATCTAACCATCTCATTCTCTGCCACCCTCTGCTCCTATTGCTCTAAATCTTTCTCAACATCAAGGTCTTTTCCAATGAGTTGGCTCTTCACATCAGGTGGCCAAAATATTGGAGCTTGTTTGTGATGTTGTATTACAGTCTGGCAAGATATGGGTCATAGGAAATGGGTTTAAAAGTATGTGGACTGTCTCAGTATTATTTCTTATAATTGCATGTATATATACAATTACTTCAAAATGAAAAGTTTAATTTAAAAAAGATTACTGTGTCCAACTAAGCTATTATATACAAAGAGGAAAAGCAGATCACTGGTGCCTATAACTGGAAGGGGCCTTTGGGGGAGAGGAATAGCCTACAGAATAGCTTGAGAAAATTTGCTGGGAGGGAAATTTTGTTGATGTTGATAGTGGTCATTTCACTGATAGTAGTCATTTCGTTTACATATACATCTGTCAAAATTTAACTATACACTTAAAATGGAAGCAGTGCATTGTACATAAATTATACCTTAATAAATTTGATTCAAGAAACTCCCTGGATAACTGGTATATCATTACCCTCAGGAGAACTTAATGATCAAGCAGCAATTCTCTTTCTGTGTTTTCTGAAGTTTACACTGGCAATTTCTCTACCCCAATTAGATCACAAGGCCACCTTCCAGACAATCAAGGTATATTTCATTAAAAATATTTCCACAAGTTAAAAGATTTTAGGATCCATTCCTTTTTTGTTTGTTTCAGAGTTGACATTCAAACATCTATTTGTAGCATGTATCATTGTTTATAGGAAGAAATTAGAGGTCCCACTATCTTTTTTTTTAGCCTCATCCCTGATAATATGTCACCTTGTAATTATTTCAAGCTGAGAGCAAACAAAGAGAAAAGGAAACTGAAGGAGAAATAATGGTTTTTTTTTTGAAGATAGACATATTTAGACTAGAAAAACACCACAATCAACATTTTTCACATATAATTATAAAATATATTGCTAGCATCTTCTGCAACCTAAAATATAGAATGAAGAAAGCCCCCAGATTTTTTAAATCTTTATGAAATCAGTCACAATAATCATGACTTTTATGGCATGTCAGGTATTTTTGAGTCTTGAAGGATAAACACATGCAGCCACCCATCCCCACCAAAGTTAACAAAAATAACACACATCATTTCTTAAACACACACACACACACACAACAACTAAAACTTTAGAAGTGGTTTGAAATTAGGATTTCAAAAATGGAACACAGCTTGCTGTAGTATAGAAAGAAATTGTCTTTTTATGTCTGAAACATTCTTTATCTCTTGGCACTTAAAAAAATAGCATAAGATTTTCATTGGATATGTTCCTAACCTATTTTTCTTTCCATTCTTCATATCCACAGTATATTGCTATTTGAACAAAGGCTACATAAGTAAATAACTATGCCTTTGTCCATAGAAATAATTTCAGCATATTAAAATATTAAAACTAGACAGTTTTGCCTGGCTGGAGTTGATAAAATAGGAGAGAGCACAATGACATCCCCAGTCCGTAAATTCAGTAGATTCAGCCATGCTGCTACCAAATGCTGGCCGACCTGACACCCACCACCCACCCAATGCAAGGTTACTAAGTGAAATGTCTCCTCCAGCACACTAAGCTAAAACCAACACACACTGAAAAGAGTGGGACCAGCTTTCAAGTGGTTCATTTCACACCCAACAGCAACTTTGTTTATACCATGCCAGTAAGTAACTTTTTTTTTCACTTATTTAAAAAAATAACACAAATGATTCACTAAAAAATAGCTACCATAAGTGTTTGTTTAGGTAAAGATATGTCTATCTGAAATGAACACAAATCTTTGCTCTTCAAAGTGAGAGCACAGTCATTTTGTATCCTTAACATATAATTTAATTTACTTTCCTCATTATTGATTACCATCATCAAAATTATATTAATTGAAATTCATAGGGAGTGTAAATAACAGCCTATCTTTCTGAGCCCATGATTTCCAAGTAAATTTACTTGGAGCATATTTCCATTTTTCTTTTCTGCACAAGTAGTTACTGACTCCCTATCTATTTTTCAAAAGATGAATTAAAACCAGAAACTCCTTGCTGTTCTTTACTTTCCACCAAGTCACAGCCTCTCAGAGTGGTACATTTTCCTATGTTAATTATTGTATCTTTGGATAACATCCTTTGCAGGAGGACAGGGGGATGATTGATCAAGACTGGCTTTGTGTGAAGAGAAAGAAAACTATATTGGTAGTAAAAAAACTAGTATAGTTGCTGACATTAAAATATACAAAATATTTTTTTCTGAATAGAATACCCCCCAAAAATAAGAGCCACCATAGGGAACTATATTCAATACCATGCAATAACCTATAATGGAAACAAATATAAAATATATATATATGAGTGTATGTGTATGTATATATGTGTATATGCATACACATCTATATGCATACATACATATACATAAATACATATTTTTATACATATAAATGTGTGTGTGTGTATATATATATATATATATATGTATGTATTTTGGTGGTGTTGTGTTGCTCAGTTTTGATCAATTCTTTGTGACCCCATGGACTATAGCCCTGCCAGGTTTCTCTGTCCATGGGGTTTCCCAGGCAGGAATACTGGTGGGTTTCCTTCTCTAGAGGATCTTCCCATCCAGAGATCAAACTTGAATCTCCTGCAAGTCTCTTGCATTACAGGCAGATTTTTTAGCACTGAGCCACCAGGAAATACCATATATAGAAAAGTATATACAGGTATATATCTGAATCACTTTGCTGTATAGCTGAAACTAACACAGCATTGTATTTTTTGTTAGAATAACTATTTTCATTTACTTATATTTTTAAAAAAGTCATCTTTATCTCTGCTACAGTAATTCTCAGCTTTTGCTAGAAGTGATAAATAAGCAAAAAAATCCTAAATCAATTATATTCAAAAAAAAAAAAAGAGCCAGATGCACTTGTTTTTTTCTCTATTTCTTCAGTTGATTTTTTACTATTTAATTTACTATTATTTTTATGTACATTCAGAACTGGCATGAATAGTAATCCCTTAAAAGAGTAACTACTTACTAGAAAAAAGTTAGGATTTTATACTTAATACTTAGTCATTTAACCTAAATACAATTTGTTTTCAATATTCTTAGCTCTTTTATAATGTCTTTCCTTTACTCACGCATCTTCTACTCTAGATGTCCAATTATGTTGGTATCACTGAAAGGTACTGATCTCTCATCATCCACCTTTCTGCTGTTGCTTCATTTCATACATTGTCCCATCACTAAATCTTACTCTTTCCCTGGACTCACTTCTCTCTCCCAGTAGGTTTACTGTTCTTGCTCACCTAATCACTTTTGGATTTTTCCAACTCTTATTCTCAAATCCCTGACAACAGACATTTCAGAAGAGTCGATCATCAGCTGTCACTTAGTTCTTTGTCTACATTCCTTCCCCATGAAAGCTGTTCTATTCTTAACAACCTCAACAATTATCAATGCCCTTCTGGAACCTTCTGATGAAAAGCCATGAAGTTTTTTACTTCTCCATGCCACACACATATGCAACTGCCAATATTATGACGTCCTGAGAGATAGTGTTTGACGATCATGTTTTTGTATTGTTTCATATTATTTCTTTGTTCAGACTGATATGTATGCTGCCAACCTAGAATCATTCTAACTCCTCTGCTATGCTCACCCCAGTCAGCTACTTTTATTCATTCCTCCATTCACAAGAAATGCCTTTTCTCACCACCTGATAAATCAAGTAGGACACAGCCCCTGGCCTTGAGAAACATGGCTGCATGTAGCTGGCAAAATACGTTAACTGAGTAACAAGGGTACTTTGATTGTTATGACATGAGATCTCAGAAACATAGAGAAACAGTGTTTTGAGAGAAGAGAGAACATTCACAATCTTTCTAGGTGGAGGAAAGAATGTATGCAGAAGTGTGGGGGAAGGTGGGATGGACAGAGTATGCAGTTTACAGGAGAGCATAATAATCCCACACCAAACATTTAGCGGTCTGTGGCAATGAATCTGAAGGCAAATGAAGGAAAAAGGAATTGCCTTGTGTTTTACGCAAAAACATTCAGACTTTCATTAGTAATGGGAAAATACAGAAGGACTTTCAGTAACTGGGGGTGGGGTGAGCATGGATGAACGGAGAAAGCAATGGCATGACATGATCTGATTCTAGAAGACACATGGTAAAGTGCAACTCCAGAGTCTGTTTCATTACCCAGGAGAGAAATGACGACAGCTTGGACCAAAAATACCAGCAGTGCAAAGGAAGACAGTAGGATAGATCAAAGAGATGTTTGGGAGCTACAAAGAGCAATTGGGATCACCCATTAACAATGAATTATGAGAAGAATCAGGAAGACATCACATATTTGTCTTTCAATATTTCTACTTTCATCTACAGATCCTACCTCTAACTTTGTGGCCACTGTGAAAGAAAATGCTAACAAAGTAATTCTTCAACAATCCACGAGAGCCAACTGCCTCAGAGGAATAATCTCTCTGAACTTTGCTTTTGGGAACTTTTATGGAATAACTGCAATTCTTAATCATAAAGCTTATCTAATATTCCAGAAGACTATGGTATAGATGGCCCCATATGATCTGCCCCCTGTCTCTCTCTCTCTCCATCTTTTTTCTCTCTTCCTCAAAGTTCATCATGCTCTACATACAGGGACCTTCCAGCTGGTTGTTCCTTCAATGTAGCTTGTTCCTCCATTGGACTGTTCCTCCCTTAGATCCCCTTTGCTGTGGCTCTTAACTCACAAGTTACTTTCTCAAAGAGTCTTTCTGCAATCAAAGTCAAATCATCTTATTTGACTTTTCATTGGTTACCTTATCCAATTAAAATTTCAACCCCTTGAATACAGATTTTTTTTTTTTGGTCTGCGTTGCTCATGGAGGCACCATGAACTCAGCACCTAGCACACTGTCTAAGCACTCAATAAAAAATGAATGACTGAACTATTTTAACTACCAAAATGCAGCTCTGTACACTTCTCAGTGGCCATTCTAATCCATTAAGCCTCTGACATAAACCAAGAAAAAATAATCAGGCTTCTTGTATGCACAAAAAACTGTAACTCAATGAGGTTTCCTGACTTAGCAAAGTCACAGAACTAGTAATTGCAGGTGCAATACAGAGAACTTAATTTTCCATATGATTGATCTTCATTAAAAAATTATAGACAGTGTTTTCATAAAACTCACTATGAAAAGGATAATAACTAAAGGTCAAGTTAAATATAAAAGAAGGTATTATGTCATTATTCTAAAGTAAAGGAAATATATTTATATATTTAACATGGTATGGGAAATTTTAGGACTTCACTAAGATTTTTCTGCACCAAGAGTAGTTAAAATGGTACCAGAATGAGAGGAATCAAAATGATTTTATTCATGAAAGCAATAACATAGAAAGACATCAATTTAATCTTGTGTACTGAAACAAATGAAATGCTTATATAGTTAAAGAGTTTATCCACTTTCTTTTTCCTGACTATAACAGCATTTAGCAAAATGACAATTATTTTCCCTTTGAAGTTTATTCGTTTCAGTTGAATAACTGCTTATTTGCTTCTTTTGTTTTATTTTTGTTAAGAAAAGAAATGAACTTAATTTGTGTATTTGTGTGTGCACCAATACATTGAAGCACTGTAGCTATCATCAATATCTTGCAAAGAAGGGTAGTAAAAGCCATTTAAAAATAAATTTTTTACACTACATACCAGGAAATGATATTTTAGCCAAGTACACATGATTCTTTTTTGTCCTTTATTTTGGTTATATATTATAAAGTGAGTTATAATGAAGCAATATATGTCGCTTCAAAATGTTGAATTTTTAAACACCTATTCACATTGGCTAATTTCTTCCGAGGTTCAGAAACTTATATTTTTATTTCTAACTTTTTCTATTTGGCTTAATGTTGATTTACCTATGTCAGATATTTTTTAAAAAGAGCTAATTTTATTTAAGTGATATTTAAAATTATATAAACAGTATTAAATTCATATTAACCCATGAATTAGAAATTATTTTATTAATCATACAATATTTTGTAATAGTGGTTTTACTCTTATAAACCAACCTATGATAGGAAACAAATTTCAGAATAGCTTACCACTCTGTTCATTCCTGTACTGTTAATAATATGTATTAAGATAAAAATAAATATATACATGTGGTCAGAGTCAGACAATTAGTGTATGAACAACAATAAAACATACACAAATCTCTGTTAAAAGACACAATTATTTATGGTAAGATTTCTCTTACAAGCATTCATACTTTGTAGGGTTGGTAAATGTTTAGCCAGAGACAAGGAGGATTAGATAAGGAGATGAGAATAACAGAACAGCTTACCTGCCCACTGAAAAATCTGTATGCAGGTCAAGAAGCAACAGTTACAACTGGACATGGAGCAACAGACTGGTTCCAAATTGGGAAAGGAGTACATCAAACTGTATATTGTCACCCTGCTTATTTAACTTATATGCAGAGTACATCATGCAAAATGCTAGGCTGGATGAAGCACAAGCTGGAATCAATGTTGCCAGGAGAAATATCAATAACACAGATGACATCACCTTTATGGCAGGAAGCGGAAGAACTAAACAGCCTCTTGATGAAAGTTAAAGAGAATGAAAAAGTTGGCTTAAAACTCAACATTCAAAAAACAAATATCATGGCATCTGGCCCTGTCACTTAATGGCAAATAGATGGGGAAACAATGAAAACAGTGAGAGATTTTATTTTGTTTCCAAAATCACTGCAGATGGTGACTGCAGCCATGCAATTAAAAGATGCTTGCTTCTTGGAAAAAAAGCTATGACAAACCTAGTCAGCATATTAAAAACAGAGACATTACTTTGCCAACAAAGGTCCATCTAGTCAAAGCTATGGATTTTCCAGGAGTCATGTATGGATGTGAGCACTGGACTATAAAGAAAGCTGAGTGTCGAAACATTGATGCTTTTGAACCTTGCTGTTGGAGAAGACTCTTGACAGTCCCTTGGAATGCAAGGAGATCCAACCAGTCCATTCTAAAGGAAATCAGTCCTGGGTGTTCATTGGAAGGACTGATGCTAAAGCTGAAACTCCAATACTTTGGCCACCTGATGCGAAGAGATGACTCATTTGAAAAGACCCTGATGCTGGGAAAGATTGAAGGCAGGAGGAGAAGGGAATGACAGAGGATGAGATGTTTGAATGGCATCACCAACTTGATGGACAGGAGTTTGAGCAAGCTCTGACAGTTGGTGATGCACAAGGAAGTCTGGCTTGCTGCAGTCCATGGGATCACAAAGAGGCAGATACAACTGAGCAACTGAATTGAACTGAAGGAGGAGTACTCAGAGTAAGAAAAGAATGTGGATGAGAACTTAAATGTCGCATAAGCACCCTTTCAGACCAAAAGGCAATTTTCCATAAATCTTGAAAAGATTCCACTGGATAGAAAAGTTGAATGGTAAGATTTCAATTAAAACTAACTTTAGGTCACCAAGTCAGAGTATTTCAGCGCTAATAGAAGCCTTATGCATAATCAAACCAATCTCTTTACGAATGAAGAATCAGAGAACCAGAGGACATTAGGAATTTTCCAGGATCACAGTTAATAAATGGTAAGGCCACAATTGACACGAATACCTTCCACTACTTGTTTGAGAGCAGGTTGTCTATCAAGGAGTAGAGGTGACAATTGAATCCACCATCACCAAAACTTTGATTTTAGAGGAGTTATGTTTTACTCTAAGGCTTAGTTTCCTTACCCATTCAGTGCAGGTCAAATTATACCCACCACACAGGGTTATCGACAGCTTACAACTGGGCTTAATAACTTCATTATCATCACTACTGCCCCACAGTTGCTGTTCATTGTGTTGTATGTACACTGGGACATTGCCTCTAGGACTGGATTTGAAAGGCACAGCAACAATCTCCAAACCATCTCCCACTATATTATATTCATCTTTAATTTGAATTTTTATTTCTAAATAATTTTAGATTTACAATAGAACTGTAGAGATATTACAGTGTGCTACTGTATATCTGTCACTCACCTTGCCATAATGTTGACATCTTATATAAATATGTTACCTTCAACAAACCTAAGAAGTTAACATTGGTACAATACTTTTGAATTAAAACATTTCCACATTAACCATAGAATTTATTTGAATTTCCCCAATTTGTATATTATTGTCCTCCTTCTGTTCCAGGATTCAATCAAGGATACCATACTGCATTTAGCATTAATATAACCTAGGCCTTAAATTCAATTTTATGTGAATCATATTCAGAAAGTATCTGTTGCAATCACTCAAATTACCAATCACATGTTTCACAGAATTGGAATAAAAAATTTTGCAATCTGTATAGCAACAAAAAAAGATCCCAAATAGGCAAAACAATCCTGAGAAAACAAAATTGAGCCAGAGGAACCAGGTTCCCCAATTTCAGACTATACTATAAGGCTACAGCAATCAAAACAGTATGGTACTGGAACACAAACAGAAATATAGATCAGTGGAACAACACAGGAAGTCCAGAGATAAGCCCATGCACCTAGGGACTCTCATCTATGAAAAAGGAGTCAATAACACACAATGGAGAAAAGACAATCTCTTGGATAAGCGGTATTGGGAAAACTGGACAGCTAAAAGAATGAAATTAGAACACTCTAAACATATACAAAAGTAAACTCAAAATGGATTAAATACCTAAAGGTAAGGCCAAATACTATAAAACTCTTAGAGGAAAACATATGCAGAACACTTTCTGATATAAATTGCAGGAAAATGTTTTCTGATCCACCTCCTAAGGTGATGAAAATAAAAACAAAAATAAACAAATGGAACCTAACTGAACTGAAAAGCCTTTGTACAGCAAAGGAAACCATAAACAAAACGAAAGCCCACAGAATGGGAGAATATTTGCAAACAGTGCAAGCCACAGGGGATTAATCTCCAAAATATACTAACAGCTTATGCAGTCGTGTGTGTGTGTGTGTGTGTGTGTGTGTGTGTGTGTGTAAAACAATCCAATCAAAAATGGGTGGAAGACCTAAATAGACATATCTCCCAAGAGGACATATAGATGGCCAAGAAGCACATGAAAAGATGCTCAACATCACTAATTATTAGAGGAAATGCGAATCAAAACTACAATATGGTGTTTCTTCATACCAGTCAGAATAGCCATCATCAAAAAAATCTACCAACAACAAACCCTGGAGAGCATGTGGACAAAAGGGAACCCTTCTACACTGTTGGTGAGAATGTAAATTGGTACAACCACTATGGAGAACAGTATGGAGGTTCCTTAAAAAACTAAAAATAGAGCTATCATATGATCCAGCATCTCCACTCCTGGACATATATCCAGAAAAAGTGTTAGTTGCTCAGTGGTTCCCAACTCTTTGCGACCCCATGAACTGTAGCCCACTAGGCTCCTCTGTCCATGTGATTTCCCAGGCAAGAATATAGGAATGGACAGTCATTTCCTTCTCCAGGGGATCTTCCCAACCCAGGGATCAAACCCAGATCTCCTGCATTACAGATGGATTCTTTACATTCTGAGTCACCAGGGAAGCCCATATTAGGATAAAACCATAATTCAAAAAAAAAAATATACCTCAATGTTCATTACAGCACTTTCTACAATTTTTTTTTTATCCATTCCTCTGTCAGTGGACATTTAGATGGCTTCCATGTCCTGGCTACATACCAGAGAAGGCAATGGCACCCCACTCCAGTACTCTTGCCTGGAAAATCCCATGGATAGAGGAGCCTGGTAGGCTGCAGTCCATGGGGTCGCTGAGGGTCAGACATGACTGAGCGACTACACTTTCATTTTCACTTTCATGCATTGGAGAAGGAAATGGCAACCCACTCCAGTGTTCTTGCCTGGAGAATTCCAGGGACGGGGGAGCCTGGTGGGCTGCCATCTATGGGGTCGCACAGAGTCGGACAAGACTGAAGTGACTTAGCAGTAGCACATACATGCACACACACACAATGGAATATTACTCTGTCATAAAAAATGACAAATTTATGTCATTTGCAGCAGCATGGATGGACCAAGATATTGTTATATCATGTGAAGTACATGAAACAGAGAAAACATATGATATTACTTATATGTGAAATCTTAAAAAAAAAATGGTACAAAGGAACTTATTTATAAAACAGAAAGAGTCATAAATGTAGAAAACCAGCTCACAGCTATCAGGCCTGATAAGGGGAGGATAGATTAGGAGACTGAGATTGACAAATAGAAACTAGTATATATAAATAGACCAGTAACAAGGACCTTCTGTATAGCACAGGGGACTCATTATTCTGTAGTGATCTATATGGGGAAAGAATCTAAAAAAGTATATGTATGTATATGTATAACTAACTCACCTTAACTGCACAGCAGAAACTAATACAGCAATATAAATAAGCTATCCTCCAATGAAATTTTTAAAAACCACTATATAAAAAAAAGAAAGTACCTGTTTAGATCTATTGATCAAAATCAAGGGACTTGCATGTAAGCAAATAACATTGTGGATGGACTCATTTCATCCATTACAGTAAGTGCCACAAGCTTACATTAACCAACCCACCAGCAATTAAAAATGAAATGACTTTAGATCTTCGAAGACTCAACAACACAGCATAGGTGTTCTGTCTTTTATTTATAAATTAAGTTCTTGAAATACCAAGAGGAAAGCAGTAGATATGGACACCTTTGATTTACATGCTTTGGTATCCTATTTTTGTCCTTCAGAAATTACATATTTCTGTTTCTAATGCCCAAGCCACAGATATAATCTTTAAGAAAAAAAAAATCATGCCCTCAGAAATCAGACAGACTCTAAGACAGGTCACTCATTCACCAAGGAAGTAGAAGGTTATTTCACAACTTGGAAATGAACTAACAGTGTATCTAATGGAAGGTGTCTGGCAACATGTTATAAACGCCCATATTCTTCCAAGTACTAATTCCAACACTGCAAAAAGAAAGCACTTGTGGAGAACTATGGGAAAGCAGCAATTTCTTCTCCTGCAAAAGCCACATGGGGATTTATGCGGCAATGGAATGTGATTACAGCCTGGAGTGTAGCCAGAGCAGGAGGGTAACAGGATGATAGTCTCTGCCCATGTTAACAAATTATTTTCATGATGTGACTGATATTTCACTGTTCCTCCTCCTAATTTGTTTTACCTGGCATCCCATCGTAGCTTCAGAGGAGCAAGAAGAACTATAAAAAGGACTTTGGCACTGCCTGGTTGGCCGAAGTTAGACAGGGAAGAAAGACACTGAGAAGACTTAATTCGGAAAGTTATGATGTCACAAAAGCACCGGCTCCCTGGGAAGTGCTGGTAAGTGGTGGTGTTCCCCTGCCCTTCCATTCTTGCATTACTGCTGCAGGAACCAAGGTAAGATCACTTACCAGACACCCTGCCAAATAGATCAGGGTCAACATTTCCTGCTACAATTCAGGTAAACAAAAGAAAACTCTACTCTGCATTTTCTATAATTGATGTCATCCCATTTCCAGCCTCTCTCCCCAAAACTAGTAGAAAATCTTGGTGATACAAGAAACATCCATTTTCTTCTGACTTCTTTAAGCATTATACTGTATTTCAGAGATTTCCCATACTGTGTATTGGCTCCAAAATAACTCTTGCTCGACATCATGGCAGAGAGGGTGCTGCCTCTTAGGGTCTTGCAGGATCCTTGGTGATTATAATGGTGTCATGCCTGGACTGTTCACTCACTGGTTTAAGGCCCAGTGTCTTTGTGACTCCACTTTCCTTCGGTCCTTGCCTGTGCTAATTCTTCAGGTCCTGGCTGCAAAGCCCCTGGTCATCCACCTGTGGGGAGGTTACCACCAATACATGTATCCCTCTTCAGCTGAGACCCTTAGAAATTCTTCACTCCCATCAGACTACAGAGATTACTATCTCATCAACAGAACCCCCATCACACAGGTAAATTGCTCTCCCTGATTCCACTCAGCCTCCTCACAACAGTCCCCATGCAGCAGGCAGAGTGATGCTTCTCAAATGTCAAACAGATCAAGTCCTACCACTG
This sequence comes from Budorcas taxicolor, assembly GCF_023091745.1. Lineage (NCBI taxonomy): Eukaryota > Metazoa > Chordata > Mammalia > Artiodactyla > Bovidae > Budorcas > Budorcas taxicolor. The sequence goes on along the minus strand of NC_068916.1, from coordinate 67,002,130 downwards.
CTCCAAACCCTCCATGGCTCTCCACTGAACTTAAATCTCCACTGAGATTAAAAAACCCACAATTCTTGCCAAGGTATATATGGCTCTGTGTCATCTGGAAACAGCCCTCCACTGCCTCCCTTGATGAGTAATCTACCAGCCTCCTTTGCTCACTCATCTCTAGCCACACTGGCTTCCTTCTTAATCTTCTAACGAACTGAATATACTTCCACCACAGGGCCTTTGCACAGGCTCTTAGCTATTCCGTCTACTTTGGACATTTCCCTTAAGAACTGACATGTTGATCCCCATTGTCTGGGGTGACCTTCTCTCCACCCCATCTGAAATAGCACCCTGACTCTGTCTGTTGCATCCTTGGCTTCATTTTTCTTTATGGAACTTCTAGCCACCTGACATCTTATACAGCAGTACGCTTGACTAGTTTGTCCCACTCCCACCAGAATATAAATCAAAAGGAAAATAAATGCAAATACCTATTTTTTTTTTTTTTTTTTTTTTTACTAATTATCAACAACGCTTTGTGGTTGATTTCAAGACTGCTATTATTTCTATGGTACAGGTGACAAAATGAAGTTCAGTGAGTTAAAATGATTTGCAGAAGCAAATGAAAACGATTGCTTCTACCCCAAGGAAGAACTAAAGTATACACAATATGCAGTTAGGTAAAGGAGCAACATGAGAAGACTGCTGGCAACTCACCCAGCGTCCCAGAGCACCGGGCGGGAGACGAGACCTGACCGAGTGCAGTAAGTAGGTCATTAGCTACTCACAGGTAATCCCATCCTTCCGTATAAACAAGCCTCCTCTGCGAGGCCAGTTCATTTTTCAAGTGGTCAAAGGAGCAGCTGGGTTGCAGATAATCAAGGAGCCTGGGGGCAGTTAGTTCTAATGTTTTGACAGTGAAAAAACTGGGAAAGCCTCAGCATCTTAGGAACTGTTGTCATGCTTGGGAAGTTCTTTATTAGGCCTTGAGATCAGACGTTTCTCACATCAGCTGTTTTGACTCCTACGTACAAGGGCTTATGTACTTAGCCTCACTTCCTCCAGAAATACACTGATCACCTCCAGGACACATAGAGGGTGTGTAGGGAGACTCCTGGTCAGCAGTCCACTGACTACTGATGACTCATGTCTAATTCTTTTTGCTGAGCTTCCAGTCCTTGAGAGCCCAGCTCAAGGCTGACTCCTCTATCTCCCCAAGCACCTGGCACAGAACAGGTGTTCAATACATCTTTGTTATCTCAAATTGGCAGTTCACTTAATCAGGGAAGTCCTCTTTTTCTAATCTGCCAAATGGGGAGAGTGAAGCTCTCTATAAGGATTACTGGGACCAACAAATGAAATCAAATGGATTTTTTAAAATAACATATAAGATACATTGGTTTTCTTTAACTTTAAAAGGTAAAACAAATATGTTGTGATCATTTAAGGGTGCATGGCCGTATGGCATTCGTCAGGGAACATGGTCTTGGAGAGGTCAAAGTTCCAGTTATTGTTAGAGCCACTCATTCCTCCAGAGAGATGACACTTAAGAAATGAAGAAAATTAAATCACATTCATCCAAGGAGTAAGTATCCTAATATGTTCTATCTGATTACCAAAATAAAAAGGCCATATTGTAAGTTAAATTAATAATATTGCCTTACACTGGGCTTCCCAGGTGGTGCTAGTGGTAAAGAACCCGCCTACAAACACAGGAGACATTAAAAAACATCGGTTCAATCCCTGGGTTGGGAAGATTCCCCTGGAGGAAGGCCTGGTAACCCACTCCAGTATTCTTGCCTGGAGAATCCCATGGACAGAGCAGTCTGGCAGGCAACAGTCCATAAGTTCTCAAAGAGTTGGACACAACTGAAGTAATTTAGCATGCAAGCAATACACTTTACATTAGTTTAATAGCAATACTTGAGAGTTTTTGCTTGTTCTAACCAGATAGTCCTGAAAAGATAGTTTTATTTTCTCTTAGTTACTATTAGATAATTTAGTATGTGCTAGGTACTTTACTGAATGCTTTATTTGAATGATCTCATTTGTTCCTCAAAATCATTTTTTTTTTTTTTCATTTTCAAGCTTAACCCACTTGCTCAAGATCACACAGCTAAGAGATGAAGCTGGCAATCAAGCCCATGTATTATAGCCAAACACATCACCATATTTCCTCCTTGAAATCAACCAAGATGAACCATGCATGCATGCATGTATCCATCCAACATCCATCTATCCAACATCCATCCATCTGCAAGCCCCAACCATGTAGAAAGCCCTGTAGTAGCTGCTGAGGAATACAACAAGGAGAAAATAGACACAGTTCCATCCTCACAGAGCTTGAAACCTAAAGTAGGATAAATGACGTTAAACAAGTCATCAAACATGCACATAATAACAAACTGCAATTAGTGCCAGGCAAGAAAATTACAGAGCACAGTAAGAATATACACCTCAAGACAGAGGAACTGGGGAACAAATGCGGATGGTCAGCCGAGGAAGAGCAGTCAGCGAAGGATCCTTGCAATGAATCTGGGCTGAGAGGGAACGAGGCAGCAAGGCTCATGCGAGCACTGAGACGAGGAGTGTGTATTCGATTAGAGCCACATGTCTACGGAGATGCTGAGTTGGGGAACCTGAGGATGAGGGAGGCAAAACCAGAAGTCAAAGGAGACTGGGGAAGGCAGTGAAAGGAAAGTCAGGGTGGAGAATGGAAGAGAAAGAGAGGCTACTAAAGAAAAACTTGAAACTGCGGGAGCATGGTGGGGTGTAACCGCCTTCACGGTGCAGGTTTGAGAACTGTTGAACAGTTTGAAAAGTGGAGACAATGGCAGCGAAGAACACTTTCAAGGGTGCAACTAAGCTCGCTTTTCAGCACAAAGGATTTGAGTAGTGTATGAATAGCACTAAGCAGAGAGAAAAAGCCCAAGGGCGTCTAAATCTTCTTCCTCAAAACTTCAAACATGCGTTATTTCCTAACTCAGTAGACATTCTGGGCAGAGGTCTTTGTTCATCCTGAAAGATGGTACCATGGAGCTCTGCCCTACTGTGTCAGTGGACACACTCAGAAAATTGTAGGCACTGCAGTCTCTCCGAAGCAGTTGACTTTACATCCTTAAAAAGCAACAATTAGTATTATTTTCTTAAGAGATACATGTAAGTGATCTACTTAACAGATTAATGGAAATGAGGTACATGAAATAAGAAAACATCCATTAAATTTTGGAGCCCTTTGAGAATTCCAAAAAGGCAATACAAGTAACAGATCCAGGAAGCAAAGAGAAGCTACGATCTAAGAAATTAAGAACCTGCCAAGGGTAGCTGACTGAAGGAACATATTTTCTCTTATTCCAAGGTAAGTTATGGAGCAAGAAAAACACTGCCTTGTAATACTTCAAACATCTCTCTCAATAATGTTATTTCCTAAAACCTACAAGAAAATCTTTGCAAGATGCACTAGTCTAAAATTCTTCAGGCACAAGTATGATTTTCCTCCTTTGAAAATATCTATTACTAAGTTTTCACAATCAGGGGATACTCGAGACAGAAAAATCAGTAAGTAAACCAGTAAAGATACTGCATCGTTTCAAGCAGGTTGAAACATTTATCCTTAGAGACCAATATTTGAAAGATATCTAAAACTCGTATAAAAAATCTGAAGGCAACTATCAATATCCTCCAGGTTCAGGGCACTCTTACAAGCTCATACACCTGCAGGCTTGGTTATTCAACTGGAAAAATCAACAGATTTCCAGACAGTGTGTTGTATAGATTGGAGCATCTGGGCTCCATCACCTTGCATTTTTGGCAACACAAAAATAAAGTCCTAAAGTCAAGTAAAAATCTGTTACAGTGTGATTCAGCTACCTTTCTCAGAGGATATAGGCTGAACATTTCATTTGCTAAGGGTATCTCTGAAATAGACTTGATCTTAGTCTTTTTTTCTTAAAAAGTTTTTATTTCACACAATGCTGAGTATCAAGATTGTGTAACAGATGACACAGAAAGAAACGATGTACTATCACCTAGAATGTCCACTGACAAGGCTTTTTGCTGCCCCTCCTTACTGAAAACCACTCCTAATGTGCCAATTCCTATTACCTCCAGGAAACTTGCAAAACTGCAGCCTCAACGGCTACTGCCTCCTTCCCTTCTGAAGTCCTAGTTATCAATACAATTTGACTCAAGTGTATATAATCTGGTAAGATATCTTGAATTAAAAATGTTTGTGTCTAATACATAGTAAACAAACTGCAGTTACCAAAAGGGAAGGGAGGAAGGATAAAAGAGGAGTTGGAAGGAACAGATACACACTACTATATATAAAATAAACAACAAGGTCATACAATATAGCACAGAAACTGTATTCAATATGAAAGTGAAAGTCGCTCAGTCACGTCTGACTCTTTACGAGTTCTCCAGGCCAGAAACCTGGAGTGGGTAGCCTTTCCCTTCTGCAGTGGATCTTCCTGACCCAGGAATCCTGTGATGGAAAAGAAGCTGAAAAATAATATAAATAGATATATAAAGACATAGCTTTGAATCACCTTGCTATACATTAGAAACTAACACAAAATTGTCAATGAAATATAATAAATATCTTTTAATGTGTACACACACATACTAGTTATACAGAATATAAAAATTACATTTTACAATTTTGAAAATACATTAGATGTGTGTGTATAGGTATGTACACACATGTATGCACACATATATACACACACATAAAAATTACTCAGCAATTACATTATTTTTTAGGTCCTGATCAAATATTTAATTCATTTCATTGGCACAACAACTCTTAGAAACCATTAGTGTTGGTTTTCCAGAGGAGGAAACCAAGGGAATTAATTTCTTCATCAGTTTTTTTAATCTTTGAGTTATTTACGAATTGAGGACAGCTGTCTTGCCTCATCAAATACGTTCATGACACCTTGGAAGGCTGGGATCTGCGTCGTCTATCCCATGTCCTTCAGAAAGTCTTGCACGCTGACACCTTGGAAGGCTGGGATCTGCGTCGTCTATCCCATGTCCTTCAGAAAGTCTTGCACGCTGACACCTTGGGAGGCTGGGATCTGCGTCGTCTATCCCATGTCCTTCAGAAAGTCTTGCACGCTGACACCTTGGGAGGCTGGGATCTGCGTTGTCTATCCCATGTCCTTCAGAAAGTCTTGCACGCTGACACCTTGGAAGGCTGGGATCTGCGTTGTCTATCCCATGTCCTTCAGAAAATCTTGCACGCTGACACCTTGGGAGGCTGGGATCTGTGTCGTCTATCCCATGTCCTTCAGAAAGTCTTGCACGTGGTTTCATTTACAGCTTGCACTTGCATATGCCAACGTGTTTGGATTTATGTTGAAAAGACAAGAAAGGTAATGCTTACTTAAAATGTCCCCTCTAAAATGACTGACATTTGAGTTCACTATTGACTTGGAAATAAAACCCAAGACCCACTCACATTCAGCACTAGAATCAAATACCAAATGAATATAAATGGGAGGCATCTCCATCTGCCATTCTTTTGGTATTTCTAGCATGGGCACGAGCAGTGTGGAAACAGTCAGAGATGTGGGCTCCCTTATTGTAGAACAATGATGTTGACACCGGGGTTCAGTGCCATTTCATGAAGGGAGCTGCAAAAGCAGGATGGGGAACAATGCTGAAAAGGCTGAGGAGGAAGAAAGGGAAGGAAAAAAAAAAAAAAACAAAAACCAGACATTCACATCCTTTGGATTAAAAATCCAGCAAAAGGAAAAAAAAAAGAAGCCAGTCCAAAAATTGATAGAATTTTAAATGCAGTCAACCTAAGCTTCAATATTTATTCCAACAGGAAAATTGAACCTCAAGTCTAAAAATGACTCTCAGCTCCCATTCTCTACCCAAATACACATACATTTACATTTATGGGTGACTATGTGGCTATATTTAAATTCTCAGCTCTAAAAGCTGCAAGACTGCAAATAGACTCATTTTAGCCATTTTATCAAATTGTATTAGCTTTCCTTCCCTGCCATTCTCCAAAGCAGGCAAAGTTCAGACGTGCAGAAAATGTAAATGATTTCTTTTGATAACAGTGCTGGTAGATTCCAAACCCAGAAATCAGCTCATGCTTATTTCTGAAAGTTTGTTGAGCGATGCCTGGTGATGGCTTTGTGCTAAGGGAATGAATTTCAGTATAAGGAGCCAAAGGAGTGTAGTACTTCAAGGCAGAAATGAAGAAAAAATGCCACTATTCTAGCACCAATGCCTCAGACCCAGGAGGCCTTGCATGCTGGATGGAAGCAAGGATCAAGACTGAACACATCTCCCTATGGAGGGACTTATATGTGGTTTAATGATAGTGTCTTTTATGAACTTTAAGACAGAGGAAGTCAAGGTCATTGCCAGTGGGTAGATTCTTCTAGGAACACTGATGCGTTCCTATAAAGATACTAGCCCTGACCTGGCTCCTCAAGGCTTGATTTTCGGAGAAGTGGACTCTACTCCCATGTGCCTTACTCCTCAATTCACATTCACAAGTGGTGAGATGATATGCATAACTCAACTATTCATTATCTCCCTCAACTTTCATTACCTTAGTATTTCCTCATGATCTCTCATTCCAGAAAGTGGAATACAGCACTGTCCGAATGGGAGAAATCATATTATAGTTTATTGAGGGAAAAAAAGGTAATTTAAAATATTTGGCTGTTAAGTCTCTGCAATCCACCTCATGACAGGAAAAAATTAGAGGGAAGTCTGGCTATATCCCCACCCCAAACCCCACCAGCCAAATCTAGTAAAGTGATTCTCTTAACTGAGGAGGGAAGTTTGATATTAAAAATAAAAGATAGTTAGATGTTACTATGATAATAGACTTCTGCCTTGCCTACTCCTCAGGTCCTGAGTATGGAGAGTATAGAATCCAGTGGAATTTTAAGGGTAGAGGACAATTGTGGTTCATATTATTCTCAGAATTACAGAGGCAGAGTGATTCAGATCCACCCTCCACCAGTGTTTTGATGTACATATGAATCATCTCCCAGGGATCCAGAGCAACTTGGGGAGACCATAAAGACTTTTCCTCCTCTGAGCAGGTAGGAAACATCTGTTGAGAGAGTAAGTTAGAAATCCAAATATTCCCCAAGGTCAAAATGAATAAGACATGACAACAGGCACCATTTCCTCAGAGACCATGGTAGGACGTGAGCAGATGATTGTACTCTCAGGAAAATGAATCAGAAAAAAAAAAAAAAGACGAGTCAAGTCTAAAAAGGAGTTTGGCCACTTGCCTGCGAATGGTAACACGGCACATGGAAAGCCCTGTTTACTGGATTTGGCTTATGTTCCCCATGAGATTGACTGAGCCCTACAAGGCTCCTTGGTCTTTAGCCATTTACTAAAATGCAGAGCTGTGTGCACAACCATCAAGGCAACATTCATCAACATCACTCCTCTCCTCACTCCACATGAGGGCTGATTACAGCACAGCCACCATCATAGCCGCATCAAAAGGAGCTTCCAGCGTCTCTGGCCTCCAAGCCTAATGCCATCAGATCACAGACAGTCGACCTCTTGCCTTCAAGACTCAGTGGAATACTGTTCCCTGGGTACAGAATGAAGATTTCCCAAAGGTTGCCTAGAGATCCTATTTGATAAAACCCAGAAGGGTAGGCAGAACTTTGACCAATAGGAGGGAGTCATCTGTGTTCCGACCTCCCAGGTGGCTCAGTGGTAAAGAATCTGCCTGCCAGTACAGGACCCACTCCAGTATTCTTGCCTGGATAACCCCATGAACAGAGGAACCTGGCAGGCTACAGTCCATGAAATCGAAAAGAGTTGGACACAACTGAGTGACTGACCATGCATGTACACCTGTGTTTATTTCTCAAACTGCAGCCAGTTCTGTAATCTACCAACCTTTTTTTGCTTATTTCCTTGCATGTTTTACTTTTACTTTTTCCCTTCATTTGCACCATCCTGAGACTAAACTCTAGGCTAATCATTAATTTGTTTTGTTCACACACTCATTTCTGAGGAATTCTGGACTAAGGCACTCTGGTACTTTACTTAAGGTGGAACAGAAGAGGGGAAAAAATCCTTAATTTGACCTGAAATTAATAACAAATGACTAAATCTGATTTAACAGATTCGACTAGTTTGGGAGGCTATGCAGGTATTATCAACTATTACATCTTTATACTTCCAAATTTGTAGCTTATGAATTAAATAGCTATACTAAGAAAACACCAAATTTTAAAACTTTATGAAAACCATTTGCCTACAGCTTTGAAACATGCAATTATGATTCAAATTAAGGGCCATTCTGGACAGAGAAAAGGGAAATAAAGGAAATTTTTCATGTCTATACTACAAAGATAGAGTTCTCCAACTTCTTCTGTATCACACATTCTTGGTTTTACAGTAGAAAGGGGAAACACAAACAGTGGCTAAAAGTTAACATAGATGAGCATGGGTTTTGTTGTCAAAGACAGCCAATCTTAGTGTTATTTCTGCAGTTCCCCAGCTTTGTGTCCTTGGGTAACTGACCAAAGCTCTAAGTCTCCCAATTCATGAAACAGATCCCAGAGTACAGACCTCAGAGATGTGTTATGAGGACGAACATACAGTTTCTAGGACTGTGTCTGGAGAAGGGTATGAACTTAATAAACATGTGGTGTCATCAGCATCGCAGTGTGGTTTACATACCATTTGAAGAATTCTTCAGTTAACAAAGAGAATGCATCTTGGTTGACACAAAGGTGGATATTCACTATAGAATTAGGGACAAAGTATTGAACTGGCCAAAGTTTGTTATGGAAAAACCTGGAAGAACTTTTTGGCCAACCCAATATTTATCATTCTCCATCAATCTTACAAGCTTTTTCACTCTTCGCCTATGGTAAAATAGGGCTTCCCTGCTGGCTCAGATGGTAAAGAATCTGCCGGCAATGCAGAAGACCTGGGTTTGATCCCTGTATCAGGAAGATCCCCTGGAGAAGGCAATGGCTACCCACTCCCGTATTCTTGCCTGGAGAATTCCACAGACAGTGAAGCCTGGTGGGCTGCAGACTGTGGGATTGCAAGGAGTCAGACACAACTGAGTGACTAACACTGAGGTAAAATAGACAACTGAGTATCTTCAAGATAAAATGGAAACTCCTATATTTGATATGTTTGGGCAATGATTACCTTAGTTAAAAAAATTCATAATAGAGATTCAGAAAGAAATATATATATATTCATAAATGAAAATACACAAAGAAATGTTTCATGCCAATATCCAAGACAAGGCCCCTGAAGTAAATCAAGTGTACTGTCTTTGCCAATACATTTTATTGGACACACCAGTCGCATTCATTTGCCCATTATCTATGGCTATTCCTATAAATAAAGAGAAGGTTTATGGTCCACAAAGGCTAACATATTTACTATTTGGTTCTTTAAAGAAAAAGGTTTGTTGATCTCTGTGAATAAATTTAGGGTAGAGGCAAGAATAGGAGACAAGCTGGTAGCAAAGAGTTAGAAAATGTTAAATGAGGTAAGCATAAATGGTAAGATAATATCTCTTGGGTGAGGATGGGTCCAAATATACCACAGCCACAGAAACTGTGAAGTTAAGTCAAGCTCAACATTAGTAGAAGTCTAAGGGCATAAATGCTGCTTAAGGCTAAATATTAAAACCAAGAATGGTAATGTACTTCTCCCCCAAGGTTGCAAAGTGAAAGTGCTTCATATTAGAAAATACAGTTAAAGAAAAGCACCTATTGTTAACAGTCTCTTGTACGAACGGAATGCAATAAAAACTGGATTTGTTATGGTTGTTGATTTATATTAATAAAGAAACATCTTTGTGAATATAAAGAATATTTTCAAATAAATTTAATTATATAATACGTTTACTTTATTACTTCAATAAGTGAATTGAAGGAATGAAATATAGGAAGTGGAGCCTTTTTTAATAGAAAAACTAAAGAAATCAATTATTCAAGAATCTCAAATTAGTATAGATAAGACTGATGTTGGGCCAGATCTTTATCTGCACATTGATACATGCCTCTTAAAGGAACAAATTTCCTTCCATGTTCATGTTCTAATTGTTTAAAAATTTAACTTATTTAAGATGATGATATATTTCCTTTTCTGAGATAGTTTTAGTCATTAGGTAATTATTGTATCTTATTGTGAAGCACTTGTGAAACATTTGACTTAAAGACTTAAAATATGTCTCAGCTGATTTAATACAGTAAATCATACTGACTCAAATATTTACTGAAAACTAATCTGCTGAAAAACTCATTTCTTTGCTAAAAAGCTACAATTTACTATTGTTTCCATAAATTCAGTCTTTGAAAACATCATGTTTTCTGGATAATGAAAAACACTTTACAATACTTGACATATTTAACAATATGAGATTGGTTAAAGAAATTAAAGTATTCTTATAAAGCCATTAAAATTATCCTAAAATAGTTAATGACATGGGACATACGTTCAAAACATATTAAATGAAAATGTTACAACAATGGATTCCTCTTTTATAAGAAAAACATCCATGTATATATTTTAAAACACACAATGCTGCTTCCTACAACTGGGAGATTATTAGTGACTTTTATTCTCCCTTAGACACTGTCTTTTATAAATTTTACTGTTTTCAATTTTTATTCCATCTGTGTTTAGCAGAAGCAATAAAGTATATTAAACATTTCATAAATAGTCTTAATATACCAGAAAAAAGTTACTACAACTGAAATAGAATGCTTCCTGAAGCAAAAAGTGTGAGAGTTTTTATTTTTAATGGGTAGTTGTGAGAGAAAGCATATGATATACACAGTGGTTAGGATTCTAAGATTTTGTGGCTAGATATTCATTTGCCTGAAACCTAATCTCAAAAAACTGATCATTAAAAATCGGTCATCTTTTTAAAATAAAAAATTATAATAAACTACTCAATAGATATTCAAAGCATCAAAAATAAGTAAAACTTGTATTTTTACTCTAGCAAAAATTCACAACTTCTCTTTATGATTGTATTATTATGATTAACAACCATAAATTTTTGTATAGATAGCACATATTTTATAAGGCCCCGTGGTTACTGATCTTCAAATAATCTTGTGAAACAGGCAGGACAGATATTCCTATATTCCATTATAGGACACCATTCTTATAATGGTGGAAATGAGGCTCAGAGTGCCTGTCATGTAAGTTAACAAAAGCTGTAGAAAGTGTTTGTTACTCAGTCATTGGCAATTCTTTGTAACCCCATGGACTGTAGCCCACCAGGCTCCTCTGTCCATGGAATTCTCCAGGCAAGAATACTGGAGTGGGTTGCCATTCACTTCTCCAGTGGATCTTCCTGACACAGGAATTGAACCTGGGTATCCTGCACTCATCTCACACGCTAGTAAAGTAATGCTCAAAATTCTCCAAGCCAGGCTTCAGCAATACGTGAACCATAAACTTCCAGATGTTCAAGCTGGTTTTAGAAAAGGCAGAAGAACCAGAGATCAAATTGCCAACATCTGCTGGATCATCAAAAAAGCAAGAGAGTTCCAGAAAAACATCTGTTTCTGCTTTATTGACTATGCCAAAGCCTTTGACTGTGTGGATCACAATAAACTGTGGAAAATTCTGAAAGAGATGGGAATACCAGACCACCTGACCTGCCTCTTGAGAAACATGTATGCAGGTGAGGAAGCAGAAGTTAGAACTGGGCATGGAACGACAGACTGGTTCCAAATAGGAAAAGGAGTATGTCAAGGCTATATATTGTCACCCTGCTTATTTAACTGATATGCAGAGTACATCATGAGAAATGCTGAGCTGGAGGAAGCACAAGCTGGAATCAAGATTGCCGGGAAAAACAGCAATAACCTCAGATATGCAGATGACACCACCCTTATGGCAGAAAGTGAAGAGGAACTAAAGAGCCTCTTGATGAAAGTTAAAGAGAAGAGTGAAAAAGTTGGCTTAAGCTCAACAATCTCAGCTCAACATTCAGAAAACTAAGATCATGGCATCCAATCCCATCACTTCATGGCAAATAGATGAGGAAACAGTGGAAAAAGTGGCTGAATTTATTTTGGGGGGCTCCAAAATCATTGCAGATGTTGATTGCAGCCATGAAAATAAATGACGCTTACTCCTTGAAAGGAAACTTATAACCAACCTAGACAGCATATTAAAAAGCAGAGACATTACTTTGTCAACAAAGGTTCGTCTAATCAAGGCTATGGTTCTTCCAGTAGTCATGTATGGATGTGGAAGATGGATTATAAAGCTGAGCACAGAAGAATTGATGCTTTTGAACTGTGGTTTTGGAGAAGACTCTTGAGAGTCCCTTGGACTGCAAGGAGATCCAACTAGTCCACCCTAAAGGAGATCAGTCCTGGGTGTTCTTTGGAAGGACTGATGTTAAAGCTGAAACTCTAATACTTTGGCCACCTGATGCAAAGAGCTGACTCATTTGAAAAGACCCTGATGCTGGGAAAGATTGAGGGCAGGAGGAGAAGGGGATGACAGCAGATGAGACAGTTGGATGGCATCACCAACTTAATGGACATGTATTTGGGTAAACTCCAGGAGTTGGTGATGGACAGGGAGGTCTGGTGTGCTGCAGTTCATGGGGTCACAAAGAGTCGGCCATGACTTGAGCAACTGAACTGAACTTATCCTGGCTTGCAGGTCGACTCTCTACTGTCTGGGCCACCAGGGAAGCCCAAAGTTGTAGTACTGGGATGGAAACTCCAAATCCCATTCTCTTCCAAACACAGCATTCTGCCTCTTGAAAGCATGATGAGAACTGTTCCACCTTGAACAATGGTTAAAGGAAAAACCACATTGCTCACATCCAGGTATTTAATACAGATGATGTGAAATTCAATGATAGCTATTACAGCAGAAACTTACATTTGCAGTCAGAGCTAGAAGATCTCAATTCTAGTCCTTTCCATTACTCTAGTATGCTGTATAATTTTTGGAAGATCCCAAGTCTAGGTTTGTGAGATCCCTTCCAGCTTCTTGATTCTGTCTGCTGAACAGATTCATTTGAGCAAATAGATGATAATGAAGTCCTTCAATCTGCCCTTTCAGAATGATTCCTGCTGCTGCTGCTAAGTTGCTTCAGTCGTGTCCGACTCTGTGTGACCCCATAGACAGCAGCCCACCAGGCTCCCCCGTCCCTGGGATTCACCAGGCAAGAATACTGGAGTGGGGTGCCATTTCCTTCTCCAATGCATGAAAGTGAAAAGTGAAAGTGAAGTCGCTCAGTCTTGTCTGACTCTTTGCGGACCCCATGGACTGCAGCCTACAAGCCTCCTCCGTCCATGGGATTTTCCAGGCAAGAGTACTGGAGTGGGGTGCCGTTGCCTTCTCCATATATGATTCCTAGTACCCTGGAAACTGATCTGAATGGATTTTACCAATGGGCTCCTTGGTCTTCAACACTTTTGGTTGGGTTTGGTCAATATGGGGCATTAGCAGGCGATTATGGACCAGAAGGAGAGTGGGGTTAGGTTACCTCTAGCTTCTGCAAGGGAGCAAAATTTGCCACCCCAAAATGTATCTTTGGCAAGTAGACTATTGCAAGCTGAAAACCATCAAGGCTCAAAAGACAAAGGAGGATATTCTGACATTACCCCTAATTGCATAAAAGAATTTGGAGAACCCGTTCCAGAATACAGCTATCACTAGGTATATCTGCAAAGAATCTGGGATAGGTGTGCTAGCGGAAATGAACAGATTATTATTCATGAACAGATTATTGAATGAACAGATTATTATTCATTCATTATTATTATAATTCATCATATTATTTCAACTGGAGCCTAGAGATCAGAGTCTACTCAGTGTCCCATTTTCTCTGTGTAGCTCAGCAAACTATTTGTTGACCAAGCCTTTGCTTTCCATCTTCCTGTGAATGCCTTCCTGCCTTTGAAGTCCCAAACCACCACCCACAACATCCTCTTCTGTCTTTAATTGAAGATGATAGTTAAGGTGAGGGCTCTAGTCATGTTGGCAAGTCACTCTTGTTTTCTGGGTTTGTACCATGTATACATGTTAATAAACTCTGGTTTAATTTTCTTCTGTTAATCTGTCTCAAGTCTAGTTAATTCTTAAGATAGCCAGAAGAATCTAAAAGTATAGAGGGGAGGTTCTTCCTCCCTGACACTCTCCTCTGACTCCGTTAAGAGTAGAAGTGGTTATAGCTCCCTACTGTGGCTGGGGCCAGAGTACAGTGGTATTCAGTTTCTCTAAACTCTGCTACAATCTCAGTTTCAGTATGCCATCTGTGTCCTAATTCATTAGATGGAAAAATAAGGGAAATTTATTTCTCTGGCCAATTTAACTTCATGGAAAAAAGTCACTTTCCCATATGGCGGATGCCAAACATGTCTAAGATTGGTGGGAACTCATAGGTTAACTTCGAAGGCAGCTTCCCAGACCATCCAATGAAATTCAATACCTTTGCTCTACAGATATAGACATGGTTGACCAGAGCTTGACTCAGCAAAGATCACTGGCTTGGGTTTTCCTGGTAGTCTAGTGGTTAATAATTTGTCTTGCAATGGAAGGATACTAGTTTGATCCCTGGTCCAGGAGACAACTAAGGAAGCACTAAGTTGCCATGGGACAACTAAGCCCATGCTTCACAACTACTGAGCCTGAGCACCCTAAAACCAATGCTCCACAACAAGAGAAGAAATCAAAATGAGAAGTCCAAGCATCACAACTAGAGAGTAGCCCCAGCTCACTGCAACTAGAGAAAACTCACATGCAGCAACAAAAACTCAGTGCAGTCAAAAAAATTAAAATCAAAAAGAAGATCACTGGCTTTAGTGTCTAAACTGCTAGCACCCAATTGTCCTTTTCCATCAATAGAAACTTAAGGCTAAAATGGGAGAACCCTCAGAAGTTCCATAAATAATGAAGCAACCAAAGAGAAATGCCTACCGGCAACATTCATGAAATTCAAGAATTCATGAATCTTCACAATAATAAGTTAATCTTCACAATGATGGCAAGATTTTTTGTTTGCTGGTAAAACTAATATCCTAATATAGAAATACTAAACATACAGGTTCCTTTTCCTTTGGGTCATCAAATTTTAACATTATGTACTTTTTGATGACCGTTTTGGGTGATTCACATTATTTCCAAATCTGAATGTAACTGCAGAATTTAACATTTTGACATCATATTATTTCAAAATCCTCCAATTTCAGGGCTCAAAACTATATTGTACCCCATTTCCTATCAAACAATAGGTTATATAACCAAAGGACCAAAAGCACTTAACTATTATAATGCTGCTGCTGCTGCTAAGTTGCTTCAGTCATGTCCGACTCTGTGCAACCCTATGAACTGTAGCCTGCCAGGCTTCTCTGTCCATAGGATTCTCCAGGCAAGAATACTGGAGTGGGTTGCCATTTCCTATTATACTGCTGCTGCTGCTGCGTCGCTTTAGTCGTGTCCGACTCTGTGCGACCCCATGGATGGCAGCCCACAAGGCTCCCCTGTCCCTGGGATTCTCCAGGCAAGAACACTGGAGTGGGTTGCCATTTCCTTCTCCAATGCAGGAAAGTGAAAAGTGAAAGTGAAGTCTCTCAGTCAGTCGTGTCCGACTCTTAGCGACCCCATGGATGGCAGCCCACCAGGCTCCTCCATCCATGGGATTTTCCAGGCAAGAGTACTGGAGTGGGGTGCCATCGCCTTCTCCGTCCTATTATACTAGAGTTCCTTTAACTCATGTTAAGAAAATGTTCCATTTTCAAAACCCTTTGTGTGGCAGCACACATGATCAAAGTAATAAATATATGGGTGAAAAAAAGCAAGAGAACAATGCTTCCCTCACACAATGAAGAAAAGTTGTGCAGAATGAAGAAATCTCTTGTTTACCTACTGCAGGAGACAGTTTGCATTTCTGACTGTATACTTAGTGGCACAATGTTTGTCCCCTTACTAAACTTCATCCCAGTTTTTATAGTGTCCACGGCCAAATTGAAGTGAGGGAATACTGATGGATAGAGGTTCTGAGCAAGTGAGATAAAAGATCTTTTTAAAGGATGTTGATGGAGAGTCATTCATGAGACCCATGTAAAAAGCTGAGGGGTCAGCTATGGAACGCAACACCTGGCTTTGCTTATTCTTAACTACACCTTCCAGGGAAGATTTTCTAATCCAAGTCATGGTTTTCTCAAGTATAAAATGTTGAAAAGAATACCCATACCTCATTGCATACGACCATTAAATGAGATATAATATGTAAGAGCATTTAGTGTAGTTTTAGCACACAGAAGGGATGCTTTAAATCCTATTTACTATTTAATTACTTTTATTATGTTGACAGCTATTCATTCTCAACAAGAGAAGACATTAAAGATCTCAGTGACTTGAGTGAAACATCTTATCAAAAGACTGCTTTTCGGTAAGTTTGGTATATTTCTTTATTCTAGCCTTAGAGAGGAATCCTGGGGATGACGCTCACATAATAACTTAGAATCTCAAACACAATAAATTTTTGAGCATGCTATAACTAAAATTTGGCAAGCATCAGGGATCCATGACAATGAACCATTTCTATACAATGAATAACAATTTCTACTCTTTGAATTTGTCTTAGAAGGCAAAAGTAAACCATCCTGTCTTACAATCAAATATTACAGAGAACTGCAAATATCCAGAGTTCCAGGTCTCTCACATTGCAGGTGGATCATTTACCAGCTGAGCCACAAGAGAAGCTCAAAAATACTGGAGTGGGAAGCCTATCGTTTATCCAGTGGATCTTCCTGACCCAGGAATCAAACTGGGATCTCTTGCATTGCAGGCATATTCTTTACCAACTGAGCTATCAGGGAAGCCCAGGGTTCTACTAAGTATGTCTATATTAGAATTCATTTGTGACTCAGGTAAACTGAAAAAAAAAAAAAAATTTCAACCTAAAAGTTGACAGGTTTTATACAGTGGACGAAACTGAGGACTTGAGTCTGAGACCCAGCATCTCAGATAATACTGAGAGACTGAAAGAGGCATGTAGGGGAGCCAGGGTATATAGGAGTTTTTGCAACAAAAACCAGGTAGTCAGAACATCAAAGGATTACTGTTAATTAAAGAAAATCAGACATCTGAAGTAAAGGAATTTAGTGCTTTTCTATGCTGGGAAAAACTGAAGGCAGGAGGAGAAGGGGGCAACAGAGGATGAGATAGTTGGATGGCATCACTAACTCAATGGACCTGAGTTTGAGCAAATTCCGGGAGACAGAAAAGGACAGGGAAGCCTGGCATGATACAGTCCATGGGGTCACAAAGAGTTGGACACGACTGAGAGACTGAATAACAACAATAAATTAATGTATTGGAAGATGCAAGAGCCTTTCGGGACTCACAGGACTCATTCCTTTGATGTGTACCTCTGTCATCTGGGGCCAGTATCCTGGGCTTCTCACCCTGAATCTCCTCAGGGTGCACCATCAGGGTGGCTGCAGTGTCTGATGATTCAAGGGTGAGCATGAAGTTTCCATCCCGAATTTCCTCAGGGTTCACCAAGCGGTGGGGCGGCGGTGAGGGGAGGTGAAGTGGTTGGTAAAGGTGGCTGTAGTGCCTGATGGCTGCAACAACCTTTATTTATTCATATGGCGGGCAGCATTTTTAGTTCACACCCAGTAGGGTGTGAAGTCACAGACAGAAGTCAGTGATTAACAACTACCTCTCTGCAGAGAAATTGTCTTGGAGTAATCCAGGGATATGAAAGATGCACATGTCTAGTCCCCACCCCTGGAATTTAATTCAGTAGGCCTGGGGTAAACTGCATAGCTGGGTTTTAATGCTCTTTGTGGTATTCTGCAGTCAGACTTGGGAATTACTGGAAAGTGAACTAGGATTCAGAAAGACTTGTTTCTACTCTGGCTAACTTTACAGAGCACCCTTTGCAACTTCTATTTCCTCTACAGGCCCCACCTCACACATTTTCAGTACAAAGGACTTGCATTACTAGTACCCTTATGATCTCTTCTGGAATGTTCCCTTTTACTTGGGATGCTAAAAGTAGGTATGATAGGGACAGAGTAAAGGGACAAAAATAGGACTTCCCAGGTGGCTTGGTGATAAAGAATACGCCTGCCAATACAGGAGATGCAGTTTTAATCCCCGGGTCAGGGAGATGCCCTGGAGAAAGAAATGGCAACTCACCCTACTATTCTTGCCTGGAGAATCCTATGGACAGAGGACCTGATGGGCTACAGCCCATAGGGTCACAGGGAGTTGGACACGATAACTGAGCACACACAACAAGGAACAGAATAGGTGATTAAGAAGTTATTTCCACTAGGGGATTATACATAGAAAAAGTATGAGACACCACTGTGAATTACTCAAGAAAGCAGGTTTGCTAACCACAAGACTTGCTTAGCAACAAAACCATGCAACAGAAGGAAAAGACATGCCCCAAAACAGTGAAACAATGGTGGCATGAGACCCACATTTTGCCCAGTGAGCTCAGTATGTTAATGATCCCTAGGACACAGAAAAACAATAATTTGTGTATCTACCATGCAGGGACAAGAAAACTCTCCTGCTCAACCTGGTGGAGGAGCTGATGATGGAAGCATGGCTGCTCAAGAAAAAGCAGTTATTCTCCCCCTCCCCACTTTTCCTTTGACTCTAAAACTTTAGCCCAGGAAGTTCTTGAGCTGTGGTACCCCCTTGCCAGCATAATTGTAAGGCTCATAAGCATTGTATTCTAATAAATCACTTCTTATCTATCATTTTGTTTTTTGTTGAATTCTTTCTGTGCTGAGACATAAAGGACTATGGTACCAGAGTTCTTTGGAACCCCTGAAATGACATCAATCAGTTTCACACAGAAACAGCTAGAAAGTGGAAATACCCTGGTAGATGCATAAAAAGGGCAAAGCACACTTGGTAGAATTTTGGCAGGTCAACTGAATTTTTGTTAACTCCTCGGAAGGCTTTCCCACACATGAAGCAAAAAAGCATTTATCCACAACTTTCTGTTTCCTCTTAGAGAAGGGCTGTCTCTGCAGCAAAGCTGCTACTTTCCTCATGCTGAAGTGTTCATCAAGTAAACATTAATGAGAAACTGAGCCTTGGCAGGAAGCCTGCTGCCACCTCAATTTTCCTGGTGACTGGCAAGACAGTGTGAGTCAGTCTACATAGAGGGAGGAGAGCCACTTAGCTGCCTGTTGACAATGACACAGAGCAGCCAGGAAGCTGACGGACCAGAAGTTGAGGAAATTATGCAGGAGTAAAACCCCTGTGCTTTTGGTTCTAGGCCTTGCTCACTAAATTTCCCGGTTAAACCTGCTTTTCACTTTTCAGGTTTTGTTTCTTCCCCACTGAAAATAAACATTGTGACCTGGAGGCCCAAAGCTGG
Source organism: Budorcas taxicolor (assembly GCF_023091745.1). Classification (NCBI taxonomy): domain Eukaryota; kingdom Metazoa; phylum Chordata; class Mammalia; order Artiodactyla; family Bovidae; genus Budorcas; species Budorcas taxicolor. The sequence continues at coordinate 66,982,767 of NC_068916.1, read as the reverse complement.
AACTAGATTAAAAATATCATTTGTTTGGCCTCTTCAGAGTTTTTATATCACTTAAGTCAACACTGGAAAACTGAATTATTTTACATAAAAATCCAATTTTCCAGATTCTCCAGAACAAAGAAAAAGGGGCCACACACAATCTTTTAGAGCTGAATTATTAGCTGCCCGTTTTGAGGGAACATGTGTACTCCAGGCCACTCCTGACTATCACTCCCTACATGGACACTGAGGTTTAATGTCTATGGTCATTTACTACTTTGCTCCTGATATGGTAATGTGTTTTACATAGTAAAGAAATACTTTGTTATGTTTCTAACCAAAGCAGAAGCATGATGTGAGGGGTGGCTGGCCTTAGAGCAGTGTGCTTCACAAAAATCAGATGATATAGATTTTCCTACATGCTTAAAATGCAAATGTGACCTCTGGTTCTCTTAGTAGCACTCCCTGCCTCATCCCAGTGGACAGTTGCTGTGCAGCCCCTGAGCTACATCCAGAGATTGTGGAGAAATGAGGAAGCAATGTAAGAAGGGGCGTATTAGAGCACAGTGCTATTCGGCCTCTTGATACTAAGATCCCTTTAAAAAGAAAAAGAGATTGCTGAAAAAAATACTTCCCTGATTATCTGCTGAGAAGTAGCTGTGTTGAATGCTTAAGTGCTAAATTTTAAGTCAGGTGGCTTTAGTTATGTAAACATGATGGTTAGTTCACCCTTCTGCCTCTTTGTTTCACAATGGAGATAATTAGCAATTCTTACCTCTGAGGGTTCTTATCATGCTTGAATAAAATACCTACTCACATAAAGCACTAAATGCAGCATCTGGCACATAGTAAATGTTCAGTAAGGGTTATTAATATTGCAATTATTGATTGATAAAATGCATAATGACACAAAGCTAGTAGGCACACATTATCACTTTGAATGAATTTATTTTCCATTAATCACAGTGGCATCTGCATGCATATGAAAAATAAGAGTATATATATTTGTCAGACATTATTTATTTAGTCCACCAACAATACTTGGTGCTTAGGGAGTTCTAAGGTGCTTCCTCACTGCCTCCAAGGGCTCTGAGGTCTAAGGTGAAGAGGGAGAGATGTGAGAGGTATGGTCACTGTTGCAATCTAAGACAGAGTTTTATTTTATTTCAGCTCCTTAGCTAGCTGCAATCATCCCTGGGAGGAGAGAAATTGAGGGTGGAGGTGGGAGAGGGACAACGAAGGGAGGGAAAGAAAAAACACATCTTTGGTCAGGTCACAGAACAGGTTTGAGCCTGTCAAGTGAAGATCTCAGATTAGATCAGTGGTTTTCAATCAGTTCTTCCAAGGAGCCCTGTAGTTTCAGGGAAGCCCCCCAGGGACCACTCAGTGACAGGGACCAAGAAGCAGACTGGGTAGGGGGCTTCAGAACCAGCCTTGTTTTAGAGAAAAGCACAGCTTTTATGGAATCTTCTCATAATATTTCACGTGTAAAAAGTATTTCCCAGCTTTCAGTGGTTTCCAAGAACCAGCTGTGCTAGGTCATCTTAAACGCGGTGGTTTTCAAACTTGGCCACACACTGGAATTGCTCCAAGGAACTATAAAGATACTGCTGCAGGGGACTTAGCCCAGATTTAAATGGCCTTGGGTGCAGCCTGGACATCCTTTGGATGTACAAATGCCTGTCCTTTGATTTGGCCTTGAATATGTTAGCCAAGACAAGGTCAAGGTCACCCACAGGTCTACCAACAAAAGAGCCTATGAAGTATAAGCAAGTAAAAAATACAATCCTACAAGGAGCAGAATTTCAAGAAAATTCAGTCTTAAAGAATGCCAGTGATGTTTATTTATTTTCTTAAAGCTTTGATTTCTAATTACTTCCCTTCATGAAGATAGTAATAGAAATGTAAATAAGGTTTGAAAAGAGTTATATATACCAATGTCCACAATAAAAAAAAAAATGCCATTACATCCTAGGTTCCCATGAAGAGTCAATAAGGGAACTGAATGAAGTCCTGCTTTTGGCAGAAAGGAAAAAATTAATTTTTGATTCACTTCACCATAACAGTTCTTTTCCAAGGTTATTTACATAAGACTTTGTGGCAAGTGTGAAACATTTTGGTTCACAGAATGAATAGAAAGTTGTGCTCCAGCCCGGTTTCCAAACAATGTTTGAAACATTTGAAGAGGACAATCTAGCAGATTCTCTGGGGAAAATGAACTGATATGAATACATGTTGAGTTATGTTTACACCAAGTGAGGCTTAACATATTTGAAAAGTGGAGATTTTACCAATTTCCTTCCTCTACATTTGCTAATCAAACCCCACCTAGATCATTTTCTAACTATCTCAGAGAGAAAGATAGCTTCTAATATACTTTTGGTGAATAGTAAAAGAGGAGAAGGAGGCCCATAACATTTCTAATTTTGAAAGCACATATATTAACTGAGCAAAAGGCATTTTGACTGTGTATCCACACAAGCCACAATCTAAGGCAGTGCCTTCCAACAGAAATACTATAGTGAAAGACACCCATTTAAAATTTTCAAGCAGTCAGATGAAAAATGTGAAAGTCACATTAATGACATATTTTAACCTCCAAATTATTACAATTTCTACATGTAATCAATATTTCATGTATTAGAAATAGGTGAATTGCAGTGTGTGAATTTTCTCAATAAATTTATTAAAATTATTAGAGATATTTTACATTCCTTTTTTTAACAAAGTCTTAAAAATCTTCTGTGTATTTTCCACTCACATTGCATCTCAGTTTGGACTTCTCACATACACTTCAAGGGTTGGATGGCTACACGTGGGCAATGGCTCTTGTTCTGATATGTGACTGAAATGATTCACATACACAATGACTTATGCAAAGGAACTCGCACATGCAATAAGGCTAGTCCTCTTTAGCTCGCCTCTCCATCCCTTGATGTTCTCAGCAAACTACATCTGAAACTGTCAGGGCTTTAGCCCTTTCATCTTCTGAGTCACTCATTGGCGGGAAGAGAAAAAAGAAAGCAAGAATTTCTTCTACCTATTCCTCAACCTCTCTCTGTCCCTCCTTCTTTCCATTTATCACCTGTCCCCATTGGGTGCCCTTTATGTACCCAGATTTATATTACTGTATAACTGAACTGTTTATGTTCTTCTCTGTTCTTAGTTTAAATGCAGAGTAATGACATGTTCAATATTTTTCTTTCCACAATATGTTTACCTATTGAAACCAACATATTTTTCTATCCCAGTTATGTTAAGAGCCCTTGAAATACTACAGATTTCAACCACTAGGCCTACATGAAATTAGACTATGTATTAGAGTTTATGAGAGTCCTTCCATCTCTTCATTGTCATGAAGGAAATTTAAAGATCAGCCAGAGTCTTTCAGGACAATAGAGGACAATTGATGACCCATCATTCAAAAAGCAAAACAAGTTCATTATGAAAATAAGCAAAATTTCTGCATGCAACTGCCTTCTCTTTCAAAATCAGAGATTTTAACCAAAAGACTCAAAACAAAGAAAACACCAGTTCAAACACTACCATGAGGAAGCCACAGTCTCCCTCTTATGAAATCTAATATCCTCACAATATGTCATGTTTGCAACAAGCAGTGTTAATTTAATGCCAAATCAATGCCTATTTATTAAGGTCTGAACTACCTACGTGCATGATACTGTATTAGGTACTGATGAGAAACTATCAAACAAGACAAAAATTATCCTGTCAATTGAGGGAAATTATAGTCCAGTGAGATATTATGAGCATAATCTAGTGTTTGATGATTATGACATAGAGGGTCAGGGCACATTGTCTACATATGAAAAGGATGAATCAGCCCAGCAGAAGAGGTTAGCAAAGGTTTCTTATTGCAAAGTTGGGCCTTGAAAGGTGTATAAAAGCTCCCCAAATGAAGACCAAGGACATGGGCAGCAGGGTGGAGAAACATCTGTAGGGTGGGCTAGCACTGGCAAAGTCTAGAGTTGCTGGTATACAGGTTTAGAGGAAACAAAAGGAGTCACAGAAAGAGGGGACAGAAAGAATCAGGTAAAGTGTGGTGACAGGGGAGCAGATCTGAAGACTACAAAGAGCCTCATAAACTAAAGCCTTGGCCTTTTTAAATCTAACAGGAAGTGCAGGGTTGAGACAGAGGAAAGATGCAATTTAGTATGCATTTTAAAGAAGATTCATCTAGCTGCAGAATGGAGAACAGACAAGAAAACAGGGATAATTAGTTGAAGGGCAATTAGGAAGCTAAAGAGGTCCTTGTTCTCAAGGTCTAGTCTTGGGAGGTCAGCTGGCTCCCAAGTGAATGGCACCTGCCAATACATCTCATTTAGTCCACAGGCCATGCTGATAATTAAGCAACTGCATATACAAATCTGCATTTCCAGCACCTCATGAAAGACAACCTTGGACACTACAGGCTCACTTAGATATCCTCAACAACCCGCTAGAGCTGAGTAGTGCTAGCCTCCTTCAGGAGAGCCTGGGCCCTCCCACTCCTCAAGAGCTCCAATTAGCCACGTCACCTTAGTTCTGGCCCCTTCTCTAAGCCCCTTTAGAATCTGTAGTGTTTGACCTTCACTGGAGAGCCATCTAGTCATCAAACCCAACATGAGGAAGAGTTAAAGGGCCTGTGCTCCAAGATGAAACTAGTGAGCAGGTCATCCCCTGGACTGTCCGAGACTGGGAAGGGAGAGTCAAGAAACCATGCCTACCTCTGACATTCCAAGATAAGCTGAAAAGCTTGATTCCAGGATGATACAAAAAGCACCTGCAGAGTACCATCCAAAACATAATTCAGTGTGTTTATCAGAATATATGCTAAGTTTAACTCAAAAGACCATGGTTCAGTTATATCAACAGGAGTCAATTTAATCTACTTCAAATAAAGACCCTTAGTTGGGGGGTGGGAGAGATTGGGGGGGAGAGGACAATATATACCACTTAGACATATAAATATATAATGCTAAACAGCTGCTAGGAGTATTCAGCTTCTTCTTTTGATTGGACCGAAGTTTTTAGACTCTTGAGGCTGGCTAGAAGCTCTATGGAGAAGGCAATGGCACCCCAATCCAGTACTCTTGCCTGGAAAATCCCATGGACAGAGGAGCCTGGTGGGCTGCCATCTGTGGGGTCGCACAGAGTCGGACACGACTGAAGCGACTCAGCAGCAGCAGCAGCAGCAGCAGCAGCAGCAGCAGAAGCTCTAAGTATTCTTTGAGACAAGACAAGTCAAAAGTCATTTCTGTTTCCAAGTACAATGTTTTCATAGGTTGTGTTTGGAGAGGGATCATTGCTAACAGCAGGGGAAAAAAATACGATTAAGGGGTTTTAAGAAAGTTAAAGTGGCCCTATTCCTTAGCCCCAAGTATGAAATAAACAGGAGAAGAGTTTATTTGGTATTAAGACAAAAAGCTTTACAAAGATCTAAGAATGAGGTGGGGCTACAATAAATCATTTAGCCTGGCAGTACTTCTGTGTGAATTCTACTTCCTTTAAGATATGAATATAACTACAGTAAAAGACAAGAGAATTTCTCCTGGCTATTTACTGAGACAACTTACAAATTGCCGCATCAACAGATTCTGTAGGAGATTTTCTAGCTAATCATTTACTGATCATTCCTCTTCTGTGTTCTTATTTCTGATTTCTTTTCACTGCATTATAAAGATCAGTTCAGCTCAGTTGTTCAGTGGTGTCCGACTCTTTGCAACCCCAAGGCTGCAGCATGCCAGGCTTCCCTGTCCATCACCAGCTCCCAGAGCTTATTCGAACTCATGTCCATTGAGTCAGCAATGCCATCCAACCATTTCATCCTCTGTCGTCCCCTTCTCCTCCTGCCTCAATCTTTCCCAGCACCAGGGTCTTTTCCAATGAGCCAGTTCTTCACATCAGGTGGCCAGAAGTGCTGGAGTTTCAGCTTCAGCTTCAGATCTTCCAATGTTTGTTCAGGACTGATTTACTTTAGGGTTGACAGGTTGGATCTTGCAATCCAAGGGTCTATCAAGAGTCTTCTCCAACACCCCAATTCAAAAGCATCAATTCTTTGGCGCTCAGCTTTCTTTATAGTCAAACTCTCACATCCATACATGACTACTGGAAAAACCATAGCTCTGACTAGATAGGCCTTTGTTGCCAAAGTAATGTCTCTGCTTTTTAATATGCTGTCTAGTTTGGTCATAACTTTTCTTACAGGGGGCAAGCATCTTTCAATTTCACAGCTGCAGTCACTATCTACAGTTATTTTGAAGCCAAAAGAATAGTCAGCCACTGTTTCCACTGTTTCCTCATTTATTTCCCATGAAGTGATGGGACCAGATGCTCTGATCTTAGTTTGCTGAATGTTGAGTTTCAAGCCAACATTTTCACTCGCTTCTTTCACTTACATCAAGATGTTCTTTAGTTCTTCTTTGCTTTCTGCCATAAGGGTGGTGTCATCTGCATATCTCAGTTATTGATATTTCTCCTGGCAATCTTGATTCCAGATGGTGCTGCATCCACCCCAGCATTTCTCATGATGTACTCTGCATATAAGTTAAATAAGCAGGTTGATGATATACAGCCTTGACGTACTCCTTTCCTGATATGGAACCAGTCTGTTTTTCCATGTCCAGTTCTAACTGTTGCTTCTTGACCTGCATACTGGTTTCTCAGGAGGCGGGTGAGGTGGACTCTGGTATTTTCGTCCCTTTAAAAATTTTCCACAGTTTGTTGTAATCCACACAGTCAAAGGCTTTGGCATAGTCTATAAAGCAGAAAGAGGAATTTTTCTGGAATTCTCTTGCTTTTCCATAATCCAGTGGATGTTGGCAATTTTTATCTCTGGCTCCTCTGCATTTGCTAAATCCAGTTGGAGCATCTGGAAGTTCACAGTTCATGTACTATTGAAGCCTGGCTTGAAGAATTTTGAGCATTACTTTGCTAGCATGTGAGATGAGTGCATTTGTGCAGTAGTTTGAACATTCTTTGGCATTACCTTGCTTCACGATTAGAAGCAAAACTGACCTTTTCCTGTCCTGTAACCACTGCTATGCTTTCCATATTTGCTGGAATACTGAGCGTAATACTTTCACAGAATCATCTTTTAGGATTTGTAATAGCTCACTTGGAATTTCATCACCTCCACCAGTTTTGTTTGTTGTGATGCTTCCTAAGGCCCACTTGACTTTGCATTCCAGGATGTCTGGCTCTAGGTGAGTGATCACACCATTGTGGTTATCTGGGTCATGAAGATCATTTTTGTATAGTTCTTCTGTGTATTCTTGCCACCTCTTCTTAATATCTTCTGCTTCTGTTAGGTCTATACCATTTTTGAAGCCAATAACGTTTCAGAGTTACATCATTAATTCAACAAATAGCTTGAAAATTTTTTATGAAAAAGGTCAGTGTAGAGAAAGCTTGCTTTCTGCTGGAGGATGGAAGAAATCAAGGAACCACAGACATAATGTTGGTATCGCTATGACAGAGTATATTATGGACACACAGACAAGGGGAGAGAAAAATCAGATGGTGAGAAGGTCAGGGAAGCTTTCATGAGGTACTATTTGGGATTTTTAATAAAGAGAAGTTACCTAAAACTTGGCAATCTAGAGACTAAAAGGTACCGTTTCAAAAGTTAAACGTGGACCTTGTTGAACAAGCTCACCCAAGGATTATTTAACACTCTAGGGGAATCCGCCAGTGTTTGCCTTCACTATTTTTATAGTTCACTAGAGCTCAGACTTTGAGAATCTACTTGTTAACATGCAGAGTTATAACCTGGAGGAAAGATACTTTGAAGATTACAATTCGATTTCTCTGTAGGATGAATCCCTTTGTCCTAAATTCAAATTCATTCCCAACACCTTTCATGGTAGACTACACAGACACTCTTTCTTTAAATACTTATTGACCTAGCTTTTCTAGCTTTTATTCTCATTCACTAATGAGCTCAATGAAACCTCTGACATACTTTCATTACATATTTGAATAAGGATCATGCTTATAATTTTTTGAAGAGTATTTTTGTCAATACTTATAGACAAAATGAGTCTGTAAGGATCAGAAGTGATCTCTCTGGAGGCCAGGGTGGATTCCTTTTCTTTTTTTTTCAGTTGAAATATAGTTGATTTACAATATCATTAGTTTCAGGTGTATAATGCATGCACACACACACACACACACACACACACTTTCTTGTACAGATTCTTTTTCCTTATAGGCTATTACAGGATATTGAGTATAGTTTCCTATGCTTCTTTTAAATTTTTTTCCCCCAGAAAAACACAAGAACAGAGCAAAAACCAAAATAATCCTGAAACACAACAGTTCACTTTTCCACTCTTTTCATCTGGGCTTCCAGAAGCGATCCACCATACTTCATGGCCTCTGTGGTTAATTCTCAGTAACTCTCCTCTTGAGGCTTGTATCCCTCTCATAGTTTAACCTTTTAGGATACTATCTGTTAACTCTATGAAATGCAAGCATTTTACTTACTTTTCCTTCTCCCAACTTAATTTTATTCTTCTATGGTCATATTCATAAATTTAAGTAAAATTTGGAGGGGTAGTCCCAAGATAGCAGAGGAATAGGACAGAGAGACTGCTTTCTCCCCTAAAATCATCAAAAGATCATCTGAATGTTGAGCAACTTCCACAAAACAACTTCTGAATGCTGGCAGAAGACACCAGGCACCCAGAAAGGCAGCCCATTCTCTTCAAAAGGAGGCAGGACAAAATATAAAAGACAAAAAGAGAGACACAAGAGTTAGGGACTGAGACCCATCCTATGGAGGGAGTTGTGAAGGAGGAGCAATTTCCACATAGTAAGAAACCTTCTCACAGGCGGGCCTGTGGGGAGTTTTGCAATCTCGGAGGGCAACATAACCAGGAGAAAAAACAAAAAACACACAGACTACGCACCTAACTATGACTGCCAGCGGAGAAGTAGCCCAGATGCTCATGTCCGCCACCAGCAAGTGGGGACTGGACAGGGAGGTGAAGGTTGCCTAATAGGTGCTTAGCGTAAGGAGCAAACCTGAATGCTGGAGGACAACCTGAGGGAGCTAAAGTGAGATAGCAACCCAAACTGTGGGATCGTTAGAGAGAAAAAAACAAAACAAAACAGAACTTTCCTGTGGAAGGCTCTAAGGTGCAGCCCAGCCTGCTCACAGAACAAAGAATTGAGCGAATACCAAAGGAGAGCTAGCCTGCTGCATGCAGGCCCCTCCCCCTCCAAGAGGCAGAGAGGCAGGTGGGTGACAGCCAGAGCCGGAAGGCAAGGGGCTGCTGCAATCTCAGTCACAAGAGACTGGCATCCTCCACCAAACTTTGAACAGGCTCCAAGTTGCTAACCAATTTTCCTGGGATGCTGGACAGTTGACATCTGCCAAGAGGGTTGCAGCCTGAGATCATCTCCCCAGAGGAGACACACAGCATACCTGAGACAGTGTTCTCATGGTGTACCAAGAATACCAAGCGGCCAGAACCAGGGAGGTGATTAAGATACAGGGCCCACCTGGGACAGTACACTCACCAAGTACCTGGTCGCTTAAGCTGCTTGGACCTGGGAAGGGCACAAAACACAGGCCCAGTCAAGTCTGTGCCCTTGCAGAGTACCCAAGAACCTGAGCGGCTTAGGCCTTGGAAGTATACAAAATGCAGGGCCCGCTTTGGATAGTGCCCCTGCAAAACACCCTGGAGCCTAAGCAGTGTAGACCCAGGAAGCACACACCACCTTGAGCTGGGGCAAACCCAGTGTGGTCCATACACTGCGAGCACTCCCCACACGTCAGCAATATTTGTTTGCAGTGTCCCTCCCTCCCCACAACACAACTGAACAAGTGAGCCTAAATAAGTGACCACCTTTGCCCCCTTGTGTTAGGGTGGAAATTAGACATTGAAGAGACTTGCAAACAGAGGAAGCCAAAATAAACAAAGAAGAGGAAACCGATCTGGAAGTGACAGGAACATCAGATTAAAACCCTGTTGTTAACATTGATTAAGCATTGCAGGGGGCCTATAGACTTTGAGAACAAGAACAGACAGTAACAAGAACTATCTGAAATTGAACTGACCCCATACTGCCCACAACAGTGCCAGAGAAATTTCTAGATATACTATTTATTATTACTTTTTGATCTTTTTTTTCAAATTGAAGTTCTTTATTACTCCTTTAATTTTCATTTTTATAACCTACTATTACTTTGCAAAAAAAGACCCTATTTTTAAAGCAAATTTCATAGATATATTTTTTATAATTTTTGTGATTGATTTTGCTTTGTATTTTTAATATTGTATTTTTGAGAATCTAACCTCTACTCTAGATTTTTAATCTTTGCTTTTTGGTATTTGTTATCAATTTTGCACCTTTAAGAATCTAATCTTCAATATCCATTTTCACTTAGGGTTGTGATTACTGGCTTGATTGCTCTCTCCTTTTGACTCTCCCTTTTCTCCTCCAGGTCACTTCTATCTCCACCCTCCCTCTTCTTTTCTCTATTTAACTCTGTGAATCTCTCTGGGTGTTCCAGGCTGTGGAGAACACTTAGGGAACTGCTTACTGGGTAGATTGGTCTCTCCCTTTGGACTGCCCCTCTTCTCCTCCTCACCACTCTATCTCCCTCCTCCCTCTTCTCTTCTCCATGTAACTCTGAGAACCTCTTTAGGTGTCCCTCAATGTGGAGAATTGTTTCACCATTAACCTAGATGCTTTATCATCTGTCCTGTATGGATGGAGAAGTCTTGAGGCTACTGTAAGAATAAGACTGAAAGGCAGAGGCAGGAGGCTTAAGTCCAAAACTTGACAACATCAGAGAACTCCTGATTCCAGGGAACATAGATAGACAAGAGCTCACCCAAAGTCTATGTTCTTACACTGAAACCAAGCTCCACACAAGAGCCAACAAGTTCCAGAGCAAGACACACCACAGTAATTTTCCAGCAAAGCAGAAACACAGCCCTGAAAATTAAAAGACAGACTTCCCAAATCCATGTCAAATCCATAGACACCCCAAAACTCACTACTGGACACTGTTGCACTTCAGAGAAAAGAGATTCATTTCCAACTCCCAGAACACAGACACAAGTTCTGCTGACCAGGAAACCTTGACAAACCAATAGTCCAACCCCACCCATAGGAAGCAGGCTCCACAATAAAGAGGCAACCCAAACACAGAAAGGGCACCCCAAACACAGCAATCTAAACAAAATGAAAAGGCAGAGAAATATTCAGCAGGTAAAGGAACATGATAAATTCCCACCAAACTAAACAAAAGAGGAGGAGATAGGGAGTATACCTGAAAAAAAGAATTCAGAATAATGATAGTAAAAATGATCCAAAATCTTGAAAACACAATGGAGTTACAGCTAAATAGACTAGAGACAAGGACTGAGAAGATGAAAGAAATGTTTCACAAGGATAAAAAGAAATAAAGAAGAGTCAATCAATAATGAATAATGCAATAACTGAGATCCAAAGCAGTCTGGAGGGAACCAACAGTAGAATAACTGAGGCAGAAGATAGGATAAGTGAGGTGGGAGACAGAATGGTGGAAATAAATGAAGCAGAAAGGAAAAAAGAAAAAAGAATTAAAAGAAATGAGGACAACCACAGAGACCTCTGGGACAATGTTAAACATCCCAACATTCAAATCATAGGAGTTCCAGAGGAAGAAGACAAAAAGAAAGGCCACGAGAAAATTCTTGAGTACATAACAGTTGAAAACTTCCCTAAAATGGGGAAGGAAGTAGCCACCCAAGTCCAAGAAACCCAGAGAGTCCCAAAGGATAAACCCAAGGCAAAACACCCCAGAACACATATTAATCAAACTAATGAAGATCAAACACAAAGAGCAAATATTAAACGTAGCAAGGGAAAAGCAACAGATAACACAAAAGGGGATCCCCAGAAGGATATCAGCTGATCTTTCAATATAAACTATTCAGGCCAGAAGGGAATGGCAGGACATACTTAAAGTGATGAAAGAGAAAAACCTATAGCCCAGATTACTGTTCCCAGCAAGGACCGCATTCAACTATGAAGGAGAAATCAAAAGCTTTACAGACAAGCAGAAGCTGAAAGAATTCAGTACCACCAAACCAGCTCTTCAACAAATGCTAAAGGATCTTCTCTAGACAGGAAACACAGAAGAGGTTTATAAACTACTACTATAAATCCAAAACAACAAAGTAAATGGCAACAAGATCCTATTTATCAATAATTACCTTAAATGTAAATGGGTTGTATGCCCCAACCAAAAGACAAAGACTGGTTGAATGGATACAAAAGCAAGACCTCTATATATGCTGTCTACAAGAGACTCACATCAAACTAAGGGACACATACAGACTGAAAGTGAAGTGCTGGAAAAAGATATTTCATGCAAATGGAGACCAAAAGAAAGCATGAGTAGCAATACTCATATAAAATAGACTTTGAAATAAAGGCCATGAAAAGAGACAAAGAATGACACTATATAATGATCAAAGGACAATCCAAGAAGAGGATATAACAATTATAAATATGTATGTGCCCAACATAGGAGCACCTCAATATGTAAGGCAAATGCTAACAAGTAAGAAAGGAGAAAATAACAGTAACACAATAACAGTCGGAGAATTTAATAGCCCACTCACACCTATGGATAGATCAACCAAACAGAAAATTAGCAAAGAAACACAGGCTTTAAATGATACAATGGACCAGTTAGACCTAATTGATATCTATAGAATATTTCACCCCAAAACAATGAATTTCACCTTTTTCTCAAGTGCACATGGAACATTCTCCAGGATAGATCACATCCTGAGCCATAAATCTAGTTTTGGTAAATTCAAAAAAAAAAAAAAAATTGAAACCATTTAAAGCATCTTTTCTGATCACAATGCAGTAAGATTAGATGCCAAATACAGGGAAAAAAAAAAAAAACTATTACAAATATAGATATATGGAGGCTAAACAGCAAGCTTCTGAATAACCAACAAATCACAGAAGAAATAAAAAAGTGAATAAAAACAAGAAAATGAAAACACAACACCCAAAACCTATGGGATACAGTAAAAGCAGTGCGAAGGGGGAGGTTCATAGCAATACAAGCTTACCTCAAGAAATAAGAGAAAAATCCAAAAAATAACCTAACTTTACACCTAAGTCAACTAGAAAAAGAAGAAATGAAGAACCCCAGGGTTAGTAGAAGAAAAGAAATCATAAAAATTAGAGCAGAAATAAATGAAAAATAAATAAAAGAGACAACAAAAATCAACAAAACTAAAAGCTGGTTCTTTGAGAAGATAAATAAAACAGACAAACCATTAGCCAGACTCATCATGAAAAAAAGGGAGAAGAATCAAATCAACAAAATTAGAAATGAAAATGGAGAAATCACAACAGACAACACAGAAATACAAAGAATCATAAGAGACTACTATCAGCAACTATATACCAATAAAATGGACAACTTGGAAGAAATGGACAAATTCTTAGAAAAGTACAACTTTCCAAAACTGAACCAGGAAGAAATAGAAAATCTTACCAGACCCATCACAAGCACAGAGATCAAAACTGTAATCAAAAATCTTCCAACAAACAAAAGCCCAGGATCAGAAGCCTTCACAGGTGAATTCTACCAAAAATTTAAAGAGCAAACACTTATCCTACTCAGACTCTTCCAGAAAATTGCAGAGGAAGGTAAACTCCTATACTCATTCTATGAGGCCAGCATCACCCTAACACCAAGACTAGACAAAGATGCCATCAGTAAAGAAAACTACAGGCCAATATCACTGATGAACATAGATACAAAAATTCTCAACAAAATTCTAGCAAACAGAATCCAACAACATATTAAAAAGATCATACATCATGACCAAGTGGGCTTTATCCCAGGGATGCAAGGATTCTTCAGTATTCACAAATCAATCAATGTGATGCACCACACTAACAAATTAAAAGATAAAAACCATATGATTATCTCAATAGATGCAGAGAAAGCCTTTGACAAAATTCAATGCACCAATTTATGGTTAAAAACTCTCCCAAAAGCAGGCATAGAAGGAACATATATCAACATAATAAAAGGCATATATGATAAACCCACAGTAAACATCATCATCAATGGCAAATATTGAAAGCATGTACCCTAAAGTCAGGAACAAGACAAGGATGCTCACTCTCACCACTACTATTCAACATAGTTTTGGAAGTTTTAGCCACAGCAATCGGAGAAGAAAAAGAAATAAAGGAATCCTGATTGGAAAAGAAGCAAAACTCTGACTGTTTGCAGTTGACATGATCCTCTACATAGAAAAGCTCAAAGACACCACCAGAAAATTACTAGGGCTAATCAATGAATATAGTAAACTTGCAGGATATAAAATTCACACAGAAATCCCTTGCATTAATATACATTAACAATGAGAAAACAGAAAGAAAAATTAAGGAAATAATCCCATTCACCATTGTGACACAAAGAATAAAATAGGAATAAATTTACCTCAGAAAACAAAAGACCTATATATAGAAAACTACAAAACACTGATGAAAGAAATCAAAGATAACACAAATAGATAAATATATATAGCATGTTCTCAGATTGGAAGACGCAATATAGTGAAAATGTGTATACTACCCAAAGCAATCTATAGATTCAATGCAATCCCTATCAAGCTACCAACGGTATTTTTCACAGAACTAGAACAAATAATTCCACAATTTGTACAGAAATTTAAAAAAGTCTTGAATAGCCAAAGCAATCTTGAGAAAGAAGAATGGAACTGCAGGAATAGTCCTGCCTGACTTCAGACTATACTACAAAGCTACAGTCATCAAGACAGTATAGTGCTGGCACAAAGACAGAAATATAGATTAATGAAACACAATAGAAAGTCCAGAGATAAATCTACGTACCTATGGACACATTATCTTTGACAAAAGAGGCAGAAATATACAATGGAGAAAAGACAATCTCTTTAACAAGTGGTTGTGGGAAAACTGGTCAACCATCTGTAAAAGAATGAAACTAGAACACTTTCTAACAACATACACAAAAATAAACTCAAAATGGATTAAAGATCTAAATGTAGGACCAAAAGCTATATAACTCCTAGAGGGAAACATTGGCAGAACATTCTCTGACATAAATCACAGAACGATTCTCTATGACCCACCTCCCAGAGTAACGGAAATAAACCAAAAATAAACAACTGGGACCTAAAGCAAAAGCTTTTGCATAATGAAGGAAACTATAAGCAAGGTGAAAAGATGGCCTTCAGAATGGGAGAAATTAACAGCAAACAAAGCAAATGATAAAGAATTAATCTCAAAAATATACAAGAAGTTCATGCAGCTCAATACCAGAAACAAAAAAATGACCCAATCAAAAAATGGGCCAAAGAACTAAACAGATATTTCTCTGAAGAAGACATACAGATGGAGAACAGACACATGAAAAGATGCTCAACATCACTCATTATCAGAGAAATACAAATGGAACCACAATGAGGTACCATCTCACACTGGTCAGAATGGCTGCTATCAAAAACTGTACAAACAATAAATGCTGGAGAGGGTTTGGAGAAAAGGGAACCCTCCTTACACTATTGATGGGAATGCAAAATAGTACAGCCACTATGGAGAACAGTGTGGAGATTTCTTAAAAAACTGGAAATAGAACTTTCATATGACCCAGCAATCCCACTGCTGGGCATACACACAGAGGAAACCAGAACTGAAAGAGATGTGCACCCCAGTGTTCATTGCAGCATTGTTTATAGTAGCTAGGACATGGAAGAAACCTAGATGTCCATCGGCAGACAAATGAATAAGAAAGTTGTGATACATATACACAATGAAGTATTGCTCAGATATTAAAAAGAACACATCTGAGGTGGATGAAACTGGAGCCTATTAGACTGAACTAAGTCAGACAGAAAAACACCAATACATTATATAAACGCATATACATGGAATTTAGAAAGATGCTAACAACAATCCTATCTGTGAGACAGCAAAAGAGACACAGATATAAAGAACAGACTTTTGGATCCTGTGCAGAAGGAGAGGGTGGGATAATTTGAGGGAACAGCACTGAAACATGTATATTACCAAATGTGAAATAGATGACCAGTCCAAGTTTGGTTCATGAAGCAGGGCACTCAAAGCTGGTGCACTGCGACAACCCAGAGGGATGCGATGGGGAGGGAGGTGGGAGTGGGGTTCGGGATGCGGGACACATGTATACCTGTGGGTGATTCATGTCAACGTATGGCAAAAACCACCACAATACTGTAAAGTAATTAGCCTCCGGGTAAAATAAATTGATTTTGAAAAATAAATTAATTTAAGTAAAAACATCTAAAACTTTGTCACGTTTCATTAATTTCATGTGGGAAAATCTTACCTTTCCATTTTGTTAAAGATATTCATGAAGTCACCTTTATTTCAGCTTTGACTCTAAACCTAACATTGGCTGTCAACCTTGCCCTTACTTTCATTGTCAAGGTTTATAACATATGGTTAACTTGCTGGTGTGCTTGCTTTATAGGCAGATCCTAAAGTTCGAAAAGAGATTATTACGACTATATAAATTGTTCATTGGACAGTCAGGTAGTATACTAAAATGGCATTTATTTCTCTTCAGATTTAATGTCATAACTCTTAAACCACAAAAGTCAAATTCTTTTTGTTGTTGTTCTTGTTATGCTTTTGATTTGGACTGTGATTTCCTAATACACTTTTTGTTGTTGTTTTTGCTGAGTTTGTGGTTTGAATCGTCTTTCTTCTTTTCTTTGAAGACAACAGACATGGTTTCTTCACATCCCATCCCTCAGCTCATTGGCAAATATTTCCTACTTGAAGGTATCTTCCTAGAATTCCTGGACTTCTTCAATTTTGACCAAAAGCTTTCTAAACCTGCACAACTGTCATGTGTGACTTTTTGGAGAGACTCTTCATTGGCCTCACCATTTCTTGGAACCTTTACTAATTGTTTCTATAATTTCATTCTTAATTTTCAGGAATATACTCAGAAAGGGTACATGAAAGATTCCAATATCTTGATGTTTTAAAATATTGTTTTCACTTACCTTTTGGCTTAGAACTGAATTCTAGGCTCAAAATAGTTTTTACCTGAGAAAACACAAGAAACTGTTCAATTAACTTAATGATTCTAACGTTGATAAAAAGTTTGATTAAGACAAAAATTTTGTAACAGGTTTCCTTTTCTCCCTGTTCTAGAAGCGTTTGAGACTATTCTCAGAATTCTGAAACTTGAAGCTGACACATCAGGAATATTTATTTACTTCCCATTTTGTCACTTGGCTTGTGAAATATAAATTCAACCAATTGTCTCTCTACGATATGACTTTTACATTTCTTTAATAGTAAAATACTCCCAATGCATCAAATTTATCTGTCATCTCTGGAGATCTTTTTAATGAGATGAAGGATTCCTACACTGTTCTATATTTGGCTTCTTATTACTACTAGATTTCTTTTTTCTATGTCCTATTAGATCTATACTTTATTTTCAAATTTTCATTAACAAAAAATACTGAATTTACAAGAGATATTTCTTATTATCTAAGTGTTCCTTCTTTATCCTGTTCTGTACTTGTCTTATGGGTGGATTATCTTTTTAACTATTAACAAGGATACTCATGAGAGAATTTTAAATATATTCTTCTGTCCTTCATATTATCTAGCTTGGTAGTGATTTCACATCATTATTAATATTTGTCTTTTTTTCATAACTATGTGTTTTTCTCCTGTTCAACTGGTTTTCTTTAATAAATCAGATGGTTATTTTTTATTTAAAACTGGAGGAGTGAAAGTTTCACTTATGGTTAGAGTGCAAAAGAATATAAACAAATGTCATTGATATTTACCCTGAAAGAAATTAAAATTTATTTTCACACAAAGATTTGTTCACAAATGCTTACAACAGCACGGTTTTTAATATTCCCAAACCGAAAACAGCAAAGATGTCCATCAAAAGGAGAATGAACAAAAAATTATGATAAGTTCACACACTGATACTTTAGGACAATAATGAGCAATCTATTACTATACACAAGAACATGGATATATCTCAAGACTATCATTATGCATGAAGCAGTCAGAGAAAATAGAACACATCCTGCAGGACCATCTATCAGAAATAGTAACAGAGGAAGGACACTACTTAAAATTAGGGTCACAAGGCTTTCTACATCACTATAGGAAGGGTTCCAAACTTTTAATCCAGAGATGGAGTTATGTGAATCCAAATACTGATACATCCTCAAATGGTACCTAGACCATGTATATGTACTTGTGGAAATCCTTTTCTGGGAAGAAATTATGTGCTTTCATTATAGAAACTGATAGAAGAAAGATGTCAAAAAATTAGTGACCACAACAAATGGATTCTACTTGTTTCTGGGGAATGGAGCTTTTACCAACTGTATTATGGTTTTAAATCAATTTTCCATCAGACTTTTCTGTATAATTTGTTAGACCAAAAATAATTACATTAAAATATTGTTCAGAGATAAGATACCACCTGTCAGACACGCAATCTAGATATCTTTACCACTAAACCTAGCCTTCTTGGACTCTAGTTTGAAAATTATCTATTAAAAGTAGTGTTTTAAAACCTGGAAAATTTCCAGGCTTTAACATTAATAGTATTTTCAAACTATAGAAACAGCTCTTCAGTCATCTTATATTTGCTAAAATGTTGCAGAAGTGCTTCTTAACTTAAGTCTTAAGGGATCAAGTCTGGTAGCTTGTTAAACTTTCCCAGAATTCTAATACTAGATCCATAATTTCTTAAGGAAGGACTCAAGTTTCAGAAATAAGGAAGGTAAGGGATATGTATTTGTTCTAAAAGCAATCAGGTCCTGACCTTGGAAAGAGTAACTGGAAGCTCTGGAAAAAAATCTTCCAGTCCAGAAATGGCAAGTGAGTTTTATCTTCCATGCTAAAATCAACTAATGTCAATATTCAATTATTTTCAAATAACATAGAAAGTCCAATAGAAAATTGATTTATACTCATAACACACCTGGTAAGAGCAGACTTTATTTCTGGGTTCCAAAATCACTGCAGATGGTGAATGCAGCCATGAAATTAAAAGATGCTTACTCCTTGGAAAGAAGGTTATGACCAACCTAGATAGCATATTAAAACGCAGAGACAGTACTTTGCCAACAAAGGTTCATCTAGTCAAGGCTATGGTTTTCCAGTAGTCACGTATGGATCCGAGAGTTGAACTATAAAGAAAGCTGAGTGCCGAAAAATTGATGCTTTTGAACTGTGGTGTTGGAGAAGACTCTTGAGAGTCCCTTGGACTGCAAGGAGATCCAACCAGTCCATCCTAAAGGAGATCAATCCTGGGTGTTCATTGGAAGGACTGATGCTGAAGCTGAAACTCCAATACTTTGGCCACATGATGTGAAGAGCTGACTCATTTGAAAAGACCCTGATGCTGGGAAAGATTGAAGGCAGGAGGAGAAGGGGATGACAGAGGATGAGATGGTTGGATGGCATCATCGACTCAATGGACATGAGTTTGGGGAAACTCTGGGAGTTGGTGACGGACAGGGAAGCCTGGCATGCTGCAGTGCATTGGGTCACAAAGAGTTGGACACAACTGAGAGACTGAACTGAACTGAAGAGCTCCCATTTCCAGAAAAAGAAAGATAATCCATTATTACAGTCATTAATTTTCTGACATCTTTTTTCAATCACATGGCATCTCTGGAGTGATGTGTTGGGAAGATTCTAAGATTCCTAAACTGGGATTAACTAGTGATGTCTGCCAAGGGCACAGGAAAGGGGGGAGGTAGCATATGTGCTAGATGAGTGCTAACCTTGCCTAGTCAGGGTCATGAGGACTTAAAAGAGGCTGCAAAGCACAGTGATACACAGGAGAAAAAAAGATAATAAGAATAGGCACTGTAGCCAGGAGGAGAATAAGGATTTATCTCTAAAATAATTATATAAACATCAGGATAAGCAAATAAAATTCAAAATAAAAAATGATCACCAAAATAAAAGAACTTAAAAATCCAAAATGAACTAATTAACCAGGGGAAAAACGAACTATTTCTAAATTAAATCCATTCTGCAATACATTTAAGCACAGTTTTGCCATTCCAGTGTCTGCTGAGGACCTACTGTGTTCCAGGAAGAACTGAGAAATAGAAGATATAGTCAAGAAAAAAAAAATGTCTTTTTTTTTTTTTTGGTGACACCACAGCACATGTGGCATCTTAGTTTCTGACTTAGTTCCTTAGTTCCTTTCAGTGCACCCTGCATTGAAAGCACAGAATCATAACCACTGGATGAACAGGGAAGTCCCCAAGAAAGTCTGTCCTGAACATCTCACTTTCCACTGATGGAGACTGACTTACAGACCCAGTCAGTTTAATATAATAATATATATAAACATATATATAAATGTTAATTAATATATATTAGTAATATAATTATAATATATAATATAATAATAATGCTAATCAATATATAATATATATTATAATAACCTCTCTTCACAGTAAGAGTTACAATCAGGTTTGAAAAAAAATGCAGTGAAGTCAAAAGAGAAGAAATGACATTGGCTCAAGAGAGTCTCTGAAGCTTTCAATGAATTGGATCTTGAAAGATGAAGGAGTTTTCATGAATGTGCAGAGGTGCAGTGGGTAGGAAATGGCAAAACAACCAGCAGGAGCAAATTAGTGGTGACTTAGGAAAACATGGCATATTTTTTTGGAAAAATGGAGAGGGTCACCATAGCCGGTGGAGAGGCTGAGTTTGGGGAGAGGAGAGGGAAATTGGCAAAGAGATAATATAAAAAAGCAGGATGGAATAGGAGCAGGATGGATTGGGAAAGCCTGGACAGTTTTTGAGGGTGGTACAGTTTTCAAATTCCATGTTGATCCTCACAATAAATATCATGGAAAAACTCGACAAAACTTTTTGGCCAACCCACTATATAGGAAGGGAATGTACCAACTCTGCAATCCAGACTAAATCTGAGGAAGTTGCTAGTGTGAACATCGGAAAGTGTCATGAAAAAGAAATGGCAGAGTAGGGCAGTGAGGGGACAGGTTTGGCAGCAAAGCAAAGAGGAAGCGATGCGCAAGTTGAAGAGAACACCTTTCTGAGATCACTTGTTGATAAGAATTTGCAGAGGATAGACATTTAACTCATGTTAGATTTGCATCATGAAAATGACATACATCAAATTGCAGGAAAAGTTCAAATAGCCATTTTGTCATCTCTGGTGGTGGTGGTAACGGGTTGAGGAGGAGGGTATTTTAACCTGGCTAATAAGACCTACATCTGTACAAGATTGGAACACAGCAACAACTCAAATTCTGTAGTTTTAAAGGCCTTGGGTAAGATTCAACTCAAGTAAACAGACTGCAAAATGTCATACTCAAGGGGAGAAACACAAATCTTCTTTTCAGTAACTGTCAAAAGGAGCCTATTCCTAAAGTGGTAGTTGTTTGAGTTAGAAAAAAATCAGAGCAAAAAGGGATGCTGCCACCTTCAGAAGCATTAAAATCATCAAAGAACATTAAAGCAGGTATCCTTCAGGGCAGGGTAAAAAGTTTGTTGAATAGAGTTGGGCTCATTACAGGCATTTTAAGAGTCCAACCCAAAGAAAGTTTCTTATCCTACCAGTGTGGTTTTAAGAAAATTACTTGACTTCTCTGCACCTCAGTTTCCTCATCTGTAAATGAGATAGTCTCTTAAGAGCCAGTATTGGAGGTAGAAATAAAAAAAAGAGATCTCTCAAATATATAGAGGGAACAATCAGATAATATCCCAAGTAAGGCTTTCTGAATGGTATTCTGAAATCTCATGGTAGTTAAGTGCTAAAAGTCAACAAGTAGAGTTATACAGAATTTTTATAATTTCTTTAGCTCAACCTCTTTGAATCATCATGTTCTATGTTTCAGTTGATCCTTACAGGTAATTGTCAAACATGTTCAGAAAATGTTGCTATGTCAACATTAATTATCAGCTTATTTGAAATTAAATACAGCACTATTTGCTGAAATCTAGGCTTATTTGACCCAAACTCCCATTTTGCATACAAGGAAATTGAAATCCAAGAGAGGACAAGTATCATGCAGATAATAAGCAGCGAACCTGGCACAGCCCCTAGCTCACAACAGATGCTCACCATACATTGGCTGAATAAAGAAATAAACCAAGCCGTCTGTGAGAAGAGACACACTGGATTCCCCAGCAAGAGTCTTCTCTTTTCACAAAGCAGCTTTGCTGATGCTTTCATGTTTGACACTAAGATATTTATTATCTAAGTTGCAATTTCAATGCATGATGAATTTCAGGGTAAATTCAGTGAAGGCTGTGGAAAACCATAAGAAAAGAGCCATCCTAAGACTTGATAAGTCAGCCACTGTTCTGCTGATATGCTAGGAGGCCCAGAAAATACAAAAAACATCATTTCCATATCCAAAGGAAATGGATGAATACAAAAGTGAACCATGACAAATACTAACACTTGCATAAAACCAGCCTAAGAAAGAATTTATTGATGAGAAAGATTCCAGATGAGGAAATATACACACCCTACACATATCCCTACATATCCTGACAGTACTGGAAAGGTTCTTATCCTCACTACCCAACTTACCATACTTAGTGGTGACAGAAACAGGGACAAATGCTACCCTGAAAAGCAACTTTCAATTTCCCTTTGATAACATTTTTGGAGGTGTTTATAGATTTTTCTAGGGGCTTCCCAGGTGGCTCAGTGGTAAAGAACCAACCTGACAGGAGACACAGGTTTAATCCCTGGGTTGGAAAGATCCCCTAGAGAAAAAAATGGCAACCCACTCCAGTATTCTTGCCTAGAGAATCCCATGGACAAAGGAGCCTAGTGGTCTACAGGCCATGTGGTTGCAAAGAGTTGGACATAACTTAGCAACTAAACAGCAAAAGAGAATTTTCTACCTTACAGCACATTGGTGATAGACTAATTTGTACTTTACAGGAAAAGCACTGTTAGTGAGCACATATTTGCAACATTTCTGATCTTAAATTTTTACTATGGAAACTGAGACTTTCAAAACCACACTAAAATAAAGACATATACCCAAGTCTCGTGAAAACTGTTATGACAGCATCACAAATTGGAGAGGGGCATAAAGGAATTCAGCTCCTTACCATTCCTTAGATAATTAACCTTGCTGATACCCGTAAAAATGCTAAATAGTTTCAGGCTGGCTTTCAATCACTCTAGACAGATAAAATGTATCATCTACATTAAATGACAATTTTTTTCTCAATGTAATTTCTTGCATATTAATTAAATTATTATTATTACTTCTGGCAATAGGGTCAACTTCCTTGACAGTTTCCAAATTCTTGTAATGAAACTGATACAGTTTTTAAAAAATGACAGTATTTTGCTTTCAGCTACAGTTAAGTGGATGCATAGATATACATAAATGACTCAGAGGCCACATAAATGGGATATAATGTTACTCTCTTTGCTCCAGATTGTCATCCCTCATATAATCTCTACAACCAAAAATGGCAGTTTACTATTTACCCAGGGATTGTAAGGAACCAGCAAGCACTTCACAAGCATAATTTCACTTGATCTTCACTCTGTATCAAGTGGGCATGAGAAACACCCCCATCCCACAAATGAAGAAACCAAGGCTGGCAGAAGTTCAGTGAATTACAACAAAATGGAGGAGCCTACATTTGATCACAGGCAGTTTCCTTTTAGTGCTTTTAATTAAATGGTATCACCTCTGCCAAGTCTGAGGAGGCCTTACAAATAGCTGTGAAAAGAAGAGAACCGAAAAGCAAAGGAGAAAAGGAAAGATATAAGCATCTGAATGCAGAGTTCCAAAGAATAGCAAGCAGAGATAAGAAAGCCTTCCTCAGAGATCAATGCAAAGAAATAGAGGAAAACAACAGAACGGGAAGGACTAGAGACCTCTTCAGGAAAATTAGAGATACCAAGGGACCATTCATGCAAAGATGGGCACAATAAAGGACAGAAATTGTATAGACCTAACAGAAGCAGAAGATATTAAGAAGAGGTGGCAAGAGTACACAGAAGAACTGTACAAAAAGAGCTTCACAACCCGGATAATCACGATGATGTGCTCACTCATCTAGAGCCAGACATCTTGGAATGTGAAGTCAAGTGGGCCTTAGAAAGCATCACTACAAACAAAGCTAGTGGAGGTGATGGACTCCAGTTGAACTCTTTCAAATCCTGAAAGATGCTGCGAAAGTGCTACACTCAATATGCCAGCAAATTTGGAAAACTCAGCAGTGGCCACAGGACTGAAAAAAGTCAGTTTTCATTCCAATCCCAAAGAAAGGCAATGCCAAAGAATGCTCAAACTATCGCACAATTGCACTCATCTCACATGCTAGTAAAGTAATGTTCAAAATTCTGTAAGCCAGGCTTCAGCAGTATGTGAACCGTGAACTTAAGTATAATAGTAATTATACTTAATCTGCTTTAAAGATGGCCTTTGAATCAAAGAAGGAAAAACAATCTCTCTCTCTTTACCAAAAAAAAAAAAAACTTGAATAAAGGGAAGAGAAGTGTGTGTTTGAAATACCACCCTCACATTTTCATCAGTCTGTTACACACTTTCCAAGGTACTATGAGGAACATGAACATGAGAGCTTAAACCACAGGCACTGGAGGTTTTTACAAAAACCAGACGGAAAGTGTATGTACTTCATCCTGATAGGAAGGTCTATTCATGATCAACAATAAGTGTACACCACACTTATTGTATCAGTGAGAAATTCAGAGAATCAATAAAAGCAAGCTTCTGGCTACAAGTAATTTTTCATCAGCTCTGGGCCTCCATCTTGCACAAATGATGAGGCCTATGGTGCCACAAGTAGGAAGCCAGGCCAACACCTCAGCTACCTTGCTCTGCCAGTTTCCAGAAGCCTTTGGTTATGAGTACTTTTTTCCTTTGAGGCATATTAAATTGACAGCAAATGAGTTGTCAGTTGAATTGTCTGAGATATTCTCCAGTTTCTCTTGGACATGCTCTGTGCTCCTAGGCTGATACAGACCCACAGTACTACACAATAGGTGAGCACAGACTTAAATTCTAGTAAGTCTAGGAAAGGGTCTGGACCCTGACCCCTTCTTGCTATGCAACCTTAAAAAATATTTTTACTTATTTCTTCTCTGGCTTCCCAGAACAGAAATCTCTATTCCAGATGGTTGTTATCAGTTGTATTTGTGACTTTTCAAACCTTACAGTACAATGCCTGAGGCACTCACAATAAGCATGCCATGAGTGGTGGTTTTGGAGGGCTCTCTTTCTCTTCTCTCCATCTGTCCCTTTTTCCCCACTGCCCTCCATATATATAGATCATCCATATATATAGATCATCATGTATATATGATCTCTATATATATCCCTATACATATATAGGACAAGTATACAACACTCAACACATTGTATGTGTATATATATAAATACATATATAATACATACACATGTGAGTATGTGTATGTACATATATACAATACACACACATACAAAGAATGATTATCATTGTAACTAGAAAAGAAGATGGGATCACCTGACTCAACTCAGAAGATTCTAACACTAGCCTAGGTATGCATCTAAAAGATATATAAACACAATTATCCTCAAAAACTTAAGATATAATACAACATTTTGCCAAAAGTTTCCTGTGGACTTAGAATATGGAAATACCCAGTTTGTCACATGCACCACTTCTTTACATGTCTCTTATCACATAAGGAATAATCTCAATTTCTTTTTTCTATCAAAGATGTCTGCACAAATTTCTCTTCATACTTAGACTGCCTCCCCTCTGATCACCTCTGTTACTGAGACAAGGTAGCCCTCCATTTCATCCATTATAATTTTATCCGTCCCACCACATCCCACAAGCTGGTAACAAAAGACCAGATCATTGCTTAAAAGGAGGGAGGGAGAAAGGCAAGAGAAAAAGAAAAGAGCAGATGAGGAGGACAGAAGGCTGTGAAAATGATTAACTATCTTTAAATGTATTTGCCTTCAAAAAAGCTAAAAGTCACAAGTCCATACCTTAGCAGTCCTAATCTTCTCAAATCTTGAATGCAATGTTCAGGGCAACATTGGGGTTGAAATAATCTGCTCAGGGCACCACCAGAGGGATGGTTTTTGTAACCTCCACGCAGGCTCCAGGACAGCCTTTTCCAAGTCTTTGAGGATGGAGGTTTCTTCCAGGTCTACAAGATCACAAGTGAAAGAAAATATTCAAAACAATACCAACAACAAAAATACAACAATGACATTAGAGTCCAGATCATTTGGTGTAAAGAAACTAAACAAAAGACACACTGTATTCTGACTGACGTAACACACATAGTGACTTGAATGGATTCAGACCTGATCATAAAGAATCATACCAAATCAGAAAAAGTCATAGTATATCAAGGTTAGACATTTTCTGAAGACATGACTAGCCAAAATCGCTCACTCAACATATAGGGAAACTAAAGATCAGAGAGGAAATGTGATTTTCTCATGGTGACTCATTATCTGTGGTATATTTCAACCAGTGAAGAAAGCAAATCTTAGTAAACACAACCAAAGTAATTAATACTATGGTCAATGCTAAAATGAGACAAAGGGATGACAATACATCACTTCTTTATCTTAAAATACTTGGCTTCTAAGACACCAAACTTGCTTGTTATCAAGAAGACCACAGTCTGTTGGTTATATCTGTTAGATCTATTCAGTCTCCTGGAACTCAGCCCTGAACCTTCTTTCCAAGTCTTTCCTTGTCCACAAGGGGGTGTTTTCAAGTTTCACAGCTTAAAATACTGATACATATTGACAACTCTGAAATGTGTCTCCAGACCCAGATATTTCAGGTAACTCCAGATTCCCCTATTAATGGACTGTTCAAAATTTGTACTTGGAATTCTAACAGATATGTCAGATAGTACATGCCCAAACACCAAAATCCTTCCAAAGACAAGGAAGGCCCACACTCTTCCTAGTTTACGCCTTCTCAGTCAATGCCAATATAATTCACCCCATTCAGTTCAGTTCAGTTCAGTCACTCAGTCGTGTCTGACTCTTTGCGACCCCATGAATCGCAGCACGCCAGGCCTCCCTATCCATCACCAACTCCCGGAGTTATGCCATCCAGCCATCTCATCCTCTGTCGTCCCCTTCTCCTCCTGCCCCCAATCCCTCCCAGCATCAAAGTCTTTTCCAATGAGTCAACTCTTCACACGAGGTGGCCAAAGTGATGGAGTTTCAGCTTTAGCATCATTCCTTCCAAAGAAATCCCAGGGTTGATCTCCTTCAGAATGGACTGGTTGGATCTCCTTGCAGTCCAAGGGACTCTCAAGAGTTTTCTCCAACACGACAGTTCAAAAGAATCAATTCTTCAGCCCTCATCCTTCTTCACAGTTCAACTCTCATATCCATACATGACCACAGGAAAAACCATAGCCTTGACTAGACAGACCTTAGTCGGCAAAGTAATGTCTCTGCTTTTGAATATGCTATCTAGGTTGCTCATAACTTTTCTTCCAAGGAGTAAGAGTCTTTTAATTTCATGGCTGCAATCACCATCTGCAGTGATTTTGGAGCCCAGAAAAATAAAGTCTGACACTGTTTCCACTGTTTCCCCATTAGCCAGTCCCCAATTTTCCTTGACTTGTCTCTTTCATCCATGTCCTCTAAAACATCAGCAGATTCTGGTGGCTCTATCTTCAGGATAAATCCAACAGCTGGTCACTCTTGTCACCTCCTTTATATTACCACACTGGTCCAAAGCATCATTATAGACCTATAGCGCTGTACAGCAGGTGTGCTCAAAACACAGCTGTCACTCTCAAATCACCCCTTGAGTAAGACAGTGACACTACGCTGCTCAAAAATCACACTGACATTCACAAAGTCATCATTGTTACCACTGCCTTTCTCCCACTTGTTCCATTTATTTATCTCCAGCCATGTGGGTCTCCAACCTCTTCCCCAAACATGCCTCTGACTACTGAAGATTCGAGCTCTCACAGTTCCCTTTACCTGGAGTCTTCTTTTTCCCATCAGCACTTCATATTTTTGTCACAATGTTACCTTTTCAGCAAGGTCTCTTGTTGTCATATTATTTAAAACTTTAAACCCTGACCATATCTCTTCATTCCCCCTTCTCAGTTTAAAACTTGCTGCAAACTTTGTGATATTCTATATGGTTTCCTTGTTTATTACCTGCCTTCTCTAATAAAACATAAACTCCACATTTACAAGGGATTTAATCGCCAGTATCCTTCTATCTCTTCCAGCACTTTCCCCACAACCTAGCACAAAGAAAGACATCAGTATGTATTTTTGAATGAATGAACATAAAAAGCTAAGTAAACCTTCTGAAGGTCACTCAGGTGACAAGTGGCTGAGCCAGATTTGAACCAAGAGCATTCTGTCCCAGTGAACTTGATTCTATGTAACTGTGACTACGTGAAAGCCTTCAGTGCAGGTGTTAGAAATAGATTCAGTTGAATCTGGCATGCATTATTACAGGAATTTGTGGATTAAACAAATGAAATGCCCAAAATGATTTGTAGAAACACATAAAGAGTACATGTTGCATGCACTGGAATGGAGCTGCCTACATACTAATTCCAATTTCACTGTTAACTTTCTCCAAATCTTCCTCAGTTTGCCCCGCCCTTCCCTCTATGACTTTATTTCTTGTCCCTCCCTGAAGGTAGATGAAGACAAGGGATCCAAGATTAGACAAATAAAAGGAAAGAGATATTTTGGGGAAAAGATGTGGCACAGGCAGCAAAGGACTTTGCATCTGGGTCTAATTCGCCACCAGTTCAACTTGTGCTTTAAGGGTGCAGAGTCTCTTCATTGCTGGGCAAAAACACATGGCCTACAGAGATCTTCCAGCTTTAAAAAATGATTATTTTCCTTTTTGATTATTAAAAGGCTCCCTTATTCTTCGTAGTCTAAGATTGGTTAGGAAATAGAGGGCGACACTTAAGAAGAGGCTTTGGGATAATTAGAGAACTCAACTTCTGGTTCCACAAGAATAAAACCCTAACTAAGAAACTCAGTCTCCTGAAGGATCATATTTTTATCCAAAAGTGAGATGATAGAAATACCTATCCCTTTAGAATGCTTATAAAAACGAAACAGGGTAACATAAATCATTCATTACTGAACATGACATAAGTACTCAATAAAAGTTTGTTGCTCCTAATGTTTTATTTTTATGGTTGCAGGCTTACATTCTGCATGACATTCCATGATTTAATCTACCTGCATCTCACTGCCCCTCCAGAGCTTGAGTCGTTCCTGTCCTTTATCACATGAGATGGCTTCTGCGGCCCTTGATGTGACTTTGAGCAACTTTCTCTGGATGGTCCTCAGGCTCAGATGAATATCATTACCCCAACTGCCCCTACAGTCTGGGGCAGATGACAGAACTTTGTAACATGAGAAACTCATTTTCTGGTTCACTTCTTGTCCTCTTGGTGATTGATGCCTGGCAATTTGAGGATGATCTTGGCCCTACTATTATAGCAGGCTGATAATTGTCAAGTCACAGTCTACAATTATCCCTGCATTCCAAGGCCAAGAAACACAAATCTGAACGCAAACAATGCTATAATTCAGCACAATGATATATGGAGTTATTAAAGAAATTGTGCTGACTGCTTTGAGAATTCAAGTCTCCAGTCTATCCAAACACATTTTCTTTTCCTTTTTCCTAATATTAAGAAACTGTTTTTGTTTGGGTAGTAACAACATAAAAATATGTCATGTACCTTTCAGATTTCATTACACCACAACGTAGTAAAAAGTTAAGGTGCTTCAGGGAAAAGTTACTTACACTTCGTTCTAAGTCACTGAAGTATACTACTACTTGGTTGGAAATGCATTTACTAACAAATGTTTATTGAGTGCATAATGTTTGCCAATAACAAGGACTGGAGATATGGTAAGAAATATTAAAGACTTCATCGCCACCCTGGTCCAGTTTTCATTCCATGCAGCTTTTGTCTTTTGCAATTTCCTAACTTCTGTCCCAGATGTGGGAAGACATGGCAATCCCCCACAAAATCGATGGTTCACCAACATAGTGACAGAACTGTACTAATATAAGGAGCCTAATTTCTGCTTGATATGTAGAGAGAATTCTGGAACTCTTGGTTTACTTGGGAGAAAATCTCATTTCCTTAGTATGCTCCCCACTCCTTACCCAATACACCCATCTTCTGAGATGATACTGGTTTCTTTACCACCGTCAGCAAAAGAAAAAATATTCACCAAATCCACAAGTACATGATTCATTAATAAGGTGCTACATGTGTGTACAAGGGTGTATGGGAAACTGGTCTCAGACAACAACTTCAGAAATTAGCTTTCCTGAAATCTT
The DNA here is from genome assembly GCF_023091745.1 of Budorcas taxicolor. Lineage (NCBI taxonomy): Eukaryota > Metazoa > Chordata > Mammalia > Artiodactyla > Bovidae > Budorcas > Budorcas taxicolor. The sequence continues at coordinate 66,952,368 of NC_068916.1, read as the reverse complement.
TGGAAACAGTGATGGAATTAATGCTATTACATAGCAAAGTAAACTGAGAAAGCATATATACTACAAGTATTGTCAAAGGGATCACATCAAGATAGAACAACGTGCCTTTCAAATCACCAGTGATTCATGGTGAGAATGCTCATCATAGAGGCAGTGGCCTCTTTGTGTGTCAGGCAGCCTGGAACGCTTCAGGGAATATGCCATTTTTCAAGACGTATCAATTAGGGGCTGTTAGGTGGCAGAATGTGACCCACACCCAATGGTTGAGTGTGCATTAAAAATGACTCCTGTGAGTACAGCACAAATATGTGCACTGATCCACAAATGCAGACACAATCCCAAGAGAGGCAGGCAACTAGAAAAGGCAGGGCTAGGAAGAGAATGAGGGGGCCATGAGGGTACTGCAACTCTAGAATGGATCTTGATTAGGATTTCTGAGTTGAAGGGTTTGGGGGAAGGGATAAATTGTGAATTTAAATCTACCTACACCAGTAGGGTTGGGTCCTGCCAGACACTGGAGAAGCAGTGCTAGTTATCTTTCCAAGGGAACTGTCATTATGCATACATCACATATATCTCCAAGGCTATGCCTCAAGTATGAGGAAGTTCGGGTTTGGATTAAGTGATTCACTTGAGAATCATTCAATGAGAAAAGGACAGGATTCAGATTCAGAGCACAGTGTGCACTCAGTCACTTAGTCATTTCTGACTCTGCATGGACTGTAGCCTGCCAGGCTCCTCTGTCCAAGGGGTTCTCTAGGCAAGAATACTAGAGTGGATAGCCATTGCCTTCTCCAGGGGATTTTCCTGACCCAGAGATTGAACCTTCATCTCTTGTGTCTCCTGCACTGGGCGGATTCTTTACCTCTAGCACCACTTGGGAAGCCCCCCTGATGCTTAGTGGTGTTCCCCAAGCATGCTGACAATCACAATTGAGTCTTTCCTAGATTTTATTTCCAATTAAACCTAGTTCTGACACTTGGAAATCCCTCATTTTGAACTCTGAGGGAAGAATGCTGTCTCGTCTCCTAAGAATGTCAATGTGAAAACTGGCCCTAGTCAGTCTCTGTTGAGGACAGTGAAGGAATACAAACAGGATAGGGCACATTTCTTCCAAAGTCAGAGGAGGGCATGTGACACATTGGAATAGTGGCTTCCCGAGCAGCAGAGATAGGGGACCAAATCAATTTGCAAAATATAAATCACATTTTCTACTCGTTGACATTACTAAAATAATGTCAGGCCCATGCAATGTAATAGACTTAGGGGATTGAGGTACTCCCCCCCAGAACTGTAATCACCCCCCTCTGGCTACATATTTGAAGACCTTATTTGATATCCATCTGTAGTTTGGATACTATACAAGAGAACTGATAGGCGATAGCCAAAGAAAATCTATGTGGGCAGATTTTTAAGGAATATAGAACACATCTGGTGACTTTAGACACCTGATCTTGCAATGCATTAGCACCTGACTTCCTTATCTGATCAGACTTCTAAATAGAACAGTGAAATAAAAAAGACTCTAGAAAAAAAGCCATGAAACATTATCGTGGAATTTTAGGGGATCTCTTAGCATTAGGACTAACTTCTGGTCTGTATTCTTCTTTGCTAGTTAATAAAATATTTATCTCAAACCTTATAAAGTAGGTCAAACACTGATGGTTTGTACGTAGTAACAGCAGTAGCTCATAAGATGTGCTTTTAATAGTATTCATAGAAGACACAACACCCGCCCTCACCCCTCTCCATGAGCACCTGCCCACTAGGCCTCCAAGTCTGACACCTGCTCTTTCAGATATCTAGAAACACAGGTCCTCTTTCTGCATTAGGAAATTGGTCTGTGTTGCCAGAGAAGCCATCCTTGTTAAGCCTAAAAGTAAGTATACATATGAGTTCCCTAAAGAGATCTGCTGTTTGCATGACTTGCCTTTTTTTAATCACCTAATCATAAACTGTCACATTTGCCTGTGGACCAACATCCCATGTGGATACAAACAAGATTCATAGTGGCAGCACATGCTATACCCACATGGCCCCAAATGTAAATAGTGGGTGTTCTGTGCTGCCTTAAACCTAAGGGTAGTTGAGTTCATCACACCCTCCTTATCTGTTAGCCTTAAAATGCCACTGGATCACATGCTCTAGATGGCCAGTGATAAAGCTATCAGGGACCATTTTAAAGGACAGCTTTCCATATATCTCCAGATAGTAACACAATAAAGAAAAGTATTAAAAAGTATCACCTCAATCCTAAAACATTGGTCCCTGATCTCTTATTCTTGGTGACATACACGTTAGATCTATTGTACTGCAGCACTGTGAACACCACAGAATGATGTTCAGCAAAAGCCTGTAACAGGAGGCTGCCAACCAGGATACTGTTTTGTCATGATACATCAACTCCAGAGGTTATACTGTTTTAGATTCCAGCCCATGTTTATTTCCTGACTCAGCTATCCACTATCTCTATGTCTGGGCATGCTGTTTAACATTTCAATGCTTAATCTTCAAGACAAACCACAATATCTAATCAAAGGGTTCTTTATGAGGAGTAATTTGAACACACCAATGTTCAGTCTGAATTAACTAATATTAATTCATGATGCTATGAATTTTATCACATAAAACCTTACCATCATTCCTTACAAGGATTTTAGGAGAGTAACAATAGTAGTATATGTGACAATACATTCATGTCTTGCCTACTAGACCAAGTCATTGAGAACATGAACTCTACTGTGTGCACTGCTTATTTTCTCTTAGGCCCAGCGTAAGAACACAATAGAGTCAATCCATAGACACATCTGTTTATGGATATAAATTATTCACTTACGACACTCTTTGGTGATTGATTTCCAAATGAAGCTACAGTATTCTTTGCTACCACTATGGTAGTCAAAAGGAAAGACTGGCCTAGGGAGTGGCCAGGTCTTCTCCCATGCTGATGTGTTGGGTAAACCCAAATAATCTGAGAATAACCTAAGAATAGAATAGATCCCAACACCTGTCCTTCCAATGAAAGCACAATTGATTACCATCACTATTGGTAATCAACAAGAAGAGTCTCAGATATTATTTTTTGAGCCTGTATGTGCCAGCACTGTGTTGAGCTTGTATTTGCTCATGAAATGTTTCCAATAAATGAATGAGATAATGTTATTAGGATTCCCCTAAAGCCCCTGATACTTAAGATTGAAGGCAGGAGGAGAAGGGGACAACAGGTGATGAGATGGTTGGATGGCATAACTGACTCGATGGACATGAGTTTAGGTAAGCTCTAGGAATTGGTGATGGACAGCAAAGTCTGGCATGCTGCAGTCCATGGAGTCACGAAGAGTTGGACACGACTGAGTGACTGAACAGAGCTATTTCATATGGGGAACGTAATGGCTCAGAGTATTAAAGTAAGACATGCAACATCATAGAGTGTTGATGGGAGCCCTGGAAAGTCTTAGCCTGGGGTCTCAGTCTCCAACTTCTGTGATACCCTTCCCTACTGAGGTGTGAATTCATCTTTGTCTGTGATAAAATCTGTAAATATAGTTTTCCAGTTTGTTACTTATATTCTGACATCACTAATGTAATCTTATTAGGAATAACCTTCTCATAAGAGCAAAGAGGTAATATTCCTAATATATAGTGATTTTCTGAAGAGAGAAATGAAAAACACTAGTAATTATCTAGAATAAGAGACAAGTGATAACAATAGGAAATTAAAAGAAAAATAAATGCAAATAACCTATAAACTCAGCAACACTCATAAAAAATGCCAATTACGGATGGGAAAACCAGAACATCCATAAGAATATTAACTGCAAAGGAATAAAACACTACAGATATATTTAAATTTATGAGTGTATAGTGATACTAAGAAAAAAGGGCCCCATAGGTCACATCTGGAAGATGACAGAGACTCACATTAATAGTTTGAAATGGTAAATAAAAGAAAATAAAGCATTTGTCCTGCCTTTCCTTGTGTAAAATAAAATTTGAATGCCAACATTTTGTAAGCCCTAATGAAATACTAGATATTGGTAGATTATCAATGGCTGCTATGGTCAAAAAAGAAAGACATTTTACATGCCTTCTGATGGAAGCACATAGCCCCATCTATGAAGCAGTCTAGCCAGAAACAGACAATCTGTATTTAATCTGCTAGTAAATTGGAAATATGGGTGACTATGACATTTGCTATACACATCACAGTGACACAATCAAGAACATCTAAACTGTGGGACCGTCTACAGGACAAACAGCGCTATTGTCTTCAACAAGCAGAGTGTGAGAAAAAGAAAGGAGGGTCATAAGGAACCTATGGATTAAGAGACTTAGGAGACATGAGAGTTAATTCTATGGATGGAACTTATTTGGATCTTGATTTACAAACAAGATCAAAGAAAGTATATAATCCATACTTTTTAAAGTATCTAAATATTTCAACAGTATGAAAAGGCAAAATGATAGGATAATGAATGAGGAACTCCCCAGGTTGGTAGGTGCCCAATATGCTACTGGAGATCAGTGGAGAAATAACTCCAGAAAGAATGAAGGGATGGAGCCAAAGCAAAAACAATACCCAGTTGTGGATGTGACTGGTGATAGAAGCAAGGTCCAATGCTGTAAAGAGCAATATTACATAGGAACCTGGAATGTTAGGTCCATGAATCAAGGCAAATTGGAAGTGGTCAAACAGGAGATGGCAAGAGTGAATGTTGACATTCCAGGAATCAGCGAACTAAAATGGACTGGAATGGGTGAATTTAACTCAGATGACCATTATATCTACTACTGTGGGCAGGAATCCCTTAGAAGAAATGGAATAGCCATCATGGTCAACAAAAGAGTCCAAAATTCAGTGCTTGGATGCAATCTCAAAAACGACAGAATGATCTTGGTTCATTTCCAAAGCAAACCATTCAATATCACAGTAATCCAAGCCTATGCCCCAACCAGTAATGCTGAAGAAGCTGAAGGTGAACAGTTCTATGAAGACCTGTAAGACCTTTTAGAACTAACATCCAAAAAAGATGTCCTTTTCATTATAGGGGACTGGAATGCAAAAGTAGGAAGTCAAGAAACACCTGGGATAACTGGCAAATTTGGTCTTGGAACATGGAATGAGGTAGGGCAAAGGCTAACAGTTTTACCAAGAGAACACACTGTTCATAGCAAACACCCTCTTCCAACAACACAAGAGAAGACTCTACACATGGACATCACCAGATGGTCAACACCAAATTCAGGTTGATTATATTCTTTGCAGCCAAAGATGGAGAAGCTCTATACAGTCAGCAAAAACAAGACCAGGACCTGACTGTGGCTCAGATCATGAATTCCTTATTGCCAAATTCACACTTAAACGGAAGAAAGTAGGGATAACCATTAGACCATTCAGGTATGACACAAATCAAACCCCTTGTGATTATACAGTGGAAGTGAGAAATAGATTTAAGAGACTAGATCTGACAGATAGAGTGCCTGATGAACTATGGACGGAGGCTCATGACATTGTACAAGAGACAGGGATCAAGACCATCCCCATGGAAAAGAAATGCAAAAAAGCAAAATGGCTGTCTGTGGAGGCCTTACAAATAGCCGTGAAAAGAAGTAAAAAGCAAAGGAGAAAAGAAAAGAGATAAGCATCTGAATGCAGAGTTCCAAAGAACAGCAAGAAGAGATAAGAAAGCCTTCTTCAGCGATCAGTGCAAAGAAATAGGGGAAAACAACAGAATGGGAAAGACTAGAGATATCTTCAAGAAAATTACAGATACCAAGGGAACATTTCATGCAAAGATGGGCTCAATAAAGGACAGAAATGGTATGGACCTAACAGAAGCAGAAGATATTAAGAAGAGGTGGCAAGAATACACAGAAGAACTGTACAAAAAGAGCTTCATGACCCAGATAATCATGATGATGTGATCACTCACACTCACCTAGAGCCAGACATCCTGGAATGTGATGTCAAGTGGGCCATAGAAAGCATCACTACAAACAAAGCTAGTAGAGGTGATGGACTTTCAGTTGAGTTATTTCAAATCCTGAAAGACGATGCTGTGAAAGTGCTGCACTCAATATGCCAGCACATTTGGAAAACTCAGCAGTGGCCACAGGACTGGGAAAGGGCAGTTTTCATTCCAATCCCAAAGAATGCTCAAACTGCCACACAATTGCACTCATCTCACACGCTAGTAAAGTAATGCTCAAAATTCTCCCAGCCAGGCTTCAGAAATATGTGAACCATGAACCTGCTGATGTTGAAGCTGTTTTGAAAAAAGGCAGAGGAACCAGAGAACAAATTGCCAACATGCACTGGATCATCGAAAAAGCAAGAGAGTTCCAGAAAAACATATTTTTCTGCTTTATAGATGATGCCAAAGCCTTTGTGTGGATCACAATAAACTGTGGAAAATTCTAAAAGAGATGGGAATGCCAGGCCACCTGACCTGCCTCTTGAGAAACCTGTATGCAGGTCAGGAAGCAACAGTTAGAATTGGACATAGAACAACAGACTGGTTCCAAATAGGAAAAGGAGTACGTCAAGGCTGTATACTGTCACCCTGCCTATCTAACTTATATGCAGAGTACATCATGAGAAACGCTGGGCTGGAAGAAGCACAAGCTGGAATCAAGATTGCCAGGAGAAATATCAATAACCTCAGATATGCAGATGACACCACCCTTATGGCAGACAGTGAAGAGGAGCTAAAAAGCCTCTTGATGAAAGTGAAAGTGGAGAGTGAAAAAGTTGGCTTAAAGCTCAACATTCAGAAAACAAAGATCATGGCATCTGGTCCCATCACTTCATGGCAAATAGATGGGGAAACAGTGGAAACAGTGGCTGACTTTTATTTTTCTGGGCTCCAAAATCACTTCAGGTGGTGATTACAGCCATGAAATTAAAAGATGCTTACTCCTTGGAAGGAAAATTATGACCAACCTAGATAGCATATTAAAAAGCAGAGACTTTACTTTTCCAACAAAGGTCCATCTAGTCAAGGCTATGGTTTTTCCTGTGGTCATGTATGGATGTGAGAGTTGGACTGTGAAGAAAGCTGAGTACCAAAGAATTGATGCTTTTGAACTGTGGTGCTGGAGAAGACTCTTGAGAGTCCCTTGGACTGCAAGGAGATCCAACCAGTCCATTCTAAAGAAGATCAGTCCTGGGTGTTCATTGGAAGGACTGATGCTAAAGCTGAAACTCCAATACTTTGGCTACCTCATGCAAAGAGCTGACTCATTGGAAAAGAGTCTGATGCTGGGAGGGATTGGGGGTAGGAGGAGAAGGGGACAACAGAGGATGAGATGGCTGGATGGCATCACCGACTCGATGGACATGAGTTTGAGTGAACTCCGGGAGTTGGTGATGGACAGGGAGGCCTGGCGTGCTGCGATTCATGGGGTCGCAAAGAGTCGGACACAACTGAGAGACTGAACTGAACTATTTGATAATTCTACGTAACTAACAATATCTTTAGTGTAATAATGGCATTGTCATATTTACAAAAGGATGTCACCTTTAATGATGACCACTTAAACATCCTGAAATGAATTAAAGAAACAACTGGGTAGGGCAGTAGGAATCCGCCAATTAAACCCTCTATTCTGCAGATGAGAGGAGTGACTTGTGACACACAAGTAGTTGGGGTTAAGCGGATGATAAAGATCGAGGTCTCTAAAGCTCAGTTACTATAACTGAAGACCAAGCCAGTCCACATGACATCTTAAATACTTTTATGATCCTATTAAAAGTACAACTTGTTTTATATATGTTATCAAAAAACTGCTCGGAATATGTAGTATACAGGAAGAGGTGTGCATTGTGTAAATAAACTTGAGATGGGAAAGAGGGCTTTATTTTTATGTAGACTTTATTACAGCAGGTTTTGGTTGACAGCAAAATTGAGCAGAGGGGTCTCATACATGCCCTGCCCCTACATATGCAGATCTACCCCCACCATCAACACCCTGCACTGGAGTGGTGCAACTGTTACACCCGATGAACCTACACGGATACATCAAAATAACCCAGTCTATAGTTCACCTCAGGGTTCACTCTAAACGTTGGACATTTTATGGACTTTGACAAATATGTCCACTATAATAGTATCCTACAGAATGGTTTCCTGCCTGAGAAATTCCCTCCTCTCTATTCATCCTTCCCACCACCCCCTGGCAACCGCTGATCTTTTTTACTTTTTCCACAACTTTTCCTTTTCTAGAATGTCATATAGTTTAATTCATACAGTATGTTACCTTTTCAAGCTGGCTTTTTTCACTTAGTAAAATGCATTTAAGTTTCTTCCATGTTCTCTTATGGCTTGATAGCTCATATTTTTTTTCAGTTCTGAGTAAAAAACATTACATTGTATGTACCATATGTTATTGATCTAGTCACCTACTAAAGGGCATCTTGGCTGCTTCCAAGTTTGGGTAATTATGAATAAATGTGTGTAAAGATCCACATGTAGGCTTTCCTGCAAACTTAAGCTTTCATCTCCTTTGGGTAGGTACCAAGGAGGAGCACAATGGCAGGATTGTAAGAGAGTATTTAGTAAGAAACTGCCTGATTGCCTACATATGGATTTAATTTAACAAATCAGCGCCTAAAATGAAAATCATACATATCCAATGTGATTCTAAAAATGTCTTAGAAAGACAGAATGTTGATAATGAACTTATAGATCTCAGAATTTCTGTGAGAGAAGAAAATGTTTTATTCCCAATAGTATTTCTAGTACTTAGAACAGTGCTGGTACATAATTCTGGTAAAATGTTTGTTAAATGAATAGATAAGCCCAAAAGAGAAAAAAAAATATTCAGTTTTAGAGCAGATAACTGTTTATTAGGTTGAACAAGTGAAGTGAAGACTCATCTTAGGGGGCTGGTAGTGTAAAAAGTAAGTATTTTTCATCAATGGATTGTCACTCAGTTAGATCAAAGTCTTCATCCTGTAGGAGATGTGAAAGCCTGGGACAGACAGAGAACAAAGCAAAATCCTGCATCTCTTACTCTGGGCATGCGCTCATTACATGAAATGGGGAACAGAATCTTCCACACTATTTAAACAGTTCTCTGTTCATTTGCCATGCACGTACAGTTGAATTTACGTAAATTAATGCACATAAGCTGAGGATCCACTATAATTACAAAACCACTGCATTGGAAATAAGCTTTCAATGAAATTACATTAGAAACCAGAAAGATTAAATTAGATTTAGAAACATATTTGGCCGCATGAAGAGACAGATTATGGAAACTTTATAAAACAACACAGATACACATCACATACCAGCAGAATATCTGGCTAGGAAAAGAAACAGCCTTGTTACCTAGACCAGGAAAAGAAAGCTGTTGTCTAATTTCAAAACAGTAACTACAGAGTCAATCAAACCTTTGAATGAAACCCCTGCTCTTCAAATGTAAGCAATTCACCTACTCATCTGGCCTTAGCTTTCCATGATATAAAAGAGATAATAATACCTATGGTTACTGAAAGGAGGAAAAATATATATGCCAAGTCTAGCACCTTGGTTTTCAATTTTTAAAGCAAACATACAAAAAATCATAGCAACAATTCCTAAGTCAAAATATGAAGTTCTGGGAAATGCAGGTTTGCTGATTCTAAGCCTTATCAAAGTATGTACTTCCAACCACTGCCCAAGCTAAGCTACTATTTAATATTTATTAAGAATCAACAGATCTCTATGAGTTATCTAAATGTGCCTTAGATGGCTATTATTTTTCCCTCACCCTTCTTCCCAGACAAATGGGAAGCTAAATTAGTCACTTATCATGAAGTTCTCTGAAAACATTAAAGTCTAAAGAAATAGCTGCTAATTGTTCCAGCCATCTGGCATCAAGTTATGCTCATGAACTGAACTGAACCATTTGGTAAAAATCCAAAAAAGTTTTATCTTAATTTTATATCTCACTTACTAAAGGTTCTAAATTGAGAAATTTCTAAGAGGAAAAAACAGTATATTAAAAAGGAAAACAAAAAAGTAAATCCTTGAACTCATTCACAATCACATAGGAAAACAAAAAAAAATCCCTGCCTCTAACATCCAGTTTTCACTAATATACACATTTTACCTATTCATACACATACTGATGTGTATAAACACATAACACAAACTGCAAAAATTAAACTCTGGTTGCTTTTCTAAGTCCTTTCACATGAATAGCAACACATCATCTTGCTAAGAAACAAGAAAAACTTCCAGCAAGAAGCTTAACTACAGTGCCTCTCATGTGAAGGAGAGCTCTACATTCATGAGCCACTCATCTCAACAGTGAGCCACTAAGTACAGTTCTCAGTTGCCGGATGATAACAGACCTCTCAGTTCAGTTCACTCAGTTGTGTCCAACTCTTTGTGACCCCATGGACTGCAGCACACCAGGTTTCCCTGTCCATCACCAACTCCTGGAGCTTGCTCAAACTCATGGCCATCGAGTTGGCGATGCCATCCAACCATCTCATCCTCTGTTGTCCCCTTCTCTTCCTGCCTTCATTCTTTCCCAGCATCAGGGTCTTTTCCAAGGAGTCAGTTCTTTACATCAGGTGGACAAAGTATAAAAGACCTCTACCCGACCTCTAATCAATTCATCTCTAGCTGACTGCAATCCATTCTTTATAGTATGAATGAGCTTCTCATGATAAATTGTTTTTATTCCTCAGCCTATAACTTTTCAAAGACTTCTCACTGCCCTTAGGATAAAGTCTCAAATCCTTAACATGATTTAGAAGATCTTTGGAGACATAGCCCGTATTTCACCAGTCTCATCTTGGATCATACACTTCCACCTACCCAGTGTGTATTAGCCATACGGCCCACTTCCCATCACTGTGAGGTGCCATATTCCTTCCGGCCTCAGGGTCTCAAGCAAATTGGAGAATACAAATACCTTTACCCCATAAGCCCTCAAAAATATATGAAAACAGATTTGCCAATGATTTCTGGATGACTTGGAGTCTCTATTATCTCATTCATGTGGAAGTTGTGTTTACTGGTCCAGGAATGTTCCAGATGTTCCATGGATATTAATTCCCTTCCCTCCTTCAATAGTGGATATATATGCTCTTTGTTGATATCATATTTTCTAATATGTTTGTATTATCTGAATGTTTTCTCATTCTGCCCTGCCCCGCCCTGCCACCCTCACCATGTATACAAGCTGGCAACCTGGATGCTAAACTCACTTCTCAAACAGGGTTGGAATCAACTGAGCCCCTCTTCTGAAGTAGTCAGAAGAACATTATTAATCTCTCAATGATTTTATGACAAGTTCCAGCTTCTGAAAATTACTGGATATTACTCTAAAAATAAAATTATAGATAATTACCCCTTAGAATGGAACAAATCATTATAATAATTCAAAAAGTTATCTTGGATATGGAGAAGAACATACTTATTTTTTTTTTAATTGCCAATGTACATGAAAAGGCTCATTTCTGAGAGGAAATAGGAGAACAAGAAATTGCTTCATGCTTCCTGAAATTCATTATTCTGATGCTAATAATCAACCCAATGGTGTACAGTCTCCTAGAGCCCTGGGAAAGAATTACACAAAGTATGCTATAAGCAGAAGAAGAAAAGAACGTTATAGGTGAGTGAAAAGTATTTTCTTAATTTTTGTTGGAGATGTTATCTTGGAATTTTTTGGATAGGACCTCAGACATATAAGTTAAAGGAGAAATATGGCCATTATAATTTCAAGGAAAAAGATAAAATAAGGCTTGTGACAGAAAATAAGTATCAGTCAAAGTGATGATAAAATCTAAGTCCCATTCATATGTATTAACTCATTTCTTCTTCTTATCTAGCTTATAAGGAAGGTTCTATTATAATCTCCACTTCATAGGTGGGAAAACAAGCAACTTGACCCAAAATAGCAGTGCTGGGATTTGAATCAAGGTGATTAGATCCCAAAGTCCACGGGCATAACCATGGTACTGAACTCTTATTGTGTCTCAAAGTCAGACACAAAGGGGTATCTTTAACATTACTCTGCCCACTTATGCCCAAAGCACAGGTGAGTTAGTAGTTCCAGAAAATGCAGGAATAGATATAAACACAATGCTTTGTAAATGAGAAAAACTACATCTGAGAGATCTGACTTACACCAAATGATATAAGATCTCCTAGTTCCTAATCCATAAATGTACCCCCAAACCAAGGTTCTCCCTTCTTTGAAACATGTGTCACTGTGTTGATGGTAAGTCAGACAGTGGGTGGCAAATGATTTAGTAGCATGAACACGGGCCCTGTGGGATCAGAGAGGGATGACCTTCCCTTGGTGTATTGAGAAAAAGATGCTCCCACGAGATCTGAGGGTGAAAGAGTATATAATTGAATGAATGTGTGAGAAGACAGGAAGAGATGTCAAGACATTTCTAGGCAGAAAAAACTGCATGTAGGAGAGTCTGGAAGAGAGAATGCTATGTTTTTAAGGAACTTAAGGAAGTCTCATTATAACCAATCACAATGGAAAAACAAACTGGGATGAGAACACAGAGCTATCCAAGCCACATGGAAGAATTAAATGGATAAAGGTATTTTTGGATTTAAGGAGAAAGCAGGACTTCTAGCTGACATGCCTTCAGTAGTCCCCTATCACTTCTCTACTAGACCATATCCCCAATTCCCCCACTCATTGCAGAAATCACAGAAGAAACAAAACTGAATGACTGACATCTGTACAGAGGCTAGAAGAACAGCCTACAGAACAGCCTACCCCACTCCCCGTACAGAAATCAGAGAAGAACAAAATTGAATGACTGACATCCGTACAGAGGCTAAAAGTAACAAGATGAAGCCAGCAAGGTAAGACGTGAAGGGAGAACAGGGAAGAAGGCATGTATCCAGGAAAAAAAAAAAAAGAAAGAAAAGAATTTTACTTCCTAAGAAGGCAAGAAACTGCAGGGGGACTCTGAGTGATGAGATCAAAGGATTTAGCAGCAGTATGTCAAAGCCAGCTAGCAAGAGCCACATGTTAAATTTTCAGGAATTTTGTGAGCTGGTTGTTAAATCACTGGTAACTTGAAATCAGACATGTTGGGAATACTTCCTCCCTGAACATCAGCAGATGCTCTAAAATAAGAATTTTCCTTTTGGAGAGCTAGTTTACGAGTCCACTGTTGTATACATTCACAGAGGATTTGGCGTTAGTTACTATCGCAGTTGTTGGAAGGAAATAAGAATATAGAGGGGCCATTTTTATATTTTCCTTTTGTTCATGTGCTCTTTATGTATTGGAAAGGTAACACAAACCCGAAATAATAAACTGTGGTGCATCTGAGGACCTATGTTGGCTTGTCTCATTCACAGTGAAGTGAAATACTGAATACAATCAGCCCTCATATTCACGAGTTTCTATTCATGTTATGTAGACAGAAAGCTTTACAAAATGTATTGAATAAAAGCAACACATTTGCTTAAGAAAGGCAATAAGACTTGGTAGAAATGTCATCTATGCATCTCAACCCTGCCAAAGATCTGATCAATGGCCTCAATATCCTTAAAGTAAATAAAATTAGGAGTTTTACAAAGTTGTTCCAAATACATAAAAGAATATACCATGAAGATATATTCCAAACAGTATATGGAAAGTAAATACCTAATAACTTTTCCTATTGTTATTTATTGCAGATCAGATTTATGAAAGCTTGCTATATGTGTAAGGCATCCAAATGCATAAAAACTACACTTGGTTACAAGTATTATCCCATTTTATGGGTGAGAAAAATCAAGCTTAAAAGTCAGTGGACTTTCCTGGCAGTTCAGTGGTTAAGATTCTGTGCTTCCACTGCAAGGCGTGTGGGTTCCATACCTGGTAGGGATGGGAGATAAGATACTGTATACGACACAACCAAAAAAAAAAAAAAGTTAAAAACCTTGACCAATATTGTATAATTATTAAAACACAAGGGTCCCCAGCCATTGACTCAATAGCAAAAGCTCTTAAAACCTACACATAAGTGCTTCCCAAAGATATTTCAATGTAATTAGATAATGCTTGAGTTCAAAGTAATTAAGCTACAATATTGAAAATTAACATTATTAAAATGAAACATTAATAATGTTTTTAGAAGGCGTGTATCTTTGTATAACTCCTGTTTTTCTGTCACAATAATTAGTGGTTCCCAGGATTCAAATGGATTATTTTATTGCAATAGAAACTCTCTTAAGTGGCCTACAATACACCAGCTTACCAAATTAGACAATACTCTTCATAGTTTTTATAAGATGTACAAGAAGTACCCATGTTAACTGAAACCACTGGACTACTTTTTTGCATCTTGTACATTTCTAGCCCAATCTGTTAAATGGTACACATACCAACAGCAACTATGATTTGTTCCCAAACCTGTTTAACTTAGTTTTCTTGCTTAGAAAAGTAAATATTTCTACAATATTATAAAAAACATGTACATCAATAAAATATGTAGAAATACTGGAATTGCTGTTTGTTTCCATACAGAATAAGTTGAAAAAAAAAGTGGTACAGGGAATTCCCTGGCAGTCCGGTGGCTAGGACGCCACACTTTCACTGCCAAGGACGCAGGTTCAGTCCCTAGTCAGGGAACTGAGATCATGCAAGCCATGTGGCACAGCTGAAAGAAAGAAAAAGAAAAAGAGTGGTGCACATTTCATTGTAAAATGGCAGAAGATATTAACTTGTACAGAAAGACATATCCATAAAGTTGAACAGGAATTGTGGATGGGGATGGCAAATGTTAACTACTTTTGGTTGCCAGGAGGGTACATGAAAGAGCACTTCATGGAAGAGGCAGTAATTGGCTTAATTTTCAAGAATGACTAGCATATTGGAAAGTGGATATTACACAAATTTAAATTAATATGACCACACAGGGACCAATGGTAGAGTCTAATTTGAAAGCATATTTTAACAGAGAACTACTGAATTGGAACAGAATAAAGAGAGAACTGCCAGTCCTGGCAAATAATTATTATTCAGTGGTTTCAAACTGAAACTAGAATCAGTTGCTAGGGGTTCCATGAATCCCCTTCACTTTGCAAAGAAAAAAAAAAGTGTTATTTTCCCTAAACAAAAAGGGCCTTTGGTTTCTGATCCAAAATGAGATTTAGAACCACTAGCCGTAAGTCTTACTCCAAGGTAAACAGATGGGCTAATGAGGTAGTTACTGCCTGTCTCCTAGAATGGCAAGTATTCTTGGGCTTCCCTTGTGGCTCAGAAGGTAGATTCTGCCTGCAATGCCAGAGACCTGGGTTAGTTGCAATTGCTGACTTCATTTGCTTTCAAGTACTCATAACAGACATCAGAAGTAAGGGGTAGTGTAAAGATGAGAAACAATTCTGGGCAGAAAAGTGAAGTGGAGTGACCATGTATCTCATTTTTAAAAACTCTTAATTCTGTATAGGGTGACAAGAACTCCATATTTCCATATTCAGAGATCAAACATCAAGGGGAAGAAATGCATTCTATAATCACCCCCTCCAAGAGAAAGCATAAACAACAGGACACACATCTTCCAAAATTACTACCAAGGAATTTAAGCCTCTTCAAGATATTGAATAAACTAAAATAATTTATCACTGAAGACTGAAAAAATTAAAGAAAAATATCAAAATATTATGTTTTCATATATTCAACGTCACTAAAGGGGGAATTCACGTCACATACATGTCTGTGGGTAAGAAAGAGAAGCAGCTGTATTTGTCCCTATAAAGACATTTTTGTGAGACATATGTCCCTTCTAATATGCTCCAGAATTGCACTTTTACTAGTGTGCTTCAAAGTGGTGAACGGTTCAGCATAGATCATTAGTCAGTGCATGTTTAATTACATACCAGTATTTCTCAAAGATCAAAAATGTCTGTAGTTCAATTATTCCCACATAGCAGGTCCCATTTTCTACTCATTCAGTTTGGAACAATGTAGTCACAAAATAAATTGTTTTAGATTAAAATCTGTTTGATAGTCCTCCACAGAGCTGATTTCAAAGCGGGGAAAGACACATCTGTTTCACATCTCAGGGAGAATACCATTTACTGCTTTCTACATTAATTTTGATTCTAGAGAACAGTCATGCCCCCCATTTGGCTGTTTCTCTTCCCCACTATGTTCATATAATCTGTCTTCACACAGCTAGCCTTTAAAATCCAAGTCATGAAAAAGAGCTAATCTTTTATTTAAATGATCTCAACTCTAGTTTTGAAGTCCTATACCTGTAACAGAAGCAGATCATTCTCAGAGATTGGGGTCAATGTATGAAGTTACCAGCACAGTAACATTCTGATGAAATCCGATGGGATCCTCTGCAAGGAGAACTCATTCCTCAGGCAGAGAAGAAAAACTGACAGTGTGTAGGGTCTGAATTAAAGGTACAAGACCCAGAAAAACAATTTAAACTATACAAGCGGTGCTTGGAATAATTTACTTGATTACACATACTGCAAGTATTTTCCTTCATCTTTTTGTAATGAACTTGACCATGAAAAAAAAATTTATGTCTGTTGTCTGTGTCATTACGAGCTGAGCTCATTTGGTGTGGAAACCTACAGTTTAATTGCTTGATTTAAATCTGGCTAGTAGAATGCATACTGAAACACTACTCTTTTAATTATGTTAATTTGTAACTGAAAAGCTAAATTTACAAAGGCAATAGCATTAATTATTTACTTGCCCATTAACGCTGAATATATATTACAAAGCTAATTGGTTTCATAAGTCACTGATTTATATCAGAAAGGTACACATATTCTCAGCAGGTTTCTTGTTTTTTATTGTATTACAAGACAATATGTGTAAAATACTTCATCTGTACAATATTCTGCATTTCTTCTTCCTTCGTGGGTTAAAATACATTTTACAAAAGAAAGAGTTAGAATTTACTAACATTTATTCAACGCTTTTTATGTATCTTATATACTTATTTCATTTATACTTATATACATTATCTCATTTAATCTCAGAACGGAATAAAAAAACACCCATTATCTCCTTTTTAAAGATGAGGAAACCAATGTTCAGAAAGATTAAAAAATGTGCCAAGGCACGGAGCAAAACAATCAAATCCAGGACATGCTCTGGAAAGAGTCAAGACCATTATGCCTTACTATTTTAATATCTATTGCTCACAGCAAATTAGACACTTGATATAATACAATTTTCTATAAGCATAGAACACAGTCAAAAGCGCAGAAGTCACCAGAGCGAATACTTCAGGGACCTAAAACCAGAATAGAAAGTGAAAGTGAAGTCGCTCAGTCGTGTCCAACTCTTTGCGACCCATGGACTGTAGCCCACCAAGCTCCTCCGTCCATGGGATTCTCCAGGCATCTTGCCAGCTGGAGTGGGTTGCCATTTCCTTCTCCAGGGGATCTTCCCGACCCAGGGATCAAACCCAGGTCTCCCACATTGCAGGCAGACACTTTAACCT
This sequence comes from Budorcas taxicolor, assembly GCF_023091745.1. NCBI lineage: Eukaryota > Metazoa > Chordata > Mammalia > Artiodactyla > Bovidae > Budorcas > Budorcas taxicolor. The sequence continues at coordinate 66,934,937 of NC_068916.1, read as the reverse complement.
CTGCACCACCAGGGAAGCCCCCAGAATACTACAAGGCAAAAGTCCAGCAAGTATACTTTAACCTTGTTTCTGAAGTAGGATTGAATATTGGGCAGATTCCTCGTAGACTGCAACTGAACAACAGCGCTTACAAATTAAAGAGTATAATACCTATATTACTACCCTCTTGAGCATACTGTGAAGATCAGATGTGAAATTGAGATAAGAAAGAGCTATGAGAGTTATCAAGCATTATGCAAATTCAAGTTAGTACAATTAGTGTAAGACTCAAGATTTGCACCTCAAGAACTCCCATGGAATTTACTCTGAGTTTTCATGCAGACTACAATTTAGCTGCATTCTCATGTAACATGAAAGGTTAAGAAATTTCTCGAATATAGAGTAAGTTTAACCAGTGTCTTGTCCACAGAAAAACTCTATTAATGTGTGACCTAACGAGGGACGATTAGCAAACAGTCTTTAATTAATAGTCAACAAAATATAAAATAAGAATGCCTTCAAAAGAACTTGGGTCATTGTATTAATATTTTAAGCATTTTATACCCAGGAAAAAAAAAACCAAAGCATTAAGCATGTATTTATGCATGCACACTTTAAATAATACAACTAAATTGCTCATGGTAATAAAGCAATTAGGGCCATATTAATATGTAATGAAAAGCAAATTTGTTCATTTTCTAAAAGAGATTTAAATTATGCTATGAATGTCTGCAAGTCTACTGGAAAGTAAAACAATATTCCACCTTTGCCGATTCCATGAAACTTCCAAATGTGACTTGATGATCTTAGAGATTTTCTATAGTAGTTTCAAACCTAACATATCATTGTAAATTTATTTTCTAAGTCTACTGTGGAATATTCTATATATCATTCATCATGATGGAGTTTTGCTGAGCTGGGGTCTAAAACTAATAATTAGGTTTACATTACACTTTGATTCTTTTTTATTCAACATTTAAGCAATATCATATTATTTGTCTGTGAAAAGACAGAGGTTGTTTCTAAGTACAGGGAAGAGATATAGATTTATATATTCCTTCCATCGTTAAAACAGAACCATTTAATTTTTTAATTGTGTTTAACTAAGACATAAAGATACTCCCTATCTTGGGCTTCTTGGTAAAGAATCCACCTGCAATGTGGGAAACCTGGGTTCGATCCCTGGGTTGGGAAGATCACCTGGAGAAGAGAATGGCTACCAACTCCAGTATTTTTGCTTGGAGAATGCCATGGACAGAGGAACCAGGCAGGTCCATGGGGTTGCAAAGAGTCAGACATGACTGAGCAACTTTCACTTTGGGTGAACTAATAAATAATCAACATTTTGATTTATAAAACATGTTGAGTATTGCTGGGGAAATACCACTTAATCCAACACAGTTTTGCCTTTTCTGAACTATAAATGTTTTTAAGAGAAAACTGTAAGAGAGAAAAAAGTAAACATATACAATAGTGGGCTCTCACTGAGTTCCTGAAAGAAATGTTATATACAAAAGCTTATGCATTACTCTGCATAAGCCATAATTGTTTTATGGAAAAGAAATGAAACAATAGATTTGTTTTACTCAACAAAGTTTCAGCACTGCAGAGGACCACAGAATTGGATGTAATACTGCTGAGCTAACAAATACCAGTATTATTTAACATGCGAAAGTGTAAGTGCAGTCGCTCAGTTGTGTACGACTCTGCCATCCTATGGACTGTAGCCCTTAAGCCTCCTCTGTCCATGGGATTTTCCAGGCAAGAATACTGGAGTGGGTGGCCATTTCCTTCTCCAGGAGATCTTCTGAACCCAGGGATCAAACTCGGGCCTCCTGCACTGCGGGCAGTCTCTTTACCGTCTGAGCCACCAGGAAATCCCATGTATGACTTTTGAAAAAAATGTTCCAGGATCTAAGGCCACACCATCTTAAATGTGCCTGATCTCATCTGAAAAACTGTCTCAGGAACTGTTAGAACTTGGATGTATACCTCAGCTGGCCTGAATCACCGAATGTCACAATATGTAGAACAACCTCATGGAAAAAAGACATCTGGCCAATAACCTCTTCAAGCATGGAAAAATCAAAAACCATCAAGGAATTCTTCTAAAATAATGACAAATCCCAGGCTAAACCATGCCCTTTCCAGTGTATCACACATTCTCTCACATAAAAGAACAATTAAGAAATGTTCATTTGCATCTAGAGAGCAGATTCATCACTGGCTAGAGTTATTACAGTCCAGTCATTGGAAGCTGGGGTAAAACAGAAGGTGGGATAAACATTCTGATATATTGGCAACATTCTAATTTTCTTCTACATTGAAAGACTATATATATATTTTTTTTCATTCTGTCTACAGAAATTTCTTTTTTTAAAAAAACAACCATATCTGTAACATTTATCCTACAAATAGTTACTGAGCATGGGCTAGGATTGTTCAAAGACCTAGTAGTATCAGAGCTAAGACTTGATGAAGGGAAACACAAATTCTATGAGGTTATAAGCAGTCATTGTTTATACTATAGGTAACACCAACTTATACAGTTTTTTATAGAAACAAAAAGAGAACGTTGAAGACACCAGTGGACAGATCATCCTGTACATTTGCAGAAAGTGTAACTTAATCAAAAAATTTATGGTTCTATTCTAAGATTATCTTTGAAGCTTTTTTATCTATTTTGTATCTGGTTTTCAAAATGTCTCTAGAATATAGGAATTCACAGTTTGAATTTCAACTAGAAGCTATAATGTCTTTTGGTAAATGTGCCAAAAGAGGAGAGAAACCAGTGAAAAATGCTGATACGTAATTTAGGTAATTAAAGTACATTTACTGAAATGGCGCAATGGTAGATGTACTTTCATTTTCAAATATGAAAGATACATACATTTATAAGTAACTCAAACCAGAAACAAGGATTCAACAAAGGAAAACTTCTCTAGTTCAGGCAAAGGTAAACTCCTATACTCTCAATATCACTTCTGTGCTAAAACAAGATTCCCTCCATCAGATACACAGCTTTCCCAAGTTTCCAACATAGTCCTGTTCCACTCATGGAAAACCTGTGAGGTAAGAGCCTAGACCAAAATAAAGACTTCACTATGAAGACATATACATCTCATCATATGTGCCTTATATTGACGAGCTGGAAATGACCTGCACTGCATCATAGCAAAATGTCCAGCTGAAGCCTCAACAGGCCCATCTATGACCATATTTCCTAATGCAGTTAGATTTCTAGTGTTTTGCATCTAAAAATCAAGGTAGATTGTGGCAGTCTTTGTCTTCATTACTAGTGTACACATCAATTTGAAAGAAAAACAAAGGAATTTTTTAAAAAATCCTTTAAAAAAAATCTCAGTTTTCAGCAGAGTCCGTCCTCATATCACACCCTTCCTTGTAGGTTGCAAAAACAGTACTTTTTGAAAAATGATTTATTATTTCCTATTTTTTTGAGATTTTGATCTAATAAGCACAATTAAAGAAAACTACTACTGTTAACTGGAAAAATGAACAGGTCAAATAATTACATATAAACTATTCTTGATTTCTAATGACAGATTCTATAAGAAATATAGATGCCTAATGCTACCTACTTAGGGAAAAGAGACAGAATTTACACACATTTACATACACTCATACTGCGAAGAGCTGACTCCTTTGAAAATACCCTGATGCTGGGAAAGATTGAAGGTGGGAGGAGAATAGGATGACAGAGGATAAGATGGTTGTATGCCATCACTGACTCAATGGACATGAGTTTGGGTAAACTCCAGGAGTTGGTGATGGACAGGGAGGCCTGGCATGTTCATGGGGTTGCAAAGAGTTGGACATGACTGAGCAGCTGAACTGACTGACTGATACTACTATTGTTGTTCTGTTACTAAGTCAACTCTTTAGCAACCCCATGCAGGGACTGTAGCCCACCAGGATCCTCTGTCCATGGGATTTCCCAGGCAAGAATACTAGAAAGTGAAAGTGAAGTCGTTCAATCGTGTCCGACTCTGCGACCACATGGACTATAGCCTACTAGGCTCCTCCATCCATGGGATTTTCCAGGCAAGAGTACTGGAGTGGGTTGCCATTTCCTTCTCCAGGGGATCTTCCCAATCCAGGGACTGAACCCAGATCTCCCACATTGTAAGCAGACGCTTTACCGTCTGAGCCACCAGGGAAGCCCAAGTGGGTTGCTACCTCCTTCTCCAGGGGATATTCCTGACCCAAGAATCGAACCAGCGTCTCCTGCATTGCAGGTGGATTCTTTATCATTGAGCCACTAGGGAAGGGCACACATATATTAGACATCTGATAATGATTAATGTTTTGACAACCCCAGGAGATAACACTATTATAAAGTATAAAAAACAAATGTCTTTTACTGTTTTTCTGTTTTAAGCCAATCCTGTTTTTACTGCCTTTCTAAGGCATCAACAACAAAACAATGTCTTTTCTTTGACTCTAGTGGCACTCCACTAGTCAGCACGCTCAGCTGTCCCATTACTTAACCTCGGGAACACTCTCATGTGAACAACTTTGCAAAGAGAACTGCAAAGTAGACAGAGTACTGCATAATAATGGCAAAGAAATGAGGGGAAATCAGAGTAGACATGTCTACTATGTCAGTAAATCATTTGTACATCATTTTGCTTCAATGCAGGGTGTGCAGATTAGAGACAAGTGGAGTTAAAATGCACACATATATGGAATAACTCATACGCAAATACACTGAGTTGGCCAAAAAGTTCATTCAGGTTTTTCCATATTATGGAGAACACCAAGCAAACTTTTTCCAACCCAATATGTGTGATACAAAAGTAATATTCTTATGAAAACCTTCACCACACACAAAAGTACAAAGTGAAAATTGGCAACTTTTCCACTGTACATACTAATATAAAAATGGGAGTGTATTAATTATCTGTTATTAAATAAAAAATTACTACAAACAATGGTTTAAAAGAACACACCTTCATTATTTCACAATTGTTAATTAGATAGAGATTCTATGCACAAATTAATTAGGCCCCTCTATTTCATCATTTTATACAAGGTTGTAATGTAATCAAGCTGGATAAGGAAATGGATACTCACTTCAGTATTCTTGCCTAGAAAAACCCTTGGACAGAGGACCCTGGCTGGCTACACACCATGGGTCACAAAGAGTGTACATGACTTAGCGACTAAATAATAATAGCAATGAATGTAATTAAGATGTTGATCTGGGTTGGGTTAACTGATCAATCCAGAAAGTTAACTGAGGTAAGAATCCACTTTCAAAAGCATGAGGTTATTGGCAGGATTCTGTTTTTTGCAGGTTATTTGGCTTCCTTTCCATGGAAATTTCGACAAAGAACAGTTTGCTTCATCAAAGTAATCAAAGGACAGACCATAATAGAGAAAGTCTGCTAGGCAAAATAAAAGTTACAATTTCTTGTATCTTAATCACAGTGGTGTTATCTCATCACCTTAGATATACACTATTGGTTAGAAGTAGGTCACTAGGCCAGTCCATACCTAAGGAGAAGCAAAACTCACAGGATACAGGATCGTTAGGGTTATCTTAGATAGTAGACTTGGCAACAAATATGGAAGTTCATTTTCTATATGCACTTTGGGAATTCTGTTTTATCTACTTATTAATACTATATCATAGTCTTCTGCCCATTCCAGTATAGACAGATTTACTTTATTCTTTCAATAAGCACATAGCATTTACTTTATATATTTAACTAGTTTCCTATGCCATATGTTTTCAGAGGTCTTCATTTTTCCCTTGGTTTTTCATCTACAGCATTATAAATAAAATTTCATTTGGACATCATAAATGAATTGTGATTAAATTTGAAAAATGTGAGCCAACCTTTAGTAAGGTGAGGGAAAAAAATGGAAACATGGAAAACAAATAACATGGTATACTTAAGCATCGATGTACTGATTTTTAAAGTTTCCACATATTTTAATTTTTTAATTGAAGTATGCTTGATTACAGTGTCTTAATTTCTGCTCTACAGCAAAGTGAATCAGTTATATACATATATGCATACATATTTATATTCTTTGCCCTTACGGCTTATCCCAGGTTATTGTTCCCTCTGCTATACAGTACGACCTTGCTGATTATACATTCTATATGCAGTAGCTTGCATCCACTAACTAAAAAGTCTCAGTCCATCCCTTTCCCATCTGCCCTCCTCCTTGGCAACGACAAGTCTGTTCTCTATGTCTGAGAATCTGTTTTATAAATAGGTTCATTTATGACATATTTCACATATTCAGTTCAGTCGCTCAGTTCTGTCCAATCCTTGTGACCCCAAGAACCGCAGTACGCCAGGCCTCAAGGTCCATCACCATCTCCCAGAGTCCAACCAAACCCATGTCCATTGAGTGGGTGATGCCATTAAACCATCTCATCCTTTGTTATCTCCTCCTCCTGCACCAATCCCTCCCAGCATCAAGGTCTTTTCATATGAGTCAGCTCTTCGCATCAGCTGGGCAAAGTATTGAAGTTTCAGCATCAACATCAGTCCTTCCAATGAACACCCAAGACTGAACTCCTTTAGGATGGACTGGTTGGATTTCCTTGCAGTCCAAGGGACTTTCAAGAGTCTTCTTCAACACCACAGTTCAAAAGCATCAATTCTTTGGCACTCAGCATTCTTTATAGTCCAACTCTCACATCCATACATGACCACTGGTAAAACCAAAGCCTTGAAAAGATGGACCTTTGTTTGCAAAATAATGTTTCTGCTTTTTAACGTGTTGTCCAGCTTGGTCATAACTTCCCTTCCAAGGAGCAAATGCCTTTTAATTTCATGGCTGCAATCACCATCTGCACTGATTTTGGAGCCCCCCAAAAATAAAGTCAGCCACTGTTTCCCATCTATTTTCCATGAAGTGGTGGGACCGGATGCCATTATCTTAGTTTTCTGAATGTTGAGCTTTAAGCCAACTTTTTCACTCTCCTCTTTCATCAAGAGGCTCCTTAGTTCTTCTTCACTTTCTGCCATAAGGGTGGTGTCATCTGCATATCTCAGTTATTGATATTTCTCCCAGCAATCTTGATTCCAGCTTGTGCTTCCTCTAGCCCAGCGTTTCTCATGATGTACTCTGCATATAAGTTAAATAAGCACAGTGACAATATACAACCTCGACCTACTCCTTTTCCTATTTAGAACCAGTCTGTTGTTCCATGTCCAGTTCTAAGTGTAGCTTCCTGACCTGCATACAGGTTTCTCAACAGGCAGATCAGGTGGTCTAGTATTTCCACCTCTTTCAGAATTTTCCACAGTTTATTGTGATCCACATAGTCAAAGGCTTTGGCATAGTCTATAAAGCAGAAATAGATGTTTTTCTGGAACTCTCTTGCTTTTCCCATGATCCATCAGATGTTGACAATTTGGTCTCTGGTTCCTCTGCCTTTTCTAAAATCAGCTTGAACATCTGGAAGTTCACAGTTCACATATTGCTGAAGACTGGCTTGAAGAATTTTGAGCATTACTTTACTAGCGTGTGAGATGAGTGCAATTGTATGGTAGTTTGAGCATTCTTTGGCATTGCCTTTCTTTGGGATTGGAATGAAAACTGACCTTTTCGAGTCCTGTGGCCACTGTTGAATTTTCCAAGTTTGCTGACATATTGTGTGCAGCACTTTCACAACATCATCTTTGAGGATTTGAAATAATTCAACTGGAATTCCATCACCTCCACTAGCTTTGTTCGTAGTGATGCTTTCTAAGGCCTACTTGACTTCACATTCCAGGATGTCTGGCTCTAGATGAGTGTGAGTGATCACACCTTTGTGATTATCTGGGTCGTGAAGATCTTTTTTGTACAGTTCTTCTGTATATTCTTGCTGTCTCTTCTTAATATCTTCTGCTTCTGTTAGGTCCATGCCATTTCTGTCCTTTATTGAGCCCATCTTTGCATGAAATGTTCCCTTGGTATCTCTAATTTTCTTAAAGAGATCTCTCGTCTTTCCCATTCTACTGTTTTCCTCTATTTCTTTGCATTGATCGCTGAGGAAGGCTTTCTTATCTCTCCTTGCTATTCTTTGGAACTGTGCATTCAAATGGGTATATCTTTCTTTCTCTCCTTTGCTTTTTGCTTCTGTTCTTTTCCAGGCTATTTGTAAGGTCTCCTCAGACAGCCATTTTGCTTTTTTGCATTTCTTTTTCTTGGTAATGGTCTTGATTCCTGTCTCCTGTATAATTTCATGAACCTCCGTCCATAGTTCATCAGGCACTCTATCTATCAGATCTAGTCCCTTAAATCTATTTCGGACTTTCACCCTATAGTTATAAGGGTTTTGATTAAGGTCATACCTGAATGGTCTAGTGGTTTTCCCCACTATCTTCAACTTAACTCTGAATTTGGCAATAAGGAGTTCATGATCTGAGCCACAGTCAGCTCCCAGTCTTGTTTTTGCTGACTGTATAGAGCTCCGCCATCTTTGGCTGCAAAGAATATAATCAGTCTGATTTTGGTATTGACCATCTGGCGATGTCCATGTGTAGAGTCTTCTCTTGTGTTGTTGGAAGAGGGTGTTTGCTGTGACCAGTGCATTCTCTTGGCAGAACTCTATTAGCCTTTGCCCTGCTTCATTCCATACTCCAAGACAAATTTGCCTGTTACTCCAGGTGTTTCTTGACTTCCTACTTTTGCATTCCAGCCCCCTATAATGAAAAGGACATCTTTGTTGGGTGTTAGTTCTAGAAGGTCTTGTAGGACTTCATGGAACCATCCAACTTCAGCTTCTTCAGCATTACTGGTTGGGGTCTCAAAGAGTCGGACAGGACTGAGTGACTGAACTGAATTGAATAATTAATGTTTGGAATCTTTTGTTAAGAATTTTTTTCATGTGCCTATTGGCCATCTGTATGCCTTTTTCTATGGAGAAATATCTATTTAGATCTTCTGCCTACTTTTTGACCAGATTGCTGGTATTTTTGTTGCTGTTGCTATAGAGTTGTACAACTGTATCTTTCAGAAACTAAGCTCTTATCAGTTGCATCATTTGTAAATATTTTCTCCCATTTTGTAGGTTGTCTTTTAGTTTTGTTTATGGTTTTATTTTCTGTGGAAATGCTTTTAAGTTTCATTAGGCCCTATTTGTTCATTTTTATTTTCATTTCTATTGCCTTGGGAGACTGATCTAAGAAAACATTGACACAATTTGTCAGAGAATGTTTTGCCTACAATCGCTTTTAGTACTTTTACAGTGTCATGTCTTACAACTAAGTGTTTAACCCATTTTGAGTTTATTTTTGTGCATGGTGTACGGGTAGTTTTCATACATTTTAAAACAGCCTTAATATAATTCAGAAAAATTAACATTATCATTTTTAATTATAAAATCAGTGACAACTTGTATGTTCAAATGACAACTAGTATGTCCAAGTGTTAACATCTATTAAACAATCAATTTTATAATATATTCATTAACCAAAAAGAAACCTCAGGCAACTTGGATCCCAATCCCCCAAAAGCTTGATCCTCCCAAGCTCTAAGAAACCACTACTCTCATTATGTCTATAGATTTACCTATTCTGAAAATTTCATAAAAATTGAATAATTAAGCAGCATAGAGAGTAGAACAAGCATTTTCCCCCAGTCACTATGGTATGAAACTAGAAATCAACTGCAGAAAGAAAAATACACAATCTGTAGACTATACAACATTCTACTAAATATGTAATGATTTATCAAAGAACTTTAAGCAGGAATCAGAAATTTTCATAAGACAAATGAAAATACAACATTCCAAAGATCTACGTGATGCAGCAAAAGAAATTCTAAGAGAGAATTTTATAGTGAGACACGCCTACCTCAGGAAGAAAAATCTCAAACAAATCTTACACCTAAGGGAACTAGAAAAATAAAAACAAAACCCAAAGTCAGCAGAATGAGAAAAATAATAAAGATTAGAGAGTAAATACATAAAACAAGAATAGAGAGGAACAATATTTAAAAAAATATATATTTAACTCCTACACACAGTGAAGAAAGTGAAAAGTGAAAGTAGCTCAGTCATGTTCCACTCTTTTTGACCCCATGGACTATAGTCCATGGGATTATCCAGGCCAGAATAATGGGATGGGTAGCCTTTCCATTCTCCAGGGGTTCTTCCCAACCTGGAGATTGAACTCAGGTCTCCTGCATAGCAGGGGGATTCCTTACCAGCTGACCCACAAGGGAAGCCCATATGCAGAGTATATCACGCAAAATGCTGTGCTGGATGAAGCATAAGCTGGAATCAAGATGTCAGGGAGAAATATCAATAACCTCAGATATGCAGATGACACCACCCTTATGGCAGTAAGTGAAGAGGAACTAAAGAGCCTCTTGATGAAGGTGAAAAGAGGAGAGTAAAAAAGCTGACTTAAAAATAAACATTCAGAAAATGAAGATCATGGTATCTGGTCCCAACACTTCATGGCAAATAGATGGGGAAACAGTGACAGACTTTATTTTCTTGGGCTCCAAAATCATTGTGGATGGTGACTGAAGCCAAGAAAAGAAATGGCAAATGTAGACAATGTAATAAAAAGTAGAGATATTACTTTGCCGACAAATGTCCATATAGTCAAAGATACAGTTTTTCCAGTAGTCATGGATGTATGTGAAGGCTAGACAATAAAAAAGGCTGAGCACTGAAGACGATGCCTTTGAATTGTGGTGCCAGAGAAGACTCTTAAAAGTGCCTTGGAAAGCAAGATCAAACCCGTCAATCCTAAAGGAAATCAACCCTGAATATTCACTAGAAGGACTGGTGCTGAAGCTAAAGTTCCGATACTTTGGCTATCTGATGTGAAGAGTTCACTCACAGGAAAAGACCCTGATACTGGGAAAGATCGAGGCAGGAGGAGTAGAGGATGGGAGAGGATGAGACGGTTGCATGGCATCACTAACTCATCAGACAGGAATTCGAGCAAACTCTGGGAGACAGTGAGGACAGGGAAGCTTGGCGTGCTTCAGTCCATGGGGTCGCAAAGAGTCGGACACGGCTGAGTGACTGAACAACAACATATTATAAAAAGAGACCAAAAAATATAGAAAAGATCAGCGATATCAAGAGCTGGTTTTTTGACAAGAAACGAAATTGATGAGTTTTTACCTGACTTATCAAGAAAGTCAGGAAAGTCAGGTTTTTACCTGACTTATCAAGAAAGAGACACAAAGGACCCAAATGGATGAAACGAAATAAAAGAGGAAAAATTGCAACTGATATCACAGAGATACCAAAAAAAAAAAAAAACCATAAGAGACTACTACAAAGTTATATGACATCCAAATTGGAAAGAAAGAAGTAAAACTGTTACTATTTGCAGATAATATGATAGTATATATAGAAAATCCTAAAGTCTGCACCAAAAAGTTATTAGAACTAATAAATGAACTTAATAAAGTTTCAAGATACAAAGTATAGAGAAATCTGTTGGTTTTCTATACACTAATAATAAATATCAGAAAAAGAAAGCAAGAAAACAATCCACTTATTATATCAAAAAGAATGACATATCCAGGACTAACCTTAAACAATAACGTGAAAGACCCACATCTTTTAAACTATGAAATACTGATGGAGGAAACTGAAGATACAAATAAGCAGAAAAATATCTCATTTTTATAGGCTAGAAGATTTATTATTAAAATGCCCAAAATATCCAAAGCAATCTACAGATTTAATGCAAATACTATCAAAAAACCCATGACATTTTCACAGAACTAGAAAAATCATAAAAGTTATATAGAGCCACAAACAACTGTGACTTTCCAAAGAAATCTTGAGAAAAATATACAATTCTGAGGCATTATATGCTCTGATTACAGACTAAACTACAAAGCTACAGTAATCAGAATAATTTGGTACTGGCACAAAAACACCAATAGATAAATTTAACAGGACAGAGGAACCCTGAAATAAATCCACATACTTAATCAATGACAAAGGAAGAAAGAATATACAATGGAGAAAGACACTCTCTTTAATAAGTGGTGCTGGGAAAACTTGGCAGCTACATGTAAAATGATGAAATCGGAACATTTCTCACACCATGCACCAAAAAGTAAACTCTAAACGTATTAAGCACCTAAATATATAACCAGAAACTAAAAAACTCCTAGAAAAAAAAAAACATAGGCAGCACATTCTTTGACATAAATTGCAGCAATATTTCTTTGGCTCTGTCTCCTAAGGCAAATAAAACAAAAGCAAAAATAAACAAATGGAACCCAATTAAACTTTAAAGCTTTTGTACAGAAAAGGAAACTATTGGCAAAACAAAAAAGGCAACCTACTGAATTGGAGAAGATATTTGCATGTAATGAGACTGATCAGTTCAGTTCAGTTGCTCAGTCACGTACACTCTTTGTGACCCCATGGACTACAGCAGACCAGGCCTCCCTGTTCATCACAAAACTCTCGGACTTACTCAGACTCACATCCTTTGAGTCGCTGATGCCATCCAACCATCTCATCCTCTGTCGTCCCCTTCTCCTGACTTCAATCTTTCCCAGCATCAGGGTCTTTTCCAATGAGTCAGCTCTTCACATCATGTGGCCAAAGTATTGGAGTTTCAATTTCAACATCAGTCCTTCCAATGAACACCCAGGACTGATCTATTTTAGGATGGAATTGTTGGATCTCCTTGCAGTTCAAAGACTCTCAGGAGTCATCTCCAACACCACAGTTCAAAAGCATCAATTCTTCAGCACTCAGGCTTCTTTATACTCCAATTCTCACATTCATACATGACCACAGGAAAAACCATAGCCTTGATTAGACAGACCTTGGATGGCAAAGTAATGTCTCTGCTTTTTAATATGCTGTCTAGGTTGATCATAACTTTCCTTCCAAGGAGCCAGCATCTTTTAATTTCATGGCTGCAGTCACCATCTGCAGTGATTTTGGAGCTCAGAACATAAAGCCTGCCACTGATTCCACCGTTTCCCCATCTATTTGCCATGAAGTGAGGGACCAGACACCATGATCTTAGTTTTCTGAATGTTGAGCTTTAAGCCAACTTTTTCACTCTCTTTCACTTTCATCAAGAGGCTTGTTAGTTCTTCTTCACTTTCTGCCATAAGGGTGATGTCATCTGCATATCTCAGTTACTGATATTTCTCCCAGCAATCCTGATTCTAGCTTGTGCTTCTTCCCGCCCAGCGTTTCTCATGATGTACTCTGCATATAAGTTAGATAGGCAGGGTGACAGTATACAGCCTTAACATACTCCTTTTCCTATTTGGAACCAGTCTGTTGTTCCATGTCAAGTTCTAACTGTTGCTTCCTGATCTGGATATAGATTTTGCAAGAGGCAGGTCAGGTGGTCTGGTATTCAGAATTTTCCACAGTTTATTGTGATCTGCATAGTCAAAGGCTTTGAAATAGTCTATAAAGCATAAATAGATGTTTTTCTGGAACTCTCTTGCTTTTTCCATGATGCAGCAGATATTGGCAATTTTATCTCTGGTTCCTCTGCCTTTTCGAAAACCAGCTTGAACATCTGGAAGTTCAAGGTTCACATATTACTGAAGCCTGGCCTGGAGAATTTTGAGCATTACTTTACTAGCGTGTGAGATGAGTGCAATTGTGTGGTAGTTTGAGCATTCTTCGGCATTGCCTTTCTTTGGGATTGGAATGAAAACTGACCTTTCCCAGTCCTGTGGCCACTGCTGAATTTTCCAAATTTGCTGACATACTGAGTGCATCACTTTCACAATCATCTTTCAGGATTTGAAATAGCTCAACTGGAATTCCATCATCTCCACTAGCTTTGTTCGTAGTGATGCTTTCTAAGGCCCACTTGACGTCACATTCCAGATGTCTGGCTTTAGGTGAGTGATCACACCATTGCAATTATCTGGGTAGTGAAGATCTTTTTTGTACAGTTCTTCTGTGTATTCTTGCCACCTCTTCTTAACATCTTCTGCTTCTATTTAGGTCCATACCATTTCTGTCCTTTATTGAGCCCATCTTTACATGAAATGTTCCCTTGGTATCTCTGATTTTCTTGAAGAGATCTTTAGTGTTTCCCATTGTATTGTTTTCCTCTATTTCTTTGCACTGATCACTGAGGAATTAACATCCAATTTATATAAAGGGCTCATACAAATTAATGGTTTTCTAACCTATAACCTGGTTTAAAAAAATGGTAAGAAGACCTGAACATTTTTTTAAAGAAGACATACACAAAGCTATCAGGTGCATGAAAATTTGCTGAACATCACCAATCATTACGGAAATACAAATCAAAATCACAACGACATATCACCTCATGCACATCTTTTCATTTGCTTCTTGATCTCATGTATAGTTTTGAAAAATGTATTGAAATAATTTCTCTTTATATAGTCTAGACACATGTTCCTTTTCAGATACATGATATATATGAATATACAATATATATTTTTGTCTATTCTAGTGTTATCTTATTTTCTTGATAGTGTCTTTTAAAGCACAAAATTTTAATTCTGATTAAGTCCAGTTTATCTGTTGTTTTAATTGCTGTGTTCTTGGTGTTATGTCTCAGAAACTATTCTTAACTGAAAGTCTTAAAAATTTATGCCACTGTTGTCTTCTGGGATGTTTAATTTTAGCTCTTATATGCAGTTTGCATTGACTATTGTATATAGTGCGAGATTTGGTTCCACACTCATTCTTCTCATGTGGCTATCCAGCTCTACCAGCATAACTTGTGGGAAAGACTATTCTCTCTCCACTCAGCATCCTTGTCAAAAATCAGTTGACCATAAGTAAATGTGCAAGTTCATTCTGAGGCTCTCAATTCTTAATGATCTGAATGTTTATCCTTAGACCTGAATAATACTTTCTTGGCTCCACAGCTCTGTACTAAATTTTAAAACCAGAAGATTTGTTTCTTCCAATTGTGTTATCCTTCATCAGTAATTTGTTTTTTTGGTAACACAGATCATATGGCTATTTGTAAATATTTACTATAAACTTAAATGATAAAAGTATATCATTCAAAACAGATTTGTAAAGTGGAATAAAATTTACACAAGACAATTATATCCTTCTCATAAGAAATTCACTTCAAACCCCAATGACAAAGATAAACTAAGAGGATGGAAAAAATATGTGTCAACATTAATTCAAAAAAGTAGAAGTGGCTATACTAAAATCTAATAAAGTAGATTTTAGAGCAAAGAAAATTACTAAAACCCAAAGGGGAAATACCTCTTGAAAAAAGAATCAAACTACCAGGAAAACATATCATAAATGTGTACACATGAAACAACAGAGCCTCAAAATACATTTTAAAAGGGGGTTCAGGATGGGGAACACGTGTATACCTGTGGCAGATTCATGTTGATGTATGGCAAAACCAATACAATATTGTAAACTAATTAACCTCCAATTAAAATAAATAAATTAAAAAAATAAAAGTTTATAAGATTAAAGAGAAATTGATAAATCCACAATTATGGCATTTTACACCTCCATCTCAATCAGTTATAAAACTACTGTCAGGAAAGCAGCAAGGATATAGACGATCTGAACAATGTTATCAAACTAAAGTATCTAGAACATTCCACACAACAGTATACTTTTTCAAGAGACTATGGAGGAACATGACGGACTATAGTCCATGGAGTTGCAGAAGAGTTGGACACAACCAAGGGATTAAATAACCACAAAAAAGAAACAATTATGTAACATTTAATGAATAATAAAACAAACCTGAAATTTAAAATAATTGATCATATATAGGAGAATATTTTCAAAAATACTGGAATCAAACTAGTAATCAGTAATAGAAAGACAACAGAAAAATTTCAAAAATGATGAAAACTAACACTTATGAAGAATCTGTGAGTAAAAGAATTCAAAGGAATTTAAAACAGAGCTAAATGAAAGCAAAACACACAGTATATAAAGGTATACGGTATAGTTGAAGCAGCGATAAGAAGAAAATTCATAGAAATTAATACAAGGAGATCAAATCAGTCAATCCTAAAAGAAATTAGTCCTGAATATTCATTGGAAGGACTGATGCTGAAGCTGAAGCTTCAATACTTTGGTCACTTGATACGAACAACTGACTCCTTGGAAAAGACCCTGATGCTGGGAAAGAGTGAAGGTAGGAGGAAAACGGGATTACAGAGGATGAGATGGCTGGATGGCATCACCAACTTAATGGACATGAGTTTGAGCAAGTTCCAAGAGTTGGTGATAGACAGGGAAACATGTTGTGCTGCAGTCCATGGGGTCGCAAAGATTGAGCTACTGAGCAACTGAACTAAACTCAATGCTTAGATTAAAAATTAGGGAAGGTTTCATGTCAATAACAACTTCCATTTCAAAAACCTGGAAAAAGAGCAAAAATCTTAAGAAAAGTTAGTGTAAGGAAGGACCAGAGTAAAAAATTCAATCAAACTGAAAATAGAAAACCAATAGAAGAAATGAATGAAACAAAAAGCTGGTTCCTCAAATAAGTTGGTATAATTAATAAACCTCTGAGTGAAGTTGCTCAGTCATGTCTGACTCTTTGCGACCCCATGGACTGTAGCCCACCAAGCTCCTCCGTCCATGGGATTCTCCAGGCAGGAATACTGGAGTGGGTTGCCATTTCCTCCTCCAGGGGATCTTCCCGACCCAGGGATTGAACCCAGGTCTCCCACATTGCAGGCAGATGCTTTAACCTCTGAGCCACCAGGGAAGCCCTATCAAAACCGATAAAAGTAAAAATAGAGAAAAAACCAAATCACTAATATAAAAAATGAAATAATGGATATCATTACAGATCCTGTGGCAATTAAAAAAGAGTACTACAAACAACTTTATACTCATAAATTTGACAACTTAGAAGAAATGGTTCAATATGAGGAAAATCACAAACTACCTAGGGTAGGAAGAAAAAAAGGGCCCTCAAAATGTCAATATCCTAATCCTGGGAAACTATGAGTATGTTATGTTATAAGCCAAAAGGGACTTTGCACTGATGATTAAGGAGACCAGTCTTGAGATGGAGAAAGTAAAGTGTTAGTCCCTCAGTAGCGTCTGACTCTTCGCAACTCCATGGACTGTAGCCGGCCAGGCTCCTCTGTCCATTGATTTCTCCAGGCAAGAATACTGCAGTGGGTTGCTAGGCCCTCCTCCAAGGGATTGTCCCCAGCCAGGAATTGAACCCAAGTCTCCCACATTGCAGGCAGAGTCTTTATCGTCTGAGCCTCCAGGGAAGCCCCCATAAGTCAGTGAAAGCTAGCATTCTCTAGAAGTTGGGAAATGCAAGGTAATACATTCTTCCTTTGTCTTCCAGAAAAGAATGCAGCCCTGCTAGCACCTTGATCTGAGTTCAGTGAGACACACATCACACTTCTGACTATAAAAATATAAGAAAATAAATTTTTATTATTTGAAATCACTGTTTGTTGTAATTCATTACAGTAGACTAGAAAACTGATACACTACCAAAATACAATCAAGATTAAACAGATTATCTGGTAGCCCTGCTATGCTAAGTTGCTCAGTCATGTCTCACTCTGTGACCTCAGGGACTGCAGCCTGCCAGGCTCCTCTGTCCATGGAACTCTCAAGGCAAGAATACTAGAGTGGGTTTCATTCCCTTATCCAGGGATCTTCCCAACTCAGAGATTGAACTCAGGTCTCCCTCATTGCAGGCAGATTCTTTACTGCCTGAGCAACCAGGGAAGCCTCTAATAGCCCTAAACCATATAAACTGAATAATTTAAATGTTCCTGTAAAGTTATCTTCAGGCCCAGATGGTTTCACTGGAGAATTCTACCATACATTTAAAGGGAAATATTAATGTTACACAATCTCTTCCAGAAAACAGATGTGAGAACACTTCCCAACTAATTTTATGAGGCCACATCACCCTGATACCAAAATCAAAGACAGTCCAAAAAAAGAGTAAAATAATCGAAACTGTAGATCAGTATCTCTCATGAACTTAGATATAAAAATTCTAAATACAATAATAACCAACCCTAACAATATGTAAAAAGAATTAACATAAGATAACCAAGTGAGGTCAAGGGTAGCCCAAGGTCAGGGACGGCGACCAAGAGAACCAGGCTGTGACAGCGCAGGAGCGGCTGAGAGGAGCTATCTCACATCCGAGGTCAGGGGCGGGGGCCGAGAGGAGCAACCCCACGTCTGAGGTCAGGGGCCGCGGCCGAGAGGAGCTACCCCACATCTGAGGTCAGGGGCCGCAGCTGAGAGGAGCTACCCCACCTCCAAGGAGCAGTGGCTACGAGGGTGCAGGAGTGCAGAGAGGACCTACTCCACGTTCAAGGTCAGGAGGGACGACCTCGTCCAAAGTAAGGAGCAGTGGCAAAGTAAGGAGCAGTGGCAAAGTAAGGAGCAGTGGCAAAGTAAGGAGCAGTGGCAAAGTAAGGAGCAGTGGCGGTACTTTGCTGCAGCAGCTGTGAAGAGATATCCCACGTCCAAGGTAAGAGAAACCCAAGTAAGATGGTAGGTGCTGAGAGAGGGCATCAGAGGGCAGACACACTGAAAACATAATCACAGAAAACTAGCCAATCTGATCACACAGAACACAGCCTTATCTAATTCAATGAAACTAAGCCATGCCTTCTGGGGCCATCCAAGATGGACAGGTCATGGTGGAGAGGTCTGACAGAATGTGGTCCACTGGAGAAAGGAATGGCAAACCACCTCAGTATTCTTGCTTTGAGAACCCCATGAACAGTATGAAAAGGCAAAATGATAGGATACTGAAAGAGGAACTCCCCAGGTTGGTAGGTGCCCAATATGCTACTGGAGATCAGTGGAGAAATAATTCCAGAAAGAATGAAGGGATGGAGCCAAAGCAAAAATAATACCTAGTGGTGGATGTGACTCATGATAGAAGCAAGGTCCAATGCTTTAAAGAACAATATTGCATAGGAACCTGGAATGTTAGGTCCATGAATCAAGGAAAATTGGAAGTGGTCAAACAGGAGATGGCAAGAGTGAACATCGACATTCTAGGAAACAGCAAACTAAAATGGACTGGAATGGGTGAATTTAACTCAGATGACTATTATATCTACTACTGCGGGCAGGAATCCCTTGGAAGAAATGGAGTAGACATCATGGTCAACAAGAGAGTCTGAAATGCAGTGCTTGGATGCAATCTCAAAAATGACAGAATGATCTCTGTCCATTTCCAAGGCAAACCATTCAATATCATGGTAATTCAAACCTATGCCCCAACAAGTAACACTGAACAAGCTTAAGTTGAATGGTTCTATGAAGACCTAGAAGACCTTTTAGAACTAACACCCAAAAAAGATGTCCTTTTCATTATAGAGGACTGGAATGCAAAAGTAGGAAGTCAAGAAACACCTGGAGTAACAGGCAAATGTGGCCTTGAGGTACAGAATGAAGCAGGGCAAAGGCTAAAAGTGTTGCCTCGAGAACACACTGGTCATAGCAAACACCCTCTTCCAATAACACGAGAAGACTACACATGGTCATCACCAGATGGTCAACACCGAAATCTGACTGATTATATTCTTTGCAGCCAAAGATGGAAAAGCTCTATACAGTCCACAAAAACAAGACCAGGAGCTGACTGTGGTTCAGATCATGAACTCCTTCTTGCCAAATCCAGACTAAAATGGAAGAAAGTAGGGAAAACCGCTAGACCATTCAGGTATGACCTAAATCAAATCCCTTATGATTATACAGTGGAAGTGAGAAATAGATTTAAGGGACTAGATCTGATAGACAGAGTGCCTGATGAACTATGGACGGAGGTTTCTGACACTGCACAAGAGACAGGGATCAAGAACATCCCCATGGAAAAGAAACCCAAGAAAACAAAATGGCTATCTGGGGAGGCCTTACAAATATCTGGGAAAAGAAAAGAAGTGAAAAGCGAAGGAGAAAATGAAAGATATAAGCATCTGAATGCAGAGTTCCAAAGAATAGCAAGGAGAGATAAGAAAGACTTCCTCAGTGACCAATGCAAAGAAATAGAGGAAAACAACAGATTGGGAAAGACTGGAGACATCTTCAAGGAAATCAGAGATACCAAGGGAACATTTCATGCAAAGATGGGCTCAATAAAGGACAGAAATGGTATGGACCTAATAAAAGCAGAAGATGTTAAGAAGAGGTGGCAACAATACACAGAAGAACTGTACAAAAAGATCTTCACGACCCAGATAATCACAATGGTGTGACCACTCACCTAGAGCTAGACATCCTGGAATGTGAAGTCAAGTGGGCCTTAGGAAGCATCACTACAAACAAAGCTAGTGGAGGTGATGGAATTCCAGTTGAGCTATTTCAAATCCTGAAAGATGATGCTGTGAAAGTGCTGCACACAATATGCCAGCAAATTTGGAAAACTCAGCAGTGGCCACAGGACTGGAAAAGGTCAGTTTTTATTCCAATCCCAAAGAAAGGCAATGCCGAAGAATGCTCAAACTACCACACAATTGCACTCATATCACAAACTAGTAAAGCAATGCTCAAAATTCTCCAAGCCAGACTTCAGCAATATATGAACAGTGAACTTCCAGATGTTCAAGCTGGATTTAGAAAAAGCAGAGGAACCAGAGATCAAATTGCCAGCATCTGCTGGATCATCAAAAGAGCAAGAGAGTTCCAGAAAAACATCTATTTCTGCTTTATAGACTATGCCAAAGCCTTTGACTGGGTGGATCAAAATAAACTGTGGAAAATTCTGAAAGAGATGGGAATACCAGACCACCTGACCTACCTCTTGAAAAACCTATATACAGGTCAGGAAGCAACAGTTAGAACCAGACAAGGAAGAACAGACTGGTTCCAAATAGGAAAAGGAGTACGTCAAGGCTGTATATTGTCACCCTGCTTATTTAACTTATATGCAGAGTACATCATGAGAAACGCTGGACTGGAAGAAACACAAGCCGGAATCAAGATTGCCGGGAGAAATATCAATAACCTCAGATATGCAGATGACACCACCCTTATGGCAGAAAGTGAAGAAAAACTAAAAAGACTCTGGATGAAAGTGAAAGAGGAGAGTGTAAAAGTTAGCTTAAAGCTCAACATTCAGAAAACTAAGATCATGGCATCTGGTCCCATCACCTCATGGGAAATAAAGGGGGATACAGTGAAAATAGTGGCTGACTTTATTTTGGGGGGCTCCAAAATTACTGCAGATGGTGATTGCAGCCATGAAATTAAAAGACTCTGGCTCCTTGGAAGGAAAGTTATGATCACCCAAGACAGCATATTCAAAAGCAGAGACATTACTTTGCTTACAAAGGTCCGTCCAGTCAAGGCTATGGTTTTTCCAGTAGTCATTTATGAATGTGAGAGTTGGACTGTGAAGAAAGCTGAGTGCCGTAGAATTGATGCTTTTGAACTGTGGTGTTGGAGAAGACTCTTGAGAGTCCCTTGGACTGCAAGGAAATCCAACCAGTCCATCCTAAGGGAGATCAGTCCTGGGTATTCATTGGAAGGACTGATGTTGAAGTTGAAACTCCAGTACTTTGGCCACCTCATGCAAAGAGTTGACTCATTGGAAAAGACTCTGATGCTGGGAGGGACTGGGGGCAGGAAGAGAAGGGGACGACAGAGGATGAGATGGCTTGTTTGCATCACCAACTCAGTGGATATGAGTTTGGGAAAACTCCGGGTGTTGGTGATGGACACGGAGGTCTGGCGTGCTGCAGTTCATGTGGTGACAAAGTGTCAGATACAACTGAGTGACTGAACTGAAATGAACCAAGTGAGATATATTTCAAAACAATAAGACAGGTTCAACTTCACACAAAAAAAAATTTATATATATATATATAAATATAAATATAATCAAGTATATAAAGAAGTTAAAGAACAAAAATGATATGATCATACCAAATGACAGATGGAAACATTTGATAAAATCTAACACCAAATTCTGATTTTAAAAACTCTTTAAAAAATCAGGAATAAAGGGAGATAACTTTAAATGGATAAAAACCATCTATCAAAAAAAGCTATTTAACATCATGCTTAATGGTAAAAGGCTGAATGCTCCCCTCCATGGCTTAACACAGTACTGGAAGTGTAGCTACTGCAACAACACAAGAAGAAGAAATGAAGAGCAGGCAGGTTGTAAAGGAAGAGACAAAATTATCTCTATTTATAGACAGCATTGTCAACACAGAACATCTCAAAGATTCTAAAAAAAAAAAAATGGAAGTAATAAATGAGTTCAATAAGGTCACTGATAAGATATGCACAAAAAAATCTATTTCATTTCTATGGACTTCCTTGGTGGTCCAATGGATAACGCAGGGGACACAGGTTTGATCCTTGGTCCAAGAAGATTCCACATGCTGCAGGGCAACTAAACTGGTGTGCTGCAACCTCTGAAGCCCTCGCACCTACAGCCTGTGCTCCGCAACAAGAGCAGCTTCCTCAATGAGAAGCCTGCACACCACAGCCAGAGAACAGTCCCTGCTTGCCACCACTAGAGAAAGCCTGCGCACAGCAACCAAGGCCCAGCACAGCCAAAAATAAACAAATTTTTAAAAATCAATTACATTCCTGTATACTAAAAATTTACATGCAGAAACTGAAACACACATAACCACCTATAATCACTTCAAAGAAAGAAATATAGAAATATACAGGTAAAACTGATATAGACTATGAAAGTGAAAGTGAAGTCGCTCAGTCGTGTCCGACTCTTTGTGACCCCATGGACTGTAGCCCACCAGGCTCCTCCATCCATGGGATTCTCCAGGCGAAAATACTGGAGTGGGTTGCCATTTCCTTCTCCATGGGATCTTCCCGACCCAGGAATCGAACCCAGGCCTCCCACATTGTGGGCAGACGCTTTAACCTCTGAACCATTTGTATACAAAAAAATGATGAAGAAATAAAAGAAGTCCTAAACAAACGGAAAAACACACTATATTCATGAACTGAAATATTCAACATAGGATAGATGTCATTTCTCCTCCAATGTATCTATAGGTTGAAAGCAATGCCTATCAAACATCAAGCAAAGTTGTTTTTGTTTTTTCCTAAAATTGAATTGAAAAGGCACAGGCTCTTGAGTATCTAAAGTTGTCTTTACAAAAAAAGCAAATGAAGTAAGAGTAGGGGGAGTTATTCTACCAGAAATTAAGGTTTCTGAGAAAACTACAGTAATCATGACAATGTTGTGTTGTTGGGGACATGGACACAGAATAGAAGAGACAGGAATAGATCCATAAAGATATCCTCAATTGATTTTTGACAAAGAAATCCAATTCAATGGAGGGAAGGGAAGTCTTTTCAACACATTTTGCTGGAAAAACTCAACATCTACAGGCAAAAATTGAATTATGATCTAAACCTCACACCTTATACCAATGTTATCTCATAAAAAGTGAAATGCAAAACAAACCTGTAAAACTTTTAGGAAAAAAAAAGGAGAAAAATCTGTAAATAAGACTAGGACAGGAGTTCTTGAATTTTATACCACAACACACAAAAACTAGTCAAATGGGACCCATTAAAATAAACCACATTAGGTCTTTGAAATTCTATGCAAAGAGGACTAAAAGACAAACTACAGACTGACAGGAAATATTTGCAAATCACATATTCAAGGAAAGACTAGTGTCTTGAATATGTACAAAAGTCTTACAGCCCAACACTAAAAGAACAATACAACTAGAAAAAGGGCACAACAGATAAACAGTTTCACTGAAGAGGATATACAGATGGCAAACAAGCAAATGAAAAGATGTTCAACATCATTATAATACAAATAAAACCACAGTGAGATAACACTATCCACCTATCCGATTTGTAAAATTAAAAAAGAATTGTGACACCACCAACTGCTGGCAAGGATGTTGAAGATCTGGGTGACTCACATATTGCTGCTGGCATTTTAAATTGTCACAGCTGCTTTGGAAAAAACAGTTCTGAATTGTTTTTAAATAAAAAATTAAACAGGCAACTATCATATGACCCAACAACAGTTCTCCTGGGCATTTACTCCATTTATGCACTCTTTGCATATTCCAAACAAGTGAAAACTTACGTTTATACAAACACTGGTGCATGAATATTCATAGTGGCTGTATCTGTAATAGCTAAAAACTGGAATCAGACCAGCTGTTCTTCAAAGGATGAACATTTAACAAACTTGCATACCATGGAATAGGACTCAGTAATAAAAAGGAACAACTTGATACACACAACTTGGATGAATCTGCAAGAAATTATGCTGAATTAAAGCTAATTACAAAAGGTCACATACTGAAATATTCATTTTACCGGACACTTCTGAAATGACAATTATTTGTCAAAAATGGAGGGCAGTATGGTGGTTGCCAAGAGTGAGATACAGAGGTGTGGAGGGAAGAGGTGGGTATGGTTACAAAAGGGAAACACGAGAGCATCTGTGAGATTGAAAATGTTAAGAGTCTTGCCTGTGAAAGTGATCCATGAACCAGGTGATGAAAATGTATAGCACTTAGCACACATATGCACACACAGGTGCACATAAGTACAAGTAAAATTGCAGAAATCTGAATAAGATTGCTAGAGTGTATCATGGAGAAGGAAATGGCAACCCACTCCAGTGTTCTTGCCTGGAGAAGCCCAGGGACAGAGAAGCCTGGTGGGCTGCCGTCTATGGGGTCGGACAGAGTCGGACGAGACTGAAGCGACTTAGCAGCAGCAGAGTATATCAATGTCAATATCCTTCTTGTGAATTCTAAGACAGTTACACAAAATATTCCAGTGAATGAAACTTGAAAAAGTATACAAGGGATCTTTCTGCATTATTTCCTACAACTGTATGTGAATTTATAGTTAATAAAATTTTCTAATAAAGAAAAAATGTGAATGATAATAGTACAGCAAGATACTCCAAGAGGAAAAAGGCCCCAAATTGTTTCTATTCTATTGCCTTCCCTAAAGTTTGGCACTTGTCTAGACTAAGATAACAGAAAGGGTTTTTTGGGTGGAGAGGTTGTCTTTTTGTTAATTCAACTCAAGGCTGGAAAACATAACCAGATATTTATATGAGAAGGTTTAGTTAAAATGACAGTAAGAAGTTAATTTTCATAACTTCATTAATATTGGTTGTCTTTTAGATGCTTTATTCTGAGGCCAAACCACAGAATTTTTAGAAATCACATTAAAACAAAAAACATCTGTCTTTGTGCGGCTCTGTCCAGGAACAGAAACCGACCAGGCTGAAAAGTCCTGTGAGCACAGTGTGCTAAGATGCAGAGGGAAGCTGGATTACAGGAGATGCCAATTCTTAGAAAGTAGAGGAAAAAAAAAGTATAAGATGCATCTTTGATGAAGACTGCAGGCAATTACATTTTTAAAAAATTAAGATCATGTTTCAAAAAACATTCTTCAGGGAAACCCTAGAGGTATAGTACCTGAGAGAGCTGTGGCCAATATACCAATAAAAAAAATGTTAAATATATCAACAATAATCATCACATTTGTATATTTGATGTTCAAATAATTCATATATTTTGGTGGGAGTTGTTTAATTTGCACATATTTTATTAATTTTTGAAAAGAATTTAAAAACAATATATGTTTATAACTTTTTATAAGTTCACCAATATAATAAAACATTTTGTTGATTAATGGAAAAAAGACAAGTAGAAGATGCTGAGGTATAGGGTGGGGCTGAGGAGTCAGGAAGCAAATGAAGATTAAAGACTGTACAGAGGAGGGTGAAAGGAAGACTCTCTGCTGACCTAGTACAGTGTAAGTAAGGGCAGGGAGTACTAGACGACAGACCTCAAGACTGGACGATGAGGGCTCCCAAACAGTGACTGGCACCTGGGGACAAGCTGACAGGCCAGAGAAGACACTCCCATATTCCTACTGCTCTGGATTCTGAGTTTGGTAAGAAACTTTTATCCTAAAGAATAAATCGAATACTATCTGGGATTTATTTGGCCTGCACATGTTATTGCTGAACTGTCCTCCTTCAATCCCCATAAGAGAACAGAAGGCTGGAGTTAGAGAGAAAAATTACTGGGAAAAGGCAGAAATGGGCAATTGACTGGTATCGATGGAGGGAAGGGGGCTTCATAGAGACCTGACATCCGAGATGGGGTCTTAAAAACAGGAAGGAGTTTGCCAAATGGTGACTTATTCTTACTATGTATTTTCTGCTCAGGACAACAGAGCTAAATACCATCAGAGAGAAGTCACAAAAGACATACATCTTATTTGAAATATGCTTAATGGGTGTAGGTCCCCTCAAGATCTATAAGAGGACAAAATGAGGGAGGGGGTAAGGAGGGCAGTTATCCAGGTGTTTTCAGAGACATTTTCCCCCTTCCACCTTTCCCCTTTCATACATAATCCTATCATGCAAATATTATATCTCTTCTTGGGCAAATAAATTCAGGCTCAGAAGACAGGAAATGCTTGGGTCAAGGCCACACCCTGTAAGGGAGAAGAATATTTAAAATACAGGTTTTATTAAAATTCCTGGCTTCTCCATTCTCCTATTCTGATTGCAATAGATACGCTCATAAAAGAAGGGATGGATTACAGGTGTGATGGCCATTACACAAGAGTGGACCAAATGGGTACTGAAACAGCACGGCCCAAGAGCAGCAAAGAGGGGGAAAGGAAGCAAAGATATTGAGAACTGCTAAAGATGAACTTCACTTCTGCTACATTAGTCAAGGCATTCTTTTCCATTAAGAAAGATGGTCACATGCTTAAAACAGACCCCAAAAGAACACACCTAATGAGTCCAATATTGCATTTGAAGATCACAGTGGATGGTGGTAAAGTCAGCATGTTTTAGAAACAGACTGGCTTGGGTTCAGAATTTGGCTCCTTTGGGATCCAGCTCTGGTTCCTCCTCTGAATCAGCACTCAACTTCTCATCCACCCCTGATTCTACTGTTTGCTGGAACAATCAGTTTTAAGCAGGCTGTATCCAGCTTCACAGTGGTGCACACTGACAGCATCTTACTTTGGGCCCTAGACACATACCTAGTGCAAGTACTTGTCCCAGTTCATTGACGATGTGGTGGGAGACCTCAATGGGACCCACTGGCACTCAGAAATGCATAATCTAGAAGTCAGAGTAGGACAACAGCCAATGAATAAATGTTTCCCTTTCATCCCCTAGGCTTTAAGGTTTTTAAGATGTATTTTCTAAAAAGTTCCTCAAACTATCCTTCCAGCAAATTCGAACAATAAACTTACTATTGGTGTACAACTCAGTAACAAGTCACATCTTGGTTCTCTCCTTCACTCCTTGTTACTTTACTCCTGCTCCAGGTAGTCATTTCCCTGGAGATTGCTTAAAGGAGAACCCAGGCCAAGAAACTAGCTGTATGACTTGATCAACTTACCTGTCTGAAACATAAATTTCCCCAAACATAAAATGGAATTAATAATTATATTTTCCCAATAGTCTTAGAATTATGAACAAACATATTACATGTAAAGCATTTGGCCTGGTGTTGAGCCCACGGTAAGCAGTGAATAGATGCTGCTGCTGCTAAGTCGCGTCAGTCATGTCCAACTCTGCGACCCCATAGACTGCAGCCTACCAGGCTCCACTGTCCCTGGGATTCTCCAGGCAAGAACACTGGAGTCGGTTGCCATTTCCTTCTCCAATGTATGAAAGTGAAAAGTGAAAGTGAAGTCCTCAGTCATGTTGGACTCACCGACTCCATGGACTGCAGCCTACCAGGCTCCTCTGTCCATGGGATTTTCCAGGCAAGAGTACTGGAGTGGGGTGCCATTGCCTTCTCTGAGTGAAGAGATGACAGCTATTTTACTCCCTGGTTCCTCTGTAAAGTCTGCACATCTTATTTGGAAGCCCAGGATGTACAGCAAAGAAAGTCTCTAGCAAATGCCCAAATGCAACCTGTTACATACCCTATTTAAAAAAAAAAAAAAAAGTTTGAAGCTTATTACCCAGATACGTAGGGCCCAAGTTCAAAACTCCATCATTGCAAAACTGGGAAAAGTTTGAATAAAAATTCAAATATCTGAAAGGTGAGATGGAATTGGGAGAAAATAGGATTATCTACTGCTGATGTAATACATATGTTAAACCATAAAGTAATACCAAATAGACTAAACTTTATCACACAGCTAGCTAGCAATTCTAAGGAAGTCTGGGGACTGGTTTCAGTCTTTGACACTGCTTCAGTAGAATGCCTATTTTCCTCTCTTCCATCCTCACCAGATTTCTTAGGAATACTTTTGAATCCCCCATTGTGTTAGGAGGTTTATTTTGAGCTGAAGAAGGTGGTAAAGTTTTATTCTATACACTACATAAAATTATGGTAAACGAAATAAACTTATTTGGAAGAGTAAAAATGAAGATTATTTCCACAAGTTCTTAGGAAAAAAATAACAAAAAATATCAGTGAAAGAGGAGGCAAAACCCTCCTGTTGTGTCGGATTGAAGACATACAGAGGAAGGAAAAAAGAATACAAAGATAAATCTGTGAGATGAAGCAACCACAACAAAACAGAAATGGCACAGAATGACCTCATCAATTTTCCAAGGGACCTAACTCTCTCCCTGTTTCAGCACATTGACCACACCCAAAATAGTTCTGCTCCTTCCTGGAGCTTCTTTCATTTTAAACAAGCTTATTTTGTTTTAAAACAAGCACCCAAAGCCAAAAGAAGTCCTACTGGTCTATGATATTTTGCCCGTGAAAAAGACAAATCTGGAGAAGATCTCAGATTTGAAAGACAAAACCAATCAGTATAGAATTCTGTCAAGCCCCAAAGGCTACAACAGCCTTTGAATTGCTATTCAGATTGTCATCACAGAGATCAGTGTAAACTGGGAAATGAGTTGCACATTGAAAATGATGAAAAAGATGATCCAGTGGAGTCTTCTAATTATTCTAGCCAGCCGTGACAGCTCATTAACTCTGCCTCTGTGAGATTTTCTCTATCAAACATTTTGTACTGTTCATAACCCTATCACCCAATACCCATGTTAATCACCTCATATTTGGAATAATATGAAGAGTTTTTAATAAGACTCCCTTGAACACCATTTTTCTTTCCACCCACCAAAATTCATCAGAAATTCCTGTGTCATATTATCCTTGCCCAATACCAGTAGAATAGAGTTCTTGGGTGATAAAGGGATGTAATGAAGGTAAGATCTGATGCAATACAGGAGACACGCCATCTCATCCTAACTTTACTATCTATACCCTGATGAAATTTTCTACAATCCAGTCTCTTGAATTTCACTTATAAAATTAGTAAAAGGGAAGGAGGGGACATTACATCCATATATAATTTTATAGCTGAAGAGGCATTTCATACCACTGCAGGTGGACAGGAAGGTTGAAAAAGGACGGGTGTTGGTTAGACAATGGTTTCAATGATTTTTTTTTAATTTAGGTATAATTGATATAAGACTTGATTAGTCTCAGGTGTCCAACATAATCTGATATTCACTGATCAATATATTTAAAGAATTCTATCAGTTAATAAAAATTTAAACTCCCTAGGACAGATTATTACCAAATGTCCTTCAGCTGTAATTCTCTGTGATGGCATTACCCTGTAACGCAATTTGATGTAGATTGGAAGACTGCCCCAACACATGTCCCCAAATCTGTCAGATCATCTATGGAATCTATCCAAAATGATCCAGATAACCCATTGGAGAGTTCTTGGTGTACTTCTCAGTGTTCCTTTACATTAAAAATAAATTTCTCCTGCTCCTAGCTATTTCTTACCAATTATTTAACAGCAATTTATGCATTGTTCTACCACCACCTGGTAGAGCACAGATTTATACTCCAATTCCTAGATTTTAACACCACCTCCTGAAAATAGCTTTATTTCACCTCAGGGGTCCAATTCATTAACATTCATGCCGTGGTTCATTTTTAGATCTTTCCCTCCCAGCCTTAAGGCAGAAACTAAAGCTATGTGGATCCTGATTTCATGGGATGCCAGTTCTATTCTATGAATTTCAATACATCCTTTAGCTATTGCTTTTCTCTGGTCTACAATAGCAGGTAGGCAGTGAAGGGGTATAAGATACAGCTGTAAAGTACCTGTACTCTACTAAATATAACACGCGTGGTGCTGGCTTCCTCCAGCCTCCACTGATAGATAGGACAACTTTTCTGGCAAATAACATGCTTTTCTTTTACTTCATCCACTGTATACACTGAAAACAACAACTTCACATACTAGCAGATGTGAGAAAGCCATGTCTCTAGATTTGCTATTCTGGGGCAAGATTTGATTTACCCTTCCAGGGTCAAGCCTGAGAACAAGTAAATCCTGAAAGAAATCAGGAAGCAAGCAGGACATAACAGATTTCATTAACCCTAGTTACAGTGTCGTTTTTCCCAGTTATGCTTTTTGTTAATTTTGGATTTTTTAAAAAAAAATTCAGGATCTTCAGCTAAAGGTAATATTTCTACTCTCTTGGCACTGAAGAATAATTTAGGCATAGCCTCTATAGTTTGTAATAACATGGATGAACTCTTGGACAATTTTAGCAAAAAAAGGTGCTTTCTTTGCAGAAGTTACAATTCTTTTAGAGACACTTTTATAGGATATTTTATTTTCTACTGACAATAATCACACAAATGTAAAATGTGTTTATAAGACTAGTATTTTGGTTTAGATGAGGATGAAGTTGTGAAATGAGCAGATTTTAAACCAATTCACCTGAGAGTCCAGGTGTAAAGCAAAGACACATCAAGCCAGCTGACCCAGCAGTAGGAAATGGCCATGTTAGGCTAAGGGCCCGTACAGAATAAACCCACATCTCAGTGGCTCTATCTTATGGTTTTGTTTTACTTCCAAAAAAGAGCAACATCAATTTTCTGTTACATCACTTAAATGCATTTCATCAAAATTCATATGCCCTACTTTTATTTTGGGGGCTTCCCTGGTGGCTCAGAAGGTAAAGCGTCTGCCTGTAATGCAGGAGACCTGGGTTCAATCCTTGGGTTGGGAAGATCCCCTGGAGAAGGAAATGGCAACCCACTCCAGTATTCTTGCCTGGAGAATCCCATGGACGGAGGAGCCTGGTAGGCTACAGTCCATGGGGTCACAAAGAGTCGGACATGACTGAGCGACTTCACTTTCACTATTTTTATTTTTCAGTACAAAAAATATTTTTTCCAAGTCTATACTTACAACATCCAGAGCAATTCTTCTTTAACATGAGTTTCCATTTTACACAGGATTTTATCCACTAATTCAGGAGCATCGTGGGAGAATGTATGACCTGAGTAGTTTTGTGACAAACATATACATAAAGATAACTGATAGTTTGAGAACATTTCAGCACTCCTTTGGGGAAATAGTCAAGCCTGAAGTCCATTAACAGCTAAAAAGGAGAAAGTAAAAGATAAAAAGGTAACAAAGTGGGAAACCCTTCAAAGATTGGTTTAAATGGCTGGCGTGAATATTTTATTTTCTACTGGCAATAACCACAAGAATAACTTCTATTTATTGCACATGTACTCCTTCTAGGCATTGCACTTTTAAGCCTCTGAAGTGGCCTTGTTGTTTCTTTGTTTTACAAATGGAGAAATACAGGCTTAAAGAAGGCAAACCACTTTGTCAATGCTTCGGAGCAGCTAAGGGGAACAGCTAGGATTTGCACCCAAACTTTGTTATGTCTAAAGCCTATGTGGCTTAAAATCATTAGTCTTTTACCTTGCACTTGTCACAGAGCCACTGGCAAACCACACGTAGTAAGAAGGCCAAATTCACGTGGTGCTCCAGTCTCGCAGGATCTGATGCTTGCTGTAAGCAGGGATTTCTAAGGCACTTTTTCTGACAAAAGTTTAAAACAGCTTGACTCAAGATGTCCCAGACTTTTATCCCACACCTCTCAAGCCCTTAGTTCTAAGGCTTCATCCTTGCAAAAGACCACATAGCCTTTTCTCACAGTGTAAGTTTCCTTCAGCAGAGGAAGAAGCTAAAGAAATGTGCTATCCCCTTCCTGGTTTCTCTCTCTTTACTGGAAAACTAGCTTAATTCATTTCACCTGTGTTCTTCCAGGTGGGGCTTGGTTTTGCTTGTCAAGCCTAAACACTTTCAGCTGGGCCAGTAATGAGTGGCCTCTCCAGAAAATAACAATGGTATTGATTTTAAAAATAACACGGAGACTTGTAGAAATTTAGAAACTATGGGGCAACACAAAGAAGAAAATAAAAATGACCAATAACTACCATTAAATTTTGTAGAATAGACTTCTAGTTGTTTTTTCCTTTTTTTTTTTTTCTATGCATGGGCAATAGATAGTTACAAAATAATTTTTCTCATGGAAAATTTCAAAAAGATACAAAAGTAGGCAGACTAGTGTCAAAACTTCCAGTTCAGTCGCTCAGTCATGTCCGACTCTTTGCGACCCCATGAATCGCAGCACGCCAGGCCTCCCTGGTCCATCACCAACTCCCGGAGTTCACTCAGACTCACATCCATTGAGTCAGTGATGCCATCCAGCCATCTCATCCTCTGTCGTCCCCTTTTCCTCCTGCCCCCAATCCCTCCCATAACCCCGCACAATTAATAATTTGTGACTAAACTTATTTTTCATCCATACTCCAACCCACATACTCCCTTATTCCAGGTTATTTTGAAACCATCCTAGACACCAGAGCATTTCAACTGGAAAAAGTTCATTACGTACTTTTATAAAATAAATGAGCTTTTCATTAGTCATGATCTAATACCATTATTTCACCTGCAAGTTTAACAATAGTTCATATCAAAGTGGAAATACGAACACTAAATATGGGCAGGTCATATCATAATACACCCATATTTAGTGTTCAGATTTCCACTTTCTTATGAATCTTTCCTTGGTTAAGTGTTTGAATCAGGATGAAATTTAGGTCTACATATTGCTCTGAGTTGGCTTGTCTCCTGTATCTTACCTCCGGATGTAGCACCCTGGGCTCCCCTGGGAGCTTGTCAGATATGCAGAACCTCAGCCAATCCCCACCCTACCCAGACCACCTCAGGCAGAAATGTGTCGTAACCAGATACCAGGTGATTCCTATGCCTAGTAATTAAAGTCTGAAGCTCAATGTTTTTAAGTCTCTCTTTTTTTTTAAATTTATTTATTTTTTTCGATTCACCAATTTTTTTTCTAGTTTTTTATTTAATTTTAAAATCTTTAATTCTTACATGTGTTCCCAAACATGAACCCCCCTCCCACCTCCCTCCCCATAACATCTCTCTGGGTCATCCCCATGCACCAGCCCCAAGCATGCTGTATCCTGCGTCAGACATAGACTGGCGATTCAATTCTTACATGATAGTTAATCTAAGTTTCTCTCTCTTCAGCTTTTTTCTTCATATATCTTTTTAAAACATCTATATTGTCTTCCCAAATTTCTCACCGTGTGGCTAATGCTAACCGTAGCCTCATGGTAATGTATAACACTACTTTTAATATAAAATGGAATTATATCTAAAGGCCTGGTCAGAAGCAGGGTCATTTTCTGGGCAGGGCTTACCTCACCCAGTCTTTCAAACCTCAGGACTGAGCACTGAAGAACTGACGCTTTCCACCTGCAGTGCTGGAGAAGACTCTTGAGAGTCCCTTAGACAGCAAGAAGATCAAACCAGTCAATCATAAGGGAAACCAACCCTGAATATTCATTGGAAGGACTGATGCTGAAACAGAAGCTCTCATGCTTTGAACACATGATGCGAAGAACTGACTTACTAGAAACGACCCTGATGCTGGGAAAGACTGAAGGCAAGAGGAGGATGAAGCAGAGGATGAGACGGTTGGACGGCATCACTGACTCAATGGACATGAATTTGAGCAAACTCCAGGAGGTAGTGGAGGACAAAGGAGCCTGGCATGCTGCAATCCATGGTGTCAAAACAGAGTCGGACACGATTGGTGACTGAACAACAACAATAACAATTCTTTCAAACCTACTTGGTTATAAGCTAGTTTCCTCCCTATTGATAAAACTGCTTTGACCACCTCTTATGCTACTACTACTACTACTACTACTAAGTCGCTTCAGCCGTGTCCGACTCTGTGCGACCCCACAGACGGCAGCCCACCAGGCTCCCCCGTCCCTGGGATTCTCCAGGCAAGAACACTGGAGTGGGTTGCTAAGTCGGCATCAATCATCACATTCCATGGATACTGCAATAAGAACACTCTTAAAGCCACTTTCAGAGAAAGCCCAGTTGACAGAATTAAAATGAATACTTGCTGCGGAACATAGTCTAACCTCAACTTTGTTACTCATTTTGATGAGTGTAGTGCATGTTGTCATTTATAGAAGTAAAATGTTAGAGTAAGTGATTTATACATTTTATTCTGATTTTGAAAAAGAATTTAATTCTAATGAATTTTGTATGCTTTAGTGTTCTTTAAATTCTTATGAGTCCGAGTTGATATTCTACCTATTATTGTTTTTATGCCACTAAGCTCCTAATACCATGCTTTTTTATGGCAACTTTTATTACCTGTATGCTGAATTAACTTTTCAGATTCCTTCTGGGTTGTTGAGCTAGAGTGTATGGCTCTGACTCTCCAAATCATGCCCAGTTGAAGTCTTATGGGTATTTACTGAATGATTCGTATTTACAAGGCATCCTGCTTGTTTAAATCTGACGTCAGATAAATTCGGTTCTTTAGGGAAGTTCCCTGTAAAATATAAAGTCTAAACATGGTCCCCTGACACATCCTTTCTTTACCATCTAACAATAGTAAAGGTACGAGACAGATGTATTCCTTTAAACTGGGCCACTGTAACAGGGTGAATACAGATGACAATCTTAAGATCCATATTTATCTATAAGAAGAGATTTCTCTCTAACATAATTTCTAATTATGCCCCCGTTCTCAGTGGAATGCCTGCAGCATTAACTGGAGGTGGAGACGGCATAAAATCCAGAGCTTCTGATAAACATGTTCCTAGTTTTCTCTGATGTCATCTTGAAGAGACCCAATTTAGAAGGGTCCTGCCTACAGGTCAAAGACAACAGTCACACCTTAACAAGGAACCACAGTTATAACACATCTCTGCAGGTTCTATCAGGCACTAACTTACTTTGTCCTTTAAAAGAAAAGAAATTTTTAAAAAAGAACTAGCCTAGGGGCTGAATCCATCTAGGGGAGGAAAACAGATACATGGAGCCAGATACTGCTACAGGCAAAGCACTAGAGGAAGGTTTTTCTCACATATCACCGGAAGGCAAACATCTTGTAACTCCTTTTAGCACAGAACTCTTGTACTCTTGACTCCTTTTCACATAAAACAGGGGAAGGGTGAGTGGTTGAAATAGCTTCATTTTGAAACATATTTATGGAAAAAGAAAAAACACACATACACAAATAACAAGCATGTTGCCCAGAGTTTTCAAGTTTAAACTATATTTAAGGCAAAACGATCTAGCCCAGCTGCACATTTTGATTATATTTTAAGAGAAAGAAGATTCTAGTGTCCCTCGTTGTGCATTTATAACACAATATAGAATCATATACGCTGAAGATCAGAATAATTTGAGAGTTATTTTTTTCTTGAGAAACAAAAATACTATTTGGAAATTGCAACAATCAAAAGAAATGGAATTGTGAATATAGGCAAAGATATGAAAAAGCAAGGCCTTTGGAAATTCATGAATGCCATGGTCAAATAAATACAGCGGTTTACTAAAAGGTGTGAGATATTCCACCACAGAAAATCTTTGTTTACCTAGAATCCAAACATCCAGATGTCTGGAGCTACACTTTACTTTTGTGAGAAAGAGTTAACAGGATGATTAGGTTATGACCCTGAACATTTCAAAGCCACCAGAACTTCTAAAAGCTCTAGACTTAGATTTCCAACTGCTTCTTTCACATCTTTCCCCAGATACATCAAAGGCATTTGGAATTTAGCTTTGTCAAAATGAAGACCTGATTTCCTCTTGCAAACTGGATAGTTTTCATTCTTGCCTCATCACAGCAAAGGGCCCCAGAGTTTACCAAGAAACTTAAGTCAGAAACCCAGGAGTCAGGCCAGCTTCACGGGCTTGTGTCCAGCAGAGTCACACAGAACATGCACTGAGAAAGGTCCTGCACTTAAAGTTTAATGCTTTCTGGTTGCCATCTTGAATTTCTTAATTGGTCTTCTAACAGTGAAGCACCCCAAAGGCTTGGAGCTTCGATTCACATGAGGAGTTGCCTCCTGCCACCTCCCTGCCTCCCAGGACAGGCTGTCAGTCTCTTGTTTCCTGTCCCGTGGCATCCTGAATCATCCCTAGATGCCCCCTTCCTGTGACTGCCATTTTGTCCTCTGCCCTTGACGGTGACCAGATCATGTTGGTGGCCGGAAGAGGCACTGAGTTTTGCAGTGGGGACCTGAGCACAGGTCCACAGACAGTCAAAGGTAAGCACATTTAGCCTGTGTTGTCTCAACAGGGAGTAGTAGTGGCCGTCACAGCCTTGGGCTGGCAGTGCCATCGTGTATGTAAGGGCTAATTGGTGAGGGAAGCCTCTTTCCCAACCACCATCCAGGTACCAAATACATCCTCGTGCAGAGGCTACAATACCTTGGGGGTTGCCTGTTTCCTATGGTTGAAGCAGCAGGCCTATGGAAGTGGGGGATTAACTTCCCAGTACAGGGCACAACACATCCATCTGTCCCATTGTTGGCAAGACAGTAAACTCAGCAGTTTGCTTGACTATGCCCATACTGAGTTATGGGACAGAAACCAGGGGTACCTATGAGGGTCTGGACTTTGTCCTACAAGTATCCTGATTCCCAAGGGAGAGCAGCATTAAAAAGCAAATAAAAACATCATGACAGATGAAGAAAAAGACCATGGATGAGAAGAAACAGTTTTATATTTTTAGTGACACTTTTTTCCTGTTCTTTGAACAAGGAACCCGCATTTTCATTTTTCACTGGGCCCTACATGTTACACACCCAGCCCTACCAGGAGACATCATTTGGACATTAGTATTTTCTGCCTACAAGCTCTGATATTTCCACTGCCAAAGTAGACTCTGTGTTCACATCTCTCCACCACACATCTCTTCCCTCCAATACTTTATTGACCTCCATCAAGGCCTGGCCGCTATAGTCTCTTCACAATACCCAGAATAATCTGTTGAAAAATTGAAGTCACTTTAAAAACTGAAAGGCTCCCCATCATACTTAGAACAATGTTTGAAGTTTTGAAGGCAGGGCTGGCTGCTCCCATTCTACAGGCCCTTCCTTATACAGAGCTTTCCAGATATCCTTCCTAAGTCTTACTCCTACACCATGCTGTTTCCTTCATGCGGCGTATGTTGATTTATGCATTTGCTTCTTTATTTTTCACCTGTTTTCTATTTGCCTCCTACTCTCATCTGCAGACTTCATGGGGACAAGTCTGTTTTCTCAGCCAATCTCTATCTGGAGCCTGGTACAGGGCTTGAGCACAGTACTCGGCAGTTGTCCATTAATTTAATAAATATCCATTACAGTCATAGGATCTGATCTATTATACATCAATTTGGAAACTTTAGAAGTGGGAAACCTGGATATATTATGAGTAGGTATCAAGTTTACCACAATGCAGACAACTCTTGTATCTCCCCATGTGGTCACATACAAATTGGCATATTAATTTTTAAGTTTCAACCCAATCATTGAAATGTTGAGTAGGGTATTTATGAGTCTTATTTTCATGGAAGAATGGAAATTCTGTGTTACTTTGGAATTTTAAGTTGATTTAAAATTGAGTAAATTTG
Organism: Budorcas taxicolor; assembly: GCF_023091745.1. Taxonomy (NCBI): domain Eukaryota; kingdom Metazoa; phylum Chordata; class Mammalia; order Artiodactyla; family Bovidae; genus Budorcas; species Budorcas taxicolor. Next base: position 66,897,267 of record NC_068916.1, on the reverse strand, counting down.
TTGAATTTTAAGTTGATTTTAAAATTATCTAGAGGGATACACTCAAAATTCAGCAAGTTTTCTCTCTTTCTCCCTCCCTTCCTTCTTTCCCTCTTTCCTTGCTTTTGGTAATAGTCCAGAAAACTCACCCTTCAAATTTCATTATAAAGTTTAATAAGGCAAAAAAATTTGTCTTTTAGGTAAAATGTTCAGTATTTATTTCAGTTAGTATTTTAATTTGTGGTAAAGGTCTATGTGATAGGCTGAAAATGCAGAGTACATAGTGATAAATGCCAGGCTGTATGATTCATAAGCTGGAATCAAGACTGCCAGGAGAAATATCAACAACCACAGATATACAGATGATACCACTCCAATGGCAGAAACAGAAGAGGAACTAAAGAACCTCTTGATGAGGGTGAAAGAGGAGAGTGAAATGCTGGATGAAAACTCAACTTTCATAAAACTAAAATTATGGCATCCAGTCCCATTAATTCATGGCAAACAGAAAGGTAAAAAGTGGAAGCAGTGACAGATTCTATTTTTTTGACCTCCAAAATCAATGGATGGTGACTGCAGCCATAAAGTGATAAGATACCTGCTCCTTGGAAGGAAAGCTATCACAAACCTAGACAACATATTTAAAATCGGAGACCTCACTTTGCCAACAGAAGTCTGGATAGTCAAAGCTATGGTTTTTCTGGTAGTTGTGTATGGATATGAGAGTTGGACCATAAAGAAGGCTGAGTGCTGAAGAACTGAAGTTTTTAAATTGTGCTGCTGGAGAAGACAGAAGACTCTTGAGAGTCCCTTGGGCTGCAAGGGGATCAAACCAGTCAATCCTAAAGGAGATCAACCCTGAATTTTCATGGGAAGGACTGATGCTGAAGCTGAAGCTCTAATACTTTGGCCACCTGATGCAAAGAGCTGACTCACTGGAAAAGACCTGACTCTGGGAAAGATTGAAGGCAGGAGAAGGGGGCAGCACAGGATGAGGTGGTTGGATGGCATCATCAAGTCAATAGCTATGGGTATGAGCAAGCTCCAGGAGAAGTGAAGGACAGGGTAGCCTGGCATGCTGCAGTCCATGGGGTCACAAAGAGTCACACACAACTTAGCAACTGAACAACAAAAGATGTCCACATCCCAATCCCTGGGACTGTGAAGATTTCACCTCACATGACAACAGGTTCTTTGCAAAGTGACTAAGTGAAAGATGTTATGATGCTGAGATTCACCTGGATTAACCAGTTTGGACCAGTGTAATCAAACTGATCCTTATAAGAGTGAAGCAAGAAGGTCAGAAACAGAGAGATCAGAAAATGCTACCTTGCTGTTTTTAAAGACACAGGACGGAGACATGAGACAAAGAATGCAGGTAACCTCTGGAAGTTAAAGAACACAAGGAAATAGATTCTCCCCTAGAGTCTCCAGAAGGACTACAGCCCTGCTGATACTTAATTTTAGGACATCTGCCTTGCAGAACCATAGGATAGTACATTTGTATTCTTTTAACCAGCAAATCTGTGGTCTTGCAGCAGCCACAGAAACTAACACAGCTTATGATTAAAGACATTTGTATAGTTTGTGTGTTTAATAGTGTACAGCAGAAGCATAGATGAAAAAAAGCCTTAGTATGGGATCTACCCTGCTATTTCCTAAACTTGTCTAGGGATCAGAGTCTTGTGGGTAATTTATTGTAAACACGACATCCAGTACTCCTTCCTTAGACACAGTGGTCAAGAATTCTGGTCCAATACAGGAAATAAAGCTCATGAAAATGAAATGATGTTCCTAAGGCTGCAAAAATAGTGAACAGCCTGTCAAGAGCAAAACTCTAAACATCAACCTGCAGTACTGAGATTACTCTTCCACACTGAGACTTTATACTGACCGTTAAAGGATCTTACAAACAACTTATAGAGATTAGAGCATAATTTTGTTTCATAAAAGATTAACATGTTTCAAATAATTGAATCATAAAAGTGAGAGGGGAATTTAAACTAGATTAAAGAGTCTTAAGGATCTATTATAGAAGTGAATGTTTGTGTCCCCTCCAAATTCTTATATTGAAGCCCTAACCCCGGGGTGGGGGGGACAGTATTTAGAGATGGGCCCTCTAAAGAAGAAATCAAGATTTAATGATATAGTAATGATGAGGTTAGGGTCTTTATAAAAAGAGACACGGCAAGTTTGTGCCTGAGCTCTCTCTCGGTACACGTACACAATGGAATGGCCGTGTGAGCACACAGTGAAAAAGTGGCCATCTACAAGCCAGGAAGAAGTCTTAACCAGAAACTGATCCTGTTGGACCTTGATGTGGGGCTTCCAGCTTCCAGAACTGTGAGAAAATAAATTCCTGTTGTTTAAGCCTTCCAGTCTGTGATATTTTGTTATGTCAGCCTGAGCTGAATAACACAGGACCAAAAAACCAGGTGCATGTGTGGTCCTGAATTGAATACTGATTTAAGTAAACCAGCCTTAAAGGGCTTATTTGATTCAACTGGGGAAATCTGAATGAGGCCCGGGTATTAAATTAGATGAAAACACATTGAAATGGAAAAGTGAAGCTTATGAACTGAAAATACACAGATTACAAAATAATATGTATAGCATTATGTCATGCTGTAAAAAATACAAAACTGTGTGTATGCATATATGTATATATATATTTATAAATTAAAATTTTCTACTATATATATGTATTGAAAGTGAAAGTGTTAGTCACTCAGTCGTGTCTGACTCTTTGCAAACTCATGGACTATATAGCCTGCCAGACTCCTCCATCCATGGGATTCTCCAGGCAAGAAAAGAATACTCGAGTGGGTGTCTGTTCCCTTCTCCAGGTGATCTTCCCAACTCAGGAATCAAACCTGGATCTCCTGCATAGCAGGCAGATTCTTTACAATCTGAGCCACAGGGAAGCCCCATATATATGTATTACTTCCATACAAAATTAAATATCATTTACAAAAACTGATACGAAATCCTTCTCTAGGAAAATCCTGTCAATTTATGGAAAGATTTTATTTTCTTCACACCTTACATTGAACCATTTGCATTATCCCATCTTTCTCCCAGTGAACCAGTCACAATTATGATCAAATAGCTGTCAGTAAGGAAAGCTGCTAAAAGATAAAAAAGGAAAAGCAACAGCATCATCTCTCTACTGGGTCCAAGCCTCCCTTCATTTATAGTTGAGGTAACTCAAGATTCAATCTAATTCAAATAAGATTTGTTGAGTGAATTAATCCATTTCCCCCAAGAAAGTATTCCCAAACATTAAAAAGGTATGTAATGAGATCCAACCAGTCCATTCTAAAGGACATCAGCCCTGGGTGTTCTTTGGAAGAAATGATGCTAAAGCTGAAACTCCAGTACTTTGGCCACCTCATGCGAAGAGTTGACTCATAGGAAAAGACTCTGATGCTGGGAGGGATTGGGGGACAACAGGATGAGATGGCTGGATGGCATCACCGACTCGATGGATGTGAGTTTGAGTGAACTCTGGGAGTTGGTGATGGACAGGGAGGCCTGGCATGCTGCGATTAATGGGGTCACAAAGAGTTGGACACGACTGAGTGACTAAACTGAACTGAACTGAATACCATCTTCTGTTCTAGTAGAAAAGTATTAGGAACCCATCAGACATGGCAGTAGAGGAATATAACTGAAATATAAAATTTTGATTCTATTCAATTCAACAGCCTTTACAGAGTATTGAATGTGTTCACAGCCCTAGGCTAGAACACTCTACTCCCTCTTACTGGAAATGTTTTATTCTTTCTTCCTTACTTATCTGAATTTCACCTCTTTGTAAAGACCTACTCCCAGTTTCTCCAAGAAGCCTGATCTGACTTCTCTAGGCTGGAGCAGCTATTCTCTTTGTCTGAAAATGCAGGATGCATAACAATGTCTCTTTGAGCACATATGAACCTTCAGCCCTCAGTTATTTAAATATACATATTTTAACTTTTCTCCCTAGAGAGACTGTAGGGCCCTATGGGGTACAGTCCTTTTTAAGAATCATCAATGTTTTCTACAGTGTTCTGTTATCTGGTAGACACTGAATAAATGTTTGTTGATTGACAAATCTGGGATTTGCCTTTCCCTTGTTCCAAAACTCTAGTACAAAACTGCTAGAGTATAGTCAATACTTCCTGAAACGGATGCCAATTCTTGGTCTTAAACATGGTAATGATCCTTTTCTAAAGAGTCTTGGATTTTACCCTGTTTTCTAAGTGGCTCCACAAAGGGTAGCTCTGATGTGTTAATTTACAATACAAAGAAGAAATCTCTTCCTTCCAGTCTGTGCCAAATGGGCTGAAAAACTGAATGAGAACTGGAAGTTTCCACAGTCATGCACCAGGTAACAAGAAAGAAGCTTTTTCAAAGGAGTAAAACTGTTCTTTCTCTGCTAGGAGAGCAACTTAAGAAGAAAGAAACAGCCAGGCTGAAAGTTGTGTCTTTGCCCCCACTTTTCCAGTGCTGAGCCAGGAAAATGAGATACTGAAGAGGTGAAATGTTGCCAAACCCCTGAGAAATGAGGCATGTGCTGCTGGGGATGCAAGAGGGTTGGTGACATTTAATTGAGGAATTGCCCAATTTTCCATCTGCTTGAGAAGAAAATCAAGGTGAAACAGTTGGGCCCCGATGTGTGTGACTGAGTTAGAGGCAGGTGCCATCCAATTTCATTTTCTTAAGGCAATGGATCTTAGCAATGAGATGGCTCTGTTCCACTGTCTGAGGACGCAATTAGAAACACAAGAAGCTTCATGTCTTGACTCTGGTTCTTCCAGAAAGACATTTAGAGTATGTTAACTTTTGACCTACCTACCAAGCAGCAAATACTGATCACTTAACTGATCACAGTTAAGACATTGGCTGTGGAGTCATAGAGATTTGTCTTAAATTCCTGGATCATTTGGTAGCTGTGTGGCCTTGGACAAGCAGTTCTCTTTGTTGCTTAATTTTGTCATCTCTGAAATAGACACTATCATATACACACACACATATATACACATCACAATGGCTAGGCAAGTAATTTTCAGGACTTCTTTAAAAATGGAATTTTCTATTGTTATTCTATACTGTCACTCAGGGCACTCTGAAATCCTTATAAAATCAAAATTCTGAGTCTACTGAACTTCCCGTCTCGTTGGAAATGGTCTAACCCAGGCAGACTTACAAAAGACTAGACTAATTAGAATCATGGGAGGAGCTGCATCTCAGTGTTCTCTCACTTCAGTTTTCCAAGTCTCCAGATAGTTCTTTATGCTATTCCTCATTTGGATCAAGTGCTTTATACCTGTGCCTTGTCACCTATTTATTCCCTATTCCTAGCATGTCCTTGGCTGCCATTCTCAATAAACCAAGTCCAGTCTCTCCTCAAGGCTTAGTCCAAGTCATTGCCTCTGTGGAAATGTACTCCACACTCAGAGGCTACCATTTTCCCCTGGAACCTCCCCACACTGTAATTTGATATTATTTCCCTTTCATGTTTATTTCATTCTATTTTGCATTTGATTATTTTGACAGGCAAACTTTTGGCATCCTCAGGAGCAAATGTCTCATTTCTCAAGGATTTATCTTTCTATAGAGAGTATAACTCTGCAAAACGTGTAGATTTTACAGCTAGAAGGTGTGAAAACAATCCACAGATCTAGAGATTTTTTACATAATTGGTGCTCAATAAATGGTTGATGAATAAATAGATGAAGCGCTTGAAACCTATTCTTGAATCAATTCAAGAACTTGACCAGTTCTTTAGAAGGAACATCCATCCTCCTCCCACCCCTAATTTCTACCATCCCTAATCTAGTATTTCTATTTTTCCTCAGAAAACAGCAACATCTGCTCTTTCAGAAATTATTGCTAAGAATATATCTCCCTGTTCTCCTACCCTGCCCCACTCATTCCTGCCCAAAGGAGGAGGATGGAAAATTCTCACCAGTAAGATAAGAAAGGGACCCAAGAACCAGGCGACCAACCCACACCAGGCTCAGCTTGCCACCACATGGGTAAGTCAGCCTGATTCAGAAGCACTATTGATCTAGACCATCACTGCAAATCCCACTTGCCCATGTTTCCTGTATGGCTTTTCACCTGGTTCACAACTTATAGTGGGGGGATGGGTGTCAACCGTCCCTCTACACATATCTGATAATACTTTTACAAGTCCTGACATTGATTTAATGTTGAGAAGGATACCAAAAAAAAAAAAAAAATTTCAAAATATGGCATTTTTGAAGGAAAAACAGAACATTGTACAGTTTATACATCAGAGGGATGAGAGAAAAATCCCAAGAAGCTGTAATCCCTCTTTGAATTGAAATTCTAAATATGATGTTTTACTAATAGGCTACTATAAAATCAAAATGGGCTTCCAGCCAGTGCATTTCTAAATTAGAGGCTTACACATCACTGGAACAAGCTCTACCATGATGGCACCAGATTCAGCAGAGGATGTTAAAAGCCCTAAAATAACTTGATGTAAAGGTTTAATAGGAGGTGCCCCATCATAAAAGATTAAAAATATCGTCTAAATGGAAATAAAGGCAGGCATCTTCCTACACTCATGGAAGGTTCACAAAGGCAAGATGAGAGATCCTAACCACAACACCTCTCATCTTTGTGTTCATTTACCGCAATAGCAAATGCAGAAGAGCGTAAAGTGGTGGCTTTTCACAGTCAACAGTTTTAATTCAACAAGGATCTAATGAGTCTCTATTTGGTATGCAGTATGCTAGTAGAGCAAGATCCCCCTAGGCATAAAAACACATGTCATCTAGCTTGTCATGTACTCCATACCGGTATTTTAGTTTGAATTCTTATCCTAGATAATTGTAACTGGCGCAGTTTCATATTTTATGGGGCCTGAAGCTTATACAATTTGGGAGTATGCTCTTAAAGAAAAACAAAACAACATTATAAACACAAAATCAAATGGACGTTCTTGGAAGGGGTTCTTGCAAGCCAGGGGACTGAAGCTTTTCAGTAAATCCTCCACTGGTTATGGCACAGCAGTCTGTGTCCTAATAAAATCCTCTAATTAACAGCATGGTCAATAAAAAAGTCTCTGCAAGTGATGAAACACAAATGATGAAGATAATGAATATGATGATAATGAAGAAGATGATGATCGAAAAGAGGAGGAGGAGGAGGGAAAAAAGATTTATACACAGGGCATATCTCTCTATCACTTAATGCTTTTGCAACTGGCGAGCGGAAACCCACATCAGGACCCTAGATGATAGTACTCTCCTAACTCAGTCATCTTCTAGCTCTTTGCTACTCTCTTACACACACAAACCTTTGCCTGGAGCCTGCTGCTCCTATAAATGGTATGACATTCACTGTAACTTATCTTCAGAATGCACCATTCAGAAGAATCTGAAGGGAATGTACAACAATCTCTTTCATTTCTAAAGTAGTTTAGAGGAATTTTTTTTTTCTTTTATATAGAAGTCATGACAAGAGGCTACTGAAGCTTTTCTGCAAATGTATCTCCTGCAATATGTTACTCCTCTTTCCTTCATAACTGTGAAACAGAAAAGGAAGACAACTTTCTCTATAGAAAAAGAAGGTTCAGTGAACACCCTGCAAGGTGTAAAGGCTAAAATTAGGAGAAAACATATAATTATTTCAAACTAGTTAAGTTAGATTTCCAACTGTTTTTTTTTTTCCTCTTAACTGCTCAGTTGGTCTTTAGAAAAATGCTTCAATTGTCTAGCTTTCATCTCATGACCTATTTATTCAATAGATAGTTTAAATGTTGACTCTCCCCCAAGAAACACCCATTCACCTTATCAGTGTGGGTATAATGCATCTAACTTGGGCACTAGGCTGCAGAGGGGTAGGTAGGGATCAGTGCATACAGTATTAAAAATAACAAATAGTATTTGAGAGGTTATTTTTTTAATGGGCAATAAATTTTATCAGTTACAAATGTATATATTAATAGTGTGTGGTGGAGGGAAACAATGAACAGGCGAGGCTAAGTGTATGCTGGTTGTTTCCCTAGAGAGGAACAAAATACTACCAGGGTTAAAAAAAACAAAAAGATGGACTAATTGGTTCATAGGTGGTGGTGTAGACCTAAATGGAAGGCTACCTATGACCTAAAGATGGACAGTGCTGTGTGTGTATGAGGGCAAGGGTGCCACTCCCTGGGCAGATAAACAGTTCCTGTGGCAGAAAAGTGCCACTCCCTGGGCAGATAAACAGTTCCTGTGGCAGAAAAGTACATGATGTGTTTGTGGGAAGAAGAGGATGAATGAACTGTAGAGAGAAGATAAGCCTGGAGAGTGGGTCAGAGGCCAAGTCTTGAAGAATTATAACCCATACTAAGGATAAACTTTTGACCTCATGTGTGCCATTTTACATATTTGTGAAAACAGAGAGAAAAAAGACTGAAACAGTCTCCATATGGAGTATGGTGGATGGAAAGAGCTCTTTTTAGGAATGTCCAAGCCTTTTGTACCAACTCAGAGAAAAGACTCCCCAGGGTGGGAAATATTTCTTACCTCCCTGTTCTCCAAGCCTAACAAAGTAACAGAGTAAGACTCTGGATAGTCATGTTGCCTTTCTCAATTTCAGTTTCCTTATCTGTGAAGTGAAATTGTAACCATATGGTATTTGTGTATATGTGGCCTCATTTTTTAATTTTTCATTTTGAAATGATTTTAGACGTGCAGAAAAATTGTAAATACAGGATTCCTAGGTATACTTCACTCTGCTTCACTTAACATAAGCATCTTACAGAATCATGGTATATTTATAAAAACAGACAAATCAGCATGGGTATAAAATTTTCACTACACTGCAAACTTTAGATTTCATTGGTTTTTTTAATTAACATATTTTTCTGTACCAAGACTCAACTCAGGCTCCCTCATTGCATTTAATTGTCATATATCCTTAGTCTTCCCCAATCTATGACAGTTTTTCCACCTTCCTTTGCATTTCCTGACCTTGACACTTTTGAAAAGCAGTGGCTAGGTAATTTTGTAGATCATCTCTCCCCCCGTTTCCCCATGGATAAACTGAGATTGTCGATTTGGGAGTAGAATACTCTCTCGCTGGCCACATGATTTTGTCTTCTGCACCAGCTTGGGTTTTTATAAAAGGAAGTCATTTTCCCCTGGTCTATACTCTTTTTGTCATTACTCCAGGTCCAGCATAATCTGCACATTAGACCTGAAAGAAACTTAAGATAGACAATCACAGAAAGTCCTGTGTCCTATCTAGTTTTATCTTTAGGAGCCTCATTAATCTTCAACCTTTCTTAAATATTATTTATTCTCTTCATTTCTCATATTTTTTTTCCTTCTCTCTGTACCCTGAAGCTACCACAGATGCAATATGTCTACAATGACAAGATAAGTATTATATTCTGTAGAAGAGTTTTCTTTCTGGTCTCTAAAACCTCACAGGGAACCTCTTTCAAGGTAGCCTAGTCTATCTACATTGGCAGGGAATTAGCACATGCAAGACCTGTGTCTGCAAATTTTCTAGACCTCACAGTTTACTCTTTAAAAAGACAATGACTCATTCCTAATTATGTTTTCTCTTGAAGAAAGAACTGTCTCCGTGGATTTAAATCACACCTATCAATGTGCTAGTTAATCTTTGGATGGAATCTGTAAAATTGGAACACAACAAAAGCGAGATTTCTTTGTGCCTTAAGCTAAGTCTCTAAGTCAGTTTGTATAGATAACTTTCATTTTAGATAAATTTGATGGGCAGAATTGCCTGCTTTTGGAGTTAAGAAATTAGGATCTGAGAACTCTGCAGATGTCATAAGGTGAACTCAAAGGCCTGTAGAAATGCTGGGTTTTGGCTTCCCTGGTGGCTCAGAGGGTAAAGCATCTGCCTACAATGCAGGAGACCTGGGTTCGATCCCTGGGTTGAGAAGATGATCCCTGGGTTGGGAAGATGATCCCCTGGAGAAGGAAATGGCAACCCACTCCAGTATCTTGCCTGGAAAATCCCATGGACTGAGAAGCCTGGTAAGGCTACAGTCCATGGGGTCACAAAGAGCTGGAAACAACTGAGTGACTTCACTATGGAAGTTAAATATCTGCATTTCTACTTCTTTAAAAGTTCCATCACACTTGCTCTTTTTTCCTTGAACACATGGTGCTCTGCTCTGACTCAGGGCCATTGCACACAATGCTCCTTCTGTCTACTTAACTCTCCTCCCCAACTCTCTATTGTTTTCCTTAGGAAAGTCATCATTCACCTTCCAGACTAGATCAGGTCCTCCTTCAGATGCTTTCATGATTCCATGTGCTTTCCCTTCATAACACTTGAAAAAAATTTATAATTATGTATCTTTGTTGTAATTTAATAACCATAATGTCAGCTAATAATAGGAAATAATTATTGTACAATCTACTTTACTGGTTTCTAGAGAGGCAAACTCCATTCAACTCTTGCAGAACCACTGAAATAGGCACTCCATTCTACTCTTCTGGTATATAAACTCACCTGATTTAACCACTTTGTTAAAAGTTTTGGCAGCAGGGAGAAGTTGTACTGATAGATGGTAGAATAGAATCCCAAATTAAAAGACGGAAGAGACAAAAGAGACTCACGATATTAGCATTTCAAAGTTGGAAAGCAAACAAATATTCACTAAGGAACAGTACAAAAAACACCTTAGATGATATTCCTTTGAAATATCTCAAAACACAGAATGGTTATCTAGTGATATCCATTAAGTCCTCCTAATTACCTTATGAAAGTTACACTGCAAACATGTAAAAGACAGTTATGAAAAATAAAAATTGTCAACAAAATATGTGAGACTAAGGAGTATTGACAGAAAAAAAATAACAAGACGTGCTTACATTTACTAAGCAGTTATGATACGCTAGGCTTTGAGCTAGACACTTCAACAAATTTTATTTTCACTGCACCCTCTGATATATTTGATATAGTCAATAAAGCAGAAGTAGGTGTTTTTCTGGAACTCTCTTGCTTTTTGGTGATCCAGTGGATGCTGGCAATTTGATCTCTGGTTCCTCTGGCTTTTCTAAATCCAGCTTGAACATCTGGAAGTTCTCAGTTCACATACTGTTGAAGCCTGACTTGGAGAATTTAGAGCACTACTTTACTAGCGTGTGAGATGAGTGCAATTGTGCAGTAGTTTAAGCATTCTTTGGCATTGCCTTTCTTTGGGACTGAGATGAAAATTGATCTTTTCCAGTCCTGTGGCCACTGCTGAGTTTTCCAAATTTGCTGGCATATTGAGTACAGCACTTTACCACCATCATCTTTTAGGATTTGAAACAGCTCAACTGGAATTCTATCACCTCCACTAGCTTTGTTCATAGTGATGCTTCCTAAGGCCCACTTGCATTCACACTCCAGGATGTCAGGCTCTAGCTGAGTGATCACACCATCATGATTATCTGGGCTGTGAAGATTTTTTTTGTACAGTTCTTCTGTGTATCCTTGCCACCTCTTCTTATCTTGTGCTTTTGTTAGATCCATAACATTTATGTTCTTTATCGTGCCCATCTTTGCATGAAATGTTCCTTTGTTATCTCTAATTTTCTTTAAGAGATATTTATTCTTTATTGTTTTCCTCTGTTTCTTTTTAAAAAAATTATTTATTTTAATTGGAGGCTAATTACTTTACAATATTGTAGTGGTTTTTGCCATACATTGACATGAACCAGCCATGGGTATACATGTGTTCCCCATCCTGAACCCCCCTCCCACCTCCCTCCCCACACCATCCTCTGGGTCATCTCAGTGCACCAGCCCTGAGCACCCTATCTCATGCATCGAACCTGGACTAGCAATCTGTTTCACATATGATAATATACATGTTTCAATGCTATTCTCTCAGATCATCCCACCCTCGCCTTCTCCCACAGAGTCCTAAATACTGTTCTATACATCTGTGTCTCTTTTGCTGTCTTACATACAGGGTTATCATTACCATCTTTCTAAATTCCATATATATGTGTTAGTATACTAATTGGTGTTTTGCCTTCTGGCTTATTTCACTCTGTATAATAGGCTCTACTTCCATCCACCTCATTAGGACTGATTCAAATGTATTCTTTTTAATGGCTGAGTAATACTCCATTGTGTATATGTACCACAGCTTTCTTATCCATTCGTCTGCTGACAGACATCCAGGTTGCATCCATGTCCTGGCTATTATAAACAATGCTGCGATAAACACTGGGGTACATGTGTCTCTTTCAATTCTGATTTCCTCAGTGTGTATCCCCAGCAGTGGGATTGCTGGGTCATATGGCAGTTCTATTTCCAGTTTTAAAAGGAATCTCCACACAGTTCTCCATAGTCACTGTACTAGTTTGCATTCCCACCACAGTGTAAGAGGGTCTCCTTTTCTCCACACCCTCTCCAGCATTTACTGTTTGTAGATTTTTGGATAGCAGCCATTCTGACTGGTGTGAGATGGTACCTCATTGTGGTTTTGATTTGCCTTTCTCTGATAATGAATGATGTTGAGCATCTTTTCATGTGTTTATTAGCCATCTGTATGTCTACTTTGGAGAAATGTCTGTTTAGTTCTTTGGCCCATTTTTTGATTGGGTCATTTATTTTTCTGGAATTGAGATGCAGGAGTTGCTTGTATATTTTTGAGATTAATTCTTTGTCAGTTGCTTTGTTTGCTATTATTTTCTCCCATTCTGAAGGATGTCTTTTCACTTTGCTTATAGTTTCCTTTGTTGTGAAAAAGCTTTTAAGTTAAATTAAGTCCCATTTGTTTATTTTTGCTTTTATTTCCATTACTCTGGGAGGTGGGTCATAGAGGATCCTGCTGTGATTTATGTTGGAGAGTGTTTTGCCTATGTTTTCCTCTTGGAGTTTTATAGTTTCTTGTCTTACGTTTAGATCTTTAATCCATTTTGAGTTTGTTTTTGTGTATGGTGTTAGAAAGTGTTCTAGTTTCATTCTTTTACAAGTGGTTGATCAGTTTTCCCAGCACCACTTGTTAAAGAGATTGTCTTTTCTCCATTGCATATTCTTGCCTCCTTTGTCAAAGATAAGGTGTCCATAGGTGTGTGGATTTATCTCTGGGCTTTCTATTTTGTTCCATTGATCTATATTTCTGTCTTGGTGCCAGTTACCATACTGTCTTGATGACTGTAGCTTTGTAGTATAGCCTGAAGTCAGGCAGGTTGATTCCTTCAGTTCCATTGTTCTTTCTCTAGATTGCTTTGGCTATTTGAGGTTTTTTGTATTTCCATACAAATTGTGAAATTATTTGTTCTAGTTCTGTGAAAAATACTGTTGGTAGCTTGATAGGGATTGAACTGAATCTATAGATTGCTTTAGGTAGTATACTCATTTTCACTATATCGAGTCTTCTAATCCATGAAAATGGTATATTTCTCCATCTATTTCTGTCCTCTTTGATTTCTTTCATCAATGTTTTATAGTTTTCTATATATAGGTCTTTTGTTTCTTTAGGTAGACATATTCCTAAGTATTTTATTCTTTTCCTTGTAGTGGTGAATGGAATTGTTTCCTTAATTTCTGTTTTCTCATTGTTAGTGTATAGGAATGTAAGGTATTTCTGTGTGTGAATTTTATATCCTGCAACTTTACTATATTCATTGATTAGCTCTAGTAATTTTCTGTTAGAGGCTTTATGGTTTTCTATGTAGAGAATCATATCATCTGCAAACAGTGAGAGTTTTACTTCTTTTCCAATCTGTATTCCTATTATTTTTTTTTTTTTTTCTGCTCTGATTGCTGGGGCCAAAACTTCCAAAACTATGTTGAATAGTAGTGGTAAGAGTGGGCACCCTTGCCTTGTTTCTAACTTTGGGGGAAATGCTTTCAATTTCTCACCATTGAGTATGTTTGCTGTGGGTTTGTCATATATAGCTTTTATTATGTTGATGTATGTTCCTTCTATGCCTGCTTTCTGGAGGGTTTTTATCATAAATGGTTGTTGAATTTTGTCAAAGGCTTTCTCTGCATTTATTGAGATAATCATATGTTTTTTTTTCATCTTTCAATTTGTTAATGTGGTATATTACATTGCTTGATTTGTGGATATTAAATAATCCTTGCATTCCTTGGATAAAGCCCACTTGGTTATGATGTACGATCTTTTTAATATACTGTTGGATTCTATTCACTAGAATTTTTAGGATTTTTGCATGTATGTTCATCAGTGATATTGGCCTGTAGTTTTCTCTTTTTATGGCATCTTTGTCAGGTTTTGGTATTAGGGTGATGGTGGCCTCATAGAATGGGTTTGGAAGTTTACATTATTCTGCAATCTTCTGGAAGGGTTTGAGTAGAATAGGTATTAGCTCTTCTCTAAATTTTTGGTAGAATTCACCTATGAAGAAGTCTGGTCCTGGGCTTTTGTTTGCTGGAAGATTTCTGATTGAAGTTTTGATTTACATGCTTATTATGGGTTTGTTAAGACTTTCTATTTCTTCCTGGTTCAGTTTTGGAAAGTTGTACTTTTCTAAGAATTTGTCCATTTCTTCCAAGTTGTCCATTTTATTGGCATATAGTTGCTGATAGTAGTTCTCTTATGATCCTTTGTATTTCTGTGTTGTCTGTTGTGATTTCTCCATTTTCATTTCTAATTTTGTTGATTTGATTTTTCTCCGTTTGTTTCTTGATGAGTCTGGCTAATGGCTTGTCAAATTGATTTATCTGAGAAGATAATTAAAATTGACGAGCCATTACCCAGCCTCTATTTCTTTCAATTGATCACTGAGGAAGGCTTTCTTATCTCTCCTTGCTATTCTTCGGAACTCTGCATTTAAATGGGTATCAGTTCAGTTCAGTTGCTCAGTCATGTCCAACTCCTTGCAACCCCATGAATCGCAGCACGCCAGGCCTCCCTGTCCATCACCATCTCCCAGAGTTCACCCAGACTCACGTCCATCGAGTCCGTGATGCCATCCAACCATCTCATCCTCTGTCGTCCCCTTCTCCTCCTGCCCCCGATCCCTCCCAGCATCAGAGTCTTTTCCAATGAGGCAACTCTTTGCATGAGGTGGCCAAAGTACTGAGTTTCAGCTTTAGCATCATTCCTTCCAAAGAAATCCCAGGGTTGATCTCCTTCAGAATGGACTGGTTGGATCTCCTTGCAGTCCAAGGGACTCTCAAGAGTCTTCTCCAACACCACAGTTCAAAAGCATCCATTCTTCAGCACTCAGCCTACTTCACAGTCTAACTCTCACATCCATACGTGACCACAGGACAATCCATAGCCTTGACTAGACGGACCTTAGTTGGCAAAGTAATGTCTCTGCTTTTGAATATACTGTCTAGGTTGGTCATAACTTTTCTTCCAAGGAGTAAGTATGTTTTAATTTCATGGCTGCAGTCACCATCTGCAGTGATTTTGGAGCCCCCAAAAATAAAGTCTGACACTGTTTCCACTGTTTCCCCATCTATTTCCCATGAAGTGATGGGACCAGATGCCATGATCTTCGTTTTCTGAATGTTGAGCTTTAAGCCAACTTTTTCACTCTCCTCTTTCATTTTCATCAAGAGGCTCTTTAGTTCCTCTTCACTTTCTGCCATAAAGGTGGTGTCATCTGCATATGTGAGGTTATTGATATTTCTCCTGGCAATCTTGATTCCAGCTTGTGTTTCTTCCAGTCCAGCGTTTCTCATGATGTACTCTGCATATAAGTTAAATAAGCAGGGTGACAATATAAATGAGTATATCATTCCTTTTCTCCTTTGCCTTTTGTTTCTCTTCTATTCACAGCTATTTGTAAGGCCTCCTCAGACAACCATTTTGCCTTTTTGCATTTCTTTTCCTTGTGAATGGTCTTGATCCCCTGCCTCCTGTACAATGTCACAAACCTCTGTACATAGTTCTTCAGGCAGTCTGTGTATCAGATCTTTATGTGTGTGTGTGTGTGTTTGTGTGTGTGTATCAGATCTAATCCCTTGAATCTATTTGTCACTTCCACTGTATAATCATAAGGGATTTGATTTAGGTTATACCTGAATGGCTAGTGGTTTTCCCTACTTTTTTCAATTTAAGTCTGAATTCAGCAATAAGGAGCTCATGATCTGAGCCACAGTCAACTCCCAGTCTTGTTTTTGCTGACTGCATAGAACTTCTCCATCTTTGGCTGTAAAGAATATAATCAATCTGATTTTGGTATTAACCATCTGGTGATGTCCAGGTGTAGAGTCTTCTCTGGTGTTTTTGGAAGATGGTATTTGCTATGACCAGTGTGTTCTCTTGGCAAAATTCTATTAGCCTTTGCCCCTATAATGAAAAGGACATCTTCTTTGGGTATTAGTTCTAGAAGGTCTTGTAGGTCTTCATAGAATTATTCAACTTCTTCAGCATTACTGGTTAGGGCATAGACTTGGATTACTGTGATATTGAATGTTTTGCCTTGGAAACCAACAGAGATCATTCTTTCGTTTTTGAGATTGTATCCAAGTACTGCATTTCGGACTACTTCTGCTTTATTGACTATGCCAAAGCCTTTGACTGTGTGGACCACAACCAACTCTGGAAAATTCTTAAAGAGACGGAAATATCAGACCACCTCACATACCTCTTGAGAAATCTGTATGCAGGTCAGGAAGCAACAGTTAGAACTGGACAGAGAACAACAGCCTAGTTCCAAATAGGGAAAGGAGTATGTCAAGGTTGTATATTGTCACCCCGCTTATTTAACTTATATGCAGAATACACCATGAGAAACGCTGGGCTGGAAGAAGGACAAGCTGGAATCAAGATTGCAGGGAGAAATATCAATAACCTCAGATATGTAGATGACACCACCGTTATGGCAGAAAGTAAAGAAGAACTAAAGAGTCTCTTGATGTAAGTGAAAGGAGAGTGAAAATGTTGGCTTAAAACTCCACATTCAGAAAACTAAGATCTTGGCATCTGGTCCCATCACTTCATGGCAAATAGATGGAGAAACAGTGGAAACAGTGACAGACTGTATTTTTAGGGGCTCCAAAATCACTGCAGATGGTGATTGCAGCCATGAAATTAAAAGACGCTTACTGCTTGGGAAACAAAAGCTATGACCAACCTAGACAACACATTAAAAAGCAGAAACATTACTTTGCCAACAAAAGTCTGTCTGACAGTCAAAGCTTTGGTTTTTCCAGTAGTAATGTACGGAGAGAAAGTTGGACTATAACAAGTGTTGGGCACTGAAAAATTGATGCTTTTGAACTGTGGTGTTGGAGAAGACTCTTGAGAGTCCCTTGGATTGCAAGGAGATCCAACCAGTCCATCCTAAAGGAAATCAGTCCTAAATATTCACTGGAAGGACTGATGGTGAAGCTGAAACTTCAATACTTTGGTCACCTGATGCGAGGAACTGACTCATTTGAAAAGACCCTGATGCTGGGAAAGACTGAAGGCAGGAGGAGAAGGGGACAATAAGAAGAATGAGATGGTTGGATGGCATCACTGACACAATGGACATGAAGTTGAGTAAACTCTGTGAATTGGCAATGGACAGGGAGGCCTGGAGTGCTACAGTCATGGGGTCGCAAAAGTCAGACACAGCTGAGCGACTGAACTGAAGTATAATATATTTGAGGGCTTCCCTGGTGGCTCAGATGGTAAAGAATCTGCCTGTAATACATGAGACCTAGGTTTGATCCCTGGGTTGGGAAGATCCACTGAGAAGGGCATGGCAACCCACTCCAGTATTCTTGCCTGGAGAATTCCAAAAACAGAGGAGCCTGGTGGGCTACAGTCCATGGAGTCACAAAGAGTCAGACCCAACTGAGCAACTCACACTTTCACTTTTCACTATGACATATTTACTCAACAAATATTTATCAGTGCTTGCAATGCATCTAGCCACTATGCTTAGAACAAGACAGACAAGATACCTACCTACATAAAGCATGCAGTCTAGCAGGGAAGACATATGTTAAACAGTCTCTTAATATTTATTGCATAACTGAGGGTAGCCAACTCATCCCAGTTTGTCTGGAACACTCCTGGTTTTCAGACTGAAAGATCTGTCTCCTCTGAATACTCTCTCAGTTCTGGGCATATGGGAAGAGTTGGTCCCAAAGCAAAATGAGAAAAGACATACTTAAATATAGTAAGCACTATTACAAAGAAGTGTAGGGTTATCTGAAAGATGAGTGATTAGCCCTCTTTGACAGATGAAAAAAACTGAGCTTTACAAAAGTTAATATGCCCATGTCGGTAGGTGGTGAAGTAGGAATCTGCAGCCTAGATTTTGTGACTCCCAATTACAGGGCTTGACTCCATGTCTGAGTCAGGGGAATACCTTCTGAGACTTATATTTGAGGTACAAATCTACACTTGCACTAATTGATAAAATGCTTCCAAAAGGTTTGGTGGAGGAATATTCATCATTATAAGAAAAAAAAGATTTCAGAGCAAATCCTTTGGGTCTGCTGAATGCAACTCTATTCCTATTGGAAATGCATGAAAAAGAAATAGCTGCCTATCCTCTGCTATCCCCACCTTTCAGCTGTGGGTGGCTCAGGAACAAACAAAGGAATGCATTTTTCAGCTTGACTGCAGTCTTTTGTGGGAAACAAATTGTGTTTCTTCAAGTGTAAGGAGTAGGGTAGGAGAAGAGGACCATTAAAAATTGACAGGGCATACCTAAATACCTCCGGACAGTGGAGCAAAATGCCCCTGCAGGGGGTTTAAGCAGACTACACCTGTTTATTTTGCTATGAAAGACACAGTTTTCCCTTGGTGTAAACTCAGTGAGAGAAGGATTGTTTCTTGCACTGAGCAGTTCTATTTGGCTGGCATCTTTGATAGGATGACACAAAATCAAGTGATCTAGAAAACTGGCAATATGGGGCAGTAAAAGAGACTGGGTTATGAATTCCCCTGTCACGTTAGCTCCAATGATGGAAGGGTCTTTGATCTGTTTTGGTCACTGCTGTACACAGAACAGTATCCTACACAAATAAGCACTCACTAATATTTGATGGACAGATGGATGGATGGAGGGATGGAAGGATGAAGGGATAAATGAATAGATGGATGAGAAGATAACAGTCCTCATTTATAATTGTGAATGTAGTACCTATACTTTACCTACCTGGACCTTGGCTTTCTCATCTATTAAATGGGAGAATTTAACTGCATGAATTTTATCCTTTCCAATAAAATTCAGAGTTCTGTGCTCCAAGGTCTATACTTCAGGTTAATAATACATCCACAGGTAATTCTCAGACTATCTGTCTGTTTAGTCGCTAAGTCACGTCCAACTCTTTGCGACTCCATGGACTGTAGCCTGCCAGGCTCCTCTGTCCATGGGATTTCCCAGGCAAGAATACTGGAGTGGGTTAACATTTAAGATAATCCTCAGAATCCAGGCACATTTCTAGATGCCCAACTAGAGAAGAACAGTTCAATATATTATGGCATATTCATAAAACAGAAAATAAATTACAACGAACATTGATGTTATATGAGTATATTTATTGACAAAAAATTGCTGATGGTATTGTTAATTTTTTAAAGAGTTATGAAATCACATAAGCAGTATAGTGTAATCCAAATATGTATAAATGTGCAGACTTAGAGAGAAACATGAAAAGATTCAAACATACATGCTAGCAGTGCCTATCACTGTATAGTGGATTTATGGATGAGTTTATTTATTTTTTTACAATTATTTCCTATCACCTAATTTTCCTTTAGGATTATGTTGTTGTCATATAAGGTAAACTGGTATAATGATCTAGCATCTATTAGATCCTAGATCTATACTAGTGAAGAGCTGTCCTGTAAGAGTTAGGAAATGAGCTCTGAAATCAGACAGCCTGGTTCAAATCCTGGTTAACCCCTAGCTACTGTGTGACCTCAGGTAAGTTACTTAACCTCTCTTAGCTCCTCTTTCCTCTTGTATAAAACAAAAAGTAATACCTAATTCACAGACTTGCACTGAAGTTTAAAGTAAGTAATCTATGCAAAGTGCCTGGCATATATTATACATTCAGTAAAAGTTATTACTATACTAAATACAAAGTTGTTTTTTTTTAACAAACCTGCCAAATGACAGTCATTATCCTCAGACAGTTTTCAATTTGGTGAAAATAGTAAGACTAACACACAAGAAACAAAAAGCATTACAATAATCTCCCAGAGTCAAAGATGTGGAATAACTAATGCCACTCTTTCCCTGAATCTTTACATGTGATGAGCTGCCAAGACCAACCTGGTGAGAATTACTTACCTCATCTTCATGCCCACCACCACTCCCTCAGCTCTGGTTTATCTTTTATCTTTTCATTACATTATGCTCCACAGGGTTTATTGGCTTCAGTTCAGCTCAGTTCAGTTGCTCAGTCATGTCTGACCCTTTGCCACCCCATGAACTGCAGCACGCCAGGCCTCCCTGTCCATCACCAACTCCCGGAGTTCACTCAAACTCACGTCCATCGAGTTGGTGATGCCATCCAGCCATCTCATCCTCTGTCGTCCCCTTTTCCTCCTGCCCCCAATCACTCCCAGTATCAGAGTCTTTTCCAATGAATCAACTCTTCACATGATGTGGCCAAAGTACACCCCGGGCTGATCTCCTTTAGAATGGACTGGTTGGATCTCCTTGCAGTCCAAGGGCTTCATGTCTCTCCAAATTCCCATCTCTCTACACCAGGGGGCCTCAATGGGGGTTCCCAGTTTAGAGGTGTTAGTACCACCTGAGAACTTTAGAAATGCAAATTCTTGGGCTCCACCAGAGTTACTGAATCTGATTTTGCAAGGATGGAACCTAGTAACTGTGTTACAGAGTCTTTGCTGGATACAGTACTATCAGATCAGTTTCCCAAAGGACACAAACTTCTCTCTCTCTCTACTCTGCAAATCTCTGTACCTATCGAGTAAATGGGGACAGATTTTCTTCTCCTCTTGTTGAAGGTTTTCCCACTATGATCTTGCCTGAGTCTACTTCTCCAAGCTCATCTTCAGTGACTTTTTGTCCTCACAAAATGCTCTAGAAAACTAAAGTACCTAATTCTCCCTGGACACAATGCATGTTATGATTCTATTCATACGTGTCTACACCTTTACTCATGCTAATTCCTAAAAATGTAATGTAATTTCTTCTTTCATCCCATCTTAGATGTTCAAACCCTGGTAAAACTTAAGACCCAGTACCCATCCATAAAACTTCCCCCAATACACAACCAATCCCCTGTAGAGATGATTGTTTTCTCCTCAGGACATCTGAAGCATTCAACTGGCCCAATCATTCCTCATTTCCAATCTTTTCTCCTTCCTTTTTGGACTCATGATATATTAGCTTGGAGTTGGTGATGGACAGAGAAGCCTGGTGTGCTGCAGTCCATGTGGTCACAAAGAGTTGGGCACAACTGAGCAACTGAACTGAACGGAGGGCTACCATAACAAAGTACCATAAACTGGGAAACTGACAACAACAGAACTTTTCTCTCACAATTCTGGGGACTAGAAGTCTAAAATTAAGTTGTTATTTGGGCCATGCCTTTTCTCTCAATGTCTGGTGTTTCCAGCAATCAAAGTTCCTTGACTCACAGACACACCACTTCAAGCTCAGCCTCAGTAATCAAATGGGATTCCCCCTGGCATTCTGTGTCCATTCTCCTCTTCCTGTAAGTCCACCACTCATATTAGATTAGGACCCACCTCATCTTAACTTGATTACACCTGCAAAAACCACATTTATAAATAAGGTCACATTCTTTGAAACTGATCATTGTTATGATTTATTTCAACATTCTTCAACATTGTGAGGAACACAACTCAACCTACAGTAATGTGCATATATGACATAGTACTCCTAATCCATAGCAAGCTCCTTGAAAGGAGGTTCTTCAGCTCATTGCTATTTTCCTTTCCCTGTGTATCCTCCCCAAACCTTCGACCCAATCTCCCCACAGGACCTAGTTCTGAAAAAGAACTCCTTTAGCATATTATAGTGGAATGGATGAAAAACTAAAGACACAGGTGTAAGGTAACTAAGCACTGGTTACATTAACTAGTAATTAAACGTTAAATTGTGTGATGTGGTCTATTCAGTTGTGGGGAATTGGGAAGTCAGAGAAAGAGGTCTATGAGGGATGGAGTGCTTAACACAGGTTTCTTGGAGGCAGAGTGGCTTCTTAATGGATGGACAGAATTTGGAGAAAGAAAGAAAAGAGAGAACAACTTTCCACATAGGGAAACAGTAAGAACAAAAGATTGTGGAAATGAGATTTTTTTTTTTTTCTGTGTATGTAGAACCAGAGCCCTAGCAAGCAGATCTGGAATGGAAGGACACTGGGCAGAAAAGGGAAACAGTCTACTGCTTGTCTTATTGTTAGCTCACTGATCATTGTTTGATTTTTCCTCTATTTCTTCTGCTTATTTATTATTCCTTAGCTGGCTTCTAAACTCCATTTCTGAGAGAAGATAATTGAGTTGGCAGCCTTATATGCCTGTGGAACCCTGGACTTCATTCTCCTGACAGTAATCATCTTCCTGTGCTGGAGGGCAAATGAGAAAGTGAGCATAAAGACCAGGTCTGGTGAAGTTACTGTAGTATCTCCAATGCCTGCCATAGAAACAGGCTCAATACATGTATCTTGAATGAATGACAAGATAACTATAAGAATGTCTACATGTATCTATATACATGCATGTGTGTGTGTG
The DNA here is from genome assembly GCF_023091745.1 of Budorcas taxicolor. NCBI lineage: Eukaryota > Metazoa > Chordata > Mammalia > Artiodactyla > Bovidae > Budorcas > Budorcas taxicolor. The sequence continues at coordinate 66,874,652 of NC_068916.1, read as the reverse complement.
TACCTGTGTATGTGTATTTATCAGTGGTTATCCCATTCCATTAACTATAGCTTCCTGATCACCGGAAAAGAATGATTCAGTTGTTGCCTTGGGTTCCGAGGCAGTGGTAATTGCTTATTTGACTCCATACTTTGTTGCTTAATTCCCAAACTTGTTTATATTATTAGTCCATTAGATGGGACTTACATTTATTTCTGTTTTATAATCAGTTGAATACAGCTTTGTTTGACCAATATTAAATATATCAAACAATACTAATGAAAAATCTGCTTGTATTCAAATTCAAATCAGACAATGAGGTTGAAAATGGCGACCTTAATAAATTAATTCTTAAATTGTGGTGTGAAAAGTTCAGAAAAGCCTAAAAGCTAAATGCAAAATGTATAATTTTTTCATACTTTCCCCCTGAATTTCCTCCAACATTCACACTTATAGTGCATTAAACAAGCAGTCTACATGGTTTGTGATTTTTGTGCTGAATCGTATGTCCCCCTAACAGGTAGCATTAACAATGATGATCTTTCTCTGACAAGCAACAGTAGGTCTGGGACAGCATCATGCTTTATTCTCTTCCTTGGGATGGAGGATTATTAAATTTTTATCTAGTGATTCAGATGAAATATTAAATCTCTTTCAAAGAAAAAAATTCCTCCTAACTTTCTCAGATCTCATAATATGTGACACGTACATTTTAATGACTTATCTAGTATCACTGCCTTCTTAAGAAAATAAAAAGGATATTCTGATTGTAGAGCTCACCATCATTATCATCACAGCAAGTGTTTGTTGAAGAATTCCTATATATTAGGCAGAATTTTCCATACTAATTAAGGCAGAGCATTAAGTTTTTTAATTTAACCATTGTGATAATGCTGTGAGCTAAAAAGTGTGATTACTATTATTTTATACAGGAAAAAACAGATATGAGAAGATAAAGAACTTGTCCTAGGTCATATAGCTAGTAATTCAAGGAGTCAGATTTTAACTCAGATCTCGATGACTAGAGAACATATGTGCTATTTGTTACATTATCTTATACTCATTTTTTAACAGAAAAAAAAAAGTTAAGCTATAAGAAAATCAACTGATTTAATTTAAAAAATTATAAACCACTGTTCAGGGGCTATTTCTGGGCTGAATGCACATTCAATCCCAATCACAGCTATCAACAATCATTTAACCTAGAAATTCCATAACATTCAGAGGAAATTGAAATAAAAATTACTTGTTGTTGTGGTCCTCAAGTTTTTTTTACAAGTAGATAGTCAGCTGTACAACCTTTTTTTAACCAAATCTTGCATCTTGACTGATATATTATACCAAAAAAAAAAAAGCAGTCTTAGCTTTATTTGCTCATTCATTCATTTATTCATTTTAAGCATACTTACTAAGCATACCAAGTACCTCTCATGTATGAGGCTTTGTGAAGAACATATAACATTTTAAAATGTAACCCCTCCTATTAAGGGAGAGAATGAAATAATTATCATGATATCTGCTATTCAACTGTCATTATATCCCAGTAAAATTAGAATCAGTATCAGACACATAAAAGTCATAGGACAGGAGCCACGCTCTGATTGGCAGCATTCTATTTCATTTGCTCCCCAGGTGGACAAGTCTTCAGAGAATCTTCCATTCATCCAGAACTCATTTTTAAAGCCTTTCTTCATACTAAGGTGCTAAAGCTGAATTATATTAAAGCACCTCCCTTTCTAGAAAACTAGGTAACCAACTTGGATTTTAATACTTAATAGAGATAATGTACCAGAAGGAGGGTTTTAAAAAATTACATGGGAATGAATAAGGTTTGCTTTTGATAGAAAGGGCAAATATGCTTTTCTTAAATTTCAAAAATTACACTGTATTTGCTGACCCTGCTTGAAATACCAAAAGGATGTCACCAAAATGCTTTTTTTCATTTGAGAAACTTTATGGGCTCTTTGATAGTAAATAAAACCAGGTATTCAGGAATTATGGGTTAAGCTAAGGGTCTGCAAACTATGCCCCATGGCTAAATATAGCCTGCCCCTTGATTTTACAAATAAACTTTTACTGGAACACAGCCAAATTAATTCCATTGCATAATGTCTCATTCAAGGGCTTTTTCTGGGCTGAGTGCAGATTCAACCTCATCTTCAATATTCCCATCATGGCCATCAACAGTCATTTAACCCAGAAATTATATACAATTCAGAAAAAAAAAAAAGAACTGAAGTAAAAATATGTGTCTTTGTGGAAGACACAAATGGCTAGTACGGACATCACTAAGTATTAGAAAAATGCAAATCAAAACTACAATGAGGTACTTACTCACACCATCAGAATGGCCAGCATTAAAAAGTCTACAAATGACAAATGCTGGAGAGGATGTGGAGAAAAGGGAACTCTCCTATACTGCTTGTGGGAATGCAAGTTGGTACAGTCACTACAAAAAACAGTATGGAGATTCTTCAGAAAACTAAAAATAGAACTGCCATATGGTCCAGCAATCCCACTCCTGGGCATATATCTGGATAAAACTATAATTCAAAAAGATATATGCACCCTAATATTGATGGCACTATTCACAATAGCCAAAACATGGAAAAAAACTACATGTCTATCAACAAATGTATCAACAAAGACAATGTGGTACATACAATGGAATACTACTAAGCCATAACAAATGAAGCAATGCCGTTGGCAGCAACATGGATGCAACTAGAGACCATCATACTAAGTAAGTTAGAAAGAGAACAAATACCATATGATGTCACTTATATGTGGAATCTAAAATACGGCACAAATGGACTTATTAATGAAACAAAAACAGAATTACTGACATAGAGAACAGACCTGTAGTTGTCAAGGGGTCGTGGAAGAAGGAAGGACTGGGAGTTTGGGGTTTGTAGATGCAAATGATTACACTCAGAATGGATAAACAACAGGGTCCTAATGTATAACATATGGAACTGTATTCAATATCTAGTGATAAACCACAATGGAAAATAATATAAAAAAGAATGTATATATGTGCATAACTGAGTCACTGGGCTATACAGCAGAGATTGGCACAACATTTTAAATCAACTATACTTAATTTTTAAAAATTGAAGGAAAAATATCTGTCTTTGTGGCCAGCCTAAAATAAATAATTTTAAAAGTTTATGAGCAAATAAATATTTATCTATCTATATTTTCATATTGGTCAGCAGTACAGTACTTTTTGCATGATAGCAGCAGAGCTTTGTCATGGCAGAAACCATATCAGGCTAAGTCTAAAGACTGATATTGACATATATTCACTGTTGATACTATGTATAAAATAGGTAATTAATGAGAACCTACTTTATAGCACAGGAAACTCTACACAGTGCTCTGTGGTGACCTAAATGGGAAGGAAATCCAAAAAGGAGGGCTTACATATGTAAACATATAGCTAATTCACTTTGCTGTCCAGTAGAATTAACACAATACTGTAAAGCAAGTATACTCCAGTAAAAATGAATAAAATCTTTTAAAAAATATTTACTATCTGGCCTTTTAAAAAGTTTGCTAACTGTTGCTCTAAACCATCAGACAAATTCTTCCCAAATAGCCATACTCTGCCTGGACTCTTTAGCAACTGCCCCTTCAGAACAGCTTACTATGGGAATTCCAACAGAATCCATGCGGCTGGGAAAAATTAGGTAATGCTATTCTTGAAATCGGTTACATTTGCGGTTGATATCACTAGGAAGCTAATGATTAAACTCAACTAATTTCATTTAGGTCTTTCTAAGGACAAAGTCCTTCCATAGCTCAGGCTCAAAGAACTCTTTGATATAAAAACAGTTTGTATAATCAAAAATGTATAGATCCACAGAGTGATACACTTATATTCGGGATCTTTCCTCTGCCATATCTGAGTCTGGTCATTCCTTGTTAGTCTGGGAGCTCAGACTAAATAGTGTACCACTTGTCTCCATCAAGCTCCTTGTTTTAGGATTTCACATATTCCTTTCACCCAGAACATGCATCTCAAGTCATTTTAATACACTTGTAAGTGTGATTATTAGATTAATATTTGTTCTAAAAAAAATCTATCATCTTTATGATAATTGTCACCATGTCAATTTCTTGTTCCTTAACAGATTCCTTGAAAGGACTGATGAAGCTCCAATATTTTGGCCCCCTGACGCTAAGACAAGTCACCGGAAAAGACTCTGATGCTGGGGAAGAGTGAAGGCAAAAGGAGAAGAGAGTGGCAGAGGATGAGGTGCTAGAACAGCATCACCGACTCAGGAGACATGAGCTTGAGCAAACTCCAGGACATAATGAAGGACAGGGAAGCCTACCATGCTGCAGTCAATGGGGTTGCAGAGTCAGACACGATCTGGCAACTGAACAACAGCTACAACAACATACTCCTTCCTTAGGAATTCCTTATATCCCGGAAGAACTTATTACAGTGTGGGGCACGAGGAAATCCTCAGCAAACATCTTTTGAGTGATATTGTCAATTTAGCAACAAGTGTTTATTGCTGTTTACCCCACATAATACTAGGTTGCAAATTTCTTTTTGACTCTTCTCAGAGCCCATCAATGGGGACCACATTTATCAGAAATTCAGTGACTCTTCTTTGATAAACTCAAAGTCCAATCAAGTTTGATTTAACGATAGCCAACTAGAGATACCATCTCTGTTACTCATTTTATAGACAATGATGTCACCCAGCAGCTCAAAGAAACTTGGTGGCAGCTGTTATTTCACAGGAGTGATAATATTTTCATCTCCTAGTCTTCTAAAATAAAAGGCCAGTAGACTGTAAAAACAGCATGAACCATTCTACTACGAGAAGGCCACTGTTTCCTTGTCACCCAGCAATCACTTCTACTATATTCCAACGGTTCGCTCTGTCTTTTCTGAATGTGCTCTTTAGAGACACTGAAATGCAGCTAGGAATTGCAATGAAAAGTAGCATTTTTTTTTTTTTTTTTTTTAGCAATTTCCATGTTAATAAAGGTTTACAAATAGGACCACCACAAGGGAGATGAGAATAAATGATGCTAATAGCAGCAGTGAGAAAGGAAATATAGAAATTATCTCAGTTTTTATCAAAATATCTTCCATGGACTAGTCATGTGGTAAGTAGCTCCATGAAGGAGGAGTTCTATGATCACATGAATTTGGGGAAAATCACAAAGAATGGGACCATCTTGAAGATGGATTACCATGTTCAAAACTTCAAGAAACTTTCTACAGTTACAGAAATGTGACACAATTCATCTCAAGAAGTAGAAATTGCTACTGCTCATTCACATCTGCCATGATGTTCCAAAGACAGAGCCATTTGATGGGAATACATCATGTCACTAAGTCACCCCACGCAAGCTGGCTGCCCTGGGAAGTTCCCCAGGTACCACAGGACTTCGAATAAGCAAGGAAAAAAAATCCTTTTTAAAGTTAAACCACTGACTCTTCAGAATTCATTTGTTACCACAACATAGCCTACTCTCATTTATCAAACAGTTCTTAAATTGATTTAACTACAGAATTCTTTATTCTCACAGAAATAAATATCACAAAGAAAAATTATTACAGGGAAATGGGCTGGGAATCACCATGATATCTAAAATAGTTTTTTTTTTTTTCCTTCCAGAAACCATGGCTAGAAACATTTTGAGCAAATATAAACCAACCTGAGAGACAGAGGGAGAATTCAAGAGAGGAAATTCAAAAGTGGAAGAGAGGTATCAGAGCAGACAACTGGGTTGAAAATCCAAAACCCAGAGTTCTCCCTGCTTCTGCATCCCCTACAGACTTTCTCAGTGTTGTAGACCCAATGTTTCTTCCTTCAACAATCCATTTAGCAAGTATTCATTGTATACATCCCAAGGGTATTGCATGATATAGGACACAATTTGGGATTGACACTTTACCCCTGTCTTCCTTGATTATTCACTCTGGTGGGCTATTTTCTCCAGCAAAGAGGTACTGTCTATCAGTTTCCTGAAATTTACCTCAAACTGCTCTGTTTTGATGTTGACTCCATGGTAAAGAACTGACAGCATATTAAATAACTGATGAAGAATTAATTTCCAAAATTTACAAGCAGCTCATGCAGGTCAATACCAAAAAAAAAAAAAAAAAAAAAATCAATCCAATTAAAAAGTGGGCAAAGACCTAAACAGACATTTCTCCAAAGAAGACACATACATGGCTAGTGTGTGTGTGTGTCTGTGTTAGTTGTTCAGGCATGTCTGACTCTTTGAGACAATGTGGACTGTACTTGCCAGGTTCCTCTGTCCATGGAATTCTCCAGGCAAGAATACTGGAGTGGGTTGCCATTCCCTTCTCCAGGGGATCGTCCCAACCCAGGAATTAAACCCAGGTGATAAACACATGAAATGATGCTCAACATCACTCATTTTTAGAGAAATGCAAATCAAAGTCACAATGAGGTATCATCTCACACCAGTCAGAATAGCCATTGTCAAAAAGTTCATAAACAATAAATGCTGGAGAAGGTGTGGAGAAAAGGGAACCGTCTTACACTGTTGATGGGTACAGCCACTATGTAGAACTGTACCATGGAGAACTCCACTATGTGGAGATTACTTAAAAAACTGGGAATAGAACTGCCATATAACCCAGAAATCCCACTGCTGGTCATATGCCCTAAGGAAACCAGAACTGAAAGACACACAGGTACCCCAGTGTTCACTGACCGACTGAGCAAGCATGTATGCCTGCAGGCACACACTGATGCCCTATCTTGAGAGCCATCCATTCACTTCTACTGAGCAAAGGCTGGAAACATCATGGCCTCCTACACCTCCCAGTACTTAGGCTGCCACGTCTGGAACCCCAGAAAGCCTGGCAGTGGCTTTGACTATCTTGGAAGCCAATGACTGCAGCATCAAACCACAGGGGAACTAATCCATGTGATCACCTCTCTTTAAGAGGCTTCCCTGCAAGGATGTTAGACACTGTATTCCAACCAGAAATCCAGCTAGACCTTCTCTCTTGCAAAGCTTTAAAGTCAGAAAGCCAGGCAAGCGGTAGCCACAGAAGAAACAAATGCACTTCAAGCGGAAGTTGAGATGAAGACAGGAGACATGCGTAGGCAAAGACTCTTGAAGTGTCAAGCTTATCAGATATCTAAGGATGTACTGAGTCAATAACAAATGGTCATCCTGAATGGTGGTCCCGATCTCCATGGCTCCCTGCTGTGGCATCACAGAGAAGTTGTCTAAATGTTCTCACATGTCTTCCAGGTAACCTGAGCCCAGCCCCACCCCTTAGCACTGAAAGGAACCTCACCAGCACTTATCAAACTCATATTCCAACGTGCTTGAGAATGGTAACCAGGTGCTAATCCTCTTACTAAGTCCTCCACAGTGCTAAAAAAAGCAGTAGACTCACGACTTAAGAAATATTTAGAAATATTTACTGATCTATCTAGTCAATCTCAGCTGCAGAAAGCTTTTAATGAGCTATAAGTGTTTCCAATCTTTTGGAGCTCATATAAACTAAGAATAATCAAAAAATAATATAAATAAATAGAATGTGTTATTAATTTTATATAAATGTAAAATCATAATAAAGTTTAAATAATAAACTTTAAAAATATAACGCTAATATTTGATTGGTTGGGTGAGAGGAATATTAAGCACGGTTCTTGACAACACTGGAACATGTAGAAACATGGAAAGCAAGGCATAAAGAACCACGTGTGGCCCATGTAGTCAAAACCTCCCTTCATTAATAACTGCCATTTAGTATGCCAGGCACATGAGTGGGGGCCTACACATGCTTTCTACTTCAGTCCTTCCAAGATTCCCAGGTCAGAGATGTCATCATCCCCAATTCACAAGTGAGGAAATGGAGGCTCAGAAGGTTCACATCATAAGCCAAAGTATGTGAGTCCTAGAGTCCTAATTCAAATTCTGTTTTCCCCTAGCTCTTTGAATTCTAATTTTGCACTCGTTACACTGTGCTACACTTAGAGGGAAAAGATGAGCTCTTTTAGCCAGGGAACAAAGAAGCGACAGCTGGGGTAGAAAAGCACCCTGTTGTACCATATTTTCACTGTGCAATTCCTAGTAATCTGACAGCAGAAGATTATTTTCCAACTGAGTTTCTCATATAGTAGGGGGAAAGTGATTACTATCTGATTCTACCTCTGTCTTTTATTTCGTCATGACAAGAAAAGGAAGAAAGAAAAAAGGAAAACACAAGATAGCACAGAGTTTCATGTTTTAAAACAGTTAAAAATATTGACTAGAAGCTAACTTTGTCCCACTTACTTTTTTCAAAAGAAACAGGTTCATGTGTTTATACCACAAAAAATCTCTACCTTACCTCCTGTACTGAAAACCAGTTTTTACCCATTACTAGGAAAGTATAACAAATGTATGTAAACCTGCTTATTCTATAACTGATATTATAAAATGTGTCAAGTTTACATGCCCTGATAATGTTGCAAAAAATCAAAGACTGAGAAATGCTGGAGATAGTATTCTTTAAAGGAAAAAATGCTTATTATCTTATTTTAGAGGTCACAGTTGATATTGGCAAAATTCTGTTGCATGATATTTAAATGTTTTAAGAATAAAAATTAATAACCAGGATGTAATTTCACATTTCTACTATCTTAAAAGGTGAGCTTATTTTAGGATTTAATGTCTCTGAGGTATTTTTAGAAGCTGCTGAATTCACTGTACAACAACAAAGATAAAAATATAACCAGCATTTCATTGGCAATAAAATTCAGTAATTATTCAGCAATAAAAAAGGAAAGAAATCCTGATACATGTTACAACATGGGTGAATCTTGAAAATATTCTAGTTTGTGAAAGAAGCCAGACACAAAAGTCACATCTTCTATGATTCCATTTATATGAAATGTCTAATACAGGCAAAGTCATAGACATAGGAAGTATATTAGTAGCTTTGAGAGAATGGGGGAGTAAGCAGGCAAAAATGAGGAACGAATGTAATGTGTGATAGGTTTCCTTTCGGGGTAATGAAAATATTCTGCAATTTGATCAAGATGATATTTACACAATTCTGTGAGCATACTCAAAACCACAGAATTGTATGCTTAAATGAGTGTATTGTATAGTATGTGAATTACATGCCTGAGTGGTAAAGAATCCACCTGATAAGGGGAGACGTGAGTTCGACCGTGGGTCAGCAAGATCCCCTGGAGAAGGAAATGACAATCCACTCCAGTATTCTTGCCTGGAAAATCCCATGGACAGAGAAGACTGGCAGGCTTACAGTTCGTGGGGTTGCAAAAGAGCTGGACATGACTTGGCGACTAAACAAGAATAATGCTATTATAAGGGCTTCCCAGGTGGTGCAGTGGCAAAGAACCCACCTGCCAATGCAGGAGATCCAAGCGATGCGGATCATGATCCCTGGGTGGGGAAGACCCCGGGGGTAGGAAATGGCAACCGACTCCAGTGTTCCTGAAAATTCCATGGACAGAGGAGCCTGGTGGGCTAACAATCCATGGGGTCACAAAAGAGTTTGACACAACGGAGCATAGCACAGTACAAAGTTATACCATAGATTAACACATGTATAAGGAATCTAGAAAAACAGCACAGATGAACCTCCTTGCAGGGCATGAATAGAGACTTAAAGACAGACTTGTCCACACAGAGGGGGAGGGCGAGGGCGGGACTAATTAAGATATTAGGGCTGACATACACACATTACCATGTGCAAAACAGACAGCTAGCGGGAAACTGCTGCATAGTATAGGGAGCTCACCGCCCCACAGCTGTGACAACCTAGAGGGGTGGGATGCAGGCATGGGGGATGCGAGAGAGGCTCAAGAGGGAGGGTATAGATGTATACTTATAGCCGATTCACACTGTTATTCAGTAGAAACCAACACAACATTGTAAAGTGATTCTCCTCCAATTAACAATAAATTAAAAAAAAAAAAGTTACCCACAGTGCCCAACGGCAGCCTCTCCCTGAACTACTTTTCTTGTCCTTGGTGCTGAGATCACACTCCTTCCTCTGGCTCATGAGGATCTCATCCAGGCCAGGCCATTCCTGCCACTCCCACCACTCAGCCTGCACCCTTCTACCTCAGTGGCTACCTCTAACCTACCACCTGACCCACACCGGGGTCAACACTCCTTGAACATCTGATGGCTGCTATCATGTGACCACAGGAAGCTTTCCCTGATTCTCCAGAAGCATCCCTGTAAAGAGCACCCATGATCACTCTGGGCCCACATGTTTATCCTAGCTTCATTACTGTTCAAGGTGTTTCTACTCTTGCTGGTTCCTCCAGGAGGCAGCATCACACCTGGCATGGAATGCATGCTCAGTGAAAATTTTGGAAATGAATGACTTTTTAGTTAAACTTAAAAAAAAAAAAAAAAAAAGGGTTTTATCCTCTCCTTGTTTGTTTTCCCATCAAAGAAATGTAGTTAGAATTTTCCTTAAAAACTTGCAAATAAACTGTTTATTCATGGATGTACTAACGGATCTATGGGTATTAACTAAGCAGATCTTCGCTTTTCTTTTCCACTAATTTCCTTCAGAAGATCGTTATCCTCAAGGAAAATAACCAACAGAACTGCTAAGACAATGTCTGGTTCAAGGAAGAAACATCTCTTCTTTACATGAACAATGTTTCATTTATTCTCTCTGAAAGTTTTCCCTTTGCTTTGTTTCAGGCATCATCACTCAGCAAATATCTCCAGAGAGCCAGATGGGTGCAGAGGAGAGCACAGCAGTTAGGAGGAAGTTCAAATCCAGCCTCATAAACTGAGTTCAAATATAACCACCTCCTATTGCAGGCTACTTGACCTCTTTAAGGGTCAGTTTTCTCATGTCTATGGTGGTGGTTTAGTCACTGTCATGGACTATAGCCCACGAGGCTTCTCTGTCCATGGAATTCTCCAGGCAAGAAGATTGGAGTAGGTTGCCATTTCCTACTCCAAGGCCTGTGTATTTGATGAAGCTAGTAATATGCAATTCCATGGAGTTGTTCTGATGGCTAAATGAAATGCATCTACTATACAGGATGGATAAGCAAGGTCCTACCATATAGCACAGGGAACTATATGTGATACTCTGCAATAAATCATAATGGAAAAGAACATGAAAAAGAAAATATATACATATATTTGTGTTTATATATATGTATATAAAAAACTGAGTCATTTTGCTATATAGCACAAATTAAACACAATGGTGTAAATCAATAAATTTTACAAATAAAATGAGACCCATCTATAAAGCAGTTAGCATAGAGACCAATGGATACATACTAATGATGATAATGACAATGACTCCTTTACCATCAAGAAACCTGCAGTCCTTTAGGAGAGGGATGGCAATAAAGAGACACCATTAAAATAATTATCATTCAAGATAAAAAACAATCTCCTTGCCAGGATAAATTCTACTAATAATCTCTGCATAAATTCCCCAATATAAATATTTAAAAGCATTTTCTACAACAAGCAGAATTGTTTATAATGGACTTTTAAAAAGCAACAACCAAAACCAACTAAAATATCCATTAATGTAGAATCACTTTAATTAAATTATGCTGTGCCCATATGATATGATAGAACATGGTTGTTAAAAATAGAAGAAAGCTGTTTAAAAACTGAGAAACTGAACCCCTTTTCTTAGCTCCCTCAACTTTTTCTAATGCTTCTATTTCACCTTTAATTAAGAAGAAAGAAGCAATGGCACTCCTCATTTATTCTTCAAAATCACTCAACAAAGACATGTATATTAACAATGAAGAGGAGATATACATGCTCAGTACTTAAAGTTACCTCAGATATGTTAAATGAAGAAAGGGAAGAATAAAATAATAGGGACAACATAAACCCTCTCGTGTATATGAAAATATATAAAAACAAGCACAGAAGTGGGTCACATCTAGTGGGAAGAATCAAGAACTATTTTATAGTGGATTTGGGCAACTGGAGATGGCAAACTTGAGAAGGGACTTCCAGGCTGAGCAAAGTGTGGGCATGAGGACTTGGAGGTAGACAGGCATAGGGAAAGAGAGGGGAAGGTGTGCAGATTCCAGAGGCAAACAATCAGGGAAGGTGCACAGGCAACATGATTTGAGTTTTGAGGCAAGCATTAGGCTGAATGTGTAGGACTTGCAGTAGCAGATGTGGGCATCTAGACTTTGCCTAGTAGGCAGTAGGAAATTACAGAAGACATGTAAAGAGGGAATAACATGATCAGAGTTGCATTAAGGCTGCCCACGTGGAGGGGTATGTAGGCAAGAGTGGAACAGAGAATGAAGCAATGCATTAGGGTGCAACTACAAGTCGCCCAGTTTCTCCCTCAGCATGTTACAACTGCTGTGTTGACAAACCTTCAGTTGGACTTCCTAATATAATGCATGTACTGCTTACATATGAAATATACCACACTGAACAGAGTCAGTGATTCCTTTAGAAAATTCCTGATAGATGTTCCACACAACCTAAAATTACTGATCTCCATTCAATAATCAATTCTCAGCAGATATCATTTTTCAAAGAAATGTTATATTGCCAGTTAAATGAAAGGAAGTGAGATCATTAAAACTGTTCCCCAAGTAATGCATTTTAAATGAAAGGCTCTTTTGAGTCTTTGGGCGGGAAAAATCAAAAGTTAAACTGAAACATTCAGGGAAAGCTCAAATTAATATGTCAATTCTGTCAACATTCATATTTCTGAGTCCCAATCTAGAAGTAACAGAGCATATGGTGATTTACTTCTCCCTAGCTATAATTTTAACTGTTTGTTGAAATCACAAAAGAAATGTTGTGACAGAAGTTTTCATCACTATTTCAGTGTAAAAATATACAAATCTTATAATTTCTCTGTTTTGTTTTGGAGATCAATTTATTATACTAGGAACCATCAGTGATTTTCATTAAATATGTTCAATGAGGTTGAACTGGAAATAAATGATGGGTCAATATGCACCAATTTTGTCCTCACAGTGACAAATGTAATGTCTCTCTGAGGACATTATGTATTTCCCTGTCTGGCAGACATTTTTCATAAAAAAGACAATGAACTTTTGAATTATAGGTAAATGAAATTACTTGGTTAAAACTCAATAAAACTCTAAGAATGATTATGCAGCATCAACTGCTGAGATTTACATTTCCTATTTATCTGTTGCCAATGAGGAACTGCCCTCAGTGCTTTGGTGAGGAAAAAAAAGTATATGCGTATGAATGCTGAACTACATCCATAGGGAATTTAACAGAATCACACATACTCTATCCTTTTGTGGGTTAAAGACTTTTAAAATCTTTGTCTTCTACAGCTTAGCTTTATGCTCTACACCACTAGGTGAATAGGAGATATTCACTGGATGGACGGAGAGACAGAGTTTGCAGAGATGGAGGATGTAGAAATGGATAGTGGATTGAAGACTGAGTACCATTTCATGCTATGGTCTTCATTCCATTAAGAAAAATTTATCAATATACACGTACAGAAACATATAAAAATATGACATGTTTAAAAAATAAGCATCTGTTTACTAGCTGTTAAACTCATAAGATACTTGTGTCTAACATTTATCTACCTATACCATCCATTATCTATCTTTAAAGATGCATATTAAAACACCTCAGATAGTTATTTCTACGTTTCCTTTAAAAAGACTGAGCTAGGCATCATCTAAAAATGTTAATTATGGAGCATAGGTAGTCTAGGTATAAATTAAATTTTTATTTTAATGATGGAGTAATATAGGCATTTCCAAGAAAGTCACTGATAAGATGAAACTTTCCACTGTCATAACCAGCATCTTAAGTTGCAACATGAATCTTAAGATAGGAAATTATGATTCTTTTTTGTTTTATTATATATAATAAATGCTATTGATTATATTATGACTAATGTAACAAATCAAGAAAAGATATAGAGGCCATAAAAATAAGGAAAACAATGTACATGCATTCAGTTTTTAACATGTTACTCAAATAAAAGACAATGTGAAAAGTTAAGGGTTCCCAGTAAGTATAAAAATCATTTTTTTAATATATCAAAAATAACCAACAAGAAAAACTGAGAAAGTATTCAATTATAACAACAATAAAAAGTACAAAATCTTTAGTGAGGTTCTCAAGAGAACTAGGTAGAAACATTATGGGAAAAATCAGAAAAAAATGAATAAGTATAAAAAATGAAACTATAAAAATTATAGAAGAAAACATGGATGATTTCCTCTATAACCTAGGTATAGAGAATAACTTCCTATTCATGAGTCGAAATGCAGTTGCAGTTAAAAAAAAAAAAAAGATTGGTGCATTTGAGTGCATAAAAATAATAAAATTTCAATGTGTGAATTATATTTTAAGCCAGAAAACAAAGTTTTTTCATGGAAAACAACACTACATACAATGTCAAAACACATAAAATTAAGCGAAGACATTTGCAATAATATCTGTAATATTATTTTTTAACATTTTTAAATTTTTAAATTCAGGAATAAAAATACAAAAACATAATGGAAAAGAAGGCTAAAGATACGTCATAAAAAGTTTTCAGCATGTTTTCTAAATATATGAAGAGATGTTCATTTTCATATTCAGTAAGAGAAACCATAAAGGACAGAAATTGTATGGACCTAACAGAAGTAGAAGATATTAAGAAGAGGTGGTAAGCATACTCAGAACTATACGAAAAAGATCTTCACGACCCAGATAATCATGATGGTGTGATCACTCACCTAGAGCCAGACATCCTGGAATGTTAAGTCAAGTGGGCCTTAGAAAGCATCACGACGAACAAAGCTAGTGGAGGCGATGGAATACCAGTTGAGCTATTTCAAATCCTGGAAGATGATGCTGTGAAAGTGCTGCATTCAATATGCCAGCAAATTTGGAAGACTCAGCAGTGGCCACAGGACTGGAAAAGGTCAGTTTTCATTACAACTGCTAAAAAAGGCAATGCCAAAGAATGCTCAAACTACCGCACAATTGCACTTGTCTCACACGCTAACAAAGTAGTGCTCAAAATTCTCCAAGCCAGGGTTCAACAGTATGTAAATTGTGAACTTCCAGATGTACAAGCTGGATTTAGTGAAGGGAGAGGAACCAGAGACCAAACTGCCAACATCTGTAGGATCATTAGAAAAGCAAGAGAGTTCCAGAAAAATATCTACTTCTGCTTTTTTGACTATGCCAAGTCCTTTGACTGTGTGGATCACAACAAACTGTAGAATATTCTTAAAAGAGATGGGAATACCAGACCACCTGACCTGCCTCTTGAGAAACCTATATGCAGGTCAGGAAGCAACACTTAGAACCAGACATGGAACAACAGACTGGTTCCAAATAGGAAAAGAAATACGTCAAGGCTGTATATTGTCACCATGCTTATTTAACTTATATGCAGAGTACATCATGAAAAATATTGGGCTGGATGAAGTACAAGCTGGAATCAAGATTGCCAGGAGAAATATCAATAACCTCAGATATGCAGATGACACCACCCTTATGGCAGAAAGTGAAGAAGAACTTAAGAGCCTCTTGATGAAAGTGAAAGAGGAGAGTGAAAAACGTGACTTAAGGCTCAACATTCAGAAAACTAAGATCATGGCATCCGATCCTATCACTTTGTGGCAAATAGATGGATAAACAGTGGAAACAATGGTAGATTTTATTTTGGGGAGCTCCAAAATCACTGCAGATGGTGACTGCAGCCATGAAATAAAAAGATGCTTACTCCTTGGAAGAAAAGTTATGACCAACCCAGACAGCATATTAAAAAGCAGAGACATTACTTTTTCAACAAAGGTCCGTCTAGTCAAGGCTATGGTTTTTCCAGTAGTCATGTATGGATGTGAAAGTTGGACTATAAAGAAAACTGAGTGCCAAAGATTTGATACTTTTGAACTGTGGTGTTGGAGAAGACTCTTGAGAGTCCCTTGGACTGCAAGGAGATCCAACCAGTTCATCCTAAAGGAAATCAGTCCTGAATGTTCATTGGAAGGACTGATGTTGAAGCTGAAACTCCAATATTTTGGCTACCTTATGTGAAGAGCTGACTCATTTGAAAAGACCTTGATGCTGGCAAGGATTGGGGGCAGGAGAAGAAGGGGGTGACAGAGGATGAGATGGTTGGTTGGCATCACTGACTCAATGGACATGAGTTTGAGTCAACTCCGGGAGTTGGTGATGGACAGGGAGGCCTGGTGTGCTGCAGTCCATCAGGTCACAAAGAGTCAAACATGACAGTGACCGAACTGAACTGAAGAGAAACCATACGAGTGGCAAAAATTCAAAGCCTGACTATATAGTGTATTGGTAAGGCCATGGGAAAACAGTCACTCATATATTGATGGTCGAAATTTAAAAACATCTCCCCAGTGGAGGAGAATATGCACATGTATCACATACTTCATATGTTTTTATTATTTGAATCAGCAATCACATAAATGAGAATATACCTGAACATACACCTTCAACAGTACAAAAATATACATAGGTGCACAAGGTCACGCATTACAGTACTCTGTGAAACTGCAAATACTGATAACTATCTTAAGTGTTCAAATGTAGGCCATGAGTCAAAACAACTATGGAACATACAAAATGGGGAACCCAGCATCCATAAGGAAGACTAAGGGAGATCTCTATGAACAGCACAGAAAGTGATTTTCAAGATACATTTCAGTAAAGAGAGCAAAATAAGAGAGATTAAAAATAGCATGCTACCTTTTCATAAGAAACAAAGGGAAATGAGAAAACATTTGCAAATCTGCTTATTTTGCATAAAGAAATACAGAAAGAGTAGATCAGAAACCACTCAAGGGCTTAGGAGGGGATATGGATTTTAAGGGTTACAGTGACCCTTCATAACTATACCTTTTTTGATAGAGTTTTGACTTTTAGAATCATGCTAATAGTCTATGCATGCAAAAACAAAATTAAATCAACAAGGATAAAGGATAAAACCTAAAACTAAATACGAACAGAAGTAAATGAACTTAACTACATTTTAAGTGAATAACAACAATATTGAAGGGAACAGAGACCAAATCCAGAGAACTGTGAAACACAGTACTTTGACATACACTGACTTTGACAAAAACTTCAGACTTCAGGGGGAAAAAAAAGAACAGCAATAAAATCTTGAGCTTTTTATGAGAGGTCTGTTTTTCATAGGGCTAAGGGTTTGAAAATATTTTATGTGTACAGTACGCAAAGTAAATGTGTTGATGTTGGGATCAAGGTCTCAGTATGAAGGGAGATTAACAATGTGAAGTACAAACATGTTGTAAGTTCTCTGCATTGTTTCAAAAATCAGGTTACTGTACCAGAAGATATCAGGGAATTGCCAAAGTAAGAAACCTTTGGCAGTGAATGGTTTTTGAAATATATATACACATACATGCACACATATATTTCCTTTATCCATCCGCTAAACAGACTTACAGCAATACTGCCTCAGCAGTAATGAGTCTCTCAGATACCAGGTTCTGGCTACCTATTTCCCACTAAGTGAACCAGGGCTCTTTGAAGAAATGTTTGTCTCTAAAGCTGAAACATCTTTGATAAGAAAGTAATCCCACTACTTGGCATAAACCCAGAGAAAACCATAATTCAAAAAGATACATGTACCCCAATGATCAAAGCAGCACTATTTACAACAGCCAGGATACGGAAGGAAACTATATGTCCATCAACAGGGAAATGGATAAAGAAAATGGGGTACATATATAAAATGGAATATTATTCAGGCATTTAAGGTACAAAATTGGGTCATCTGTAGAGACGTCGATGGACCTAGACAAGTGTCATACAGAGTGAAGTCAGAAAGAGAAAAATAAATATCGTATATGTACATATTTATGTGGAATTTAGAAAAATGGCATAGATGATCATATTTGCAAAGTAGAAAGAATCAGATGTAGATAACAAATACATAGATATCAAGGGGTGGCATGGAAGGAAAAAGGAGATTGGGATTGACACATATACACTATTGATACTACATATAAAGTAGACACTGGAGAAGGGAATGGCAAGAAACTTTGGTATTCTGGCCTTGAGAAACCCATGGACAGTCTGAAAAGGCAAAAAGATAGGACACTGAAAAATGAACTTCCCTGATCAGTAGGTGCCCAATATGCTACTGGCGAAGAATCAAGAAACAGATCCAGAAAGAATAAAGAATCTGACCAAAGTGAAAACAAAGCCCAGTTGCGGATGTGACTGGTGATGGAAGTAAAATCCAATGCTGTAAAGAACAATATTGCATAGGGACTTAGAATGATAGGCTCAAGAATCAAGGTAAATTCAGTTCAGTTGCTCAGTCATGTCTGACTCTTTTTGACCCCGTGGACTTCAGCAAGTCAGGCTTCCCTGTCCATCACCAACTCCCAGAGATTACTCAAACTCAGGTCCATCTAGTTGGTGAACCATCTCATCCTCTGTCGTCCCCTTTTCCTCCCGCCTTCAATCTTTCCCAGCATCAGGGTCTTTTCCAATGAGTCAGTTCTTGCATCAGGTGGCCAAAGTATTGGAGCTTCAGCATCAGTCCTTCCAATGAACAGCCAGGATTGATTTCCTTTAGGATTGACTGGTTGGATCTGCTTGCTGTCCAAGGGGCTCTCAAGAGTCTTCCCCAACACCATAGTCCAAATGCATCAATTCTTCAGTGTTCAGCTTTCTTTATATTCCAACTCTCACATCCATACATGACTACTGGAAAAATCATAGCTTTGACTAGACAGACCTATGTTGGCAAAGTAATGTCTCTGCTTTTTAATATGTTGTCTAGGTTGGTCATAACTTTTCTTCCAAGGAGCAAGTGTCTTTTAATTTCATGACTGCAGTCACCACCTGCAGTGATTTTGGAGTAAGAAAATAAAATATCTCACTGTTACAATTTTTTCCCCATCTATTTGCCATGAAGTGATGGGAGCAGATACCGTGATCTTAGTTTTCTGAATGTTGAGTTTTAAGCCAACTTTTTCACTCTCCTTTTTCACTTTCATGAAGAGGCTCTTTAGTTCTTCTTTGCTTTCTGCCATAAGGGTGGTGTCATCTGCATATCTGAGGTTATCGGTTTTCTCCTGGAAATCATGATTCCAGCTTGTGCTTCATTCATCCTGGCATTTCGCATGATGTACTCTGCATATAAGGTAAATAAGCAGGGTAACAATATCCAGCTTTGATGAACTCCTTGCCCAATTTGGAACTAGTCTGTTGTTCCATATACAATTCAAACTGTTGCTTTTGACCTGCATACAGATTTCTCAGGAGGTAGGTAAGGTGTCTGGTATTCCCATCTCTCGAAGAATTTTCCACAGTTTGTTGTGGTCCACATAGGCAAAGGCTTTGGCATAGTCTATAGAGCAGATGTTTTTCTGTAATTCTCTTGCTTTTATGATGATCCTACAGATGTTGACAATTTGATCTCTTGTTGCTCTGCTCTGCCTTTTCTAAATCCATCTTGAAAATTTGGAAGTTCACAGTTCATGTACTGTTGAAGCCTGGCTTGGAGAATTTTGAGCATTACTCTGTAGCGTGTGAGATGAGTGCAATTGTGCAGTAGTTTGACATTCTTTGCCATTTCCTTTCTTTGGGATTGGAATGAAAACTGAACTTTTCCAGTCCTGTGGCCACTGCTGAGTTATCCAAATTTGCTGGATTATTGAGTGTAGCACTTTCATAGCATCATCTTTTAGGATTTGTAATAGCTCAACTGGGATTCCATCACCTACACTAGCTTTGTCCATAGTGATGCTTCCTAAGGCCCACTTGACTTTCCATTCCAGGATGTCTGGCTCTAGGTGGGTGATCACACCATCATGGTATCTGGGTCATGAAGATCTTTTTTGTATAGTTTGTCTGTGTATTCTTGCCACCTCTTCTTAATATCTTCTATTTCTGTTAGATCCATACCATTTCTGTCCTTTATTGTGCCCATCTTTGCATGAAATCTCCAAGGCAAATTTGAAACGGTCAAACAGGAGATGGCAAGAGTGAACATCAACAGTTTAGGAATCAGTGAACTGAAATGGAAGGGAATGGTGAAATTTAATTCAGATGACCCTTATATCTACTATTGTGGGCAAGAATCCCTAAGAAGAAATGGAGTAGCCCTCTTAGTCAACAAAAAAATCAGAAATGCAGTACTTGGGTACAATCTCAAAATGACAGAATGATCTCTGTTTGTTCTCAGTCAAACCATTCAATATCACAGTAACCCACATCTATTCTCCAACCACTGATGCTGAAGAAGCTGAGGTTGAATGGTTCTATGAAGACCTATAAGACCTTCAAGAACTAACACCAAAAAAAAAAAATATATATATCCTTTTCATCATAGAGGATTGGAATGCAAAAGTAGGAAGTCAAGAGATTCCTGGAGTAACAGGCAAGCTTGACAAAATGAAGCAGCAGAAAAGCTAACAGAGTTTTGCCAAGAGAACACAATGTTCATAGCAAACACGCTCTTACAACAACACAAGAGAAGACTCTACACATGGAAATCATAAGATGGTCAATACTTAAATCAGATTGATTACATTCTTTGCAGCCAAAGATGGAGAACCTCTATACTGTCAGCAAACTGGGATCTGACTGTGGCTCAAATCAAGAACTGCTTATTGTCAAATTCAGACTTAAATTGAAAAAAGTAGGGAAAACCACTAGGCCATTCAGGTATGACATAAATCAAATCCCTTATGATTATACAGTAGAAGCAACAAATAAAGGGATTAGATCTGATAGAGACAGTGCCTGAAGAAATATGGAAGGATATAACATTGAACTTGCATAACATTGTACAGCAGGCGGTGATCAAAACCATCCCCAAGAAAAAGAAATGTTAAAAGGCAAAATGGTTGTCTAAGGAGGCCTTGCAAATAGCTGAGAAAAGAGATGCTAAAAGGCAAAGGAGAAAAGGAAAGATATATCCATGTGAAAGAAGAGCTCCCAATAAAAGCAAGGAGAGATAAGAAAGGCTTCCTCAGGGATCAAAGCAAAGAAATAGAGGAAAAAAACAGGACGGGAAAGACTAGCGATCTCTTCAAGAAAATTAGAGATACCTAGGGAGATTTCATGCAAAGATGGGCAGAATAAAGGACAGAAATGGTATGGACCTAACAGAAGCAGAAGATATTAAGAAGAGGTGGCAAGGATACACAGAAGAACTACACAAGAAAAAGAGTTTAAAGTCCCAGATAACCACAATGGTGCAATCATTCACCTACAGCCAGACATCCTGGAGTGCAAAGTCAAGTGGGCCTTAGGAAGCATCGCTATGAACAAACATTGTGGAAGTAAAGGACTTCCAGCTGAGCTATTTCAAATCCTAGAAGATGATGCATCACTGACTCGATGCACGCGAGTTTGAGTGAACTCCAGGAGATGGTAATGGACAGGGAGGCCTGACGTGCTGCGATTCATGGGGTCGCAAAGAGACAGACATGACTGAGCGACTGAACTGAACTGAAATGAAAAGATGATGCTGTAAAAGTGTTACACTCAATAATTCATCAAATTTCAAAAACTCAGCAGTGGCTACAGGACTGGAAAAAGGCCAGTTTTCATTCCAATCCCAAAGAAAGATAATGGCAAAGAATGTTCAAACTTTCTCATAATTGCACTCATTTCACATGCTAGCAAAGTAATGCTCAAAATTCTCCAAGTGGGGCTTCAACAGTACATAAAGTGAGAACTTCCAAATGTTCAAGCTGGATTTAGAAAAGGCATAGGAATCAAAGATCAAATTGCCAACATCTGTTGGATCATCGAAAAAGCAAGAGAGTTCCAAAAAACAAAACAAAACAAAACAAAAAACCATCTACTTCTGCTTCATTCCCTATGCTTAAGCCTTTGACTGTTTAGATCACAACAAACTGTGGAAAATTCTGAAAGAGATGGGAATACCAGACCACCTGACCTGCCTCCTGAGAAACCTGTATGCAGGTTAAGAAGCAACCGTTAGAACTAAACATAGAACAACAGACTGGTTGCAAATCAGGAAAGGAGTACGTCAAGGCTTTATATTGTCACCCTGCTTATTTAACTTACATGCAGAGTACATCATATGAAATGCCAGGATGAATGAAGCACAAGCTGGAATCAAGATTGCCGGGAGAAATATCAATAACCTCAGATATGCAGATGACACCACCCTTATGGTAGAAAGTGAAGAAGAATTAAAAAGCCTCTTGATGAAAGTGAAAGAGAATAGTGAAAAAGTTAGCTTAAAACTCAACATTCAAAAAACTAAGACCATGGAATCCGGTCCCATCACGTCATGGCACATAGATCTGGAAACAGTGGAAACAGTGAGAGATTTTATTTTCTTGGGCTCCAAAATCACTGAGATGGTGATTTCTGCCATGAAATTAAAAGATGCTTGCTCCTTGGAAGAAAATGACAAACCTAGACAATGTATTAAAAAGGAGAGAGATTACTGATAAAGGTCCATCTAGTCAAAGCTATGGTTTTTCCAGTAGTCATGTATGGATGTGAGAGTTGGACTATAAAGAAAGCTGAGCTCTGAGGAATTGATGTATTTGTACTAGGGTGTTGGAGTAGACTCTTGAGAGTCCCTTGGACTACAAGGAGATCAAAGCAGTCAGTCTGAAAGGAAGTCAATCCTGAATATTCATTGGAAGAACTGATGCTAAAGTTGAAGCACCAATAGTTTGGCCACCTGGATGCAAAAAACTGACTCATTGGAAATGACCCTGATAATGGGAAAAACTGAAGGCAGTAGGAAAAGGGGATAAAGAAGGATGAGATGGTTGGATGGCATCACTGACTCAATGCACACAAGTTTGAGCAAGCTATGGGAGTTGCTGATGGACAGCTAAGCCTAGCTTGCTGCAGTCCATGGGGTCACAAAGAGTCGGACACAACTGAATGACTGAACTGAATGACTGATGAAGTAGACAACTAATGGGAACACTGTATAGCACAGGGAATTTGTACTCTGGTGTCCTAAATGGGAGGAAAGTCCAGAAGGGAGGGGATAGATGTATATATAGGCCTGATTCATTTTGCCATATATATATTATGGCAATGCAGTAGAAGCTAACACAACAGTGTAAAGCAACTATATTGCAGCAAAAATTAATGAAAAAAATAAGAAAATATATGCTCAAAGGATAGTGGACATACCACTAGGACACAAAAACTACTTTCAGCTGGTGTCTACTAGCCAAGCCTGGGACAAATTTAACATTAAAATAATCAAGATCACTAAGATATTTTAATCTATTGAATAAATTGAAACCCACAGATCCATACTGAACATAAGTGAATAAATTAATAAACAAGAGAAATGTCAGGGCTCTTCTTTATCTTAGAATACCAACTGACAAATCTGGAAGGAGTAGGCGAATTAAAAGTCAACATTTTGCAACCAAGTTCAGACTACAATCATCAAAAATAATGACCTCCTCAAAGATTGTTTCTTAGCTGCAAGGAAAAAAGTGCTCAATATCCAGGAGACAAATTGGATGACACGCTGACCTGTGCCACAACTAACATTATCCATGGAGGGCAGATAGACCTCATGTGCCCCCAGATGTGACATCCTGGGAAGGACACATTACTTACATAATGTTCTGACTGGGAACACATAACCTGAGTCTTTCTTATGAGGAAGCATCTTCAAGCCCCAAATGCAGAACATTATAGAAAACAAACAGCCTGTATTTGTCCAAAATACATCACCATGAAAGCCAAGAGAGGCTAAAGAACTGTTCTAGTCGAAAGGAGACTAAGTAGGACAAACACAATAACCTTAGACTAAACACTCTACTGGGGGTGGGGGAAAGCAATAAAGGATAGTATTGGACAAACTGGGGACAGTATTGGACAAATAAGAACAAAATTGCAATATGAAATGTATCAGAGACAAAAATATTGTATAACTATAAATTTTCCTGGAATTGATCAACTACATAGTATGATTATATAAGAGAATGTCCTTTTTCTTAGAAATTAAATACTGAAATATTAAGGGATATATGCAAGCAATCCACTCATGTGAAAATCAAAAAAAAAAATAATATCATGTTATCTAAATAAATAATAGTAGACACATAGGGATGATGAGGGACTTCCCAGGTGGTGCTCGTGGTAAAGAACTCGACGGCCAATGCAGGAGACACAAGAAATGCAGGTTCAATCCCTGTGTTGGGAAGATCCCCTGGAGGAGGAAATAACCTACTCCTGGATAATCCCATGGACAGAGGAGCCCTGGTGGGCTACGGTCCCTGGAGTCACAAAGAGTTGTACACGACTGAAGCGACTTAACACAGCACAGCACAGCACAGCACAACCCCATTTAGAATGCCTCCAAGTGGCTCAGTAGCAAAGAATCTGCCCACCAATGCAGGAGGCGTGGGTCCAAACCCTGGGTCAGAAAGATCCCCTGGAGGAGGAAATAGCAACCTAACCCAGTATTCGTGTCTGGAAAATCCCACGGACAGACGAGCCTGGTGGGCTGTGGTCCATGGGGTCACAAAGAGTGACACACAATGAGCACATCCACAGCAGAGCACAGGGATGATGAAGCCAATGTGGAAATGTTAAAACTGAATCTGGGGAAAGGGCATATAGAGGTTCTTTGTGCTATTCTTTCAACTTCCTGTGGATTTTTACATTATTTCAGATAAAGGCACAGAAAGAAAGATTCTATATTTCATTGGAAGGAATAAATAAAAAGACAAGCAAAGGAAATTTTTACGTAACAGACTAAGAAGGCTAGTCATGCTCTTCCAGATATTAAAGTTCACAGTAAAGTTTCAAAAAATAACAGAGCTGTACCACACTTCAAAAATTGATGAACAGATAAAAAAAAAAGAACTAAACTCCCCCTAACCCTGGTGCTGCTGCTCAGTTGCTTCAGTCGTGTTTGACTCTTTGCAATCCTATGGACCACAAAGGCTCCTCTGTCCATGGGATTCTTCAGGCAAGAATAATGGGGTGGGTTACCATGCCTTCAAATTCTAAAAGATGATGCTGTGAAAGTGCTGCACTCAATATGCCAGCAAATTTGGAAAACTCAGCAGTGGCCACAGGACTGGAAAAGGTCAGTTTTCATTTCAATCCCTAAGAAGGCAATGCCAAAGAACGCTCAAACTACTGCACAATTGCATTCATCTCACATGCTAGCAAAGTAATGCTCAAAATTTTCCAAGCCAGGCTTCAACAATATGTGAAGCGTGAACTTTTAGATGTTCAAGCTGGATTTAGAAAAGGGAGAGGAACCAGAGATCAAATTGCCAACATCTGCTGGATCATCAAAAATGAAAGAGAGTTCCAGAAAAACATTTATTTCTGCTTTATTGACTATGCCAAAGCCTTTGACTGTGTGCATCACAATAAACCATGGAAAATTCTTTAAGAGATGAGAATACCAGACCACCTGACCTGCCTCTTGAGAAATCCGTATGCAGGTCAGGAAGCAACAGTTAGAACTGGACATGGAACAACAGACTGGTTCCAAATAGGAAAAGGAGTACGTCAAGGCTGGATATTGTCACCCTGCTTATTTAACTTATATGCAGAGTATATCATGAGAAACACTGGGCTGGAAGAAGCACAAGCTGGAATCAAGATTGCCAGGAGAAAAATAAAAATAACCTCAGATATGCAGATGATACCACCTTTATGTCAGAAAGTGAAGAGGAACTAAAGAGCCTCTTGAAGAAGGTGAAAGAGCAGAGTGGAAAAGTTGGCTTAAAGCTCAACATTCAGAAAAGTAAGATCATGGCATCCAATCCCATCACTTCATGGTAAATAGATGGGTAAACAGTGGAAAAAATGTCAGACTTTATTTTGGGGGGCTCCAAAATCATTGCAGATGGTGACTATAGTCATGAAATAAAAAGATGCCTACTCACTGGAAGAAAAGTTATGACCAACCTAGACAGCATATTAGAAAGCAGAGACATTACTTTGCCAACAAAGTTCTAGCTAGTCAAGGCTATGATTTTTCCAATAGTCATGTGAGAATAGGACCATAAAGAAGGCTAAGTTCTGAAGAATTGATGCTTTTGAACTGTCGTATTGAAGAAGACTCTTGAGAGTCCCTTAGACTTCAAGGATATCCAACCAGTTCATCCTAAAGGAAATCAGTCCTGAACGATCATTGGAAGGACTGATGTTGAAGATGAATCTCTAGTACTTTGGCCACTTGATGCAAAGACCTGACTCATTTGAAAAGACCCTGATGCTGGGAAAGATTGAAGGCGAGAAGAGAAGGGGATGACAGAGGATGAGATGGTTGGATGGCATCACCAACTCAATGGACATGAGTTTGAGTCAACTCCGGGAGTTGCTGATGGACAGGGAGGCCTGGCGTGCTGCAGTCCCTGGGGTCACAAAGAGTCGAACACAACTGAGCAACTGAACTGACTGGCCATGCCTTCCCTCAGAGGATCTTCCTGACCCAGGGGTCGAGCCTGCAACTCCTGCATTGGCAAGCAGGTTCTTTACCATCTGTATCACCTAGGAAGCCCCCACCCCCACCCCTACCTCCTGCCAAAAGGCTCTATCACTGCATTTGTCAAAGTTGAAATTTCTGTCTCTTGGCAAGCACTTCATATTTTCAATAAGCAATATGGAATAATATTATAACAACTTTAGAAAAATTAAGCTAGATTCTTATCTCATAGAACAACCAAAACATTTCAAGTACAAATAAGTGAGCATAAACAAATGAAAATACACACACACACACACACATACATGCAATGAAAGAAAAATACTGAATAATAAATATCTATCTAAAGAATTGAGAATGCCATAGTTTCCCTGATAGCTTAGTGGTGAAGAATCCGTTTGCTGATGCAGAAGCCATGAATTTGATCCCTGGTCCGGAAAGATTCCACATGCCCCACAACAAGAGAAGCCACCACAATGAGAAGCCCCCACACCACAACTAGAGAGAAACCCCAGCTCACAGCAACTAGAGAAAAGCCTGTGCAGCAACGAAGACCCTGCACAGCTGAAAATAAGTAAATAAATGATTTTTTAAAAAAGAATTAGGAATGTCTTTAAAAGTATAGAGACAAATTATAAAACTATTAAGGAAAATACTAATTATTCTGACATAGAAATAAAAGATTGCTACATATAGAAATATTACCATAAATGAAATCAAGGGCAGATAAAAAAAAAATTGAAAAAAAAAATCCTATCAGTTACAGCAGATAAAAGTGTAACCAATAATGATATACTCATTGGTTGAGTGGCATGGACTATAAGCTGAGAGCCAGTGTTAGAGTAAAATGCTTCTTCTGTTAGGCAGGAATGAGGTGATAGAAGACAGCACAGAGTCTTAGGGTTCTTTAGCACATAAGAGCCAGCAAGGCCCCAGCCAGCACAGAACTTCATGGAATTTTTACCAAGTCAAAGGGGACCAGGATACAAGTTACACTGACCAAAGACTCTAACATCAAGCCCAGGTAAATTATAGAACTACATCACAGCAAACTGCTAGGTGAGGAATTCTGCCCTGGAGACCAAAGGGACAGAGGACTCCTACTAGTCCCAATCTGCATTCGGTCACCAAAGTCACTGCTACCCCAAGTGCGGCCTTGGGTCAGGAGTATCACCTGGGAGCTTGTGAGAAACGTAACAGCTCAGGCCCAGTGCACACCTACTGACTTATTTAATGTATTTTAACAAGATCCCAATCAACTCATAAGCATCTCAAAATTTGAGATGTACTGAATGAGGCCACACCCTTAACCCCTACATTCAGGCACTATCTCAGAAAGAAATGGGGAGAAGGTGTTTAAGATACAGAACACCTTGACCAGAGATCAGAGCCCTTACAATTTAGGTGGAAAAATTATTAGCTTAAGGTAAAATGTAATTGAAAGTTTGGGCCATAATATAAAGAATCTATTTGTGCCTACGCATCTGTGTGTTCTTGCAGGACTGACCTGGCAGCAAGAAAGGCTAAGAGCATGGTAGGGCACAGGCAGGTCAGGTGGCGAGCAGGACCAGAGGAAATGAGTAAGACTTTGCGTTTCACTAACCTTGTGCTCATATCACTGAATCCACTGTTTTATTCTTTAGATTTCACATATAAGTGATACACAGTATTTGTCTTTCTCTGACATACTTCTCTAATCATAGCACACTCTAACTATGTTGCAAATGGCAGGGTTTCATTCTTCATTATGGCTGAACAGTGTTCCCTTGTGTAAATATTGTTCCACTATTTATGTTAAGTGACTGAACTGTAGGTTACTTAACCATTCTAAGCCACAGTTTCCTAATCTATGGTGTGTGGATAATACACAACCAGAATCCAGAATCCACAATTCAGAACCAGAAGATATGAAAAATTAACGGTTTTCAGAGTTTATTTGGTAGCAAATCTAACCTGACATGAACTCACCTGGTGGTAATATGTGACCTGAAAGGACATAGGACCATGAATAGTCTTTGTTTATTCCATTTAGAATGATAATGTATGCATTTCACAAGTTTTTCTGACATCAGAAAAGCATATGGGAACTTTCCTGGTGGTCCAGTGGTCAGGACCCTGCTTCCACTGCAGGGGACAGGGGTTTGATCCCTGCTCGGGAAACTAAGATCTGGCATGCTGTGCTGGCATGGTCAAATAAAATAAAATCTAATGTCTAACTGTTAAAAAATATATATGATTTGATGTAGGCTTCTGTCCAGGATCCCAGCAGAATATGTACATTGTATTATGTTTCTTAAAAAAAAGAAATGAATTCTAAAACACACCTGGCTTGTAGATTTTGGATAAGGGATTACAGATTGAAAATCATCATAAGAATTTAATGCATGAAGTATCTAGTTCAATGTCTAGAACAAAGTGAATGCCTAAAATAAACTAATTTCCTAATTAAACTTTTAATATCTTTCTCTAAGATATGCAAGTTAGTCATGATTCTGTTTGGTAAAGAAATGAAACTAAGCATAATGAAACTGTGTGAATGAGCCATAAACATAAAATCAGCCATAACAATATATATCGGTAGCAACACTTTCTGGAAAAGGCAGTCATGAGGAGTGTATCATTACCAACATGAGGCTTGGTATCAGGCAGCTCTGGGTTCAAGTTCAGGCTTTGATTCTAACCATCTGCATGACAGCAGGTGAGTTACTTAGATAAAGAAGTTAAATTCACGGAGCCTCAGTTTTCTAAACGGTAAAATAGGCATTAAAAGTGTCCCTCTCACCCCCATGTTTGTGCCAAAGATTAAATCAGATGATGTACATGAAGCACAATCCTTGTCATATCACTGTATGGTAACAGTAATCAGTTTAGTCACTCAGTCGTGTCCGACTCTTTGTGACCCCATGGAATGCAGCACTCCAGGCTTCCCTGTCCATCACCAACTCCCAGAGCTTGCTCAAACTCATGTTCATTGAGTCGGTGATGCCATTCAACCATCTCATCCTCTTATCATCCCCTTCTCCTCCCGTCTGCACTCTTTCCCAGCATCAGGGTCTTTTCAAATGAGTCATCTCGTTGCATCAGGTGGCCAAATTATTGGAGCTTCAGCTTCAGCATCAGTCCTTCCAAGAATATTCAGGACTGATTTCCTTTAGGATGGACTGGTTGGGTCTCCTTGCAGTCCAAGGGACTCTCAAAGGTCTTCAACACCACAGTTCAAAAGCATCAATTCTTTGGTGCTCAGCTTTCTTTATGGTCCAACTCTCACATTCATACATGACCACTGGAAAAACCATAGCTTTGACTAGATGGACCTTTGTTGGCAAAGTAATGTCTCTGCTTTTTAATATGCTGTCTAGGTTGGTCACAGCTTTTCTTCCAAGGAACAAGTGTCTTTTAATTTCATGGCTGCAGTCACCATCTGCAGTGATTTTGGAGCCCCCCCCCCCAAAAAAAAATGAAGTCTCTCAGTGTTTCCATTGTTTCCCCACCTATTTGCCATGAAGTGATGGGACCAAATGCCATGATCTTTGTTTTCTGAATGTTGAGTTTTAAGCCAACTTTTTCAGTCTCCTCTTTTACTTTCATCAAGAGGCTCCTTAGTTCTTCTTCACTTTTTGCCATAAGGTTGATGTCATCTGCATAAGTGACGTTATTGATATTTCTCCCAGCAATCTTGATTCCAGCTTGTGCTTCATGGTAACAGTAACGACTTAATAATTGAAGTTGTTACTCTTACAGATTAAAGTTATAGTCAACTAGATACTATAATCAACTAGACTCATTAGATATCACTGTATGAAAAATCATTTCAGTTCCACATCTTATTATGCACTGGGTGAAAATATATTGATAAAGTCAATTTATACATTAGTTGGTTTTGAGCACTAACAGGTTGTACGAGTTGCCTAATACATTTTTGACATCCTAACAGCTATAGCCATATTCTCACGCAAAACTATAATTTTCTAAATATTTTATCTGCAAAAAGCCACAAAATAATTACTGTATTAGACTTCCAAATCTTCACTGGAAGCTTAAGATATTATGTAATACATAGAGAATCTAATTGCTACTTTGCATAGATTTTCTATAACAACCCCAAAGTTATGGTAAGTAGCACTTATTCACTTTATCTGAACTTTGGAAAATTAAGAAGCCAATGACGCACATTTGATTTTATACATTAGCACATTTTAATTAAATCTCTCAGAATCTATAATAGTATATGTGGATCTAATTAACTAAATCAGCAAGCTTCTAAGTGGACCAAAAAGTAAAATATTTGAACTTAAGCAAAGCAAGATCATTAAAGAAGAAAATTTGCAAAATTTGTCTGAGTCTATAAGGAAAACTGGCCTTTTTATCCATGCTGATTTTTGGCTTTCTGAAAATATAGATTCTCATTTAAAGAAGCCTGAGGATGTGCATTTCAAAGGTAGTAGATTAACATTACAGACAGCTGTTAGCCTCTGAATAGACTGTGATTCAAAGGTTCAAAAAGGTGTCAGAGCCATAACTCAGAGGACAAACTGAGATACACAGTTGAAGAGAGCCTTAAAAGCCTGCAAAGGAGAAGCTGGCAATTCTTAATGATCTATGACAAAGATAAGAGTTTGAAGAAGGAAGTGGATCTGCTGGCAGCATTTGGGCCAGCTATAACTTACTTGTTTGCTTATTCCTTTAATCAAACAGTTATTGCACATCTAATGAGTACTTGACACTATACTAGCAATGAATATCCAGGAGATCTGGGAGCAGAGAATAAGGGTACCAAACACAGGTGCCGAAGACGCAAGGAAGACACATCACCGAAGATCTGAGCACGGAAGCCACGGACTAAACTCACAGTTGTCAGAACTGCAGTCCAGTAGCACAGAAATTAACTGAGCCATGTGGCCAAGGTCCTGTAGAGATGCACATGTGTATAATGGCAGAGATGGAGATGGATTAGCATCCGTAGCTGGGGGAACTGGAGAGTTGAGAGGGCAACTGAGCAAGGCATTACAATTTGTGAGCTTGGTTGTTTGGAACACACAGGGTCATTTCCCCTTGAAAAAGTCCATACACATATATTCCATGAGAAATCTCATGTAATAATCTAGCGATGGTGTTAATGAATTTTCCCTCCTTTTATAAGTTGTTTCATAGAGCAGAAGGTATATATGACATGAGGGGACAAATTTTTCACCACCTGCTGGGCTGACTGACATGGAATTAGAGACTCTTCCTTCCCTCTTCTAGTCATTGGCCAAAGACTCAAAGTCCATGAAAAGTTTCAGGCTGATTTCATACCCACTCTCCATCCCAACTTTCTTATTAACCTCAGATACCTCTAAAGATGGTCCAGGTATATTTACAAAGTGTTAAAACCTGACTCCCATATAAATATACATCAAAAATATACTAAAGTTTTTATTTATCTCATTTACGAGAGAACAAGCAAGATGGTTATTGTGTGTTGAACTGTGTCCTCTACAATGATACGCTGAAATCCAAGCCCCCAGCACCTTCAGTGCAACCTTACTGGGGAAATGGTGTCTTTGCAGATGTAGTGAGTTAAAATGAGGTTGCACTGGAATAAGATGGGCTCTTTATCCACTATGATTGGCATTCTTATAAGAAAACAATCTGAAGGCTCAGAGAGAACACCAAATGGTACAGAAGGAAAGTCTGGAGTGATGTAGCTGCAAGCCAAAAAATATCAAAGGTTGCCAAGCAACTATAAGAAGCTAGGAAGAGGCAAAGTTAAATTTCCCTACAGGTTTCAGAGGGAGAATGGCCTTCCCACACTTTTATTTTGTACTGTGAGCATGTGAGTTTGAACTCCAGAATCATAAGACAATACAGCTCTGTTGTGTTGTGTGTGGGTGCATGCATGCCTACTAAGTTGCTTTGTTGTGTCCAACTCTGTGCAATCCCATGGGCCATGGCCCACCAGGCTTCTCTGTCTATGGGATTCTCTAGGCAAGAATACTAAAGTGGGTTGCATGTGCTCCTCCAAAGGATCTTCCTTGACCCAGGGATCACACCTGTATATCTTATGTCTCCTGCATTGACAGGCAGATTCTTTACTACTAGCATCACCTGGGATGCCCAACCTCCCCCAAATGTGGCAATCTGTTAGGGCTGCTCAAGGAAATTAATATTAATGAGCGTTTGAGAAACTGGATATTTATCATCATTTTTGTGGAAAAAAGAAACTTGGAAAAACACTATCAAAGATACAAAATTGGCTTAACGTTCTAGAGGACCGTAAAATCATTACCTTCATAAGAGAAACTCTGTCTCCTGGACAAAGTTCTACAAGTTCCCACATAACTTATCCAAGCCTGAGCCTTTAATCAATGGTATATAGCAAGCAGGTTCAGACCCTGGGTCAAAAATATCTCCTGGAGTATGAAATGGCAACCCACTCTTATATTCTTGTCTGGAAAACCCCATGGACAGAGAAGCCTGACAGGCTACAGTCCATGGTGGCACAAAGAGTCAGACATGACTCAGCACGCAGGCATGCACGCATATAGCAAGACAAGCAAGTCACACTCACTTCATTTCCGTTTAGTCGTTCAGTCGTGTCCAACTCTTTGTGACCCAATGGACTGCAGCATGCCAGGCTTCCCTGTCCATCACCAACTCCCAGAGCTTACTCAAATTCACATCCCTCAAGTCAGTGATGCCATCCAAACATCTCATCCTCTGTTGTCCCCTTCTCCTCCTGCCTTCAATCTTGGCCAGCATCAGGGTTTTTTTCAATGAGTCAGTTTTTCACATCAGGTGGCCAAAATAGGAGTTTCAGCTTAAGCATCAGTCCTTCCAATGAATATTCAGGACTAATTTCGTTTACGATTGACTGGATTGATCTTGCAGTCCAAGAGACTCTCGAGAGTCTTCTCCAACACCACAGTTCAAAAGCATCAGTTCTTCAGTGCTCAGCTTTCTTTACAGTCCAACTCTCACATCCATACATGACTACTCGAAAAACCATAGCTTTGACTAGATGGACCTTTGTTGGTAAAGTAGTGTCTTTGCTTTTTAATATGCTGTCTAGGTTTGACATAGCTTTTCTTCCAAGGAGCAAGCATCTTTTAATTTCATGGCTACAGTCACCACCTGCAGTGATTTTGGAGCCCCAAAACATAAAGTCTCTCACTGTTTCCATTGTTTCCGCTTCTATTTGCCATGAAGTGATGGGACCGGATGTCATGATCTTAGTCTTTGAATGTTGAGTTTTAAGCCAGCTTTTTCACTCTCCTTTTCCACTTTCATCAAGAGGTTCTTTAGTTCTTCTTCACTTTATACCATAAAGGAGGTGTCATCTGCATATCTAAGGTTATTGATGTTTTTCCCTGCAATCTTGATTCCAGCTCATGCTTCATCCAGCCCAGCATTTTGCATGATGTACTCTGCATATAAGTTAAAGAAGCAAAGTGACAATATATAGCCGTGACATACTCCTTTCCCAATTTGGAACCAGTCTGTTTTTCCATGTTTGGTTCTAACTGTTGCATCTAATCTGCTGCATACAGATTTCTTAGGAGGCGGTTAAGGTGATCTGGTATTCCCATCTCTTTAAGAATTTTCCACAGTTTGTTGTGATCCACACAGTCAAAGGCTTTACTATAATCAATCAAGTGAAGTAGATGTTTTTCTCACTTAGATAATTAGAAAACCCACTGGTGGGCCCATTCATAAATGCTCCACTATGATATCAAAAGGACTTACTTTCCTCTCCCAACATTTTAACCTAATACCCAAGACATTTACCATTTTTCTTGACAAGTTCCTATTCACATGTCTGCCTCCCTTGAATTTGTAGTTTTACTAGCATGCTACTTTGGCTTCTATGCCCCGACTTACTGACTGCTTCCAGACGAAGCCTGCCACCCTGTCCACCACCCCAAGAACTCTATTCTTGTTCCAACCCTGATGATGATTAAGCGCCTCCCCTTTTAACATAAGTAGCACTTTAGCAATATTAGTCCACTTCGTAAACGCACAGGAGCCTTAATGAAATACAGCTTATTTCAGTAGGACACAAAAAACAAGACTTCATGACAGAATCTGGAAGGAAGAACAGTCAGCCCATTCTAATGTGAAAACTTAACTGTTTTGATTTTCTTCAGTGCTCAAGAAAGGTGAAATGAAATATTCTTTCTCACCTACCAGGAGGGTTTGCAGATTAAGTCTATCCTACCTTCTAAGAAGGAGATAGAGACCCTACATTCCTAAGGATTTGGACTCAAGGTTGAATGGGCCAGCAAGAACTGCTGTGGAAGAAAATGGAACTGGGATGGGAGAATCTGTTCAACATATTTACCATGCACTGTAGCAAGAACACTGAGCAAGCAGACTGGAAACTGGGGCTACAAAACAGAAACAGGTCTGGGCGTCTCCAGCCATGCCTGGGATTAGCATTTCAGGTGACAGGAGGAACTGGGTGGGGTGGGGCAAACGGGAGGATCATGGGAAGGAGATCAGGGCAGGCAGAGGAAGGCCCATTTGGAGGGGGAGTTCTTAGAGAACACTGATTAAGCACATGAAACTATTTCAATAGATTCTAAAAATATACAGCTGCATCAGCAAGCACCTGCTAAGTATCAGTTCTAAAAAATTACAAAGATTGAGCAGAAACAGAACAGGAAATAACTTGGTTAAACAAAGCAGAGAAAAGGATGGACTTCCCAGGAACTCCAGGACAACCAAGAACCCCAGAGAAGGTTATTAGGGCCGTTGGGTTTTAGGGGAAGGTGTCAGAACTCCTTTGAACACAGGTATTTCTGGTCATTGGACAATACTAGCTTGAGAAACCCTCAGCTGGATGAATGATCCATGTCAGCCTAGGACAGTTGATTTCTGTTTTAAAGCTTAAAATATAATCCATTAATTTATCTTTTATTTTTCCCCACTAGGCAGTGCAGCACAAATGGAAGGATGAAAATCTAGGGATACATTTTTACATTTTATCTTTGGGTGGTAGAAGTTACAGTGATTTCTCCTTTCCAGTGTCAAGTGAACAGAACCAAATTTTTCTGGCTCTCAGCTATGGTAAATGAGTAGATAGATAGCAAGGCTCAGTAAAGTAGTGGAGTTTCATTTCCTGGGAGGAAGAGAGGTTTAAATCCACCAGACAATTCATTTGTAACAAGCTTACAAGTGCTTGCAAGTATACAATAACTATCCACCCTGCTTGAACAAGTCAGTGAATGAAAGAAAGGCTTTTGACCTCAAATGAAAAAAATACTGAAGGTGTTTGTCATTTCAACGTTGGTTCTGAATTCAAAATCAATGCCAAGGCAGAAAATGCCATGATGCAAATAAATGCTGTCAGTGACTTTCTTTAGAAAATGGGATGAGATATTAGCAGACACGAGAGAATTCAGGTCTCACACACAATCGATAGGGATCCTTCATTCCAACAACAACAACATCAACAAGATAATGATAATAATAGGAACAGCTCCAATTGATTGAATGTTTATTCTGCTAGAGATGGTGCTAAGGGCTCAATCTGCATCTCCCAATTGATCTGAAGACACTGAAGTCCTTATTCTTCCCTGAGTTTACAGATGAAGAGGTGCAGACTCAAGAAATTATATAACTTGTTATTAAGAAATGGAAAAACTGGAGTTCAAACTCAGACCCATGAGATAATACAGCCCAGGATTTTAAACATTGTTCATACCATCATATTACTTAACAGCTCTGGAAAAAAAAAAAATCTGTGAGGTACTGTCTAATGATGCATCCTGGACTGTGAGCTCGAGAGGAGTGAGCCCACGAAGCTGCCCTGGCACTGAAATACAACCCACCTCCCCTCCGCAAATTGAAGACTGCTCTTGAAAGCTACCTAATTTTCATTTTACTGTGATTTGATTTCCTTCCTTGAGATCTTTCTTAATTCTGTTAGAATACCCTCAGTGAAATACAGACTCAGCCCAAACTGTCCTAATGCAAGCTGGAAAGCAAGATCAATCAGAAGTCCATTAGGAGAGGCAAGAAGGGGAAGTGGCTGAAAGCAGCCAAGGCCAAGAGACTGGCAGGATGCTTCTCAAGCGTTTCTTACGTCTTCAGTGTCAGGTGCTTCTTGAAATACTCTAACTCTAGAGTCAACTTCCCATTATCCACCTGTGAATGCCCTACTCGACAGATATATCTTGAAGCCTTTGAATCTCTATGCCCAAAGTGGCCCCCATCCTCATGTCACTGACTCCAGGCCCATTCCCTCCTGCCAGTTAGTGCTCACCACACAATGGAAGGCCAACCAATTAGGCTTTCTTTTGTCTATATTTAGGTCTGTGCCATGACTTCTCTCCCAGCCCAGTGTGCTCAAAGAACCAGAGGCAGGAATGGGTACAATTTAGGAAAGCTCCGGGAGATGGTGATACACAGGGAAGCTTGGCGTGCTGCAGTTCATGGGGGTCACAAAGAGTTGGAAGGCTGAGCAAATGGACGACAATGAGGAAAGTGAAAGTGTTAGTTGCTCAGTTGTGTCTGACTTTCCCCAGTCCCAGGGACTGTAGCCTGCCAGGCTCCTCTGTCTATGGAATTCTCCCGGCAAGGATACTGAAGTGGGTTGTCATTTTCTTCTCCAGGGGATCTTCTCGACAGAGGGATGGATTGAACCTGAGTCTCCAGCTTTACAGGTAGATTCTTTACCATCTGAGCCATCAGGGAAGCCCCAATAAGAAAAGAGGGGTTAATAAAATGTGGCTGGAGCCAAAAAAATATGAATTCATTTCAACAGGTGGGCTCCAACAAGGATTCACTGTATAGACTAGGGAATTATGCCCAGTACTTTGTAATAACCTATAACGGAATATAATCTGCAAAACCACTGAAATCACTATGCCATATACCTGAAACTAAAATAATATTACAAATCAACTATATTTCACCTGAAATAAGTTAAAAAATAAGGAAGTGGGCTCATTCCCCCAGTTTATTGAAGATTTGTATGGCATCGTCATGGTTCATTCTTTGGAAAGATCACATGACAGAAAGGTATGAACGAAGGTCAAACGTCAACCTTTGCTTGATCTGTGATTTTTTTTTTCTTTCCTAATCAAGATGAAGCTTGGAATGGTTGAAGTAGCTCAAGCTTTCTAGGGAAGTTGATCTGGGACTTAAGTTGCGGTTCTACCACTAACCAGCTGGTTGATCTTGGGCAAATTATTACTTCCTTCTATCCCTCTCCTAAAGAGTACCAGTACTTATATCTTCTGGGTGGTTGTGATTATACAATGAGATAATATATGAAAAGCACCTCATATAATACTGGGAACCCTGTGGTTGTTCAGTAAATTGGAGGGATCATCGCTATCATGATCATTAACAATATTAGTAACAGAGGCAGCACTGTTACAGAAAGGAGCAAGTTACAAGTGTTGGATATGCTCTGAATAAGAGTTACCCCTCAAACGCAAATATTTTAGTTAAGAATTACGCACATTTGTATATTTTTAAATAAGCACTGCCTCTAGCCAGGAATATCAAATAGAATCCTGCTCTGAAATAAGGACTAGCATAACTAATTAAGATGCTTTCCATTTATTTATTCTTTGAAGATACTAATTCAAGAGAATTGCTTAATCTTCTCTTTCTTAATCTATTTAAGCATGCAAAACATAAATGCAATTCCCTGAAACCCTAATAATATGAAATATAAGATAAGGCCACTTGCTTTCAAATTAAAACAAAATCTATGTTTCTATCTTTGTTCCTAATATAGTGACTAATGGAGCCCTAATGCTTTGATCTTCCACTTGAAAAATATCAAAACATCTTTAACATGCAAATCAAGGCAAGAGCTTGTGGGGTCATCTACAGCAGGTTTTCTGCCCTCTTATAACAGTAATTGGAAAATCTATGGTGGCCCTAAGGATCATTACTTTACATATAACTCTACCACTAACAAAAATCCACTAGCTTATCCTTAGTCACATTTGGAAATGAAATTTAGATATTAAATAGTATTGATTTCAATTCAAAAGCTGTTTTGACCACCGCTACATCAATCCCCCTGACTTGGAATGAGGATGGGTGGAAATCATTAAGTCATTTATCTGGTCAAAAATCTTGGCCGTGTGCCCAGTTGTATCAAATACTGGATGAGGCTACTTTTAGTTCTCATTTCCACTGGGTAACTGACTTCCCACAAACCCTTCGGTCAGCCTCAGCCTGGGTCAGATAGCTCTGAGGAGGAGGGAAAGGAATTTGAAAATACACATCACTGGAACTGATGAGAAGGATCTTTTGAGATGGGGGGTGGCAGTGGGGGTGCGAATTAAATTTCCTTCCAAGTGATGTAATGACTTCTAAAGCCCTTATTCACACTCCCAGAGCTTTTCAACACCTGACCTCCTCCTTTCTTCATTCAACCAACACTTATCTAGCTTTTATCTTCTGCCAGCATGTTGCTAGATGCTGAGATTACAGCAATGAACTGATACAAAACAAAGTCCTTACAGATCTTAGAGGCTACTGGGGAAGGCAGAAAGTAAACAACTGATTGTACAAATAAATACACAACTGCAAGTTATGACACCTACTATGAAGGCAAATAATAACTGCATGCTCTGAGAAGGAGTAATAGAGAAATTGATGAGATGGGGCAGGACTCCAGAGAGGAAGCAACGTTTAAGCTAAGTTATGGGGTAAGTGGGATTTAGTCAGGAAAAGGAAGCAGTCCAGGCAGAGGAAAGCTATATGGCAGGAAAGTGGAAGTCAGGAGCCATTAGTGACCAGCAGGTAGCATGAGAGATTCCTGAGGGATGCCACTATCCATGATGACTGCGTTTTGGTGCAGACTCTTCTGCAGAGCTTCCTTGATCATAGCAAATATGTAGAGTTGATTCTAAGTAAATGTGAATAAAGTAGATCAAAAAAATCTACTAGAGTTTTCTCAGAGAAGGCAATGGCACCCCACCCTAGTACTCTTGCCTGGAAAATCCCATGGATGGAGAAGCCTGGCAGGCTGCAGTCCATGGGGTCACTAAGTCGGACACGGCTAAGCGACTCCAGTTCCCCTTTTCACTTTCATGCATTGGAGAAGGAAATGGCAACCCACTCCAGTGTTCTTGCCTGGAGAATCCCAGGGACGGGGGAGCCTGGTGGGCTGCCGTCTATGGGGTCGCACAGAGTCGGACACGACTAAAGCGACTTAGCAGCAGCAGCAGCGGAATTTTCTAGAATACTAGATGTACTAGAGTGTTTCATTTGATTCCCCCATCCTCTGTCCCCTCAGAAAATTTTTAGAATGCAGCTTTTCCTCTTGTTGGGTTTTAAGGCAGTCTTTGATCAAGAGTGTTTCCTTCCAAAAAAAAAAAAAAAAAAGGGTGTTTCCTTCCCCTAGATCTCTTGCAAAAGAATCAGCCAAGGGAGTTGTTAAAAATGCAAAAGTCTACTGTAGATCTCTTCAATGAGAATCGTTTGGTATGGAGTCTAAAAATCTGATTTTTAAAGGAGCACTCTGAGCAATTTCAGCATACTCTAAGTTGGCGTGAACCCAGAGGTATTGGTCTCAGCAGTGATCCCGTGGATTAGACAGAGAAGATTCACTGTGAAGCAGAGCATATTAAGGGCAGGTTGACATTACAAGGATGATACAAAAGAAGCCAGGGGGCACCAGCAAACAGACTCCAGGTGGGACCTGACTGGGAGAGGTACAGCTCTCTCAGGGAGCATGCAAGGAGCATGCCCACAGGACATTTCATCCGTAAAACATAACACCCACAACACCCATCAGTATTAATTTGCTTGGGCTGCTATAACCAAGTATTACCAGTCTGGGTGGCTCAAACAACAGCAATTAATTTCCTCACAGTTGTGGAGGCTAGAAGTCCAAAATCAAGGCATCAGCATGGTTGGTTTCCGTTGTGGCTCCTTCCTTTGGTTTATAGATGGCTGTCTTCTCTCTGTGCCTTCACAGGGATTTTCCTGTCTGTGTACTAATCTCTTCTTATAAAAGAGCACTGCTCTTATTGGATCAGGAGTCTAATCACCTCATTTTAACTCAATTGCCTCTTTTAAGATTCTACTTCCAAAGGCAGCCCCATCCTGAGGTACTGGCACAGATCATCAACATATGAATTTGGGAGAGACACAGCTTAGCTCATAACAGCTCCTGACTCTTCTTTTGCTGCATTGCAAGCTTAGGCCTCACACATCAGGACAATCTCTGTGCACCTCTTTTGATCCTGGGTCTCATTGTCAGTCAAACCAATTGTATCGTCTGACCTAACTTAAGCTCCTCAGAAGTATCTATTTTTAGAGGGCCTGACAGGCTACCTGGGGGTGCTTTTCTGATTGCCCTTTCATCTTCACTGGTCCTTCTAGGTCAGTCACTGAAGGTGGGGCTCTGCCTGAGTGCTGACACACTATATTTTTAAATTTTAATTCAAAAAATGTATCACTCCTACTATTTTACTCCTAATCATACTGTCTTCATTTCCATATATTTCACTTAACATATAATTTCTGGCCAAGATAATAAATGTATATAATACAAAAATAATACTCAACTCAAGCAAATTAGATGTTCAATAATACCTCTTACAAAACATAAGTATTTGAAAATTGAATTGTTAATCAACAAGAATATTGTTTAAGTGGAAAACATTAATAGTTCAAAACTGAGAATATGAGGCAGAAAGATTCTCTTCAGACTGAAAGTTATTCTTAATATGAGAGCAAAATGTGATTATATCATTTATTAATGAATCAATGGAATATAAAACACTTTCTTCTAACTAAAACCAAAATTTAATGAATCTTTGACAAGATTCTGAAATTCAGCCAGTTACCGAAAGAACAAATTAGTGTCTATTTTTTGATTCAAAAAGTGGTGACAAAAATCGTACCACTCATTTCAATCACATCTTGAAGACATTTTTCTACTCTTAAAATAATTTGTTTACACAGCTGTTTCAGCTCTAAATGGAAAATGTGAGATAATGCAGTGGCCTTTCCTAACTGCCACACGTAACCATTTAAATATAAGCTCTTAGATCATATCACTGGCATCCAAAATTGAAGCTGATGAGAAGGAAGCTATGTCAAATACAAAGCAAGGAGAAGATCTTGCAGTTGGCTCAACAAAGCCTGTTCCTATTTTATAATTTCTCTATGGCATTTACATGACAGGCAACACTTGGACGTTTCCAGTGAAAGACACCAAGCTGCAAAAGCTTGCAGGAGAATTCTTAGGTATCATCTTCTAAGCCAGTGATCTTTTTAACATGTCATCTCTGGATCACAGCAGCACCTCTGATAGGGAACTTATAAGAAATGCAGATTCTCAGGTGTCATCCTTGATCTCCTGAAATGGAAACTCCAGGGATGGGGAGGATAGCCATCTACAATATGTTTTAATAGGTCCTCTGGTCAATTTTGATTCCTGCTCAAATTTGGGAACCA
Source organism: Budorcas taxicolor (assembly GCF_023091745.1). NCBI lineage: Eukaryota > Metazoa > Chordata > Mammalia > Artiodactyla > Bovidae > Budorcas > Budorcas taxicolor. The sequence goes on along the minus strand of NC_068916.1, from coordinate 66,832,834 downwards.
CTGGTGGAGTTCAAAGTCAGAGCCCTCAGTTTCCTCTAGGTGCATCTGGTATTGAGTAAGAGGAAGGGGTGAATAGCAGAGAGAGTGGGGGTTGATGTCAGGGAAGAGGGAAGGCAGAATGTGAACGCAGGGGTCAAAACCAGTCAGGGCACATCACAGGCTCTGGTACTGACATCAATATGAGTACTTTTCCTTTCTAATCTTTCAGAAATTAGGGCTTCATATATGGCTTCATTGAAAAAATCATTTTTTAAGTTAAAAAACCCACTGTTACAGTGAGTACTTCCCTTAGAAGAGAGAAAGAAGTGTCCTGAGCTTTAGAAATCCCCAGCTCAACCTCCTCTGACCACACATATTCCCAGAAGGACAAGGGAACGTGTCCACCTGGGGCCCAGGACCTTCCAGACTCTCTGTACATGCCCACATCGCCTCCTGGGCCTGTGGGGTTGGCTTCTTGCCCAGGGTCATCCCAAGGGGAGACTACACCACAGGAGTACACTAAGAGGTCGTGCATTATATCTTGCTTTTTTAAATGTTCTATAGATTATGATGTTTTAGCATCTTGAAAACAACAACAACAACAACAACAACAAACAGCTTTTTCACTGGAGAGCGTCTGTGCCTCCTAGGGCTAGCTGATTCTTAGAGACAGCAAAGGACCCAGTAGGATGTATGCCTTTGACATGCAAACCAGCCAATCCTAAGTTTATGCCCCAACCACTGCCTTATCTAACTCTTGTACACTATGCCCCAAATCATTCCAGGGCAAGTGCCAGGAGACCAGAAACCATTCCTGTAGTTTAGATGCCTCGGAAATATGTAACCAGCCAATCCTTAATATTCACACTGTCCTGCGTTGCTGTTCCAGAAAGACATTTTACATACATTGGTTTGCATATTATGGGTATTTTCCTATATGAAACACTATAAGGTGCAATTATCCAAGTGGCCAGACCCACAATTCAAAGTTGGCAAGAAAGATCTACACTACAGAGGAAAATGTGCCACTAATAGTTGATGAAATGAGTGAATCATCTTTTATGGTGAGCCATCAATGGAAGTTCTTTGCATTTTTCTGACTACAATGTAAGCCAACAGAAGAACCCAGTGAGCAGACAGAAATGGCACTAGTTAGTCAGCAATTTTATCAGGAAACACCCACATGGAATTTTAAATAAGCTTTGAATTGAACTAAAAGCTGCCTTTTCCTAAGTTATTTTCTTGCCTGACAATAGAAGATATTTTTAAAATTATTTTCTAACTCAGACAATGTGTAGGTAATGTGACCAGATTTGTCACAAACAGACCACAGAGCTGATTTGCTGACTGTAAATTTCTATATTTGGCCAACCCTAGTTATTTTTTTAAGGGAGAGGAAATTATTTTTATGAAGTTTGATGATTATGTTAAACTGCAATAATTTCATCACTTTATAAAATTATCATGATGCACAGATCTTCCTATTTATGAGAAGTATCAGCACCTTCAATGCTCGAGGCAAGGCTTGTCATCTTAACACACAAGACAATCCATTCTTAACTTCAGGCAGCCCCCGATACATGCACACTCAGTGCATATGAGTTTCCTTCCAAATCTCATATCCTGAGGTTGTGCTTTTTAAAATAATCTGCCCTGTGAATGGACAGTGGGAAAGTTCAGATCCAGTATAGGACTGTGCAACTACTATCATATAAAGGGGTTCCCTGTAACACAACTTTAAAAGTCCACAAATTGGTAGTTTCAAAGAGCACCCCTCCACAGTACCTTTGGAGGGCACTAGGGAAGGCATGCAACCATGATACCCTAATTTAGAATTATAGCATTCTCCCCATGGGAAAATGCCTTCTGAGATACAAACAAACGACACATCATTTGGAACGCAGTGCTTTTGGAGATAGAAGATAAGCTCTGGTAATGTTAAGAGTTGCTCACAAAGTACACACAACTGCCTTTCAGGCAGAAAGTAAATTCTCTGGTAAGACTCAAGGGTTCATGTGAAATTGAGAGAGGAAGACATTCCCATACGTTCTAATTTTTGTCCTTGTTGTTGAAGAGGACTCCATGTTGCACAGTATTATCCATGATGAAAAATCCACTACTAAGGTCAGTATAACTCCTGACTTTAGAAGCAGGCTTATGATAAAAAAAAAAAAAAAAAAAATTGAGGAACGGTGAAGTACTTACACAAGTCTCCCAAGCTTACCAATCACATGCACATATTCCTAACTCTCAGGGTTTAAAAGATCAATAGCTTGAGCCTCTCACTATACTAGGAGTTAGTATAGCATAGAAACAGAGAACAGGGCCTCCAGTTCCAACACTTAATAGCTGGGTGACCTTGAGCTTTCTTTCTGTGCAATGAGATAAACAGCAGTATTCACTTCCTTATGTGGTTGCAAAAATTAAGCTAGTTATTACCCACAATATGCTTAGAGTATCACATACAGCCAATACTAAATAATAACATCACAATGATTACTACACTCAATAGGACCACTTTCCCATGTAATCAATCTCCTCACACAATCTCTCAATAAGAAATATATACTTCAGAAGTTGCAAATTTTAACTTCTTCTAAAAACATAGATAAAATAACTTGCTATTAAAAATACAGAAGTACAACAAGGAGGCATATATGTGAGAGTGTGTGTGTGTGTGTGTGTGTGTATGCTTGTGTGTATATTCAAAGGCTGTCAAAAGATAAATTTTATATGTACAAAATTTATATATATACCATATTATTCTATATATTATACAGTATGAATAATATAAAATTTATATATGCATATGTGTGTGTGTATATATATACACACACACATAATATATACATGCAGCTTCCCAGGTGGAACAATGGTAAAGAATCCGCCTGCCAATGCAGGAGACACAAAAGATACAAGTTTGATCCCTGGGTCAGGAAGATTCCCTGGAATAGGAAATGGCAACCCAGTCTAGTATTCTTGCCTGGAAAATTCCATGGACAAAGCCAGTAGGCTATAGTCCATGGGGTCACAAAGAGTCGGACATGACTGAGCAACTTAGTACACACACACATATATATGTAATTTATCTTTTGGCAGTTTTTGATTTTGAAATGCTGAATAAATTTCCTGATAGCTCAGTTGGTAAAAATTCCGCCTGCAATGCAGGAGACCCTGGTTCAATTCTTGGGCTGGGAAGATCCGCTGGAGAAGGGATAGGCTACCCACGCCAGTATTCTTGGGCTTTTGTGGCTCAGCTAGTAAAGAAATGGTCTGCAATGTGGGAGACCTGGATTCCATCCCTGGGTTCCGAAGATCCCCTGGAGAAGGGAACAGCTACCCACTCCAGACTCTGGCATGGAGAATTCCATGCACTGTGCAGTCCATGGGGTAGCAAAGAGTCGGACATGACTGAGCGACTTTCACTTTGAATAAATAAGTTAAACAACCTTCAATCACTCATTAAACAAACATACATAGAGAAGAGACGACACTACTGATTTTGAGCCCATCTCATCACTGAACGCTGACACAAAACATCGTTTCAGTTCAGTTCAGTTCAGTCGCTCAGTCATGTTTGACTCTTCACGACCCCATGAATCGCAGCACACCAGGCCTCACTGTCCATCACCAACTCCCGGGGTTCACTCAAGCTCACATCCATCGAGTCAGTGATGCCATCCAGCCATCTCATCCTCTGTTGTCCCCTTCTCCTCCTGCACCCAATCCCTCCCAGCATCAGAGTCTTTTCCAATGAGTCAACTCTTTGCATGAGGTGGCCAAAGTACTGGAGTTTCAGCTTCAGCATCATTCCTTCCAAAAAACATCCAGGGCTGATCTCCTTCAGAATGGACTGGTTGGATCTCCTTGCAGTCCAAGGGACTCTCAAGAGTCTTCTCCAACACCACAGTTCAAAAGCATCAATTCTTCAGTGCTTCAAGCATCAATCCATACACGACCACTGGAAAAACAATAACCTTGACTAGACAGACATTCGTTGGCAAAGTAATGTCTCTGCTTTTCAATATGCTTTCTAGGTTGGTCATAACTTTTCTTCCCAGGAGCAAGTGTCTTTTAATTTCATGGCTACAGTCACCATCTGCAGTGATTTTGGAGCCCCCCAAAATAAAGTCTGACACTGTTTCCACTGTTTCCCCAGCTATTTCCCATGAAGTGATAGGACCAGATGCCATGATCTTAGTTTTCTGAATGTTGAGTTTTAAGCCAACTTTTTCACTCTCCTCTTTCACCTTCTTCAAGAGGCTCTTTAGTTCCTCTTCACTTTCTTCCATAAGGGTGGTGTCATCTGCATATCTGAGGTTATTGATATTTCTCCCCACAATCTTGATTCCAGCTTGTGTTTCTTCCAGTGCAGTGTTTCTCATGATGTATTGTGCATATAAGTTAAATAAGCCGGGTGACAGTATACAGCCTTGATGTACTCCTTTTCCTATTTGGAACCAGTCTGTTGTGCCATGTCCAGTTCTAACTATTGCTTCCTGACCTGCATACAGATTTCTCAAGAGGAAGGTCAGGTGGTCTGGCATTCCCATCTCTTTCAGAATTTTCCATAGTTTATTGTGATCCACATAGTCAAAGGCTTTGGCATAATCAATAAAGCAGAAATAGATGTTTTTCTGGAACTCTCTTGCTTTTTCAATGATCCAGTGGATGTTGGCAATTTGATCTCTGGTTCCTCTGCCTTTTCTAAAACCAGTTTGAACATGTGGAAGTTCATGGTTCACATACTGCTGAAGTTTGGCTTGTAGAATTTTGAGCATTACTTTACTAGCGTGTGAGATGAGTGCAATTGTGCGGTAGTTTGAGCATTCTTTTGCATTGACTTTCTTTGGGATTGGAATGAAAACTGGCTTGCTCCTGCACAAATAATGCCAGTTAAGAAATCAGCAGACCCCACATTCTCATCAACCCTTTGAAACATGCTTCTGATATGTCTCGTGGAACAGAGGGGATGCCCAAGCTCCTCCTCTATGCAGACAGCATTCTCCTTCTCCTAAGTGCTGCCAGGTATCTTTTAGGTAACAGGGATGGACTACAGCTACTGAGCCCAACTCTGACCAACATGTTTATCACTAAGAAGTGTGGCCAAGGACCAGGGTCAGTGTGGTTTTTCAGGATCAGAGGCTGCCATGCAGAGGATAAATTTTGAGCTGTAGAGTCAAAGGGCTTCAGAGTTCCATCCAACTCCCAAGGGCCGTGTGGTCTTTGGTAAGTTACTCTCAACAGTCTAAGATATCCCATATGACTGTGAATGACAATGGTACCCATAGGTATATCATGACAGTTCAACCTGACGAATCTAGTCAAGTGTTCAGCACAGTTCCTGGCACCAAGTCAGTGTCCATCTGAGTTACTGTTTCTCACCTACACCGCTGCAGCCTTGCTGTCCCTATGGTACCAAGATTCCATGACAATCTGCATTAGGATCATTATAAAACAACTGTACAGCCAGGCACAACCCGTTTCAAAATTCACAGTTCATTCGAAGATAAGAAGAGAGCAAAACAATTAGTATGTTTTACAAATAAGAAAAAGTCAGGTGGTTGCTTTTCTGAAACCCCAAAGCTAGAATTTAATTCCACATAATGAACTTTTTCACCTAGAATAACTTTCATTTAATAAAACCTATAACATTGTATCTTCACTAAAGATGGTCTTGCTTCCCACCATCAGTGGTGTGATGTCTCATTGTTCTTCACAGTTCAAGTCCTAGAAGAGGTAATATATAGACACAATACCAACCAGCACCATAAGTACAGCATGGACTTGCATGTGTTAATTGTTACACTACATGCTTTACATGTAAGACCTACTCAATGTTCACAACACCAAAATGAAATGGATGCTGCTAACAGACCCATTTTCTAGATGACAACACTGAGTCATGGAGAGTTTAATGAGTTCCCCAATGTCACACAGCCAGAAAAGTCAGAATTGGAAGTCCAAGTCCTTTTGGACTCCAGAGTTCTTAACCAAAATGAACTCAGTATAATAAACCTTTAGTGTGTCGTGATTTTTTTCTGTTTGCCTCCCTCTGGGATGGTTTCCATTATCTCTCAGGAAAGATACATGAAGTGAAAATCTTGGAGGTAGACTGTATTTTCCAAAGAGGAGCCACCATAATATCTTTCATTCCACATGCTCCTTTTTTAAAATACGAGCTTGATTAAGGGGGTTGTTGGGGTATGGACTCCAGATTGGTTGGTTTGCATAGGAAAGGGCAAGTGTCTGCTATCTCCAAAAACTAGCTAACCCTTTGAGGGTAGTCTCTCAAGCAACAGGAGGGCTCTAGATGTAAAATCTTCAGAAATAGAGAAAATAAAAAGCCATCTTCCACAGATGGTTCCAGACCCAGACATCAACTCAGTTCAAGATTTAAGGTCTTTTCATGTGAGGCTCCAAACATTTTATAGCAGAGAAAATCTATTCTTGCTGTGTCTAGTGTGAATTCCTGACTGACAGAACCATGAACACAGTGAGGGAGCTGCTTTATTCCATGACATTTTACAGCAGAACAGTGTGTTATGCAGCAGTAGATAACCAATACTAAGTTTTGGCTTGAGTGATGATCCTTTCAATCAGTTCTAGTTCATTTCACCTTGTGGAAGGGGGAATTCCTGAGTATACTGTTTCTCTTGGCATTACATTTTCACCAATTAGTGCTCATGAATAATATGAAAATGTGTTTAGGTTATTTTTCCCTCTGCCTGCGGGAAGAGTTCTCGCAGATTAGGAATGCTAATTTTTCAATGTTCTGATGAAATTTTCCCTTATTAAAAAGAGAAGAGACAAGCTGCAATTTTAAAATCTGCACCACCTGAGGCAGCCCCAGTGAAAAACATGTATCCTGACCTTCTTCAGCAAAAATGAGTTGCAGTTATTTGTCTAATTTGTACCAAACCAGAAGGATAAATTCTCCAGAGTGTGCACAGAACAGTAAGAAAGGAGCAAGCAGGGTTTGAAGAGTTCTCTTTCGATCTGATTTAGCTTGCATTTCACAAAAAAAGAACTCTGGTCTCAATATGTTAGTAGCACCAACACAGAAGAGGGAAAATTTATGCATTTATTGGGAAGATATGAAAATTATAATTCAAACGCATACATCTATTTGAAAAAAGAATCTAAGAGCTTTGAAGATTCAACCCCATGAGACATGGAAACATGACATGACGACTTCCAATGTGGCTAATGCCACAGTGGTGGACATTCTGCAATATAGAAACAGGGCAAATCAGCATACTGTACACCTTAAACTTATCCAAAGTGATATGTCAATTATAACTCAATAAAGATGGAAAAATAAAATAGAACTTTTACTATATGCCTAAAAGGCCCTTGAGAACTGCAGACTCACAATCTTCCTCTTTGCCCTTCTTCAGTTCAGTTCAGTCGCTCAGTCATGTCCGACTCTTTGCAACCCCATGAATCGCAGCATGCCAGGCCTCCCTGTCCATCACCAACTCCCGGAGTTCACTCAGACTCATGACCATCGAGTCAGTGATGCCATCCAACCATCTCATCCTCTGTCGTCCCCTTCTCCTCCTGTCCCCAGTCCCTCCCAGCATCAGAGTCTTTTACAATGAGTCAACCCTTCACATGAGGTGGCCAAAGTACTGGAGTTTCAGCTTCAGCATCAGTCCTTCCAAAAAAATCTCAGGGCTGATCTCCTCCAGAATGGACTGGTTAGATTTCCTTGCAGTCCAAGAGACTCTCAAGAGTCTTCTACAACACCACAGTTCAAAAGCATCAGTTCTTCAGCACTCAGGCTTCTTCACAATCCAACTCTCACATCCATACATGACCACAGGAAAAACCATAGCCTTGACTAGACGGACCTTGTTCAGCAAAGTAATGTCTCTGCTTTTGAATATTCTATCTAGGTTGGTCATAACTTTTCTTTCAAGGAGTAAATATCTTTTAATTTCATGGCTGCAATCACCATTTGCAGTGATTTTGGAGCCCCCCAAAATAAAGTCTGTCACTGTTTCCCCATCTATTTCCCATGAAGTGATGGAACCGGATGCCATGATCTTCGTTTTCTGAATGTTGAGCTTTAAGCCAACTTTTTCACACTCCACTTTGACTTTCATCAAGAGGCTTTTTAGTTCCTCTTCACTTTCTGCCCTTCTTAGAGCAACTAAAAAGCCTCTTGATAAAAGTGAAAGAGGGGAGTGAAACAGTTGGCTTAAAGCTCAACATTCAGAAAATGAAGATCATGGCATCCGGTCCCATCACTTCATGGGAAATAGATGGGGAAACAAAATCACTGAAGATGGTGATTGCAGCCATGAAATTAAAAGACACTTACTCCTTGGAAGGAAAGTTATGACCAACCTAGATAGCATATTCAAAAGCAGAGACATTATTTTACCAACAAAGGTCCATCTAGTCAAGGCTATGGTTTTTCCTGTGGTCATGTATGGATGTGAGAGTTGGACTGTGAAGAAGGCTGAGCACCGAAGAACTGATGCTTTTGAACTGTGGTGTTGGAGAAGACTCTTGAGAGTCCCTTGGACTGCAAGGAGATCCAACCAGTCCATCCTAAAGGAGATCAGTCCTGGATGTTCATTGGAAGGACTGATGCTAAAGCTGAAACTCCAATACTTTGGCTACCTCATGTGAAGAGTTGATTCATTGGGAAAGACTCTGATGCCTGGAGGGATTGGGGGCAGGAGGAGAAGGGGATGACAGAGCTGAGCTATAGACTCTCTGACCCCAGAGATTAAGTCACTCTCTCACAGTGTTAGGTTGTCACAGGGCCCTGCATTTCCTTTTCATCTCTCTCCTATTATGATGAGAATAAACAGAGAATTATTTGTGGATTCTTTACTTGATGTGTATCTCCTTCAACAAACCTGAGCTGCAAACCAGCAGGAAACATAGCTTACAACCTATGTACCCCAGAACCTAAAACCTCACCTCACCTCCTAGTGGATGTTCCACACATAACTGTTGAATGGACTGATAACAAACACCGAAGACTTTCCCTCTTGAACAGGATCAACTTTCACTTCTTTCCCAAATTCATTTTAAATTCTATTTCCTCTAGACAGCTTTTTGTTTGTTTTATAGTTCATTTACAATTTTGTGTTAGTTTCTGGTATACAGGAAAGTGATTCAAACTCTCTCTTGCATATGCTATATATATATATATATATATATATATATATATATATATATATACACACACACACACACACATATATTATATAAATTATATATATAATATAAATATACACAAACATGGTTTTATCCTATATATTTTTCCATATTCTTCTCCATTATGGTTTATCAGTTCCCTGTGCTATATAGTAGGACCTTATTGTTTATCTATTTTACCTACAGCAGTTTGTATCTATTAATCACAAAATGCTAATGTATCCCTCCCCCTCTTCTCTGGTAATTTTAAGTTTGTTTTCTAGGTCTATGAGTGTATTTTGGAAATAAGTTCATTTGTATTGTATTGTGGATTCCACATATAAGTGATATCATATGATATGTTTATCTTTATGACTTACTTCACTTAGTATAATAATATCTAGGTCGATCCATGTTGCTACAAATGGCATTATTTCGTTTGTTTCTATGGCTGAGTAGTATTCCACTATATATCTATAATAGATCTTCTTCATCCATTCATCTGTCAATGGATATTTAGGTTGACTCCATGTCTTGGATATGTTGAATAGTGCTGCAATGAACATTGGGGTTCCTATAACATATCTCTTTGAGTTAGCGTTTTAATCTTTTCTGGATATTTGCCCAGGAGTAGGACTGCTGGATCATATGGTCTTTAGCTGTAGTTCTTTAAGGAATTCCATACTATTCTCCAATGGCTGCATTACACCTTATATTCCCATTGACAGTGTAGAAGGGTTCCCTTTTCCACACCCTCTCCAGCATTTATTATCTGTTCAGTTCAGTTCAGTCCCTCAGTCATGTCCAACTCTTTGTGACCCCATGGACTGCAGCACACTAGGCCTCCCCGTCCATTGCCAACTCCCAGAGTTTACTTAAACCCATGTCCGTGGAGTCGGTGATGCCATTCAACCATCTCATGCTGTCATCCCCTTCTCCTCCTGCTTTCAATCTTTCCCAGCATCAAGGTCTTTTCTAAAGAGTCAGTTCTTCGCATGAGGTGGCCAAAGTATTGGAGTTCCAGCTTCAGCATCAGTCTCATCCAATGAATATTCAGGACTGATTTCTTTAGGATGGACTGGTTGGATCTCCTTGCAGTCCAAGGGACTCTCAAGAGTCTTCTCGAACACCACAATTCCAAAGCATCAATTCATTGGCACTCAGCTTCTTTTATAGTCCAACTCTCACATCCATACATGACTACTCAAAAAACCATAGGTTTGACTAGACAGGCCTTTGTCAGCAAAGTAATGTCTTGGCTTTTTAATATACTGACTAGGTTGATCATAGCTTTCCTTCCAAGGAGCAAGCATCTTTTAATTTCATGGCTGCAGTCACCATCTGCAGTCATTTTGGAGCCCAAGGAAATAAAGTCTGTCACTGTTTCCCTATCTATTTGCCATGAAGCCATGGGACTGGATGCCAATCTTAGTATTTTGAATGTTGAGTTTTAAGCCAACTTTTTCACTCTCCTCTTTCACTTTCATGAAGAGGCTCTTTAGTTCCTCTACGCTGTCTGCCATAAGGATGCTGCCATCTGCATATATGAGGTTATTGATAGAAATTTCTTCTGGCAATCTTGATTCCAGCTTGTGCCTCATCCAGTCCAACATTTCTCATGATGCACTCTGCACATAAGTTAAATAAGCAGGTTGACAATATACAGCCTTGACATACTCCTTTGCCAATTTGGAACCAGTCTGTTGTTCCATGTCCAATTCTAACTGTTGCTTCTTGACCTGCATACAGATTTCTCAGGAGGCAGGTCAAGTGGTTTAACATTCCCATCTCTTTCAGAATTTTCCACAGGTTGTTGTGATCCATACAGTCAAAGTCTTTGGCATAGTCAATAAAGCAGAAATAGATGTTTTCCTGGAACTCTCTTGCTTTTTTGATGATCCAGCAGATGTTGGCAATTTGATTTCTGGTTCCTCTGCCTTTTCTAAATCCAGCTTGAACATCTGGAAGTTCATGGTCCATGTACTGTTGAAGTCTGGCTTGGAGAATTCTGAGCATTACTTTGCTAGCGTGTGAGATGAGTGCAACTGTGTGGTAGTTTGAGCATTCTTTGGCATTGCCTTTCTTAGGGATTGGAATGAAAATTGACCTTTTCCAGTCCTGTGGCCACTGCTGAGTTCTCCAGGTTTGCTGGCATATTGAGTACAGCACTTTCACAGCAACATCTTTCAGGATTTGAAATAGCTCTACTGGAATTCCATCATCTCCACTAGCTTTGTTCATAGTGATGCTTCCTCAGGCCCACTTGACTTCGGATTCCAGGATGTCTGGCTCTAGATGAGTGATCACACCATTTTGGTTATCTGAGTCATGAAGATCTTTTTTTTTTTTTTTTTACCACATCTTCTTAGTATTGTCTACTTTTGTGAGGTCCATACCATTTCTGTCCTTTATTGTGCCCATCTTAGCATGAAATGTTCCCTTGGTATCTCTAATTTTCGTGAGAAGATCTCTAGTCTTTCCCATTCTAATGTTTTCCTATTTCTTTGGACTGATCACTGAGGAGGGCTTTCTTATCTCTCCTTGTTCTTTGGAACTCTGCATTCAAATATGTATATCTTATGAATGATGACTTATGAATCATGACCATTGCATCCACTGTGAGGTAATACCTCATTATAGTTTTGATTTGCATTTCTATAATGATGGCATCTGGTCCCATCACTTCATGGGAAATAGATGGGGAAACAGTGGAAACAGTGTCAGACTTTATTTTTTGGGGCTCCAAAATCACTGCAGATGGTGACTGCAGCCATGAAATTAAGACGCTTACTCCTTGGAAGATAAGTTATGACCAACCTAGATAGCATATTCAAAAGCAAAGACATTACTTTGCCAACTAAGGTCCGTCTAGTCAAGGCTATGGTTTTTCCTGTGGTCATGTATGGATGTGAGAGTTGGACTGTGGAGAAGGCTGAGCGCTGAAGAATTGATGCTTTTGAACTGTGTGGTGTTGGAGAAGACTCTTGAGAGTCCCTTGGACTTCAAGGAAATCCAGCCAGTCCATTCTGAAGGAGATCAACCCTGGGATTTCTTTGGAAGGAATGATGCTAAAGCTGAAACTCCAGTACTTTGGCCACCTCATGTGAAGAGTTGACTCATTGGAAAAAACTCTGATGCTGGGATGGATTGGGGGCAGGAGGAGAAGGGGACGACAGAGGATGAGATGGTTGGATGGCATCACGGACTCGATGGACGTGAGTCTGAGTGAACTCCGGGAGTTGGTGATGGACAGGGAGGCCTGGCGTGCTGCGATTCATGGGGTCACAAAGAGTCAGACACGACTGAGTGACTGAACTGAACTGAACTGAAATGAACTGAATGATTGGTGAAATGATCATATTTTCATGTGCCTATTGGTCATCTGCATGTATTCTTTAGAGAAATGTTTAATTAGGTCTTCCTTCCATTTTTGGTTTGGTTGTTTTGTTTGTTATTGAGTTGTATGAGTTGTTTCTATATTTTGGAAATTAAGCACCTGTTGGTTCCATTGTTTGCAAATACTTTCTCCCTTAGTGTGGGTTGTCTTTTCATTTGGTTTATGGCTTCCTCTGTGATGCAAAAGTTTGTAATTTTGATAAATCCCATTGGTATATTTTTGCTTTCATTTCTGTTTCCTTGGAAGATTGACCTAAGAAACATTGCTATAACTTATGCCAGAAAATGCTTTGTCTATGTTATTCTAGGAGTTTTATGGTGTTGTATATTACATTTAAGTCTTTAATCCATTTTCAGTTCATTTTTGTGTAGGATGTGAGGGAATGTTTAATTTCATTGATTTACAGGTGGCTATTATCTCAACTGGACATGGAACAACAGACTAGTTTCAAATAGGAAAAGGAGTACGTCAAGGCTGTATATTGTCACCCTGCTTATTTAACTTATATGCAGAGTACATCATGAGAAATGCTGGACTGGAAGAAACACAAGCTGGAATCAAGATTGCCAGGAGAAATATCAATAACCTCAGATATGCAGATGACACCACCCTTATGGCAGAAAGTGAAGAGGAACTAAAAAGCCTCTTGATGAAAGTGAAAGAGGAGAGTGAAAAAGTTGGCTTAAAGCTCAACATTCAGAAAATGAAGATCATGGCATCTGGTCCCATCACTTCATGGAAGCAGTGGAAACAGTTTCAGTGGAAACAGTGTCACACTTTATTTTTTTGGGCTCCAAAATCACTGCAGATGGTGACCGCAGCCATGAAATTAAAAGACGCTTACTCCTTGGAAGAAAAGTTATGACCAACCTAGATAGTATATTGAAAAGCAGAGACATTACTTTGCCAACTAAGGTCCATCTAGTCAAGGCTATGTTTTTTCCTGTGGTCATGTATGGATATGATAGTTGAACTGTGAAGAAGGCTGAGCACCGAAGAATTGATGCTTTTGAACTGTGGTGTTGGAGAAGACTCTTGAGAGTCCCTTGGACTGCAAGGAGATCAGCCCTGGGATTTCTTTGGAAGGAATGATGGTAAAGCTGAAACTCCAGTACTTTGGCCACCTCATGCGAAGAGTTAACTCACTGGAAAAGACTCTGATGCTGGGAGGGATTGGGGGCAGGAGGATAAGGGGACAACAGAGGATGAGACGGCTGGATGGCATCACTGACTCGATGGATGTGAGTCTGAGTGAACTCTAGGAGTTGGTGATGGACAGGGAGGCCTGGCGTGCTGCGATTCACAGGGTCACAAAGAGTCAGACATGATTAGGCAACTGAACTGAACTGAACTGAACTGATTATCTCAGTGGTCGGAGAAGGCAATGGCACCCCACTCCAGTACTCTTGCCTGGAAAATCCCACGGACAGAGGAGCCTGGTAGGCTGCAGTCCATGGGGTCGCTAAGAGTCGGACACAACTGAGTGACATCACTTTCACTTTTCACTTTCATGCTTTGGAGAAGGAAACGGCAACCCACTCCAGTGTTCTTGCCTGGAGAATCCCAGGGACAGGGGAGCCTGCTGGGTTGCCATCTATGGGGTCGCACAGAGTCAGACATGACTGAAGTGAGAACTTGCCTGCCAGTAACAGGAGATGCAGGTTTGATTCCTGGGCCAGGAAAATCACCTGGAGAAGGAAACAGCAACCCACTCCAGTACTCTTGCCTGGGAAATCCCATGGAGAAAAGGAGCCTGGTGGGCTACAGTCCATGGAGGTCACAAAAGGGTTGCACATAACTTACCAACTAAATGACAACAACCCAGCTTCTAGAAAGCATTTCCTAACAATCCTCTGTATGATATCAAGTCCTTGGAGTGCAGGCAAATAATCTAATAGAGAGATATTGTAGGTTCAGCTCCAGACCACTGCAGTAAGGAAAGTCGCACAAATTTTATGATTTCTCAGTGCAAATAAAAGCAGTGTTTCCACTATACTTCAGCCTATTAATTATGTGATAGCATTATGTCTAAAACATTGTCATATCTTCATGAAAAAATATTCATGGCTAAATTACTAAACATATCCGACCCTTCAGTGAGTTATAATCTTTAGACAATAGTGACATCAAAGATCACTGAAAAGAAATCCCCAATACATATATAAAAAGAAAAAGTTTGAAGAATCATGAAAATTACAAAAATAGGACCCAGAGATACAAAGTGAGTAAATGATATTAGGAAAATGATGTTGATAGATTTAATCCAAAGTTGCCACAAACATTCAATTTATAAAAATAAAACCCTACAATATCTGAAAGTATAGTCAAGTGAAGCCTCATTAAACCAATTATGCCTGCGCCCTATCTAAGGGCAATGCCTCCAGAATTTCAAGCACTTTGGTAACTGTTCACTAAATATTTGATACACCAAACTCAGTAGTTTGATTTTCTACTTAAATTTCTATAGAAATTGAGCAATCTCAATCATGTTTTAATATAAACATAGAAAGTGTCAAAAAGTCAAAACAGTCATTTTTCTTGGGTTAACATTCTTAATATATACAGCAAGAATAAAGACAAAGAATAGCAGTGAAGCAAATAGTCATCTTTTTTTAACCAAAGACGTATTTCCAATATTTTATAACTGGATATAAAAAAGAAAGTTTCTGAAGGAAGGGAGATGATAGTTATAAATGAATAGAAAGTTCAAAAGAACGCTTATCATCACATATTGAACATCACCTGTGAAAAATCATCTTTATTCAAAAGTTTTTTTCCAGGTATTGCTTCCTTTCCCCTTCAGCGTATCATGAAATCTTTCTAAAGTCTCCTAATCATACCACTGGCTCCCTCCTGAGCTTGGGTTTACAGCTGTGAAATAGCAAAACTGGTTGGCAGCTACCTGCTGTAGGCTGAAAACTCCAATCATTGTGATCTCTTTGAGTCTGAATTCAAACTCAGCACCATGTACTGCACTATGCTGTTTTAGAAAAACAGCTTGGCCCTAAAGAGATTAACCTGCCAGTCACAGGAAGATGCCTCATAGCCCCTGGCAAGGACAAGCTGTGAAAAACAGTGAAAGACTTTAAATGGAGCTTTGAAGTATCAAACCATTTATTTGTGTGTCTATCTATGTTATAATTGTGTGTATGTGGTATTTACTCATGAAATGGAATTTGTCTGGCTCAGATAAAACTCTGAAAAGCATAGGGCTTTACTTTTAGGTAATATTTTTATACCTTCCAAAACCTTCATACAGATAATAAACAATTAGACAAAGAATAATATCCCTGACTTGGGAGGGTGTTTACATTGAGGTTCTCAAAGTGCCTGCAAGCTTGGAAAGAGAAGTATTAGCATAACCTGGGAACTTGTTAGAAGTGCAGATTCCTGGGCCCTATCCAGGACTACTGACTCCCAAAACTGGAGATGGGTTTTACATGTCCTCAGGGACTGTGAGACATGCTCAAGTTTGAGAAATGCTGGCTTCGATAAAGACATACAGCAGATTTGGCATGGTGATGGTGAAGACCATAGAAAATGCTCACCAGTTATTAGGGTTGAAACCTCACTCCTCCACTTCAGCAAATTGTTCACTGACATGGTCTCAGTTCCTCCACCTCAAAAATGTAAGTAATAATAATATCACAAAGAGTTCCTGCAAAATTTAAATGGTAAGATGCATGAGTGCTTGGGATAGCATCCAGTAAACATTAGCAATTACTGAATGGTTCAGATTCATTAAAGTTGGGAAAGGCCTTGAGGCCAAGAGGGGAGGAAAATGCTAAAATAATATATGACTAAAGAAAGTATGTCATATATAATTTTGAGATTGAATGCAGTCTCAAAAATGACAGAATGATCTCTGTTCGTTTCCAAGGCAAACCATTCAATGTCACGGTGATACAAGCCTATGTCCCAACCATTAACGCTGAAGAAGCTCAAGTTGAACAGTTCTATGAAGACCTCCAAGACCTTGTAGAACGAACACCCAAAAAGAGATGTCCTTTTCATTATAGTGGACTGGAATGCAAAAGTAGGAAGTCAAGAAACACCTGGAGTAACAGGTAAATTTGGCCTTGGAATATGGAATGAAGTAGGGCAAAGGCTAATAGAGTTTTGGCAAGAGAACGCACTGGTTATAGCAAACACCCTCTTCCAACAACACAAGAGAATACTATACACATGGACATCACTAGATGGTCAACACCGAAATCAGATTAATCATATTCTTTGCAGCCAAAGATGGAGAAGCTCTGTACAGTCAGCAAAAACAAGACCAGGAGCTGACTGTGGCTCATGAACTCCTTACTGCCAAATTCAGACTTAAATTGAAGGAAGTAGGGAAAACCACGGGACCATTCAGGTATGACCTAAATCAAATCCCTTATTATTATACAGTGGAAGTGAGAAATAGATTTAAGGAACTAGATCTGATAGAGTGCCTGATGAACTATGGAATGAGGTTCGTGACATTGTACAGGAGACAGGGATCAGACCATCCCTGTGGAAAAGAAAGGCAAAAAAGCAAAATGGCTGTCTGGGGAGGACTTACAAATAGCTGTGAAAAGAAGGGAAGTAAAAAGCAAACGAAAAAAGGAAAGATATTCCCATTTAAATACAGAGTTTCAAAGAATAGGAAGGAGAGATAAGAAAGCCTTCCTCAGCGATCAATGCAAAGAAATAGAGGAGAACAACAGAATGGGAAAGACTAGCGATCTCTTCAAGAAAATTAGAGAATCCAAGGGAACATTTCATGCAAACAATGGCTCGATAAAGGACAGAAATGGTATGGACCTATCAGAAGCAGAAGGCATTAAGAAAAGGTGCCAAGAATACACAGAAGAACTGTACAAAAAACAGCTTCATGACCTAGATAATCACAATGGTGTGATCACTCACCTAGAGCCAGACATCCTGGAATGTGAAGTCAAATACACAATGGAGTATTACTCAGCCATTAAAAAGAATACATTTGAATCAGTTCTAATGAGGTGGATAAAACTGGAACCTATTATACAGAGTGAAGTAAGCCAGAAAGAAAAACACCAATACAGTATACTAATGCATATATATGGAATTTATATTAAAGATGGTAATGATAACCCTGTATGCGAGACAGCAAAAGAGACACAGATGTATAGAACAGTCTTTTGGACTCTATGGGAGTGGAAGAGGGTGGGATGATTTGGGAGAATGGCATTGAAACATGTATAATATCATATATGAAATGAGTTGCCAGCCCAGGTTCAATGCATGATATTGGATGCTTGGGGCTGATGCACAGGGATGACCCAGAGGGATGGTACCGGGAGGTAGGAGGGAGGGGGATGAGGTAGGAGGGAGGGGGATTCAGGATGGGGAACACATGTATACCTGTGGTGGATACATGTTGATGTATGGCAAAAACCAATACAATATTGTAAAGTAATTAACCTCCAATTAAAATAAATAAATTTATTTTTTTAAAAAAAGAAAGCATCACTACAAACAAAGCTATTGGAGGTGATGGAATTCCAGTTGAGCTGTTTCAAATCCTGAAAGATGATGCTGTGAAAGTGCTGCACTCAATATGCCAGCAAATTTGGAAAACTCAGCAGTGGCCACAGGACTGGAAAAAGTCAGTTTTCATGCCAATCCCAAAGAAAGGCAATGCAAAAGAATGCTCAAACTACCACACAATTGCACTCATCTCACATGTTAGTAAAGTAACGCTCAAAATTCTCCAAGCCAGGCTTCAGCAGTACATCCAGCAGAACTTCCAGATGTTCAACCTGGCTTTAGAAAAGGCAGAGGAACCAGAGATCAAATTGCCAACATCTGCTTGATATCGAAAAAGCAAGAGAGCTCCAGAAAAACATCTATTTCTGCTTTATTGACTATGTCAAAGCCTTTGACTGTGTGGATCACAATAAACTGCGGAATATTCTTCAAGAGATGGGAATACCAGACCACCTGACTTGCCTCTTGAGAAACCTATATGCAGGTCAGGAAGCAAGAGTTAGAACTGGACATGGAACAACAGACTGGTTCCAAGTAGGAAAAGGAGTATGTCAAGGCTGTATATTGTCACCCTGCTTTTGAACTGTGGTGTTGGAGAAGACTCTTGAGAGTTCCTTGGACTGCAAGGAGACCCAACCAGTCCATTCTAAAGGATACCAGTCCTGGTGTTCATTGGAAGGACTGATGCTGAGGCTGAAACTCCAATACTTTGCCCACCTCATGCGAAGAGTTGACTCATTGGAAAAGACTCTGATGCTGGGAGGGATTGGGGCAGGTAGGGATTTGGGGCAGGAGGAGAAGGGGATGACAGAGGATGAGATGGCTGGATCGCATCACTGACTCGATGCACATGAGTTTGATTGAACTCTGGGAGTTGGTGATGGACAGGGAGGCCTGGCGTGCTGCGATTCATGGGGTCGAAAATAGTCAGACACGACTGAGCGACTGAACTAGAGAAAGTATAAGCCAATAAGTAAATGCCAGTGCCCCAATACTCATTGCAGCATTTTTTACAATGGCCTTAATATGGAAACAACTTACATGTCCATTAACAGAGGACAAGATAAAGAAGATGTGGTATATAAATACAATGGAATATTACTTAGCCATAAAATTATGAAATTCTGCCATTTTCAGCCACATAAATGGACTCGGAGGTCATTATGCTAAGGGACATAAGCCAGAGAAAGACAAGTACTGTATGATATCACTTATATGTGGAACCTAAAAATACACTAACTACTCAATATAACAAAAAAGAAGAAGACTCAAATACATAGAGAACAAACCAGTGGTTACCAGGGGAGAGAGGGAACTGGAGAGGAACAATACAGGGATAGGGGATCAAGAGTTACAAATTATTATGTATAAAATAAACTACAAAGATATATTGTATAGTACAGGCAATATAGCCAATATTTTATAATATCCATAAATGGACTGTGACCTTTAAAAATCATAACTCACTGGGGCTCCCCTGGTGGCTCTGTGGTAAAGAATCTGTCTGCCAGTGCAGGAGACATAGGTTCAATCCCTGGTCTGGGAAGATCCCACACGCCACGGATCAGCTAAGCCCCATGCACGACAACTTCTGAGCCTGTGCTCCACAGCCCAGGAGATGCAAATACTGAAATCCACAAGCCCCAGAGCCTGTGGTCCACAACAAGAGAAGCCACCATGGTGAGACGCCCACATCACACACCTGGAGAGTAGCCCCCACTCTCCACAGCTAGAGAAAAGCCCTTTTACCAGCGAAGACCCAGCACAAACAAAGCTAAAACTAAATTAACAATTGTGACTCACTATATTGTGCATCTGTAAGCTATATGATATTTTATGACCAACCTAGACAGCATATTAAAAAGCAGAGCAGTACTTTGCCAACAAAGGTCAGTCTAGTCAAGGCTATGGTTTTTCCAGTGGTCATGTATGGATGTGAGTGTTGGACTGTGAAGAGGCTGAGCACCAAAGAATTGATGCCTTTGAACTGTGGTGTTGGAGAAGACTCTTGAGAGTCCCTTGGACTGCAAGGAGATCCAACCAGTCCATCCTAAAGGAGACCGGTACTGGTGTACATTGGAAGGACTGATGTTGAAGCTGAAACCCCAACACTTTGGCCACCTGATGGGAGGAACTGACTCACTGTAAAAGACCCTGATGCTGGGAAAGATTCAAGGCAGGAGGAGAAGGGGATGACAGAGGATGAGATGGTTGGATGGCATCACTGACTCAATGGACATGGATTTGAGTGGATTGTGGGAGTTGGTGATGGACAGGGAGGTCTGGCCTGCTTTGGTTCATGAGGTCGCCAAGAGTCGGACACGACTGAGCAACTGAACTGAACCGAACTGATATTTATGTATAAAAATAAATAAATAAAATGACAATGCATGCATTCACTACAAGGTTAAATATTATTTTTATAAGCTGATTCATATGGAAATCCCAGCCTACCCCACAAGCATCACAAAATCTGATAACATCATATAAGTTCACTCATGAACTTTCCTTATCTGTAACACAGATGGAGGAAGAATAAGCAAAGATGGATATATCGTTCTATCTTTATAATAGTTCTGCTATTTTTCAAGTCAATACATGTTATATCCAGAAATTCTCTGGCTGCCTTGTTTCAGTACCATTACTGATATTAAACATGTTTCTTTGGCTGCAGAAAAAATAAAACAGATATGATTTTGTGCAAAACAGCTTAGAGGGAAGCACTGCTATTTCATAGCTGCTCAGAATCCTTAGTTTAAGAAATGATGAATCCTCCCAATTGTACATCTTGCAAGCATGCTTTTTTTTTTTTTCTTTTCCTTTTGGTACCTGGAAACAAGTTAAAGGCATCAAATGCTGGCTCTGACAGCTGTTGTCTCTCATTTTCAATATGACATGGTGAGTTTCAAGACTTCAAGGCTGCTGCTCAGAAGTGGTGGTGAGGCCTGAGTAACTGGTTTGAAGAAATTGAACAAAAGGAAAGAACAAACATGGTCTCATTTTTATTCTCAAGCTATCAGTCTGGACTTTATTTACTCCTGGTGGAATTCTACAAATCAAACCATGATTCTTCATGGTGCCAAATTACCAAGGGTATAGTCATCCT
This sequence comes from Budorcas taxicolor, assembly GCF_023091745.1. Classification (NCBI taxonomy): domain Eukaryota; kingdom Metazoa; phylum Chordata; class Mammalia; order Artiodactyla; family Bovidae; genus Budorcas; species Budorcas taxicolor. Next base: position 66,811,691 of record NC_068916.1, on the reverse strand, counting down.
ATATTATATATGCACAGTCTAGTGACACAAACAGAGAAGGCAATGGCACCCCACTCCAGTACTCTTGCCTGGAAAATCCCATGGACGGAGGAGCCTGATAGGCTGCAGTCCATGGGGTCACTGAGAGTCATACATGACTGAGCGACCTCTCTTTCACTTTTCAGTTTCATGCATTGGAGAAGGCAATGGCAACCCACTCCAGCGCTCTTGCCTGGAGAATCCCAGGGACAGCAGAGCCTGGTGGGCTGCCGTCTATGGGTTCGCACAGAGTCGGACATGACTGAAGCGACCTAGCAGCAGCAGCAGTGACACAAAAAGGTGAGATGGACACGAGGGTGGCTGAACAGAAGAAACTTGCTCACTACCTGTTAGGTGTGGGATGATTTCTTGCTTCCTCATAGGCCAAGAATATTCTCATTATATTTATTAAAAGCTACATATTATTTATATATACCATACAAAGCTACATTATCTCCTTATAGAATACAAAATAAAATTCATTGCTTTGGAATCATGTCATTATGGTAAGAGGAATTAGTGATTTGCACATTAAAATTCCTCTTGCCAATATTGAAATGCTCCCTATTCAAATAGGAAGTAGATTCCATGTGTGAAGGAGTGAATGATAACCGTAACCTAGTATGCTAGAAAAGATGGCAATGGTATTAAGTGGAACCAGGAACTGGCAATGACACAGAGGTCAAATAAAGCCACCATGACCTGAGAGCCATTTCCACACTTTTAAATGGTTGAAAAAAACCCAAGAATAACATTTCATAACTCATGAAAGTTATGTGAAATTCAAATTTCAGTGTTCATAAATAAAGTTTACTGGAATCCATACATATTGTCTGTGACTATTTTGATGTGACAAAGAGAGAGACACTATAGCCAACAAAGACTAAAATACTCTCTGGCTCTTTTTAGAAACAAATTTACCCATATTTGAGTTAAAGAACAAAAGAGGAGATGGGTTTACTGGTTCCATCTTTCACTGTTACACTTCCCTGCCAATTCCAAAAAGACATGCACTCAAAAAATGTAATAATTACAATAATAGCAACAGCCACATTGACTCAATGCTTCCAGTGTTCTGGAGAAATGAAGCCTGCAAGAGTTCATTTAATCCTCACACTAAACGTGTATTGTCATTATTATCATTCCAATTTTACAGAGGAGGAAACTGGAGCTTAAAATGCTTAAGCTTGCCTGGTTAATGATCAGGACTTATTTTTTACCTCTTTCAAATATAATTTAATCTTCAAAATATCACTCAGTCCATTTCTTTTAGTTTTGAGTATCTCCCCTTCTCATAGGACAATAAAAAATTGGAAAGTACAGCATGATGGGGGCTGAAAGGTAAATTCAGTGTGAACAATGAAGGAAAATAGCATACATTCTATTGTTGGTGCCATTAGCTATCTACCTATTATCTCTATCCTCTCTTTTTGGTTAAAAGACCCTGACCCCATTCATGGTGGATCTTTAACTATCCCTTCCTAAATCTCCTTGACAGCCAGAGAGATCCAAGGACATGGTTTGAGTCAAGGAGATGGAGGTAAAGGTCTGTTGGGAACTCTTGGAAAATATTTTGTTATAATAAAAGGAAAATTTGTAATTGGAACCATTCCTGTTTTCTCCTTCTCTATGTTTTAAAAGTGGATGTGACATTTGAATTATAGCAGTCATCTTGTGATCATGGTGCAACATGCACAGAGGTGAAACAAAGAATTGTAGAGATACTGCTTCTGAACCAATGGTAGCAACAGCTATGTCCAGACTTCATTTAGGTCCCTACCTGCAGCCATTCCTAATGGATAGAGCTATACAGCAAAGCAATACAAATCTAACACATCTCTGCATTCAGTCCTTCCTGTTTCCTGGATGAATTGTCCCCAACACAAAATTTTTCAAACTCATGATATTTATAAACAAACAAATACTATATATTTAACCCAGCTAAGACTTTGTTAGAACCTAACTGCCATTCATTCAATCTTTCATTCTCTCACTCAAAAAATATCTTTTAAGAATCTATAACTACATTTTTCCTCTGAGAGTTCTATAGTATTCAGCTTTACATTTAAATCTTTATCCATTTTGAGTCTGTATGGTGTTAGGGTGTGTTAGGACACTCTCCAACATTAGCTGCAGCAATATCTTTTTTGATCTATCTCCCAGAGTAATGAAAGCAAAAACAAAAATTAACAAATGGGACCTAATTAAACTTAGAAGCTTCTGCACAACAAAGGAAACCATAAAACGAAAAGACAAACTACATGACATGAGAAAATATTTGCAAACAATGTGACCTCCAAGAGATTAATCTCCAAAATATACAAACAGTTCATGCAGTTCAATATGAAAAAAGTAACAACTCAATCAAAAGTGGGCAGAAGATCTAAATAGACATTTCTCCAAAGAAGACATACAGATGGCCAACAAGCACATGAAAATATGCCCAACATCACTAATTGCTAGAGAAATGTAAATCAAAACTACAATGAGGTACCATTTATCACTTGTCAGAATGGCCATCATCAAAAAATCTACAAACAATAAACATTGAAAAGGATGTGGAGAAAATGGAACCCTCCTACAATGCTGGTGGAAATACAAACTGGTACAACCACTATGGCAACAGTATGGAGGTTCCTTAAAAAACTAAAAACATATCATCTAGCAATCCCACTCCTAGGGATATACTGGAAGAAAACTGTATTTCCAAAAGATACATACACCCCATTGTTCATAGCAGCACTATTTACAATAGTCAATACGTGGAAGTGACCAAAATGTCCATCAACAGAGAAATGGATAAAGAAAATGTGGTGTACACACACACACACACACACACACATAATTGAATTTTACTCAGTCATAAAAAAACAAAATAATGGTCACTTGCAGCAACATAAATGGACGTAGAGATTATCATACTAAGTTAGAAAGAGAAAGACAAATATCATATATCACCACTTACATGTGGAATCCAATAAAAAATGATACTAATGGACTTATTTACAAAACAGAAACCAACCTACAGATATCACAAATCTCAAAGTCAAACTTATGCTTACCAAAAGGGAAACATGGGAGGAAGTGATAAATTGGGAGACTGAGATTAATTTATACACACTACTATAGACAGAACAGATAACTAATAAGGACCTATTCTATAACACGGGAAACAGTATTCTATAATAAACTATATGAAAAGAAAATTTGAAAAAGAATGGATGCATGTGTGTGTGTGTATATATTTATACATGTGTGTGTGTGTGTGAACCTGATTCAATTTGCTATATACCTGAAACTAGCACATTTTAACTCAACTATACTGCAATAGAATTTTTTAAAGAATCTATTAATATACATCAGGCACAGTTATAGATACTTAAGGAAAAGAAAGCCTCAGAACTCACAGAAAAGAAAAGCTTCTATAACCAGAAAGTAATTGCAAGGGATCATTTCTGGTACCATACTCTGGAGCACCATGGGAAGCAACCAGAAACAATCCAGTCGCTTATGTCAAAAAGATCTGGGTTTGAACTCATGTTCTGCCACTTTCGAGCTGGGGAACTTGTAAGAGTTACTTAACTTCCTCCTGAGGCTGTCTCTTCATCTGTAATGTGAGAACTATAATATCTTCTCATAACGTTGGTGGGTGATTCAGTGAGACAACTACTGTGCCCAGAACAGCCTGACAGAGTCAGTTAATGGAAGTTGCCATGGTTATTGTTGTTATTAGCATACCAGCATACGAACAACATGTATTTAAGTGTTGATGAGGAAAGAAGATGGGATGGGAGAAGACAGACTTGAATCAGAACAGGCTGTCTGGAGAGAGGGACATCTTAGCTAGAAATGGAAAGATGAATAGGACTTTGCTGGAGAGAAGTAAGAGGTAGAGTGGAATATTCTGAACTCGGATAATTGCCTTAGGGTAAAAGTGTTTGGCAGAGAGGGCAGATGGAGTAAATACTGGCATGAGCCCTAAGAACTGGCAGGTAATGAAACCGAAAGGCCAGGCTGGAGCCAGATCATGAGAGGCCTCATAAATACCAACCTGAGTCTGATGCTTTATCCCATAAGCAAGGAGAAACCTCTGAAGGATTGTGAACAAGAGAGTGACTTAATTCGGGTCTCTGTTCTGGATAGATAATTGGCAGCAGAAGGGAGATGGACTGGAGTCACTAGAAATTGAGGAACAAGAATCATTCGGAGGTTATTTCTATAAACCAGACAAAAAATGAGGAGTCAAACTAGACAGTGATACTGGAGCATGCAGCAGGTGGAAGAGGGTAGCTTTTAGACATATTTGGGGAGCAGAAAGATAAAATTTAGAAACCAGTGGGTTTTAGAAGGTTAAGAAAGTTGACAACTCAAAATTGACTCTGAATTGTCTCAACTGTGGGCTTGAGGGGCTATTAAATGCTATTAGCTACGAGAGGAATGTTCAGGAAGGATATTAATAAGTGAAAATTCAAATTATAAGAATATTTTTTTTTGGAAGTTAGCTATTTCTGTTGAGTCCTTACTCAAAGTTGCCTAATCCTTCTCGAATGCCACTTGAGCCTTCTTTGTCATGTGGCATCAGTGCAGGGAAACAAGGATTGGCAACATTTTTTTCTTAATAGGCCATTATGAACACTCATGAAGGAAGTTTAATGAAAAAGATGATCTTCAGCTCCTCTACTGACAATTCTGTAAGGGTTCTGCAATTGAGAAACACAACTTATACTCTACTATCCACCTTGCTGCCACCGTGTCTAGTGCTGCTGCTGCTGCTGCTGCTGCTGCTGCTAAGTCGCTTCAGTTGTGCCTAACTCTGTGTGACCCCATAGACGGCAGCCCACCAGGCTCCCCCGACCCTGGGATTCTCCAGGCAAGAACACTGGAATGGGTTGCCATTTCCTTCTCCAACGCATGAAAGTGAAAAGTGAAAGTGAAGTCGCTCAGTCTAGTGCAGGGCCTTGCAAATATAAGTGCTCAAGAGGGTTGTTACTTTGTTACAATGGTAAATCACACTTCTTAAGAGTCAACTTGAAACTCTCCAGTGGTCATCATGCAAACTCTGAAGAGATGACTGGGGAAGTAGGTATCAGAAGGAAAGAGTGTGGAGCTCTCTGCATGAATCTGGACTCAGTGCTTTGTCCATACAAAATACAGCATGCTATGGCCTGAGTCCCAAACTCTCCTCTGTGCTTCTATGCATGATCAGTTCTCAACCTATGACCCAGCTTTGCATGCTTTTCTCAATTTGCATCCCTCCCATCCTGCAAAGAAAGAAGAAATGGCAACCCACTCCAGTATTCCTGCCAGGAAAATCCCACAGACAGAGGAGCCTGCCAGGCTACAGACCATGGGGTTGCAAAGAGTTGGACATAGGTAAGATGAGTCATCAGCCCACAAAATGGTGATTTAAAGCAGTGGTCCCCAATCTCTTGGGCACCAGAGACCACTTCCATGGAAGACAATTTTTCCACTAATCGGGGTGGGGGTTGGTTTGGGATGATTCTCATAAGGAATGCACAACCTAGATCCCTTGCATGCACAGTTCACAGTAGAGTTCATACTCCTATGAGAATGTAATGCCATGGCTGATGAGACAGGAGGTGGGGCTCAGCTAATAATGCTAGTGATGCTACTGGTGGGGAGCTAGCTTGGCTCGCTGGTCTGCCACTCACCTCCTGCTGTGTGGCTTGGTTCCTAACAGGCCATAAACTGGTACCCACAAACTGTTTCAGGGCACATGCTTCCTGTATTAATCCTGGCAGAGTTGATGTCATGCACATCACAAGCCACAGAGGAAACCTCTTGTACTTTTTCCCATCTTTAACTTCTCTTGTTCTGTGTTCTCAAGTACCATTTCCCATTGCTCTCTAGAACCTAGGTTCCATGCATACGAATCATATATGCTAGGGGAATATGAGCATGGTGAAATAAGTTTGGTAAATACTAGATTCTTTTAATATGCTAAAATGCCCTGAAAATATTCAGGAATAGAAGACACTTCATAATATTTCTCACACTGACCTGATAGTGGATGTTTTAAATGAGTGTATCATCATCTCTAGGATGGATAAATAAAAGGTAAACTGACCTACGCACAAATACTAAAGAGTATTTTTAAATTTTTGGTCATAAGATATAGGGAACGAATAAATGAATGAAAAAGAAAGACAAACAGAAGGGAAAGGAATGGAGAAGGCAGGGAGGAAAGACAGAAGGCAGGGAGGAAAAGGAAAAGGAAGAAGGTAAGTTAATGGAATCATTGAAAAAATTACCTATTTTTTAAATCTCAAATTATTAGCCCCCACCCCCTTTAAAAAGAAAGAAAGACAGAAGGGAAAGGGAAGGAGAAGGCAGGGAGGAAAAGGAAGAAGGTGAGTTAATGGAATCATTGAAAAAATTACCTATTTTTTAAATCTCAAATTATTAGCCCCCGCCCCCTTGAGATGCAATCATACTCTATTCCTGACTGTATCAAGAGAAGAAGAATAGCATCAGGGATTTGAAAAGGCAAAGAAGAAATTCTGAAGCATCCAAGTTTAGGAAAACCCCTTTTAGAGAAAGACTATCATCTTGGGCAAACCCCCAAGAGGAGTCGGTCCCGTGAAAGAGACAAAGTGTTCACAAGTAGGTGAGGGGTAACTCCAAAGGTACGGCCGTCTACTAAAGCTGACAGCCATCTGCCATGAAACGTACTTCTCTCCTCTGTCCATTTTGTGAACCTCATTTAGTCAGCACTCCTGCTCTGTAAGGAATCAGTGCACAAATGTGAACTGCTACCACTCAAAAGTAATGGAGTGAGAATGCTATTATTTTAAATTGTTTGAAGCCATGTAGTCCCTAACTTCATTAGCTCCACTTCTAGGAAACCTATCTACCAAATTCTGTGGCATCTACAGTAATGGAAGAAATCCACAGAAATGTCATTCTATTACAAATGCCATTCTCTTCATTACAATAACTCACACACAAATGTATGTACATTTGACTTATGGTAGGTAGGAAAAGTGAAGTCACTCAGTCATGTCCGACTCTTTGCGACCCCATGGACTGTAGCCTACCATGCTCCTCTATGGGATTTTCCAGGCAAGAGTACTGGAGTGGGTTGCCATTTCCTTCTCCAGGGGATCTTCCCAACCCAGGGGTTGAACCCGGGTCTCCCACGTTTTATACAGACGCTTTATGGTCTGAGCCACCAGGGAAGTCCATAGGTAGGAAAAGGGTCCTGCAAATATGCCCATGTCCTAACCTCTAGGATATGTCAATCTGATGACATTATCCTAGAATATCCTGGTAAGCTATGGAAGAGCCTGAAAAGCAGAAGAGGTGGGAAAAACAAGAGTCAGAAAATGAGGCAGAGGAGAAGGCAAAAGCTGATAAATACAAAGAGAGTCCATGACCATGGGCTGAGGGTTGTTTATCCAGGAACCAAGAGTAGCCCCTGGCCAACAACCTGGAACCACACAGAATTCTACCAACAACGTGAACAAGCCTAAAAGCAGACTGCCCCCAGGCAACAGCCCAGGCCTATCAACATCTTAACTTTGACCTCGTGACCATAAGCAGAGAATCTGAGTCATCTTGTACCTAGACTTCTGACCCATGGAAACAGACAAATAATAAATAGATATTTTGGTAAGCCATCAAATTTTTGGTAACTTGTTACTGCAGTAATAAAAAATTAAAGATTTGTGTAATTCGAGAACATCAAAGATCCAATACAGGTGAGCCTTACTTTGATTCATTCACCCAAATATCTATTTTTGGAGTATCTCACCTACTTTTGTCAGGCACATACATGGTGGTAACCTTTACATGAATTAAGCTCCCTAGTGGTGAACAAAAATAGGCATCTTCTCCACTGCTTTCAGTCCAGTTGGGGATAGAAATATTAAATGAACAAAATTTACGTAAATACATGTGCAAATAGTAGTCAAATGGAGGGGAGGTGCTTGGCACTAAGAGTATGTATCAGAGCTTCTGGTAGGAATGTGTCAACTAAACTTCCCTGTTATTAACAAGTTGAGAAGGTGCAGATTTGAGGCAAGAAGGACCAGTGAAGACTGTGAAGCAAGAGAAAACAGAGCGACTGTGAGAAACTGAAAATGCTGGAATTGTAGGATCGGGCTGAAGATGGATGTAATACCTAGATTGAGAGGGTGTTATAAGCCACTCTAAGGATTTTTCCATAAAGAAAATACAAACAGGAGCCATGCTTCTAAAGGAAAGGGACTGTTTACTGATTAATGCAAAGGAATTCTTGTTGATTAATAACTCTAGAAAATGTTATATACATGAAATGATACTCAGGCTGCCCCTGTGAGCAAAATTCTAATCCATGGCTTAGGAAGTGAAGTACAGAGTCTGTGCTTCAAACATCAGCTCACCACAGGTTTAGAGAAGCCCTAATTTTGGCATTGTAAGACTGAAAAAGGCACAGAAGGTGATTTATTCTCTTTGAAATTTAGTTTACTCACCTGCAAAATGGAAAGGATGCTTTTATGCAAATAGGAGACACAACAAAAACTTGCTGTATTAAGAAGGGAATGAATTCCTGCCCTGCCTGATGCAGGATCACATGAAAACCAAGTACGTGAACATGCTTTGTAAAGCAGAAAATATTTTACAAACATGAATAATTTTTATTAAGCATCAACATCTTCATACAAGAAGAGATCACTTAATGTTTCCAAAGACAGAAATAATAGTTACTCTGAATGGACTGGAACAGGTCAGTGACGATCAAGGAATTTCCACCCACTTACACCTGGGACAGTGGCCATCTGCTGTAGACAGATCAGGGGACTATAAGCAGAGGGACAAAGAGTTATTCCAGATAAATCATCTTGAACCCTACGTTTCTATGTAAACTTGCTCAAATTAGAACTAGAATAATATAGTTGCTGTTGTTTAGTCACCCAGTCATGTCTTTGCAACCCCATGGGTTGCAGCACTCCAGGCCTCCCTGTCCCTCACCATCTCCCAGAGTTTGCCCCTGTTCATGTCCATTGCATCAGTGATGCATTCCAGCTATCTCATCCTCTGATGCCCTCTTCTCTTTCTGCCCTCAATCTTTCCCAGCATCAGGGACTTTTTCCAACGAGTCATCTGTTCTCAGATGAACAAAATACTGGAGCTTCAGCATCAGTTCTTCCAGTGAATAGTCAGGTTCCCTTCTCCAGGGGATCTTCCCAATCTAGGAATTGAATCCAGATCTCTCACAATGCAGGAAGATTCTTTACCATCTGACCCACCAGTAAAGCCCAATAATACTGGAGTGGGAAGCCTATCCCTTCTCCAGGGGATTTTCCCCACTCAAGAATTGAACAGAGAGCAAAATAGTAAGTCTGCTATAAACGAACAAGTTCCGATCCAAGAGCACATTTGTAAGTCCAACGAAGTTAGCTTAGGTACCCAGCTAACACAATTGGCTACATAGTACTGTAATGTAATAGATTTATAATACTTTTCACACAAGTAATACATAAAAATACAAACACAAAAAATAAAACATTTTAAACGTAAAGTATAGCACCCTGAAAAGTACATACAGTACAACAGCTGGCATACAAGGGCTGGCATCAAGTGAACAAGCAAAGAAGAGTTGCTGACTGGAGAAGGGAGAAGTGTGGGAAGTGGTAGAGGTGAAGCATGGTCATCAACAGGAGAGGGAGGGCAAGCAGCAATGTCACTCATGCCTGACACTGATGACACAGGTTCTGGTTCGCTGCTGGAACCAGGCATGTGCTCACATCTTTGAAAATTCGCAACTTGAAGGTTTAGGGGACTTTCAGTACAATAGCCCCGGTAACTCTGGGGGGTTATTAATGTAACACATGGTTATCAATAAAGCAAAAATCTGCCAAAAATTACGATCATTACAAGTTTGACATTCTTTAAAACAAAATGTTTGTAGTTTGACCACTATCCTTTCTTGGAAACCTGAGAAAATGTTATTTCTATGGGAGCTCTCTTTCTGAAATCTTTCCGGCCAAGAATTTCAGTCCAAGTAGTTTCATATCACAGAGAGAAGACGGTAGTATTAAAAGCCTGAGGTGTGGATTCCAAGACAAGTGTGTCTGGGTCACAGCTCTGCCAGCTAGTAGGAAAGTTATTTAAGTGCTGAGATTCAGTTTTCTCATCAGTAAAACAGGAGGTATGAGAGGACCTAAGACACATGGTTAAGCTTTGAGCAGTGACTAGCACAGAGAAATACTTGGCAAACACTACTGTCATCACTGCTATTACTGATCCATGTCATCTGAGAGAACCTGGAAGACTGAACTTTTTTAAGACAGGAAAAAATACTGAAAAAATAAGCTGCCTCTCACTAATTGTTTATCAGCCTATTTCTTTTCTCTCTACTGTTGGCAAAGGGAAAAAGAAAACTGAAAACTGCCTACACACGATTTCCCAGATGCGCTACTCCTCTTCACTAGGGGTTGTCTGTTCAAGGCAGAAATAAAAACTGCAAAAATTCAGGGCTGTGTCAAGTACAAAAACCAGTACATCCTAATTTCAGAGCCCAATCTCAATTGCTGGCATCTGAAATACTTTGGAGATAGGAGTCATAATAATTTCAAAAAAGCCTTCCCCTGAGAAAGCAGCCAGGCCAAGTCATTCATCTGCAATATCATAGCTGAGGGCTCAAAGCGAGCCCAGAGTTCAGGCATGTGGTAATTAGGTCTCTAAATTTACTCCACTGGCTGGGAAACCTGTCAAAGAAATTCTTATCACAGGCAGAGTTAATTATACATAAAATGACAGAGAAGACACGCTGGGAGACAAAAGGTAACCTGGAGAGAGAGATGGCCAGAGGAAGGGCAGTGTGAGGCCGTGTGTAGCTTGGGTCCCTGTGAATGTGAAACCCTACCAGCCTACAAGTACAAATGAGCCTAGTGGGATTGGAAAACGCTGTCTTCAGTGTCCAAACAGACTTATGTTGAGTTCATTCATGGAAAGGTAAAATATACTACAAATCCAGTAACGGAGAACTTTCTTCTCTTCAACTTACCTCCTCACCAGTACAAGAAGTTCTTTACATGGTTCTTTCATTTCATTTATTTGTTCAAACATCACTGACTAATACAGACATGCATCAGACAGAAAACATGACGTAAAATGACAGACAAAGCCCTCCCCTTGCACCACTGACAGTCTAAATGGAAACAGGAATCAAACAGCAAAACACAAAACAAACAGGTCTTTCTATATTGTGATGAGTACTTCATAGGAAAAGAACGGTGCAAGGGAAGGCATATTTGGGATAGAATGTATAATTTGAGTTGTGAAGGAAAGTGGAAGGGGGTGATATTTACATTTCAGACTGGAAGCAAAATAGAGATATGGACACTAAGAACAAGCAGAGAAGTGTCCCAGGTTAGAGGGTTTTCAAATCCTCTGTTTCCTTTAGGTCTCTTCTTTAAAAAAAAAAAAATTTATTTATTTACTTGTACTGGGTCTTAGTTGCTGCATTCAGGATCTTTAGTTGCAGCCTGTGGGATCTAGTTTCCTGCACAGAAATCGAACTGGGGCCACCTGGATTGGGACTGCAGAGTCTTAGCCATTGGACCACCATGAAGTCCCAGTTCTCTTCTTTCTATCCTTCCTGCCTTCCAGTCAGCCAGACCCCAGAGTGTTGGTTTAGAATAACCCATGTACTGTTATAGATAAAGGGAGGATATAAAAGAAGAGAAACTTGTCTTTACTCTTAAAATATTTTTATCTCATTGGGGCAGCAAAACTTTTATGTATGTGAGACAAATAATGCCAGAGAGCATACTGGAAAGACAAACTAAGCAGCCTGGGGCTCTGTCTCCAGGCCACCAAGCCTTCCCTGACTCTTGGCCATTCGTTACTCACTCCTCATCCTCTCCCTACTGGGTTCAGAGGCTTTTCCTAGCTGGGCTCCCTCTCCTCCATCCTCTGGACCATGAAGACCACCTCTGCCTGCTGTCACACCTCCCTCTCTTATGAACCAGATAGAATCCTCCCAAGGTGAACAAGGATCCAGAGTGAGCCTGAGTTTGCTGTGTCCCTTTGGATTTTGTGAGTTGGACCACTAGATTTTCATACACTGCCATTCTTAACTGCTAAATTCCTGCCACAGACCATTCTTTGTCAGCTTAGAAGCCATCAGTCTCCCAGTCTGCCCAGCATGAGTTACTGATATGTTCTGAGACGATGTTTTGTGTGTGTGTGTGTGTGTGTGTGTATTTTTTGGAATGAATTATTTTTGTATACTCCCATTACATATAGATACTTTCTTTTCAAATATGAATAAGCTCAATATTTTTAAGATGCACAAAAGAGAGTTATGAAACTAGTGATCACATTTGCGGTCCATGCACTAAGTGCCCTTTGAGACGTGTCTTTGAAGCTGTTTAGAAACCTTCAGTAGTCCACACAAGGTGCCATCACCAAGAGTCCATGCCATGCTCACATAACTCTCATCAGAGCCAGCCTCAGTAGACACCCCAAGCACCAGTGCGGAGAACATCAGGATGGATGTTACCCAGAACACATTATTGTCCTCAACTATAGACCCTCTTTGAGAATTGCCCTTGTGAGCCTTCCTACAACTAATGACTGGTCCAGGTAGGAGCATCAAGGCTCAATTTCCTTGTCTCACCTAGGGACAATGGTAGAGAGCCAATCTAGCTTCAGAACTCCCCATGAGGTTGGCAGAGGTGTCTTTGAAACTGCATCACATCCTAACTTCTCCATCTGCTCAATCTTTCTTTCCCTTCCCTTCCACAAATATTGATCCTAACAGCCCTCATTAATTAAAGTAATACATGTTAATTTCTGTCTCAAAATCCAGTTCCTGGAAATGTAATATTCCCCAACCAGAGACTGGAGGAATAGTCATGTGGATTCATCTTAAACTCCTGCATTTACTCAGCACAAATGTGAGCAGGTATTGTGTTCCCTTAAGAAGCTTATATTGCTCCAAATCTCTATCAAATTACCAATGGCATTTTTCACAGAACTGGAACAAAAAATGTTTTAATTTCTTTGGAGACTAAAAATACCCAAAATAGCCAAAGCAGTCTTGAGAAAGAAGAATGGGGCTGGAGGAATCAGACTGCCTGACTTTAGACTACACTACAATACCACAGTCATCTAAACAGTATGGTTCTGGCACAAAAATAGAGTTATAGAACAAAAGAACAGAATAGAAAGTCCAGAAATTAGCCCATGCATCTATGGTCAATCAATCTACAAAAAAGGAGGCAAGACTATACAATAGAGAAAAGACAATCTCTTCAACAACTGGGGCTGGGAAAACTAGACAGCTACATCTAAAAGAATGAAATTAGAACAGTCTATAACATCATACACAAAAATAACTCAAAATTTTTTACAGAACTAAATGTAAGACCTGATACTACAAAAACTCTTAGAGAAAGAATATTCTTTGATATAATTTTCAGTGGTATCTTTTTTCAAATTGTCTCCTAGAATAATGGAAATAAAAATGAAAATAAACAAATGGGACCTAATTAATCTCAAAAGCTTTTGCACAGCGAAGGGAACCATAAACAATAAAAGAGACAACCCACAGAGCGGGAGAAAATATTTGTAAATGATTTGACAAGGGATTAATTTCCAAAACCTACAATAGCTCATGCAGCTTAATTTTAAAAAAAAAAAAAATCAAAAAATGGGTAGAAGACCTAAATAGACATTTCTTCAAAGAATACATACAGGTGGCCAAGAGGCACATGAAAAAATACTCCATACTGCTAATTATTAGAGAAACGTAAATGAAAAATATAATGAAGAACCACTTCACACCAGTCAGAATGGCCATCATCAAAAAGTCTACAAACAATAAAAGCTAGAGAGAATGTGGAGAAAAGAGAACTCTTCTACACTGTTGGTGGGAATGTAAATTATTATAGCCACTATAGAGAACAGTATGGAGTTTCCATATAAAACTAAAACTAGAGCTACCATAGGATCCAACAATTTAACTCCTGGGCATAAATCTGAGGAAAACCATAGTTCATAAGGATACATATACCTCAGTGTTCATTGCAGTGCTGTTTACTACAGCCAAGACATGGAAGCAACCTAAATGTCCATTGAGAGAGGAGTGTATAAAGAAGATATGGTACATATATCTGACGAAATATAACCCAGTCATTAAAAAGAATGAAATAATGTCATTTGCGGCAACATCGACAGACCTAATTATCATACTAACTGAAGCAAGTCAGAGAGAGAAAGACAAACATCATATAATATTGCTTACATGCAGAATATTAAAAAATGAAACAAATGAACTTATTTACAAACAGAAATAGACTCACAGACTTAGAAGACAAACTTATGGTCACTAAAGGGTTTTCGTTGAAAATGAAAGTGAAGTCACTCAGTCGTGTCTGACTCTTTGCGACCCCATAGACTGTAGCCTACCAGGCTCCTCTGTCCATGGGATTTTCCAGGCAATAGTACTGGAGTGGATTGCCATTTCCTTCTCCAGGGGATCTTCCCAACCCAGGGCTCGAATCCGGGTCTCTCACATTGTAGACAGATGCTTTGCCGTCTGAGCCACCAGGGAAGTCCTTTCTTTTGGTTAGGGGGAGGGATAAATTGGGAGCGGTATTCACATATACACACTACCGTATGTAAAATATATAACCAACAAGGACCTTCTTTAAAGCACAGAGATCTCTGTTCAATATCCTGTAATAACTTATATGGGAAAAGAATTTGAATATAATAGATAGAGATATATGTATAAATGAATCACTTTGCTGCACACCTGAAACTAACACAACTATACTTCAATATAAAATAAAAATTATAAAAAGAAGCTGAGAGCTTTACTGTAGAGCTGAGTCTTGTTTTTGTTTTTTTTTTACAAGTATACATCAGTCCATTAGAAACTTGTCTCCAAAAGCTAATGCACTAGTTGTTATTCCAAAGAGTTTGATCCTTAATATCCAAGGTAGTTGCAGTGATCCAATGTGGACCATCTGTTGTTGTGTCAATCTGTTCAGGCAAGAGAGTTAAAATCCTAGGAGAGTCTGGAATCACAAGTTTCTTGCATTCAGAAATAATGTGGCAGCATTTTCAGCCCAGCTGTGAAGTGCTGCATGACTAAGAAAATACAAGTCCCCTAGGAGACACACTGTGCTACATGATAATGAAATCAGGATGAGGCCAGCTTTATGATCTAATTGGTCATCTGAGAGGCCAGGTTTTTGTTGTTGTTGTTTTTAAACTAGGCTTTAAATAGAAATTTCTTCATTGTAAATACTCTTTTAAAGGCAGTTTTCTGCTCATCAATTTCCATCTTCTTTTTTTTTTTTCTAAGTCTAACTTCCCCCAAAACATTCTCTCCAAAGGAACAGTTCTGCTCCTGAATAATAATTTTGTAAAAGTAACATGAAATGCTTGCATTTATAGGGTGGAGGACTGACAATATATATCCTTTTGCATGTGTGCTAAGTCGCTTCAGTTTCGTCCAACTCTCTGCAACCCTATGGACTGTAGCCCACCAGGCTCTTCTGTCTATGGGATTCTCCAGGCGTGAATACTCCAGTGAGTTGCCATGCCCTCCTCCAGGGGATCTTCCCGACCCAGGGATCAAACCTGCAACTTCTACAACTTCTTCATCGGCAGGAGGGTTCTTTACGAGAAGCTCCACCTGGGAAGCCCAGGTATATTTTTTTTAGAGCTTAATTAAGAAGATATCACCATAAAAGTTCTGGGTTGATATTTATACTTGGTGAGGGCTGACTAGACAAGGGAAGCCAAACCAACATGAATTTTTATCATGTAAGAGTTACAAGTAGAAGCCATTATGTACTACAGATTAGTTAGCACATTTCATTGGTGTAATAATGGGATCACCCACCTTGTTAAAGGGAACCTAGTGACATAGTTGCCATGCTATGAAGATGTACACAATAACTTGTGCTTCCACTAAATCAAAAGGTTGCAATTGGTCAAGGATTTTTAAAACTGTTTGCGCTTTCCTCCAATGTTCCACCCCCACCTCCACTCTTTTATTTACTATTTTGATGCAGATATTTGGGCTCTGGTCCATCTGAACATACTGATTCAGAATTGCTTTCTAGATATGCTCTGGATTCTGCATTTTTCAGAAGCCAAATGTGATTCTTATATGTAATAGCATTTTGGAACTAATCTTTTGACAAATGAAATCATAAATGGAACCCCCACACACATATGAACTCTGCCACATTTTGGTCTTTTCATAGATGTATGCATTCCAATCACTTGTATATGACTGCCCCCCGCCCCCCGCCCCCCGCAACCATGAAAACATCCACTGTGACCTTCAGTTCTTCACTCTTTACTTCCTTGGTTTCCTAGACTGCTGGCCTCCAAACCTTGACTCATGATAGTAAGCTGACATTTCTCTTTCTTTTTGGTGGCCACTCTGGACAAGCTTTTCACCCTTCAGATCCATGCACCGCATCATAGGGAAGAGACAAACTGAGGTCACAGGCAGTGGACTAGCTGAGTTGTCTTCCTGTCCATTTACCACACCAATAGAGAAAAATAAATTCATTCATCCACACATTCATTTAATCATTTATTTATTCAATATACATTTATTGAGTATGAGAATCCCTGGTGATTCAGTGGTAAAGAATCTGCCTGCAGTGCAGGAGGTTGTCTGCAACACAGGAGCTGCTGCTGCTGCTGCTGCATTGCTTCAATCATGTCCGATTCTGTGAAACCCCATAGACAGCAGCCCACCAGGCTCCTCTGTCCGTGGGATTGTCCAGGCAAGAGTACTGGAATGGGTTGCCATTGCCTTCTCCAGCAACACAGGAGACACTCATTAATTCCTGGGTCAGGAAGATCCCCTGGAGAAGGAAATGGCAACCCATTCCAGTAGTCTTGTCTGGAAAATCCCATGGACAGAGGAGCCTGGCAGGGTAAAGTCCATGGGGTCACAAAGAGTTGGACATGACTGAGCGACTAAACCACCATTACCCACCAAGAACTTTCTATACCCTGAAGATACAGGCATAAAGAAAACAGGCTTGGGACTCATGTTATGGTGTTTATTTTCTAGTAAGCTTTAAAGTAATTAGTTACTTTTTCAATTAAACTCGTGAATATTATAGAGAAAAAAAGTGTTTAGTGAAATAAGTCAGAGCAAGACAAATACTAGATGATATCATTTACATGTGAAATCTAAAAAATAATATAAATGAATATATATGCAAAAGAGAAACAGACTCACAGATATCGAAAACAAACTTGTGGTTACCAAAGGGGAAAAAAAAGTGGGGAAGGACATACCTCAGGTGAGAAAGTGCTTAGCCAAGTGGTTGGAAATCCAAGGGAAGGTGGACAAGAAAGAAGCCTGGTATCCTAGATCATGCCTGATCTTTAACTACACTTAAGATTTTCTTTGTATTTTAACAACCATGTGAAGCCCTGGGAAGGGGATTTAGGGGATGCAATCTGCGTGTCAAGCACTCTGCTCAGATCTGGAAGATAAATAGGAGAGACAGCAGGGAGAGCTATCAAAAGGCGATGGCATGTGGAAGATGACTGTAACTGAGAGCAGAAGAGCAGCAGGCAGCGGAGGTGAAGAGAAGTGGGCAGTTTGGGGATTTAGGAAAGATTGGTGATTGATGAAAACAGGGGATGGGCAAGAAGGTGGGGTCAAGGATTATACCCAGGGATGGACACATTGCTCCTCCCTTGTGAACCCTCATTCATGGTCTCTCCTCCGGGATGGAGGGGAAGGAGCAGATGACAGACACCAAGAGAACAGATCTCAAGTGATTTGTGCTCCACATGCCCCTCAAAGCCTTCATCTACAACATAAAGAAAACAAGAGTATTTCCTGCATAGGATCATGGGGAAGAATAAATGACTTAATACACATCAGCTACTGAGAACAGTGTCTGGTGCCCCATAAGCTCCTGTCACTATTACTTCCTCCTGCACTGGCTCATGTGGGAGAAGTCACAAGGTGTGGGAGTTAAGAGTGTGGGCTCTGGAAGCAGTTACACCTAACTCTGCATCCTGGATCTGGCATTTCAGCTACTATTTACTATTTAGCCACTGTATCATTTTAGCTCTATTTTCTTAGTAATTAATTTTTTTAAAGTTAAGAGTTCTCTTAGGCTCTACATTTTTTCCAAATATAAGCTATTTCAAATGTCCAAAAATATGAAAAATAATGAATCAGGGATTCCATACACACTCCCAGATTTAACAAATGTTTACACTGTGCTTCATACCTACTTTTAAAGATGTAAAATGGTGCAAGACTTTTATTAAAGAATTCTCACCATGATTTCCATTTCTTTCCTTCACAGAGGTAACTGTTATTCTGAAATTGGTGTGTCTCTCTCTTCTACCGGCTTCCCTAATAACTCAGTTGGTAAAGATTCCACCTGCAATGCAGGAGACCCAAGTTCAATTCCTAGGTTGGGAGGATCCACTGGAGAAGGGATAGGCTACCCACTCCAGTATTCTTGAGATTCCCTTGTGGTTCAGCTGGTAAAAAAATGTGTTGCTACAGATTTTAAAAAATACTTTTATTACATATTAGTTCAGTTCAGTCACTCAGTTGTGTCCGACTCTTTAAGACCCCATGAATTACAGCATGCCAGGCCTCCCTGTCCATCATCAACTCCTGGAGTTTACCCAAACTCATGTCCATCGAGTCGGCGATGCCATCCAGCCATCTCATCCTCTCTCGTCCCCTTCTCCTCCTGCCCCCAATCCCAACCAGCATCAGGGTCTTTTCCAATGAGTCAACTCTTCGCATGAGGTGGCCAAAGTACTGGAGTTTCAGCTTCAGTAACAGTCCTTCCAATGAACACCCAGGACTGGTCTCCTTCAGGATGGACTGGTTAGATCTCCTTGCAGTCCAAGGGACTCTCAAGAGTCTTCTCCAGCACCACAGTTCAAAAGCATCAATTCTTTGGCGCTCAGCTTTCTTCACAGTCCAACTCTCACATCCATACATGACCACTGGAAAAAGCATAGCCTTGACTAGATGGACCTTTGCTGGCAAAGTAATATCTCTGCTTTTCAATATGCTGTCTAGGTTGGTCATAACTTTCCTTCCAAGGAGTAAGCGTCTTTTAATTTCATGGTTGCAATCACCATGCAATTTTTTAATCCCTATGAGATTCAGTTTTCTCACTTACAAAATGGAGAAAATAGGACCAATGCTACAGCAAACCTGTGCAATAAAATGACATAGTACAATGCCTGCTGGCAGTTTCCCAATAAGCCCTCAATAAATGTATTTGCTTGATGGTGGTCACGGTGATGGTGATGATGGTGCTGTTGATGATACTGATGCTGATATGGGCAGGACAATACTGTTGAAAGACACACAAGCATGTTTGTGGTTTCGTTCTAAGGTTTTCCTCTTCACTCACCCGAGAGGCCCTCTGTAGTCATTTCCTTAGGGGGGATGATGCAGAAGAGTCAATTTCCCGCTTCAGGGAATGCACCGTCTCACTGACAAGTAGCAATGGTTTTGGAAAGGATGTGCTGAATAAAGTGGAAAATTTTCTGCCCTGGTATAGAACAAACGTCCTGGGATGAGGGGAAAAGGAGGAATCAGGATGCTACTAGGAGATTAGAGGACAGAGTGGCCTCTGATAGGAGGGGCAAATCTGGAGGAGCTGCCAAAGGGACACAGGCCACCTCAAGAGGCCTCCCATCTTCTGTGGGGCAACCCATGAGGGTCCCCTGTTTGTCTTCCACATCTCTGGGAAACCAGCAAGCTCCAACATCCCATCCACTGGGTTTGCATGAATAGTGCGTATCATCTCACTGAGGCTGCCAATAGCTGGCCTTGCAGGTTCTGTCCAGCAGGGAACTCCATACGTTCTGCCAGCACACTGCTCCCCTGAAACCAAGCAGGACCCTACGGGGCCCTCCTAAGCACAAGAACGTTTCTGTGTCCCCCATTTCTTGTTTGTAGGAAAAAAGGTTCGGCCTCCTACACCTTGCATGAGTCCCAAAGGGCCAATTCAAGCAGTGATTAACTAGGGGGGTGAGGGAATACAGAAAGAAATATGAGTGTAGTGGTGGGGGACCTTGTCCTGGCTCTTCCTTGAGAGATATGCACACGTATCTTTGAGTTCCTCTACAGGAACTAACGTCCCCACCCAGGTGGAGGATGGTAACTTCAGGCTGAGCACAAGCAGACCCCAGATGGGTTAGAACCATGAGACTGATGAGTGAGATTCCTGGAACATCACCTTATTAAATCCTCTGCACCAATCAATCAGATAAAGGTCATGTACCCTGCAGCCCTACCCTCAAATATTGCCTATAAAAATTCTCCCTAGAAAACCATCAACAGGTCTTTTGAACATAAAAAACCCTATTCTCTTGCTTGGCTCTGCAATAAAATCTTTCTCTGCTCCAAACTGTGACGTTTCAGTCTGTTTGGCACATGAACTGGGTTCAGCAGCACACTCGGTGATGCTGTCTGTCCAGAGTGAGCTGCACCTATCCGGGCCCTGGACACTGATGGACACCTAGGGCATCAGGGCCTGTGGGAACAGCTCTCCTGGACATCTAGATGGCCCCTGACAGTCTGGAGAAAGAGGATGTATGGATGAGAAAGTCACCCTGCACCCATTCCTTGCCCTTACATGGACACAAAGGAAACACCCCAAGACCCCCAGAGTGGCACTGTAGTTATTGCTTTTTATCATGATGACTAACGTTTGTTGCTGGACAAGTAACAAAACTTGCCTGAGTCTCAATTTTCTCTACTATACACGAGACTGAAATCACTCAGCTCTAAAACTTTATGGTTTCTCTCTCTCTCCACTTTTCCACGGATTAACTGTTCTTCATAAATATGTAGGAACGGCTTGAGAAATATTCAAATGTCATCAGTTTTAAGTCACGAAAGATTGAGATGTAAAAAATAATATAAAAATGAAAAGTTGGGCTACTTTAACAGACAGCATGAACTGACTGCCAGGGAGAACTTGCTTATAAAATGCCAAATTAATGGGAGTTTTACTCAGTTTTTATTCGCTTCCCTCATTTTCATCTGCTATGATTTTTAAATAGTACTTGCACCTGAGGCCAGAGTGTACTGATGTTAAAACAGATTGCCCAGACTTTAGAATCAACAGTGAAATGAATGTCAGAAATGATAAAATAAGTGATCTTTAGGTAATGGCAGTTAGAGGCACTACCCCTATTTTGCAGAAGGAAACTAAGGCTTTGAGAAGTTAGATAACTTGTCTCACATAATTATTAAATGGAGAAGTCAGAATTCAAGGCCAGGCCTACAAGACTATAAACTCCATACTCATAATCAGAGAATACTCAGGTACAGATTCTATACCTTTTATTCCATGTGTCATTTATACTCATCTTGCCTCACTAACTTGCAGATTTAGTTGAATGGCCAAATATCATAGCCAATCTTTCACCTTTCTTTCTTTCTTCTTCACCTGACTGAGTTACTGAGATCCCCTTCATTTGGAAAACCCATAATTTACAGGTTTTGGTTGAGCTACAGTGTCATCCACTAGACAAATAATTTAGAGAAAACAAAAGCATGAAACTTTCTAAGAATTTTCTAAGTTACTCGCGAGGTTTTGCAAGTAGGTCACTGACTTTCACCTTTTTAGACTAGAGCTAAATTCAAAGGGGATTATATTAAAAAATAAGTCATTCATCTTTCAGAACTAATTTTAAGTGGTTAGAGAATGAGAAAGTTTGTGTAAATATGCTATGGTTATTAAATTCTGGTTTGGTCTACACTGCAAATGGATGTAGGTAAATATCAGCCATAGAATGGTAATTATTCAAGTCTGTGAACTCCCATATTGCCGAAGCTCCACCCGAGTGGATTTCCAACTTAAACTACTGTATAATCAGACTGTTTCTGATTTTTCTTTTCATAGCAATAAGACCATAAACTAAGAAAGAAAAAGATGTATACATTTGAATAGATAAAACAGTTTAAACTGGCATGGCAAAAGACACTATGAAAATAAAGTGAAAGTCACTCAGTTGTGTCCGACTCTTTGCGACACCATGGACTGTAGTCCATGGAATTCTCCAGGCCAGGATACAAGAATGGGTGGCCTTTCCCTTTTCCAGGGGATTTTCCCAACCCAGGGATCAAACCCACATCTCCCACATTGCAGGTGAGTTCTTTACCAGCTGAGCCACCAGGGAAACCCAAAAGATACTATAAACACAGCTAAAAGACAAATGAGGTGTAAAAGATTGACAATGTAGGTAATATACCTATGGTAAATATTTACAATATCTAAAGAATTTCATCATCAAACAAAACAATCTAATTGAAAAAGGACACAAAAATATAATGACAAAAACATTAGTGACCAATAATCCTTTGAAAAGATAATTGAGATCACCATTACTTAAGGAAATGAAAAATGATAGATACATAATTGTTTATCTTTCAGATTAACAATGACAAAGTGCCTAATACCTAGCGTTGGTAACAGAAGAGCAATAGACACTCTTATACTACTGATGGAGAGTAATTCTGTAATATCTATAAAATTTTAAGCACAACTACTTTCTAACAAATCAACATCACTTCTGAGTAATTTTCCTATGAAAACACTAGACACTTGCTTAAAGGTACATATATATGTCCAATAATGGTTAATAAAATTTTTAGGAAAAATCTAAATGACCATTATTAGGGAAGTGAATGTAAGAATCATAAACCATCCTTAAATAAACTACTATATGGCCATTAAAAATAATTAGGTCTATGTGGATACACTGGCATGGAAAGAGCTTAACATATTTTCATAGTAAAGTTTAGGCAACAAAAGTTGTAAAGCACTATTATATTCCATTTGTAGTGATATCAACAATAATAATTATTATAAAATATTAACAACTGCAAATGGTTACTGAAAAATGTCTGTAAGGATATAAACTAATCTGCAAATAGTATTTATCTTTTAGACCTGTGACTAAAGATGTATTCTGTAGACATCTGTATTGTTTGTCCCTTTGATAATAAGCATGGATTATTCTTTTCTTCAATTAGAAAATTGCTGGAAAATATTTTTAAGCAGTTAATCATTTAATCATTTCACGTTGAAAGGCTTCTAGAATATCCTAAAGCAAGTGAACAGATATATTCTAGGAATGATCATTCTGTATCTCATCAATGATAGTTCAGAATTCAGGGCAGTCATCTGAAGGGGAGCAATTGAATCTATGTTAACAGAGTAGGGTGTTTATTTTATTTTATTTTTTTTGGTAACACTGAGGAACACATGATGAGAAAATATTTCAGTTTATTTTAATATGTTAGATTATTTACTTTCTTCTAGGTATTACTTTAGCCATGTAAGATGGCAATAATTATCCCTACATTACTTACTTGGTTAGCTGTGCAAAGCCAATGAATGAGTTCATACAGGCAAAAACAGATATAACCTACAGGATACTCAATAAGGGTGACTTATTCTGTAACTCTGGATAACTTTCAAGTCATACTATATCAGTATTTCTTCAAAAGTACACATTTGCTTTAGTACTTTCCCTGTGACCCACTATCTAAATTGCATCTGCCAGCATGCTTGTGGTGTACGGATTTGTAACATCATCCATCAATCATAGGCAAACTCTTATGACACAATAGGTTGATCAGAGGAAAAGATGGGCCAGAAAAATTCCAGTGTCTGGGAGTTAACACTTAAAAGAGCAAAGAGTGATATTATCAGTGTCAGTCATATAGCATTTAAAACTTCAGTGTAACCTCCTGTGTGGTGGCAATGAAATTTTAGTAGGAGCTGTTGCTAGCATTAGTCACCTCCTCCAGATCCTGTAGCAGATGATGACTATCCCCTCAAATCTGATAAACACAGAATAGAAGAGTAGAACATTGCTGCCAGATAAAAAAGTTCTGCCAAGAGGACACACTGCTCATAGCAAACACCCTCTTCCAACAGCACAAGAGGAGACTCTACACATGGACATCACCAGATGGTCAACACTGAAATCAGATTGATTATATCCTTTGCAGCCAAAGATGGAGAAGCTCTATACAGTCAGCAAAACAAAACTGGGAGCTGACTGTGGCTCAGATCATGAACTCCTTCTTGCCAAATTCAGACTTAAATTGAAGGAAGTAGGGAAAACCACTAGACCATACAGGTATGACCTAAATCAAATCCCTTATGATTAGACAGTGGAAGTGAGAAATAGATGTAGGGACTAGATTTGATAGACAGAGTGCCTGATGAACATTGGACAGAGGTTCATGACATTTTACAGGAGACAGGAATCAAGACCATCCCCATGGAAAAGAAATGCAAGAAAGCAAAATGTCTGTCTGTGGAGGCCTTACAAGTAGCTGTGAAAAGAGGAGAAGCAAAAAGCAAAGGAGAAAAGGAAATATATAAGCATCTGAATGCAGAGTTCCAAAGAATAGCAAAGAGATAAGAAAGGCTTCCTCAGCGATCAATGCAAAGAAATAGAGGAAAACAACAGAATGGGAAAGACTAGAGATCTCTTCAAGAAAATTAGAAAAAAAAAAAAGAGAGAGAGAGAAGAAAAAAAAGAGAGAGAGAGAAAAAAAGAAAATTAGAGACACCAAGGGAACATTTCATGCAAAGATGGGCTCGGTAAAGGACAGAAATGCTATGGACCTAACAGAAGCAGAAGATATTAAGAAGAGGTGGCAAGAATACACAGAAGAACTATACAAAAAAGACCTTTATGACCTGTGTAACCACAGTGGTATGATCACTCACCTAGAGCCAGACATCCTGGAATGTGAAGTCAAGTAGGCCGTAGGAAGCATCACTACAAACAAAGCTAGTGGAGGTGATGGAATTCCAGTGGAGCTATTTCACATCCTGAAAGATGATGCTGTGAAAGTGCTGCACTCAATATGCCAGCAAATTTGGAAAACTCAGCAGTGGCCACAGGACTGGAAAAGGTCAGATTTCATTCCAATTCCAAAGAAAGGCAATGCCAAAAAATGCTCAAACTACCGCACAATTGCACTCATCTCACACGCTACCAAAGTAATGCTCCAAATTCTCCAAGCCAGGCTTCAGCAATACGTGAACCGTGAACTTCCAGATGTTCAAGCTGGTTTTAGAAAAGGCAGAGGAACCAGACATCAAATTGCCAACATCCACGGGATCATCAAAAAAGCAAGAGAGTTCCAAAAAAACATCTATTTCTGCTTTATTGACTTGACTGTGTGGATCACAATAAACTGTGGAAAATTCTGAAAGAGATGGGAATACCAGACTTGACTGTGTGGATCACAATAAACTGTGGAAAATTCTGAAAGAGATGGGAATACCAGACCACCTGACCTGCCTCTTGAGAAACCTATATGCACGTCAGGAAGCAACAGTTAGAACTGACATAGAACAACAGACTGGTTCCAGATAGAAAAACAGTACGTCAAGGCTGTATATTGTCACCCTGCTTATTTAACTTATATGCAGAGTACATCATGAGAAACGCTGGGCTGGAGGAAGCACAGCTGGAATCAAGATTGCCGGGAGAAATATCAATAACCTCAGATATGCAGATGACATCACCCTTATGGCAGAAAGTGAAGAGGAACTAAAGAGCCTCTTGATGAAGGTGAAAGAGGAGAGTGAAAAAGTGGCTTAAAGCTCAACATTCAGAAAACAAAGATCATGGCATCTGGTCCCATCACTTCATGGGAAATAGATGGGGAAACAGTGGAAACAGTGTCAGACTTTATTTTGGGGGGCTCCAGAATCACTGCAAATGGTGCCTGCAGCCATGAAATTAAAAGATGCTTACTCCTTGGAAGGAAAGTTATGACCAACCTAGATAGCATATTCAAAACAGAGACATTACTTTGCCATAGAAGGTCCATCTAGTCAAGGCTATGGTTTTTCTAGTGGTTATCTATGGATGTGAGAGTTGGACTGTGAAGAAAGCTGAGTGCCGTAGAATTGATGCTTTTGAACTGTGGTGTTGGAGAAGACTCTTGAGAGTCTCTTGGACTGCAAGGAAATCTAACCAGTCCATTCTGAAGGAGATCAGCCCTGAGATTTCTTTGGAAGGAATGATGCTAAAGCTGAAACTCCAGTACTTTGGCCACCTCATGCGAAGAGTTGACTCATTGGAAAAGACTCTGATGCTGGGAGGGATTGAGGGCGGGAGGAGTAAGGGACGACAGAGGATGAGATGGCTGGATGGCATCACGGACTCTATGGACTTGAGTCTGAGTGAACTCCGGGAGATGGTGATGGACAGGGAGGCCTGGCGTGCTGTGATTCGTGGGGTCGCAAAGAGTCAGACACGACTGAACTGAATTGAACCCTGGCTTACTCTATGCTCTATTGGGTGTGTAATGCATGGCAAAGCCAACTCCAATCTGACATTCATGTCCACTTTCTCCATTATGATCTTTCTCTACAGAAAAGTCAAAGATTAATTACAGGAAGATTTCCTCAGTCTTCCGCACAGAAAGAGGTGGCCTGGAGACACTGATCTTCCCAACAAGACTACAGAGCCAATTGTCAAGCCTACTTTCTTCCCTGATAAGAGACAGATGGGGTGGAAGAGTTACCTCTCCCCCATCCTTGCTTCTGCCTGGAATGTAGGCTTGCCTCCTGTGAAAGCCAAGCTAAGTCTAAAAGGAGAGGGCTGAGAATATCAGAGATGAGTACCTTGATATCACCGAATTCCTTAGTCAGAGTCAGGAGCTACCTCCTTCCTCAGAGTTCTTTTCCCATTAGAAAAAAAAAAAATTCTGTTTAACTCAATATTAGATGGATGTTCTGCTACTTGCTACTGAAAATCATTTCTAATATATATTTAGTGTCAGTTTACTAATATTTAAAATGGGGTGAGTAATGTTTATCTTCCAGTGATGTACAGAAACATACACAACATCTAGGTATACAAATATGATAAAATGTGTGATATATTCACATATATTGAAATCAGTGCTCAAGTGATAGTCCTTGGAGAGGCCGTATCTGACAACTCCATGTAATTCGCATCTCTTATCATTATCCACTTTATTTTTCTTCATACAAATTTGTATGAAGGGAAAAAATGGTATCAGCTTTTGTTTCTCTACTTATTGTCTGAGACTCTCCACTAAAATGAACCCTTTATGAGACTAGAAACTTTGAGTTTATTGCTGTAACTCCAGCACTTGGAAAAGTGTTTAGCACATAAATCACATTCAATAAATATTTATCAACTACTGAATGAACAAATTAGGGTATGTAACATGTTGCGGCATCTAAACACCTTAATAAATGATAGTGGTTTAGCTATTGATAAAACAGCTAAATAGAGAGTAATGGTTAATGCACAAGCAACACCCACTGGGAGAGACACAGCCTGACAGCAAGGTCATTACATCTACCATGGAGATCTAGCATACTCATGCATATAAAGTCATATATACAGCTATTTACTGCAACACATTTCTTGTTAAAGCAAAACAATGCAATTTAAATATCCACAGATATGAAAAATAAATTGTGCATTCATATCTCCCTTCATTAATCGCAAGCTTGTGAAGGGGCTCACATAACTCGATGAAGTTACAAGTCATGCCTTGCAGAGTCACTCAAGATAGATGGGTCACAGTGAAGAGTTCTGACAAAATTTGACCCACTGGAGGAGGAAATGGCAACCCACTCCAGTATTCTTGCCTCAAGAACCCCATGAACAGTATGAAAAGGCAAAAAGATATGACTCCAGGAGATGAGCCCCCCAGGTCAGAAGAAGTCCAACTGGGGAGGCATGGATGGGTAATTACTAATAACTTCAGAGAGAATGGAGCTTTGGGCCAAAGCAGAAATGACGCTTAGTTCTATATGTGTCTCGTGGTGAAAGTAAAATCTGATGCCGTAAAGAACAATACTGCATAGGAACCTGGAATATTAGGTCCATGAATCAAGGTAAACTGGATGTGGTCAAGCAGGAGATGGCAAAACTGAACATTGACATCTTAGGAATCAGTGAACTAAAATGAATAAGAATGGGCAAATTTAATTCCGATGACCATTATATCTACGACTGTGGGCAAAAATCTCATTGAAGAAATGGAGTAGTCCTCATAATCAACAAAAAAGTCTGAAATGCACTACTTAAGTGCAATCTCAAAAAATGACAGTACGATCTCAGTTCATTTTCAAGGTAAACCAATAACCAGACAGTAATCAAAGACTATGCCCCAACCACTAATGCCAAAGAACATGAAGCTGACCTTCTAGAATTAATACCAAAACAAGATGTCCTTTTCATCATAGTGGATTGGAATGCCAAGTAGAAAGTCAAGAGATAACTGAAATAACAGGCAAGTTTGGCCTTGGAGTAAAAAATGAAGCAGAGCAAAGGCTAACAGAGTTTCAGCAAGAGAACATGCTGGTCATAGCAAATACCCTTTTACAACAACCGAAGAGATGAATCTACATATGGCCATCACCAGATGGTCAATAGTGAAATCCGATTGATCATGTTCTTTGAAGCTGAAGACAGAGAAGCTCTAAACAGTCAGTAAACACAAGACCTGTGACTGTGGCTCAGATCATGAACTCCTTATTGTCAAATTCAGACTTAAATTGAAGAAAGTAGGGAAAACCACAAGACCATTCAGACATGACCTAAATGAAATCCCTTATGATTATACAGCAGAGGTGACAAATAGATTAAAGGCATTAAATCTGGAAGACAACATGCCTGAAGACCTATGGACAGAGGTTCCTAATGTTGCATAGGAGGCAATGACCAAAAAAAAAGAAAGAAAGACAAGAAGGTACAGTGGTTGTCCGAGAAGGCCTTATAAATAGCTGAGAAAAGAAGAGAAGCAACAGGCAAAGGAGAAAGGGAAACATATACCCAACTGATTGCAGAGTTTCAGAGAATAGCAGGAGAGATAAGAAGCCTTCCTAAGTAAACATTGCAAAGAAATACAGGAAAACAATAGAATGGGAAAGACTAGAAATCTCTTCAAGAAAGTTGGAGATACCAAGGGAACATTTCATGTAAGCATGGGTATGATAAAGGACAAAAACAACCTCAGATAGGTATATGATATGACTCTAGTGGCAGAAAATGAAGAGGAACTAAAAAGCCTCTTGATGAGGGAGAGAGGGGAAAGTGAAAAACCTGGCTTTAAACTCAACATTTAAGAAACCATGATCATGGCATCCAGTCCCATCACTTAATGTCAAATACAAGGGGAATAAGTGGAAGCAGTGACAGATTTTATTTTCGTGGGCTCTAAAATCACTGTGAATGGTGACTATCCATGAAATTAAAAGATGCTTGCTCCTTGGAAGAAAAGCTATGACAAACCTAGACAGCATATTAAAAAGCAGAGACATCACTTTTCCAACAAAGGTCTGTAAAGGTATAATTTAAGTCAAAGGTATAATTTTTCTAGTAGTCATGTACGGATGTGAGAACTGGACCTTAAAGAAGGCTGAGTCCCAAAGAATTCATGCTTTCAAATTGTGGTGCTAGAGAAGACTCTTCAGAGTCCCCTGTACTGCAGGGAGATCAAACCAGTCAATCCTAAAGGAAATCAACCATGAATATCCACTGGAAGGACTGTTGCTAAAGCTGAAGCTCCAATACTTTGTCTACCTGATGCAAACAGCATTGGAGAAGATCCTGATGCTGGGAAAAACTGAAGGCAATAGGAGAAGGGGGCAGCAGAGGATGAGGCAGTTTGACAGCATCACTGACTCGATGGACATGAAACTGAATAAACTCTGGGAGATAGCGGAGGACAGAGGAGCCTGGCGTTTTGCAGTCTGTGGTGTCACAAAGAGTCGCACACAACTTAGTGAGTGAACAAAAACAACAACATCCATGTCATGGAATAATGTGATCATCCTGACAGAGGATGAATGAGTGGAGGATGAAATGGAGTGAGGGCTAGAAGAGCAGAGTGGGAAGGCTCTTCTTAGGTAAAGGAGACCTAACTCTCACACCTGGACTGCTCTAGATGAGTACTGACACTTGTTGACTGTTTTGAGGCTCTGCCTTGCTGCTGCTGCTGCCACTAAGTCGCTTCAGTCGTGTTCGACTCTGTGCGACCCCATAGACAGCAGCCCACCAGGCTCCCCCGTCCCTGGGATTCTCCATGCAAGAACACTGCAGTGGGTTGCCATTTCCTTCCCCAGTGCATGACAGTGAAAAGTGAAAGTGAAGTCACTCAGTCGTGTCCGACTCTTTGCGATCCCACCAGGCTTCTCCATCCATGGGATTTTCCAGGCAAGAGTACTGGAGTCGGGTGCCATTGCCTTCTCCGAGGCTCTGCCTTAGAGGGGTCTTTAATCCTGCAGTGTCGTCCATCAAATATATACCCTGTGTGTGTGTTCTACTAACTAAAAGGCTTACAAAGACAATGAACAAAACTTACGTTTTTCAAAAAGAAGAGCTACTTGTCAAAATGGAAAAAAAAATTGCAAAGGAGATTTGAGATTACTGAAATTGGCTTCCTCTTTTACAGACCAAACAGTGAGACTACAAGTGAACTTGATCAATCTCATAAGGATAGCAAATGATAGAGTTGAGAGTAGTAATACTTTCTAAGTAATACACTACTGATGGCCCACTGGGTGGCAGGTGTTCACCTAGACATCTTACACACTAGCCTTTCCATCCTCATGACCACTCTGAAAGGCAATATATAGTCAATTCTGTTGTAAAGAAGCTCAGAAACAGCCAGTTACCAGAGATCTCAAACGCTCCTATGTCAGAGGCCCAGGGTTCAAACCGAGGCTGGTCTGACTCCAAGTAGCATCCCATACATCCTGCATGTTGTCCTCACCCCACGGGTTCTGCACAGTGTGGTGAGACAATTCAAATACAACATCCCTTGGCCACTCTCAATCACATTCATTTTCCCTTTTATGGAAGATGATCCAAAAGTTGATTATCATGAACTCTTGGATATACTTAAAAAAAATTTTGACGGTCCTCCCATTTTGAAGTCTGCACATTCAGCTCTGCATGGTTTCTTCCAGGCAAACAAAGACAAATAGTCAATCAACAGGATGGCCTGTCAACAGATTCCAATAATGCAGTGTTTTAAGAAAAACTATTTGTCTGTCCTAGAGATCTAGCACACGTATGCATAAAACGGCATAGACACAGATGATCACAGCTACACCTTTTTC
This sequence comes from Budorcas taxicolor, assembly GCF_023091745.1. NCBI lineage: Eukaryota > Metazoa > Chordata > Mammalia > Artiodactyla > Bovidae > Budorcas > Budorcas taxicolor. The sequence continues at coordinate 66,780,525 of NC_068916.1, read as the reverse complement.
GTAAAAGCAAAATAATGCAAGGTGAACGTCCACCCACATGTAAATAAGCTGTGGTACATCTAAACCTTCACATACTAATCGGCACTTAAGAACGACCTAAATCTATATGTTCATGTGGACAATCTACGAAATATAGTGTTAAGTGAGAAGAAAAACATAGAAGTAATCATAAAATATGGTCCCATTTACTTAAAATAATCACAAGGCAAAACATATATTGCTCTCTGCACCAATTATACAGTGTATTCATGCCAAAACATCCACAAGACATACACACCTAACTATTAATATTAATGAGGCAAGGAAGAGGTTGAAGGGTGGGAGTGCAAGTGCAAAATTCCTCTGTTCTTCCCTACAAGAACTTTACCAAATATATATTACTTTATACTTGTACAGTTTAACAAAAAATCCTAAAACCATAAGTCAGAAATGGAGTCTGAAAATAACAATGTGCCATGCAACATATAAGCAAATCTCCCACTTAATTCCAAGTTTCCTTTCATGAGAAATCTCTCAAATACTAGACAGTTATCATTTAGGAAACAGAACAATTTATTTTTCAATTTAGAACATCCACAAAAAATATACATTTTGATTGTACACTATCTTTGCTTGATTCTGAGAAAACAATGATCACTTTAATGTCTGTTACACATAAAAACAACGACAATGACCACTACCACAATATCCCACCCACGTGCTGAAGCAGCTTATCTGATTAGTGAATAGTCCCAGGGAAGAGAAATCGAAAAACTCTATAATTATTTACATTCCTTCTTGAAAAGAAAACAAGAATGCTCCTGGGAAAGGTAAAATACACAGACGTATTCTTCTGATGAATGCTTCTGATTGCTGTGTCCAGAAGCCCCACACCATCTCCCGCAAATTAAGAGGAAATGGGTTAAGGACATCAAGGCAGTGAAAGCAAATTGTCCATTCACTCCCGGCTACCTCAGAAGTCATTACTGAACATATTCCAGAGGATAATAAATAAAACTGATTGGGTGTGTGGTTAAGAGCTTGAACAGAACCTGAAGCACCTTTAAAGAGAATTGTGCTGAGAGAAGAGTATTAAAAAATGAGGTATTTCCTCTCTTCACATTTAAATGTGGTGGCTTGGGAGAGAAACCATACTTGAAATGGATAGGAGTAATTTTCCATCATTATGGAAACCTTAAACCACCTCTGACTGCTTCCACCATCATCTCTTAACATCCTAGTAAATTGCAGTTATTTGTTCCAAACAAACAGAAAGGCCCATAGTAAAATGGAGCAATTTAAGGCTGCAAGAATAGGACACCTGTAATTCAATTTCATGGCAGCTGGTTTCACAACATGCTCCTCTACCTCCGCTTATGACATAGGAAACTTCCCTCCAAGTGTAACAACTCTTCTCTCACTAAGCCGTGGGCTCAAGGCGATAAGTGGACCTTAAATGGACAGAGACACTCATCACAGGCGAGGTATAACTCAGGTTCGCTTCCCCGGGCAGCTTGACATCCACAAGGCACTGAGGCTAACAGGGAATTATTAAAGTCTCAACTCCCAGTACAAAGCAAGGAAGGATTCTAGAAGAAAGAAGTGTTCTGGAAAGAAAAATACCCACCAACTATCACAACAAATCTCTGATATGCAACACAATAAAGGAGCTATGAAAATATGTGTTTGCTTATGTATATATGTATATATTTAGAAAACCTAAATTATCTTTTGTGAAAGAACTGTAAATAAAACACAAGCCTGCTAGTAACTACGGCTGATTAAAATCTGATTGGTGGAATGAAATCTTAAGAAGTTAATCAACATCTGGCAACTATCTCAACCAGTATGAATATTAATAATATTACTGAATGAGTACTTACCCTTGTGCTAACTGACTTCAGTATATTCTCACAGCTTCAAGAACTGCAGACTGCCACCGTCACTTCCATTTTAAAAATGAGAAAACGAATCTCAGAGAGCTTTATACTCACCCAAAGTCACACAGCGTATCAGAGGCTAAAGCAGACTATCAAACCCTGGCAGGGTGATTCACACCTAGCTGCATCCCGCAGCATCCTGCAACTTGCCAATGTGGACCAAGGGAATGCTTTCGAAATGCTGTCATGAAAACTTTAGACTCTGGCTGGTGTTTATAAAGTGCTACCCCACATAAGTGAAGTGAAGTCGCTCAGTCGTGTCCGCCTCTTTGCGACCCCGTGGACTGTAGCCCACCAAGCACCTCCATCCATGGGATTCTGCAGGCAAGAATACTGGAGTGGGTTGCTATTTCCTTCTCCACACATAATGCCTTACTAATTTCTTCTATCAATACCATAATAGTAAGAAAGGATATAATTACCCTCATTTTACAGTTCAGGACAGGGAGACTCAGATGACACCAAGGGAGTTGCCCAGTCTCACAAGTGGCAAAGGAAAACTTGATCCCAGAGCTTGATAACAAAATTTGCCTTCTCTGTAGGTCTGAGATTGGAATATTTGTTGACGATCAGGGTGTTGAAGTCAAGTTGGTATGAATTCACATTGACTGGGTGGGTGTTTATTAAAAGGACAGTGGTTCTATTTGGATTTGATAAGAATATATATAACACAGGACTTCCAGACACTTATCTTTGCATCAGAAGTTTCTTAAGGTTTGTGTTTAAGTGAGTGTAGGCTGTTTTAGGAGATTTATCAGAGTTGCAAACATTTACCGATGATTTAAAAAATGGCTTAACTCAAGGAAGCAAAACTGTCTTTTTAAGAAGAGAGCACCAGGCAGGGAAATTCTCTTTTCTTCATGTCCTCCTACCCATATTTATTAAAATCAGCTAAGAGATGTAGCAATAAAGAGAATTACAATGACACATAAGAAAGAACTTTTCTACTTTTTATAGCTAGGGATTTATCACCTGTGCATCATTAGCTATAGGCAGAATCTGAACTATGGCAGACATAGAGACGGACAGTCCCAAGCTTGGGAGCTCCTTCCTCTGCTGAGAGGGAACCAAGGTCATGAGCAAGTGCCTCTGATACAGATGAAGTAGGTTGAGGGCTAGGAAGCATCAGAGAAGAGAGCTCTGAGATGTTGGTACAGCATCAGGTAGCACAGAAGTCTACTTAAAACAAAAAAAAGGATTCCATAGCATGAGGCAGCCGCAGGTGCACAGACACCAGAGAGAATATTTAGTGTCACTACACTCAACTTCTGGTGTACAGGACAAGACCGCATGGACTGTCTAAATATTGTGAGAGGAGGCAACAGGGATTCTTTCCCCTTTCTCTGAAAGTTGCCTTCAACAATCTTCCCCATGTTACATCATGAACAGTCCCAAGACCTTCTTGTTTGGCCAGCAAATTTAATAATATAGTCAAAGCTGAACACAAAAGCTAGACCATCATATCACAGATACCCATGAAAAGTGCATTTCTCTTTTTTCCTTCTCTTCCCACCTTGATGGGAGAAAGTCTAGTGAGTGAGTGTCGCTCAGTCGTGTCCGACTCTTTGCGACCCCATCAACTGTAGCCCACCAGGCTCCTCCATCCATGGGATTTTCCAGGCAAGAATACTGGAGTGGGTTACCATTTCCTTCTCCAGGAGATCTTCCCGACCCAGGGATTGAACCGAGGTCTCCCACATTGTAGGCAGACGCTTTACGGTCTGAGCCACCAGGGAAGTCCTGATGGGAGAAAGGGAGATACTAAAAAATGTTTAGTCCAAAAGGAATAGCCACGTTCCTTAAGGGAAAACACCACCCTGGTCATAAACTCGAAGAAAAGCAAAACAGATCTAGAGTGTATGTAAATGGCTTGACTCTAACTATAGCATTAAGTGACTATGAAAGAAAGCAGTCATTCACATGTGTTACTTCAAATACAGTTTCCACAGAAATCCGTTCAGGTACAAGGAGTGTTGTGGAGCTAGGAAATAGGAACAAAATCTGAGTATTTGCATTGACACACCCAAAGCATCAATTTTTCAGTGCTTCTTTTTCAGGTAATTTTAATTTTTCTGACTTTTGGGGATCAGTTTTATTTAATATGAGAAAGATAAATGAGTTGTGAGAAATACGGTAAAACTTTATTTTTTAACGGAGCACCTACTGAATACATCACTGCAATAGTGGAAAGGCAAAGAAGCTTGGGTTCTTCTTGCAAACCATTCCCTGAGTCTCTGTTTCCTTATCTCCAGATAGGAAGATAAGAATAAAGCTTTCTTTTTTTTTTCCCTTTTGAGGAGCTTGTGAGGATTAAATATGACATGAAATATAATTAGAGCAACACCTAAAATGGAGTTAGCACTCAAGAAATGTCATCATCACCACCATTGTTATTGCTCTAGATCATTTTGTGAGCCAAGAGGACAACTCTCAAGTAAAACAAGAAAACTCTGGGAAACTGATACATGGTATGGCAGAGTTAATGAGTTCTTGACTAATTTCAATCAGACACAGTTATAACTAGATAAGTGTTTCAAGGTGATATCAAATAATCGATTTAATAAAATTATGAATATAAATTTCAAAGCTTATTGATGAAAAGTATCTGCCTTAAGATACTAAATTATTCCAGAAAAACTGCCAGTGTCTGGAACTTTTGTTTGTTTGTTTTTTTCCTTTTCTATTAAAGTCAATAAACTTCCGCTGAATATGGGTGATGAGCTAGCTGACGAGTTGGTCACCATGGAGGATACAAAGACAAGCTTAGCGATTGCCTTAATGGTGTGTAAGGTACTTTTTTCAATATCCACAATGACAGAAAACCTTTGTCCTTGAATGTTAGCATTGATTATTGGAAACAGTTCAAATGAGTTTACAGCCAAGAACAGGCAGGTGACTAAACTGAGTAATAAAACCCAGGCCTGCTCCAGAGTCAGATTTTCACATGTGCCTCAAAATAATTCTGAAAGTAATTTTTCAAAGGGCTTTTGCAAATGAGCATTGGCAGCACTGCTGAAATTAGTGCATGGATCACTAAGGTGACTACTTTAAAAAGACAGCACTAAAATTTCAATATTAAAGGGCTGGAAAGACCCCCGCCCTCTGCAGCAGCACCCGTATTTTCTACTCCCTATTTATATCTTCCAAGGCCACTTAGTCCTGTTATGCACACACAATGCAAGCCAATCAAGCACCTATTCTACCATCCTACCAACTGTGAAAGACGCCCATAGGTGGTGACCCATGCATTTACCCCTCTCACTTCTCTAAACGGTTCGAGACACTTTCTTATTTCAGTCTTGCTACACTCAAATGAAGCATAACCCATTGCCTTCTGCTGCTAATGTATTTTCTGTTGCTTGTGTTACTACCTCAGAAGGCTTCCTAGCATGCAAGCTCACAAGTCTCCTAGAAGGCACAGCAGCTGCAAAGAAACCACTGGAACAGTGTCTAGAGGGTAGTGAGAGTCCTTGCTATGATCCAGTTGAATGCAAGGACCAGAAAAGTCCTGTCAGTGTCATTTGCAGGCCAAAGCCCCAGTACACCCTGCTGCTGCTGCTGCTACTGCTGCTAAGTTGCTTCAGTTGTGTCCTACTCTGTGCGACCCCACAGACGGCAGCCCACCAGGCTCCACCGTCCCTGGGATTCTCCAGGCAAGAACACTGGAATGGGTTGCCATTTTCTTCTCCAAAGCATGAAAGTGAAAAGTGAAAGGGAAGTTGCTCAGTCGTGTCTGACTCTTTGCGACCCCATAGACTGCAGCCCACCAGGCTCCTCCGTCCATGGGATTTTCCAGGCAAGAGTACTGGAGTGGGGGTGCCATTGCCTTCTCCACCAGTACACCCTAGACCAGTAATTAAGGTGAGGGCTCTGGAGGCAATGACTCAGAATCACTTCCAAAGGTAAACAGACACGTTAAAGCTTCTCACAGACATCTGATATTATGCTTTGACTTTACCCTTGACTGCTGTGTGACCAGGCACACATCACATCACCCCTCAAAGCCTAAGTTTTTTCATACAGGGATTTTAGTAGTTCCTAATTCATTAGATACTGCAGTGATTAAATGCAATAAAGCATTTGACACAGAGTAAGCCCTTAACAAGCTTCTCAAGTGGTGCGAGTGGTAAAGAACCCTGCCAATGCAGGGGACATAAGAGGCCTGGGTTCAATCCCTGGGTCAGAAAGATCCCCTGGAGGAGAAAATGGCAATCCACTCTAGTATTACTGCCTGGAGAGTCCATCGGATTGCAAAAAGTCAAGCACAACTGAAGCAACGTAGCACACACGCACAAGCACTTCACTATTATTTATAGTTATTATTATTTTTATTACTTAGAAGGTCTTCAAGACTATAACTATTTGCTTAATCCTTCCAGTTAAACTGTTAAATAACTCACAGATTTTTCTTCATAAGAAACATGTACTTATCAAATACATAAGCACAAAGCCTCTACCATGCCAAACACCATTCTGTTTTCATGTTAAAAGAAGTTACTTTTTTCACTGAAAACTTGTGTTAGTCTGTAGAAGGTTTGGATTCAATAAGAATTTTAAAAATGATTTTGCAACAGATCAAAAATAAAATGCCCCACACTTGGTTTAATAAATGCCTTACTTTCCTGCGTTCTGAAGTAACTGATAACCCTTGGTCTTAATTTCTGTCCAGTGGAGATTAAACCTTACCAGGTGACAGTAGGTGAGCAACACAGAGCATGGCTAATTGGATTTTTAATCTTCACTAGTCTTCAGCAACAAATACCCACAATGTTTATTTGTTGGCTGCAATATTAAATTGTCAGCCAATGAAACGCCAAAGGGAACAACTGGTTAACTGGATATTTATAGTGATTCATACTTGGTTTTCAGGGAAACATTTTAAATTATTTCCCATCTAAAGTATACAAATTAAAGCTGCCATTGAATTAAAATGAGAAATATAAATACTCATCAGCCAAGGAAAATTATTTTTAAGACTGAGGTATAATTACTTAAAAATTAAAATATATAAAATAATAATAGAAGCAAGTAAAGAGAAACATTTTTTTGTCTTTAAGCAAGGCATAATTCTAAAAATATTAGCTATTGAATATTAGAAGCACAGTAGAGAAGGACTCTAAAGCACGTGAAAGGTAAATTGGGTTGATATTTAATATTCCTGATACATTGTTAGAACATCAGAAATTTCAGTCCATGAAACTGACAGGCAAACAATTATACTAATGATTGTTTTCCTTAAAGTTCTAATTATTGAATTCATAGCTAGTTTTTCTCAGATCTTTCTTAGCCCCCATTATTAATTTTCCATCATCATATAATCCCAATGCTTTATTTCTTTAAAGTGAGATATGGAATTCTCAGTTACAGTTATGGAATAACATTCCTCAGACTCAGAGCAAACTGAAGACTACTAGCTGTCCTGTGTGTGTCTGTTTCAGTATTCTGGAAGAGAAGCTGGAGCCTTGGTAAGTTCTAATTTTGTCCTGTATGGAATCTCTTGTATAAGCCCATTTAGATATACAGATATAAAGCGTAACTACACTATCTTGAAAAACATTGTTTTGGGTGAGATGAGGGGGATGATGTAAGCTTTTAACTGTTTCTGCCCAAGGATGTGCTCAGAGAAAATGGAGCTGGAACTTGCCAGAAAAGAGATGCATGCCTGAACCAGGTAGATGTCAAAAAGCACACCTGGCATGGGCTTGGTGCTGGGCTGGGGCCAGGATATTGTTGTCCTACCCCTTATGTGAGCAAGCAACTCAGATGTGAGTAAGCATCTGTCAGCTCCTATGAGTGCCTCCCAGGCCCGGGCCCTGGCAGGGGCTGGAGGAAATGCACGTTATCACTGTCAGTTATCACCAAGCAACAAAGGATAGGTAGAGAAAAAAGGAGAGAGAGGGAGAGGAAGAGAAAAGGAGGGAAGGGGGAAGAGGAGGAGGAGAAGAGAGAAGGGGAAGGAAAGAAGGAAGGGGAACCCAGATGAAGGACAGATGAAGGAAAGAAGAGGAAAGGAGGGGAGTGGGGAGAAAGAACAAATCAAGTCCTTTGTTTGATGCCCTGGAAAACTTATATACAACAAAATCTCTGTTCTGATCTGCAATTGATTATTTTTGTTCATTTATTTACTAAATATGTTTTTCTCTCTCTTTATCCCCGGGGTTAGGACAAAGGCTTTGGAGTCAAATGTCACAGTTTGAAAACCCTGATGAGAGACTTCTTAAACACAGTAGTCTGTGACCTTAAAAAGATCAGTCAATCCCTCTGCATTTCAGTTTCCTGAAATGAAAAAAGAGTAGAATAATAAATCCACCTTTCTTGGTGCTGCTATGAGAACTGTATAATATGTATAGTGTTCAGTGTACTGCCTGATATATAAGTAGCATGTTGTGCAAAACATAAAATCTCTCTATCATAAGGGCACTGCTAACACTTTCAAATCATATTTCTAAAAAATATCTCCTAAAACATTGATTGCAGGTATAAAACGTTATTCAGCATTTACTTAAATCCTAGCGACCCAAAGTCACTCTAAAAGCAGCTCAACGAAATAGGCTCAAAACCCAAGAAAATAAAACATAACAATCTTTCTAAACCATGAAGCTGTATGGTCTTAGGAAAGTAAAGACTATGCAAAGATTCCACAAAGTGAAGTAAGTACAAAGACCCCTCTCTTTTTTAGCTACATGAAACTGGGGACATATTAAACAATGTCACTTAGCATGCTCTCCAGGCTGGACTTAGGATTAAGCCTTGGAAAAACCATAGGAAAGGAATTGAAGAGAGGATGAAAGAAAAGAAACAGTTCAACAGTGGCCTAGCACATGCCAAAGGGTCTGGCTCATAAATATGAGTGAAATGAATGAATGAAGAAACAGGAAGAAAAACTGCAGCTGACGGTAAAAGGCTGATTAATGTGCTCAGGTATGTCACATTAAACTGAGAAATGAAGCCAGATACCCATAAATGACCTCACTGTAGCCAAGTGTACAATAAGTTTCCTCAGTTGGTAGTGAATTTGTATTTGGGCTGACCTTAAATTATATTCATTAAAGTTTTATTGTGGAAAATGAGGCACAAAGAGAAGAAAAAGGTGAGGGAGGCAGTCTTTGGAGAATAGACTCCTGAATTTGGGGGCACTGGAGACAACAAGGTCCCGATACAGGATACGTGAAGAGTTTTGCTTGGGGTTTTAGATGAAAAATTCCTCCTACTTCTCAACCAAGAATTTATTTATCAACATAGCAACTCAAGTTTACTGTGAACATTCTTGTGATAGGCACAGGGTAGGCTGCCTACGAGATTTCAATTCCTCAGAACAAAACTTGGAGAACTGTACTATTATTCCTACCTCACAGATGAAGAAACAGAGGCTTGGACTTGTTAAATGCACAATATTTCTAGTAAATGAATAAACTAGGACTCAAAAGGCAATCTGAGTCAAGATTTATGTTTCTGACTATTTTGACAAAACAAGATTCATGCTTTGCTGGCCCCATGCTTATATTAATTCAGAGATATTCACTGTCTACATATATTAGATGCAGTAAGCAACATCATTTCCTTTTAAGTAGAAGGCACTGCTCTTGCTCCTCAAGGAACACAAAAGCAGGTTGGAATGTGATGTATGAAGCTAATGGCAGAAGAGACTGGTGATGAAGAGTGGAATCTCTGAGTGTCTGCCTGGCTCATTTCCTCCTTGACAGCTCTTCATATGTTATAACTAAATACAAAGAAATAATCAAAATGGCTATGTCGATCCCCAATGAAGAAAAATTACGTGAGCAGAGAGAGACAATATTAGAATATAATTAGAAATAAGTTGCCATATTTTGACTCAAAATGCATCATTTAATCCATGTGAAAATATGATCTTCATAGAACATCATTCACTCAATAATAGTACTTAATATCTATTACATGACAGGCACTGTACTAGGCTAGGAATAAAGTCAAATAAAATACAACTAGGAATAAAGCTGTGGAAACAATACAGCCATGTATGTCACCTTATGGACTTTCAAAAGCCTTATCATATAAAATACATTTAGGCAATAAGAAATGTCTATTGAAGTGGAAAAATGCTATTGATCTAAAATCAAACTTCCTCTTATTGATATTTAATGGAAAAAAGTACAGATTTTATAACTCATGTTCTAGATGGTATCTGAAGAAATGAAGAGAGCAAGTATTTTGGGAAAATAATAGCTAAAAGTGAAAAAAAAATCACTCTGCCTTGAAAGACCAGAAAACCATTTTGCTTCTCATCTTCAGTGTAATCCTCATGGAGGCTTCCTTAACAACAGAGGAGCAACTAACGTATACATTTTCAACCAGACTCTGAAAATTCCTCTGTTGAGTCACTCCCATTTTATCACAAATACACCTTTTAAATGTGGTGCTAGAGAAGACTCTTGATATTCCCTTGGACAGCAAACAGATCAAACCAGTCAATTCTAAAGGAAATCAACCCTGAATATTCACTGGAAGGACTGATGCTCAGTTCAGTTCAGTCGCTCAGTCGTGTCCGACTCTTTGCGACCCCATGAATCACAGCATGCCAGGCCTCCCAGCATCACCAACTCCCGGAGTTCACTCAGACTCATGTCCATCAAGTCGGTGATGCCATCCAGCCATCTCATCCTCTGTCGTCCCCTTCTCCTCCTGCCCCCAATCCCTCCCAGCATCACAGTCTTTTCCAATGAGTCAACTCTTTGCATGAGGTGGCCAAAGTACTGGAGCTTCAGCTTTAGCATCATTCCTTCCAAAGAAACCCCAGGGTTGACCTCCTTCAGAATGGACTGGTTGGATCTCCTTGCAGTCCAAGGGACTCTCAAGAGTCTTCTCCAACACCACAGTTCAAAAGCACCAATTCTTTGGCACTCAGCCTTCTTCACAGTCCAACTCTCACATCCATACCTGACCACTGGAAAAACCATAGCCTTGACTAGATGGACCTTTGTTGGCAAAGTAATGTCTCTGCTTTTGAATATACTATCTAGGTTGGTCATAACTTTTCTTCCAAGGAGTAAGCATCTTTTAATCTCATGGCTGCTAAAGCTCCAATATTTTGGCCACCTGATGTGAAGAGCCTCATTGGAAAAGACTCTGATGCTGGGAACGATTGAGGGCAGGAAGAGAAGGGGTAACAGAGGATGAGATGGTTGGAAGGCATCACTGACTCAATGGACCTGAATTTGAGCAACCTCCGAGCGATAGTGAAGCCTGGCATGCTGCAATCCATAGAGTCGAGGTATACATGACTTAGCAACTGAAAAACAACAGCAAATGTCCTATAACCTTTGGGTTTTAGCCATGCCAACCTAGTAATGTAACATTGTAGCTACTATCGACATCTGAATGAACCAAAAGGCAGGGAAGGTAAGTAAGTGAACTGGGCTGAATTGTAGCCCCTGCAAAAGGTATGTCTAAGTTCTAACGTGTGAATATAACCTTATTTAGAAAAAGGGTCTTTGGAGGACATATATTAAAGAAAATGATGTTAAGATGAGTTCACCCTAGATTAACAAGGTAGACTTTAAATTCAATGACAAATGTCCTTAAAAGAGAAGGCAGAGGAAGAAAAATAGTGGCACAAAGAGACGGCCATGTGGAGACAGAGGGGAGACTGCAGTTACTACCAAAAGCCAAGGAACACTGAAGTCATCAGAAGCTGAAAGAGACACAGGAAGATGCCCCTCTTTAGAAGGAGCATGGCCTGTGAACATCTTGATTTGGGACTTTTGGCATCCAGAATCATGGAAGAATACAGTTCTGTTGTTTTAAACCACCACGTTGTGGTAATTAGTTATGGTGGCTCTGGGGAACTAATAACAGCAAGCGTTCCCAGGATGATAAAAGTAAACCACAGTACCTTCAATCTTTCATGAAAGCTCAGAGTCTGAGCACTCATCATCAGTCAGAGAAGACGCTCCATGTATTTGTAGTTTTGATTTCTTCTCCTCAGAGCTGATTAAATCTAGTCTGATTGTTTTAAACTCAGTGTTCCATTGGTTATAGACATTCCCAACTTCAAAATCAATCTAGTTTTAAACAAGCCAGCTGCCAAGTCAATAAAATCACCTCCTACAAATGAATAATAACTGTGAAAGATTTAGAAGCAGCAGCAAGAAGGAACTAAATCACACAAAGGAATCCTTCAGCCTGTGGCACGCCCACCCCAGATGAACCAGAAAGAATGTCAAAGCTGTGGAAGGTGGGAGAGAAAAAACAGGAAGAACAAGGAGACCATTAGCACAGGACTCTCTGAAGAGCATTCTAAACTTTTAAAGTGCAAATGCAATTATTTCAATGTTCATCTCCTCCAAGTGTTACAAGTAATACTTGAATACTTCTTCTTTGAATTACAAGTAATACTTGAATACTTCTTCTTTGAATTACAAAGGTGTCCAGTGGCAACATTATATAATTTACACCTGATTCCCTATATTTCTGCAATGCCGGTTACACAACTGTCTTTATAGCTAATTCAATAAGCCATTTACAGGTAAAGACAAACTCCTATTTTCTTCTCTTACATCCTTAACTTCTTTTCAAGGCCAAGTAAGAAGAGACATTTAAGAGATACTAATTGATCTATCTTTATATTCCCGTTATAAGTTTCTATTCTAGTAACTATTTTAACTAATGCATACCAAAACATTGGCATGTCAGTTAATATCTAAAGCATAGGCAGCATTCTCATTTATGTGTGTCTATACAGACACTAACATGCCACAAAACTATTTGACCTTAAATCAATTCTGGAAAGAGCTATCATCACATCTAAGTGTTCTAATAATATGTTAGATGGTTGTTTTTCACAGAGGAGAATGAGAAAAAAGAAAATATCTCCCATGAAATGTACAATGTAGTGCTTGCATAAATAATGTTAAACTCAAATGTTCCTGTCAAATGTCCCAATTGGATATATTACACATTGCATTTTATATAATCATCTATAAGCCTACCCTGGTTCAAGAATATGTCAAATACTTTTGGGAAAAATCATAATAATAATGTTGATTAAGCCTTTATCTGGTCTAGACACTGTTCTAAAAATTTTACATTTATCAAATTTACATATTTATTAAACCATTAAATACTTATGGAGTAATTTCATGTGTCACCTTGAGTGGGCCAACGGGTGTCTAGACATTTGGCCAAAATTAACTCTGGGTGTTGTGTGAGAGTGTTTTGGAAACACTCTGGTTGTTATGTGAGAGTGTTTCAAATGAAATGAACATTTGAATTGGTGGCCTAAGTAAAGCAGATTTACCTCCCTAAAGTGAGTGGGTCGTCCTATCACCCGAAGATCTGAATAGAACAAAAAGACTAAGTAAGAGGAACCTCCTCCTTCCTGAGCATTTGAGCTGGGACATTGGTCTTCTTCAGTCTCTGGACTCAGACTGAAACATCAGCTACTCTTGGGTCTTAAGTCTGCTACCTGATAGACTAGGAAATACACCATCAGCTCTCCTGGTTCTCAGGATTTCAGACTCAAAATGAATTACACATAGATATTCTTGGGCTTCCAGCTAGCCAACTGCAGATATTGGTATTTCTCAGCTTTCAGAATCGTGGGAGCCAAGTTCTTAACTATATATCTATTAAAAATAAAATAAAAATTTAAATTCAGGCTTTGCGGGGGGATGGAAAAGGATATCTGCCTGTAAAAGGCAGCACTAGCTATTCAATGAGTCAACAAATTAAAAGCTCTGATCACAGTTCCTAGGATGGATTAAATGCTCACTAGATATTGGGTAAAAATAACAAATAGAGATATTAAGGTTAAACTTTAGCATCAATTTAGTACTTTAATGCGTATGTGCAAAAGTAATACTAAATCTGGCAGTCAAAAAAACCAACAATGTAATGGGGGAAATACAAGATGACCTGGCAGCCAGGTGTAAGAATAAGAGCATAGATGTCCAGGAAATGAGCATTTACTAAGTGCCAAGTTTGTACCAGGCACTTCAAAGGCAACACAGCTTCATCACTCCATTGAATTCTCACAGCCACAATATGTAGCTGATATCTTCTAAGCAGCTTCTGTCTGGCAGACCTATGTTTGTTGCTAGGAAGACAGTGGTGAGCAACATTAGGAGTTTCCAGCCTCATGGAGGTCACAGTCACTAATTAGCTGGTGAGGACTGATTGTATGGAATGCTTACCTGGGCAAATTTTCCTGTAGAGGATCAGATAGTAAATATTTTAGGCTTTGTAGGTGGTGATCTCTTGCACCTGTTCTACTTTCCATTTTAACATAAAGGCAGCCTCGAACAATATGTAAATAAAGGAGCACTGCTCAGTTCTAATAAAAGCAGGAGGAGGCAGGGCGTACTCTGTAGATTTCTGGATAGCAGAAGAAGCAACTAGCTCCCATTGCAGGGGAATTAAGAAGGATTTCAATAAAGAAAGGAAAGATGTGAAGTGAGCTGTGCTTTGAAGAAACACTAGACTCCCTAGAAAGGCCAGAAGTGGAAAGGGGACTCTGGGTCTCAGGAACAGACTATGCAAAGACACGGAAGCATTAAAGGACACGGCTGACTGGGAAAAAGTGAGGAACCACGAGAACTGGGAGACCAGGGTCAGAGAAAAAGGAAAATTAGAAAAAGGGTTTTTGTACACAGCTCTGTGGCTGTTAGAACCAAAGTTCATATTATCTTTCAGTGTTTCTAAAGGTCAAGCTGCGCTTCTCCTCCCAAAGCTAAATGATAACATGATGCAGTTCAAAAGCTGGTCATATCAAATTGCCATCTAATCATTTAATTAAAGCCCCATGCTGGCACCAGCCATCCTCAGGGCCCATTTTTCATTTGGGCACATTTCATTACACTTTTCAAAGCAAATTTGCCTTTTCAAAGGCAAAAAATGCAAATGACTAGGTTTGAAAGGAAATGCATAACACTCTGCATAATGACAGAGATTTTCTTGGAAAGCAGTAATGCTCAGAAAGAGCTATCTTTAGGGACTGAGGATGGCTTATCAGCCCTATAGGAGCTCTACATGATATTTCATTACAGCACCAGGATGCAAACACAAGTGAAATACCAAATACACAAAAACTAAACAGCCATCCCCAGTCTTCTGTTTCAGCATCACTGAAACCACATTTTGAAACAAGACGCATCCTTTGGACCGGTAAGACCAAGGCAGGCATTGATAAATGGAGGATATTTATAGTGTGGCCAAGAAAATGATGAAAAAACTAGGAGGAATTGACCTGTTTGAAGACAATAATAGGAACACCTAAAGGCCAATTAACATAAAGCATTAGTGGGCAAATTCAAGTACACTCAAAAAAATTCTCAGGAGTAAGAAAACACCCACTTTGAGGCAGTAAAATGCATGCTGGTGGTATTCACAATAAGGGAATGAAAGTGACCTTAACCACATAGATCAGCATCTTCCTCTTCGGTGTGGGGAAACTCTCAGAAGCACTGCTCCCCAATTACTGTGTCTTTTACCTTGAAAGATGAAGCTGCAGCACAAATTATATGAATCCGCAGATCCCAAAGTGAGAAGCAATTAGTTCAAAGAAGAGCGAGTGGCAAAAAATGAACACCTGTTAATTTATTCTTTACCATCAAGGAGAGAAGGAAAGCTTAACTTTAAAGCTTAACTGCCAGATGGACCCTTCTTCCCCATGAAAGTGCCACCAGCATCTGGAGCAGCAGCGTCTGCTGTGAAGTTGAGAGTCTGGATAAAGTTCAGGGCTGTAGACTATTGCATTTCATGGCCATAGCACATGTGGATATTTCAAACAAGAGCTTCTGATCAGGGAGGTTCACTAGTACTTCAATCATGGCTGGTTAGCTCAGCCAAAACCTCCATCAAGAGTAAGCTAAAGACCTCATTCTATTATTTATATAGAAAGGGTGACCATCCCCAGCCGGGACCCCTACAGATTCAGGCATTCAGTTCAAAATACCAACCCAGCTTGGGGACATGGGGAAAAACTAGACAGCAACAGGACTTTTGACATAGCCTGCCTTACAGGTACTTTTTTTTCCATGTTCATTTTAATTACATTGAAATGTAATATATACTGAAAAATGTAATATCATAAATGCATGCCTTGACAAATTGTTGTGTAGAAAATATTAAGCAGAATCATAACATTACCAGCACACAGAAATTGCCCTTATGTACTCTTAGAATACCCACTATCCTTACTTCTAACAATATAGGACAGTTTTGCATGGTTTGTATTTTGTATAAATGGAATCATATAGTAGATGCCATAATGTTTGGATTATTTGGGCTCATATTAAATACATGAGATTCATTCATATCATTAGGTCCAGTTGTAGACTGTTGATTAATAATTTCCACTGTATGTATGTACCACAACTTATGTATCTATTTCACTATGCATAGTTGCCTACATCATTTCAGTACTTTGGGCTTTCAAGCACAATGCTTCCATGAAGATCCCATACATCTGTTTTGGTGAGCACGGCAGATTTTCATCTTGCCACTTTGATGTAAAAAAAAAAAAAAAAAAAAAATGGCAGTGTGATATTTTACCATGGCTGTGTCAAATTTGTTATGTTAAAACATAGAATCTTCATCTTTTGCTTGGAGTAATAAACAAAGCAGATGTTCCTCACTCACATTCTTTCTTTGACCCTCCCACCACCTACATCTCTACCCCTGTCCCTTAGCATCCTATCTAGTTCAAGAGACTGAGATTGGGGAGATATGAACAGAAATGAACATTCAAGAGGCCCAGCAGTTCACATTCATCACTCTCCTAAAATGAACAACAAAATATGCTTTTAAAATCACATAAGGATTCCTTAAAGAAAAATTTTAGGTAAGAAATCATCCTGCCTCCAGCACAGGAATCAATAATTATAAGAGACTTTATTTTTGAACTGTATCAAGTAGAAGCAGTCATTGAAAGTTATATAAAACTCAGGATAATTCAAGCCTCAGATGGGAAAGGCTATGGAGGTAGAAAGGAAAGAAAAATTCTGTCTGACAGGAGTGTGTTCAAGCAACTAGAAGTCTAGAAGGCTGTGGGGCAGGAAGATGTAGCTGGCATTCAGAAAAGCCTTCCTAACAAGATTTCTATATTGCATGTTTGGAGGGCCTGATGTTGAAGCTGAAACTCCAATACTTTGGCCACCTGATGCGTAGAGCTGACTCATTTGAAAAGACCCTGATGCTGGGAAAGACTGAGGGCAGGAAGAGAAGGCGATGGCAGAGGATGACATGGTTGGATGGCATCAATGACACAATGGACATGGGTTTGGGTAGACGCTGGGAATTGGTGATGGACAGGGAGGTGTGGCATGCTGCAGTTCATGGGGTCGCAAAGAGTCAGACACGACTGAGCAACTAAACTGAACTGAATCATATTCCAAATTTCTCATCTATGAGACTGCAGTCATACTGACCTAAACCCTGGGTTTAAGACATTGATTGATTTAATCCAAACACAGCAGTCCTTTTATTTACTTATTTATTTATTTTAAGGCCATGGTGACTGGTTCAGAGATGGCTTTAAACCACTTCTGAGCCAGTCAGTGTAATTCTTCTTTTGATCTCAGACATTAGGTTGAGGGCATTAGGCTCCACTACCTAAGACAGTTCAGTCATTATGAGACTCAGTCTTTTTTGAGAAGACTAAAACATAGACTCTATTGAGTCATCCTTTCTGGACTAGGTGGTGTGAAATAGCAGGTTTGGAGGGAAAAAGCAGGATATGGCAGGAGGGGCATGAACTATATAGACCTCAAAACCCTTAAGACCTCTTTAATGCTTCGGACATGTACTAGAGAGCTTCCAATAATATCTTTTTTGTCCTAAATGAAGCTGTATGGAAAGTGAGAGTAATTTCTCTTTGTTTCTCATGTGAGCTAATGGATCCTCTTTTTAAAATATTCAGATTCAAATTGGGATTTCTAGTGGGGCAACCAAGACTTTCAAAGGTGAAGTAAGTGATGTTTGATCTGGACCTGAAAACATATGAGGCATTCAGTGGATAGAGCTGACATTCAACTGTGTTCCCAGAGCAAGCACAATAGGAATGAAGATGTCAGGAGCATCCGTGGTCAAGCGCCTAGACTACAAAGGCCTCACCACAGATTGGGAGGTAGTACTATGAAAGGCTTAGGACAGGTCAGAGACCAACAAGCTTTTTCTGTGAAGAGCCAGATAGTAAATATTTTGTTTTGCAATCCAGGTGATTTCTGTCACAACTACTCAGCTCTGCTGTGGCAACACGAAACCAGCCATAGACAGTATGTAGACAAATAGGCATGGCTGCATTCCAATAAAGCTTCATTTACGGACACCGAGATTTGAATTTCATATAACTGCCATGTACCACAAAGTATGGTACTGATTTTAACTTTTTCAATCCCTTAAAAGTGGACAAAAACATTCTTAGCTTATGGGCCATAATTTGCTGACCATTGAGACAGAGTGAGCACAAAATATCTACATTCATACTTTTTCTCTACCACGTGGAAGTTACGTGCATGCATGCTAGGTCCCTTCAGCTGTGTCCAACTCTTTGAGACCCCATGGACTATAGCCAGCCACACTCCTCTATACATGGGATTCTCCAGGCAAGAATACTGGGAAAGATCCCTCCTCCTCTAAGACATCTTCCCAACCCAGGGAACAAACCTGTGTCTCATATCTCCTGCCTTGGCAGGCATCTCTCTGAACATCAGTTACTCCACAGATAGACAAGGGATCATTATAGTGCCTAGCTCACAATTTTGTTCCAAAATTTTTAAAAAATTAGAATTAAATAATCTAATCCACAGAGAAATGTTTAGCAACATGTCTGATACATAGCACCCAATAAAGACTAGCTATCTTTCTTCTGATTGACTAGGAAGATCATTGGATGTGAGGCTACATATCTTAGTAAGAGAAAGTCATCAATGTTTTCTGCCTTTGGAACTTCACAAAGGCACCTGTCACAAGGACAGGTTAGAAAAAGGAGTACCTTTTTTAAACTGACTTAGTGTGTACCATTGATCTAGCTTAGGACATTCAGATGTTTATTAGCATCTTACTTTTCATTTAAGCAGCATTCAGTGTTTTAAAAAGAAATAAAGTCAAAATTTTTTGTTGTTTCTGAGAAATCATGCTCTCAGTTCCATGTAATGAATTTCTTTAGAAACAAATTTTTTCAGAGACTCAGCTGAGCTAATAAAAATTTTAAAACACACAGTCACTTCTGGTTTGAACTGCATTCGTCGGTTTTGATAATTTATTCACTGACTAATTAGTTCAGCCAAATCGTATAGACTGTGTCTCTTTCTACAAGCCCAGATGGTACTCCATCACACAGATGATGGGGAATAAGACCCCATACTGTATTTGTCAGACACCGTACTGAGGAACATAACCAAAAAATGGTTCAGTAAAGATTTGCATTTAAGGTCTCTTAAGGTTCTCCGATTCTCTCCACCACTCCCCTCTCAACACATACTAAAGATCCTAACCTCATTTAAGATAATTAGCAAATCCCAGGCTTCATAAATATCACAGGGGAGCTAATGAGATGACTTACAGAAAGTTTGCAGCTCATTGTATAAGTAAGAGGGCACCAAGCCAGTTTGATTTCTCTGGTCCATGCTACAGGGAAACCAATTAAAGTTTGTTTCTGGTTGAATGAAACAAACAAAAAGCATTATAATTTGGTTGAATAGATCTGTTAAAGTAAAGAGACTGGGATCCATACTAATAGTAATAAACATGGGCAATAGATATGTGTATTTCTCTGTTCCTGCCTCCGACTTGGGTATTTACTTAATGAGCAACGTGTATTTGTTGAGTAATTATTGTATATCAGGCACTGCACTAAGATCTCATGAAATCTTTAAATAACCCTTTTTTCCAGTTTTACGGATGAGAAAAGTGAGGCTTAGATAAATCATGCTCTCACTCAAGTTCATAGCACTTGAAAATCTGTGCTCTCAACACCGTCTCTTTCTCCAGTCTCTGTCTTTGCCCACCACTGAGTCACATGGAACAAAGGATGACTCTTTGCTCAGCACCAACCTGCATACATCTGCTGGGGAGAGCAGGCAAAGAGTCAAATATGGATCCTTTGTGCTCTTTCCCATCTCCATCTCTGCTGTGCTAGTACTTTAACTTAACCGTGACTGGATTAATTTTCAAAAGTACGTCTTCAGGATATCTCTCTTCATCTGGAAGATTAGTATCTTTATATCCATTTTGCAGATGAAGAATATAAGCCTGGGGAGAATAAAGCAACTTATTCAAGGTCCAAAACTAGTGGATGAATGAGTCCTATTCATATTCAGATCTGGGTCCAAACATCACAGTGTTTCTAAGTCTGTTAACATTTGAGGATAGTCATTAAGGTTCCTTCAGTAGCCTCTTGGAGAAGGAAATGGCAACTCACTCCAGTATCCTTGCCTAGAGAATCCCAGGGACAGAGGAGCCTGGTGGGCTGCCGTCTTTGGGGTGGCATAGAGTTGGACATGACTGAAGCGAAATAGATGGGGAAACAGTGGAAACAGTGTCAGACTTTATTTTGGGGGGCTCCAAAATCACTGCAGATGGTGATTGCGGCCATGAAATTAAAAGACGCTTACTCCTTGGAAGAAAAGTTATGACCAACCTAGATAGTATATTCAAAAGCAGAGACATTACTTTGCCGACTAAGGTCCGTCTAGTCAAGGCTATGGTTTTTCCTGTGGTCATGTATGGATGTGAGAGTTGGACTGTGAAGAAGGCTGAGTGCAGAAGAATTGATGCTTTTGAACTGTGGTGTTGGAGAAGACTCTTGAGAGTCCCTTGGACTGCAAGGAGATCCAACCAGTCCATTCTGAAGGAGATCAGCCCTGGGATTTCTTAGGAAGGAATGATGCTAAGGCTGAAACTCCAGTACTTCGGCCACCTCATGTGAAGAGTTGACTCATTGGAAAAGACTCTGATGCTGGGAGGGATTAGGGGCAGGAGGAGAAGGGGACGACAGAGGATGAGATGGCTGGATGGCATCACTGACTCGATGGACGTGAGTCTGAGTGAACTCCGGGAGCTGGTGATGGACAGGGAGGCCTGGTGTGCTGCGATTCATGGGGTTGCAAAGAGTCGGACATGACTGAGCGACTGAACTGAACTGAACTGAAGCGACTTAGCATGTATGCATGCATTGGAGAAGGAGATGGCAACCCACTCCAGTATTCTTGCCTCGAGAATCGCAGGGACAGAGGAGCCTGGTGGGCTGGTGTCTATGGGGTCGCACAGAGTCGGACACAACTGAAGAGACTTAGTAGCAGCAGCCAGAGAAGCCAGTGGCACCCCACTCCAGTACTGATGCCTGGAAAATCCCATGGACGGAGGAGCCTGGTGGGCTGCAGTCCATGAGGTCGCTAAGAATCAGACACGACTGAGCGACTTCACTTTGACTTTTCACTTTCACGCATTGGAGAAGGAAATGGCAACCCATTCCAGTGTGTTTATATTTCTCAACAGTATAACTACCTAGCTAACATATGACTAAACACTCAGCTAGAAAAATAGAGTACACGCAGCAGGGACTTGAAAGTTGGCTAGATTTGGTTTCAAATACAACTTCAGCCCTGACTAGCTGTGTGATTTTACACTACCAATCTAATTTTAGTACTCTTATACCCTCATCTAGAATATGAGTAAAATAATACTTAACTTGTATTATGAAGATGATGAGACAGTGGAATAGAATATGTAAAGCATCTAAAAGTGCCTTATGACTTAAAGTACCGGAAAAGGAACATACCCTCAACATGAACTGGGATTTTTTTCTTCCCTAAAAACCTATTGCTTGCAATTCACTGCTTCCTGCCTCAGTGAACACCATCACTCACCTACTTGGACTAGCAAGAAACTTAAGAGTTAACCTTGTCACCCTTCTACTGCTGGTAACTTCCTCTTCTCATCCACTTCATCAGCGTGCCCTGTCCATTACATCTCTCAAAGCTCTCCAATCACTTCACCCCACTCACTTCAGTCCACTGTCCCCATTGCCCTTCGTGTTCGCACATTCTCAGGTCTGAAGAGTACTATCTGATTCTCCACAAAGCAGCCAATGTGATTTTTCTTAATTGGGGTATAGTTGCTTTACAATGTTGTATTAGTTTCTACTGTACAGCGAAGTGAATCAGCCATGTGTGTAACATATATCCCCTCCCTCTTGGACCTCCCTTCTACCCTCTATTCCACCCCTCTCGGTGATTACAGAGCCCCGAGCTGGGCTCCCCGTGCTTCCCACTAGCTACTCATTTCACACATGGCAGTATATACACGCTTATCCTGCTCTCCCAGTTCGTCCCACCCATTCCTTCCCCTGCTGCAGCCACAAGTCCCTTCTCTGCATCCGCGTCTCTATTCCTGCCCCGCCAATATGTCCCATTTTTCTAGATTCCACATGTATGCATTAATATATATTTGTTTTTCTCTTTCTGACTGACCACTCTGTATGATAGACTCTAGCTCCATCCACGTCTCTACGAATGATCCAACTTCATTCCTTTCATGGCTGAGTAATATTCCATTGCACATACATATACCACACCTTTCACCAAATCCCTCCTTATCTCTAAGTCCTTCTGGACTCCCTGATATTCCTAAAGTGAGACCCAATTCTTCAATATGATCTTGAAAGCTCTCCATGAACTTCACTCCTGGTTACTTTTTAAGCCCCGCCTGACCCTACCACCCACCTCGCACTATGGGTTTTCACTAATATCAGCCTTTCCTGGGTGCCTGAGGGTTTCCAGGACTATCCAACCACATGACCTGTACTTACACTTGAACACTCCATTTATCAGCTCCCTCATACACCTCATATCTTAGGAAGTCATCCCTTCCACTTCAGGCTAGTTCAGCCTTCCACACATGCTTCTATGTAGCTTAATAAACTTCTGTTTTAAAACCTACGACAGCTTATAGTTAGAGGTTTGTGTAAGTCTTTGCTTAGTGTTTATGTCCCTCCTGTAAATTCAGTGTAAATTCAATGAGCAGGAGGGATCATTATCATTTCTGCTATTCTTGTTACTGTTTCTGGTAATTAACAGAGAGCCAGGTCTAGAGTAGGTGATCAATAAATATTCTTGAACAAATGAATGAAAGTTATCTCCATGCCCTCTCTCCTCCTCTTTCTCTCCCACAAATATTTATTGGATGTCTACTTTATGCCAGTTACTCCATTTGAGAGTATTAACATTCTTTCTCAACCTCTGTTTGAACATTTTTAATAATGTGGCCCTCATTACCTCCACAAGTCTTCATTTGCAGACAATACTAATTCTTTTTCAAAACAAGAACTTTATGAAATGTATCTCTCTGTAACTTCTATTCCTTTGTATACACAGCTTATATTTTGCATTCAAAATTACGGAGAATAAAGGCAATGATATTTACAAAAATTCATGTTATTTCTTTGTTAACCGAGTTTCCATCAATATGGTGAGATTTACAGTTGGTTTCCATGGTTCCTACAGTAGCACATTTAAGGACAGATAAAAATGAACTCTATCTAAAAATATCTAACTTAAAAAAGATATGTTACATATCAGTTTCTAAAAACAGAAGAAAAGGAGAGGAAGATAGAACAGAAATTTAGAGACAAATTCAGTGCTATCACAGATTCCCTTGTAATATTTTGTCAGATTATCTATGTTTGCCACTAGACCATGAGTTTCTTGAGGGTAAGTTCACATCTTCACGGTAG
This sequence comes from Budorcas taxicolor, assembly GCF_023091745.1. NCBI lineage: Eukaryota > Metazoa > Chordata > Mammalia > Artiodactyla > Bovidae > Budorcas > Budorcas taxicolor. The sequence continues at coordinate 66,756,897 of NC_068916.1, read as the reverse complement.
AGTTTTTATCCCAGCACTTAGAGCACTAAGCCTTCAATACATATGCCTTGAACAAATGAAACAATGATGACTAACACTAGAGCCCCAACTCTAAGTTAAACAATAAAAGCTCTGTGTTATATTCTCTCATATGGTAGAATGAGGTAACCAATATTTGAGATAGAACAATGTTTTTTAAAATTGTAAAACAGTACTCATAGTGTGATTCTATTTGAGTAAAACAAACAAACAAAAAATCTGCGCATACAGATAAATGCACAGCATATGCCGAGATATCATCTCGTAAGGCAGCCACACTCTTGACAGTTGTTTGTAGGAAAGTAATTTGCCTAAGTGGTGTAGACACATTTACTTTTTATTTCACTCAAAACTGTACAGCTTTGGATTTGTTTGTGTTTTGATTTGGTTTCACCTTTATTTACACTAAGAATATGTTCCTCTTGTGATTAAAGGAAACAAATTACAGAGCTATTACACAGTTAGAGGAAAGTAACAGGCTGATAAAGAGTCTGGAGCCCATGAGAAATGAATAACCACCAAAAGAAATGGAGACATTCAGCACATTAACTGTCTCCAAATACCTACAGAGCTGTTGTTCTGCAAAAGGGAGCAGGCTGCCGTCTGCAGGGCAGAATGAGGACCACTGAAGTGCCCAAAGGCTCAAGGATGTACATTTCAGTTCATGGTTCTTTCCCTCCTTTGAGCTTTTCAACAGCCAGTGTTACATCCTTAGAAGTAGAGATTTCTGCCACATAGAATCCCTAAGATTATGTTTCAGCTGGTTTCTGGGTGATACGGTATGGGTCCATAATCTGCTTTAACTTCCTGAAGAACTCAGCAACCCCCAAATAAAGGAGGACCAGTAGGGACTGAATGGCTACTTATCATTACTAACATAAGGGGAATCATACACTTTATTCTATATCAAATATTAAAAATAAGAAAAAACCACAGTTCTGGATTTGTTTCTCTGCCATGTAAATTATTTACTTTTCAAAATTAGGTATTACAGTTCACTGAGGGCAAAAACTATGTCTTATATGACTATATTTTCCTCTATATCAAGCACAACTTCTTGTACAAAGAAGGTGCCTAATAAATCTTGAAAAAGGATATGGAGCAATACATGAGAAAATTCTTGTGGTAGATTCTTCCCTTTTCATTGTTTGATATAGTGATTATATCAGTAAAGTAGAATTTCATCTAGGAATTGGTGGTGACACAAAGATGATGATAACTAAAGTGTTATTAAGCACTGTGTGTCAGCACTTTGTTAAGCACTGTATCTGTAATAGCATGGTAATTCTTAACAGTAACTACTTTAAAAATGAGGCTTAGATTAATTAAATAATACAAGGTTATATAAGTGATTCAAATCAGCTCTAGCATGTGAGGTCTTAGCTTCTACAGAAAATTCTACTGAGCAAGTACAGTCACCTAGATTCTGGTCTTTTTTTTTTTTTTTTTGGCCATGCCATGTAACTTGTGATATCTTAATTCCCCAACCAGGTGTCAAACCTGCACCCTTGGTATTAAAAGCATGGAGTCCTAACCACTGGACCACCAGGGAATTCCCTGGACTCTGGTCTTAACTCTGTCATAGTGGTGTCAAAAATTTAGGCAAGGTGCTTCTCCGTCCTTTATTTTTCAAATCTGTTATATGGGAAACAGTATACTAAGAAAAATCTGGAAGGTAACATAGCATAATAATAAAGAGCATGAACTGGGCTTATTCATTATGAGCAAACTTTACACTTCTGAGCATAATTATAATACTTTTTTAAAAAATTAGTGTCTGCTAATGGGGTTATTTTTGTTTATTGACTTATGTATGCTCATATGTTTTTATTTACATCTAGTAATTCTGGAGAGTATCCTGGATGTTGTACATGACACTATGGATTCTGTTATATTCCTCTGTATAGGCATGTTTGCTTTTGTTGTCATTTCCTTATTTTAGCAGACATTTAAATTGATGTAAAGTACAAATTCTGCCTCCACTGCAGAGGACATCAACTGAAATTTCAGTTCTTTCAGCTTTCACATTTGTATAGTTCAGAAGTCATTTAGAGCTTTGGACAGTTTATACGAAAAATTAAGGGCTCCCCTTCATAGTATTCTCCTTTATAGAATTTTCTCTTCTCCAGCTTCTCAAGTAGCCCCAAATTCTTTCTTCTAACTCCTCATGTCAATAAGATTACAGTTTTTAGCTCACATAGCAGTTAAAAAGTATAAGTAAACAGGAAAGTCACCCAGTGGCATTCTCTTCTTTCAAATATCAACTCCCCTCTAATATCTGTCTGCTTCACGTCACTGTCCAGTGTTTTCATTATATGTTTACACAGTTCTATATAGAAATATATGTGCATATCCCCACAACTTACAATAATTGGTGGGAGGATGACCAAATGGGAACCAGTTCACCTACAGCTTGGAATTTGAGGTCAGGCAGACTTGAGTCCTCACCCTGACTCTCGCTTAGACAAAAGAATTCTAGCCACTGGGTTGATAATGGATTACAAGTGATTTCTCAGCCCTTATGACCTATGACCTTCATCACAGTTTATTCCAAAGCATAATATTTTCATTTTCTAAATAAGCTGGAACATAAGCTTGAGAAGCACTGTCTCAGACAAAGGTACTTCACCTCTTATAGTCTTTTTCCATCAGTCAAACAGGCTAATGATGATATCTCAAAGAGTTATAACTATTAAATAAGATAATATAGGTAATATGTGAGACACTGAACATAGGGGCACTTAGGAAAAAAAATCATTATATTATTATTGCTGAAAAATGTTAATAGCTATTAATGCAAATGTAACTATAATTTTTATTGACTTAAACAATATCAGCAATAATTAATGGTAATATAACTGTGATAGTAGTTCCCCAAATTACATGAGAATATTCATAGTTTCTCCTCCCTCCAACTTGTAAGGATAAAGCACCTGCTAGCTGAGTTTCCAGTACTTGACTCCTCCTTAAGTTGTAACAGCAATAAGAATTAAAGTAACATTCCTGTGTGCTAAGTCCCTTCAGTCGTGTCCGACTCGTACGACCCCATGGACTGTAGCCCACCAGGCTCCTCTGTCTCCAGGAATCTCTATTCACTATTCTTATCTCTATTCAGCATCTCTAATCAGTATTCTTGTCTAGGAATCTGCAGGCAGAAGTACTGGAGAATCCCATGGATCACATGCCCTCCTCCAGGTGATCTTCCTGACCCAGAGAGCAAATCACCACCTCTTATCTCCGGCAGTGGCAGGAGGGTTCTTTACCACAAGCACCACCTAGGAAGCTCAAAGTAACATTAATTATTTTTTAAATGCTATATCAGGTAATGTTCTAGATGGTTTATATACATGAACTTATTTAATCTTAAAATGAATCCAATAATGCAAATATTATTACATCTTCTTTACGAAAGAGAAAACTAAGACTCAGCTTGGTAAAATCATTTATTGAGGATTAGACACCCAGGAAGGGCTGGAGCCAAGGTCTGAGACCAGGTAATATGCTGCCAAGGTCAGCTTTCTCAACTTTGATTTGGAAAGTAAAGAAACAGAGCTGGGGAAGTACAAAGATTAGATGCGTGCATGCTCAGTAGCTCAGTTTTGTCTGATTCTTTGTGACCCCATGGACTGAAGCCCTCCAGGCTCCTCTATCCATGGAATTACCCAGGAAAGAATACTGGAGTGGATTGCCATTTCCTTCTCCAGGGGATCTTCCCAACACCAGGAAGGGAATCCTGTGTCTCAGTGTCTCCTGCTTTGGTAGGTAGATTCTTTTACCACTTTGCCACCTGAAAAGCCAAAGGCTCAATAGATTTACACTAAAAGAGGCAGGGGGCAAGGGGCACTGCTTGATGGGGGGAAAAATGGATCCACAAATAAGATAAAAAAAGGTCCAAAAAGAGACGAACTTTGGAGAAATATCTTCGGGGAAAATATAGAGCATGTAAAATGAAATATTTGGGGATGAGTGGACTTGGGGAAGAGGAGACTAAAGATATGTTTCTTCAGATACACTTGTTACATAACTTGCTTTGTATTCCTTTTAGGCAATTTCAAGACCTGAGATAAAGATACAAGTTGCTTTTTAAAATTCTTTATGGTTTGGGGGCATGGAATATTTTTATTTCTGCTAAAAATGTGACATCATATTGACCTTCTTTTGTTCTCAAACAATGCAGCTTCTGCTGGGTAATAATGGTGATCCAGACTATAAGACTGATAGTGAGGATCATGAAGTCTAGTGATTAAGAGAAGAATAGGATTTGACATTTAAATCCCAACTTTGACTCTTACCAGTTGGGCCCTTAGACAAATTACCTAAACTCTCAGGGTGACAGCTGTCTCATCTGTAAAATGTGAATAATAGTATCTACTTCACAGGTATACTGGTAGTGAGAAATGGAGTATTTTCTACTATATCAGTAAACAAGGATGTCACAGTCAACAGCCCCATTCCAGCCCTCCAATATGAGCTCCTGAGCCCTAAGGACACTCAGGAAGAAGAAAACCTGTGATCTGACAGCCATCAGGACTATAGTTGAACCACAGGGGAGCTCAGGATTTGAAAAAACCATATCCTGATACTGGCCCAGGATAGCTGAGTTGCTTATGAAAGGTATGATGACAGTGAGTCCAGACTCTTGCATCTTCCCAAACATAGAAAAATGCTAAATTCCTTAACTTGGGATATCAGCTTTTCTTTAATTAACAATAATCCGTTGATGTTCAGACTACCTGCCCTTTGTTGCAAAACTTCTGGCTCCTCCCCTCACTTCCTTGGTGCAATTATTTCAGAGTCACTTGAGATGCTGTCCTGGGGTTGAAGTCCTAAAAGGTCCCATCGAATAAAAGCTAACTCTCAACTTTTAGGCCATGAACATTTTTTAAGTCAACAGTAGGACTAAATGAGATACTATATGAATATGTAAACTACCTGATATAGTGCCCAGTATTGTGGGGAATCAAAAACTGTTAGTTCAATTTCCTTCTCCTTTCTCTTCTTTCTCCAACTCTTGAATCAAAGCACTCCCTGCCAGGAATAGCTACTACTTTATGAGAAAAACCACTGACAGCTACTACCTTATGAGAAAAATCATCGCCATGGTATCAGCAGTTTGGTTAGTGGCCTAATTAAGTAAAGCTATTAAATGCATGTATATTTCAAATAGACCATATGATAGGCTAATAGAGGAGAAGAAAAATATAGAGTGACTAATGAGATCCTAGGAACAGCCAGCCTATTGCCTCATAAACAGTCATACGTTTGTTTGTGTGCATGCTTAGTTCCTCAGTCATATCCAACTCTTTGTGACCCCATGGACTGCAGCCCACCAGGCTCCTCAATCCATGAGATTTTCCAGGCAAGAATACTGGAGTGGGTACCATTTCCTACTCCAGGAGATCTTCCTGACCCAGGGATCAAACCAATATCTCTTGCATCTCCTGCATTGGCAGGCAGATTCGTTTACCACTGTGCCACCTGGGAAGCCTACATGTTTGTTTACTCATCTATAATTTGTTTATTTTACCTTTTTGGAGTCTCAGACTCAGAAGAGGCTGTCAGATGAGAAATTCAATCTGAAGTGATTCCCTAAACACACTTATCCTGGGGCAGACCCTGGTTTATTTCAGGCTGACAGCTGGCACCTGTGGCCTGCAGTGAAATACTCTCTGACACTGATAGAAAGAGACAGGTGGCAAGACTGCCACCAAATGCCACAGTTGATCGATAAAGTGACCTAAGTATCACAGGCATCAGGAACGTCATTAGCAATCACTGCTTCCCCTGCAGAAAGCACCAACAGGCCAAGAAGGAACAGACAATGTAGCCCTTGAGTGTCTGTAGATGCAGATGTGTGTACCTGTGTGTGAGGGAAGACACTATACTTAAAGAAAGAGCACTGGACAGACTTGGACTACAGGAAGTTCAGTTCAGTTGCTCAGTCGTGTCCAGCTCTTTGCGACCCCATGAATCGCAGCACACCAGGCCTCCCTGTCCATCACCAACTCCTGGAATTCACCCAAACTCATGTCCATCGAGTCGGTGATGCCATCCAGCCATCTCATCCTCTGTCGTCCCCTTCTCTTCCTGCCCCCAATCCCTCCCAGCATCAGGGTCTTTTCCAATGAGTCAACTCTTCGCATGAGGTGGCCAAAGTACTGGAGTTTCTGGGTTCAAATCCTGACTTGGCTCTTAATATGCTACAGGGCCAAGGGTAACTTATAAATTGTGAACCTCTGCTAGCATCCTTCTCATCTCCTGCCTCTGTTCTCAGTACTTAAATGCTACTTCTTCAGGCAATCCATCCTGGATCATCCCCATTCCCAGACAAATTTCATTCTCCTTATCAACTCAACACCCTGCACTGTGTTCATATCACATTTGTAATGAGATGTGTTGATTGCTTATCAACTTACTGTCAGTCTTCCACACTAAACTGTAAGCTCCATGAGGACAGAGACTGAATCTTTATTACCAAAGCTTATCCCCAGTGCCTTACACAGTCATCTTGCCCACGTCTGCTCACCTTAGCATAGAAGCCACCACAACATTGCATTTTGACTGCTCCAGACTCCTCCAAGTCCTTTCTCTAAAACCACTTGCTTTCTGGTCTTTTTTCTTTCTCTCTTCCTTCTTTTAGGGATCCAGGCTCTACTCCATCAAGTATCCCTCTGTCTCTTTTTGTGCAAATTGGTTTAACCTTTTGGCTTCCTTGGTTCTCTTTCTTTACTTGCCAAATTGTAACCATATCCCAGAGATGCTGTGAGTTCAGTTCAAGATCACCACAATCAAGCAAATATTGCAATAAAGCAAGTCACACAAAGTTTTCAGTTTTCTAGCACATGTAAAAGTAGACACGGCACCTGACTACACTATGCTGTAGTCTATTAAGTGTGAAAAAGCATTGTGTCTTTTAAAAAGTATGTACTTACAGTAATTAAATACTTTATTGCTGAAAAATTCTAACCATCATCTGAGCCTTTAGCAAGTTAAGATAACAGATCACAGATGACCATAATGAACATAATAAAAAATCCTGAATTATTCAATCATTACCAAATTGTGATACAGAGCCACAAAGTTAGAAAATGACATACTTACTAGATGGAGGATCGCCACAAATCTTCAATCTGTAAAAAAGCTTTTCGCAAATTACTTTTTACAATTTACATTTTTTACAAATTACTTTTTATAACGTTTTCTTTTATAAAGCAAAACACAAAATCCAAAGCACAGTGAAACAAGATATGTCTGTATAGCTTCTGAGAAGATAGACTTTATAAGACATTAACTGGACTCAAACCTCAGCTCCAGCACATCCTAGAGGTATTATGACCTTGGGCAAGGTGTTAGACACATTGACCCGGTCTCTAATTCTAGTGCTAAGTTAGTTTGGACTTGCTGTTTCCCGGCCTGGAATGGTCTCCACCTGACTCTTTCCTGGCTGCCTCCTTCCTGAAGGTTCAAGTCAAACAGGACTCCTGAGAAACATTTCCCGGAGCCCACACCCACCACTCTCTAATTCATTACTCTTTTTTTTTTTTTTTTTTACTTTATTTTGCTTTACAATACTGTATTGTTTTTGCCATATAGTGACATGAATCCACCACGGGTGTACATGAGTTCCCAATCCTGAACCCCCCTCCCACTTCCCACCCCATATCATCTCTCTGGATCATCCCTGTGCACCAGCCCCAAGCATCCAGTATCCTGTATCAAACATAGACTGGCGATTCATTTCTTACATGATAGTATACATGTTTCAATGCCATTCTCCCATATCATCCCACCCTCTCCCTCTCCCACAGAGTCCAAAAGTCCGTTCTATACATCTGTGTCTCTTTTGCTGTCTCGCATACAGGGTCATCATTACCATCTTTCTAAATTCCATATATATGCATTAGTATACTGTATTGGTGTTTTTCTTTCTGGCTTACTTCACTCTGTATAATAGGCTCCAGTGTCATCCACCTCATTAGAACTGATTCAAATGTATTCTTTTTAATGGCTGAGTAATACTCCATTGTGTATATGTACCACAGCTTTCTTATCCATTCATCTGCTGATGGACATGTACGTTGTTTCCATGTCCTGGCTATTATAAACAGTGCTGCGATGAACATTGGGGTACACGTGTCTCTTTCAATTCTGGTTTCCTAGGTATGTATAGCCAGCAGTGGGATTGCTGGGTCATAAGACAGCATTATTCTTTTAAGTTTCTTCCATAGCATTTATCGCTGGCTGATACCATCTAGTTTATTTACTTGTTTAGTATCAGTCTTTTCCCACAAGAATGAAGATCATAAGGTTAATCACCCTCTATCTCTTTAAACACAACAGCCCACTCCCAAACACAATTTCTGGCAAAGACTGGCTTCCCATCAAATATATTTTGAATAGCAGAATTAAATGTCCAACGAGTTCATAAGTAAATGAATGAATAAACAAAAGTCACTAATGTATGGTAAAGTCTAAATATCCAAAAACATGTAAAAATGCCTTGTGTCATCCAGTATTCTCAGCTGCAAGCAACAGAAAACAATTCTGGTTGATTAAAGCACAAAAAGAATTCGATCAAACAGTATTAGTTTACTCAAAAACTTACTGGAAAAATTCAAAACCGGCTAGGGGCTTAGGACCAAGTATATTACCCCAAATCAAGTCACAGAATGAAATGAGGACATCATTGCTACTACTGTTCTCAAGCATTAGACATGGCAGCTGGCATAATGACTATGTCAAATGCTTAGAGACAGTAGCAGCAGTGAACATTAGTAGCTTAAGAACCTTATCAATATATCAAGAACCTTGCCCCTCCAACTGTTGGTTGCACACCAAGATTCACCAAGTAATTATTCCAAAATCAGGTCTGAGGCAGACACAACCAGTTGGCAGACTGTAAGCCAGATGCCCATCGTATTGTAAGAATGTGAGGGAAAGCAAGTAACCAACATTGTCAGCTTCTATAAATAGGGAAAAGGCTGTGATGCTCACCTTTAATCAAAGAGTAAAGAGTTCTCCAAACATGGGAATAAGGATCAGATACTGAACAGTCAAAATTAATGACAAATTTCCAGTATAGTGCTCAATAATTATTAATCATAAAATAATCCAATTACCAAGCTTCTCTCTTAGAAACAATTGACAGTCAATTTTGTGAAAAGGAAAAATACAAACAAAAACTGCTGTTTAATTCTTTAAAGCTGTACCAAGTTGGAAGCACACATTTTACAACATTTTCATGAGTTATTCAGTTTATCAATTAGCTGGATATTAAACATGCTTGGGTATTGATTTGAGGGAACTTTTGTCCTGCATAATTCAGTGCTATCAAAAAAAAAAAAAAAAAAACAACAGGTTAGAGGTGCTCACTAACACAGCTCTGGGGATGTGAGTTTGTGCCAAATAAGCCAGGTCATTTTCATGGCTTGCTGCTCACCAAAGAAAACAAATCCTCAACTGCTTTTCCAAAATGCAAAAGTCAAATACTTTTTACTGAAGGAACGGCTGACTTCCTGTGTTTCTGCACTGTGCAACATTCTCTAACATTCTCTAATTCTCTGAGTTAGTGATTTGGTTTGTACACACCCAATTTCATCTAACGAACACTGGCTAGGACTTCAGAATCAAGATACCATCTACTCTCAACCAAACTTGTATGATCAAAGTCACAATCAACCAAATTTGAATCTTCACAGGTATCATAGAAGTCAGGGGGAAAAAAAGAGAGGAGAGATGATATCCCCCAATCCCTGAGCTATCTCAAATCTTAAAAGATCAGGCTGTGAAAGTGCTGCACTCAATATGCCAGCAAATTTAGAAAACTCAGCAGTGGTCACAGGACTGGAAAAGGTCAGTTTTCATTCCGTCCAAGAGAAAGGCAATGCCAAAGGATGTTTAAACTATCACACAATTGCACTCATCTCACACGCTAGTAAGTAATGCTCAAAATTCTCCAAGAAATTCCAAATGTTCAAGCTGGATTTAGAAAAGGCAGAGGAACCAGAGATCAAATTGTCAATATCCGTTGGATCATCGAGAAAGCAAGAGAGTTCCAGAAAAACATCTACTTACTCTTCATTTACTATGCTAAAGCATTTGGCTGTGTGGATCACAACAAACTGCAGGGAATTCTGAAAGGGATGGGAATACCAGACCAGCTTACCTGCCTCCTGAGAAATCTGTATGCAGGTCAAGAAGCAGCAGTTAGAACTGGGCATGGAACAATGAACTGGTTCCATATTGGGAGAGGAGTACATCAAGGCTGTATGTTGTCACCCTATTTATTTAACTTAAATACAGAATATATCATGTGAAATGCCAGGCTGGATAAAGCACAAGGTGGAATCATGATTGCCAGGAGAAATATCAATAACCTGAGATATGCAGATGACATCACCCTTATGGCAGAAAGAGAAGAGGAACGAAAAAGCCTCTTGATAAAAGTGAGAGTGGACAGTGAAAAAGCTGGCTTAAAACTCAACATTCAAAAAACAAAGATCATGGCATCCAATCCCATCACTTCATGGCAAACAGATGGAGAAACAATGGAAACAGTAAAAGACTTTATTTTCTTGGGCTCCAAAATCACTGCAGATGACTACAGCCATGAAATTAAAACTTCCCTTGGAAGAAAAGCTATGACTAACCTAGATGGCATATTAAAAAGCAGAGTCATTACTTTGCCAACACAGGTTCGTATAGTCAAAGCTATGGTTTTTCCAGTACTTGTGTATGCATATGAGAGTTGGACCATAAAGAAAGCTGAGTGCCAAAGAACTGATGCTTTTGAACTGTGGTGTTGGAGAAGACACTTGAGAAACCCCCGGACTGCAAGGAGAGCAAACCAGTCAATCCTAAAGGAAATCAGTCCTGAATATTCATTGGAAGGGCTGATGCTGAAGCTGAAACTCTAATACTTTGGCCACCAGATGCGAAGAACTGACTCATTAGAAAAGACCCTGATGCTGGGAAAGATTGAAGGCAGGAGAAGAAGGTGATGACAGAGACAGAGGATGAGATGGTTCAATGATATCACCAACTCAATGGACATGAGTCTGAGCAAGCTTTGGGAGTTGGTGATGGACAGGGAAGCCTGGCGTGCTGCAGTACATGGGGTAGCAAGGAGTCGGACATGACTGAGCAACTGAACTGAACTGAATGATAGTGTCACAAGTTCCTGGTGCCTAGATCATGGTTTCACTCAAATCCCTAGTTTTTTTTTTGAGCTTGGTTCTTAGCTCTTCCTTATTTCTGTGAGATTTTCAAATAGAAAAACAAATAAAATCACAAATAGATACGGTCACATTCTTCCACTTTCAAACAATGAACTTTATTGTGTATGTGTACTGAGAACATTTAAGATCTATTATCTTAGCAACTTTCAAGCGTACAATACATTTTGCTTAATGACAGTCATCTTACTGAACACTTGTTCCCTAGAATGTATGCCTCTTGTAAGGGAAAGGCTGTACTCTTTGACCCATTTCTCACATTTCTCACATCAACTCCCAAGTCCCTGACAACCACTAATCTGTTCTCTGTATCTATGAATTTGGCTCTTTAGATTGCATATGTAAGAGAGATCATACAGTAGTTGTCTTACTCTATATGACTTATTTCACATAGCATAATGCCATAAGGACCATCATGTTGCTGCAACATGGCAGAACTTCACTATTTTTATGGCTAAATAATATTTCACTGTAATCATATACTACATTTTTTATCCTTGCATCTTTGATCTTATTCCTGATCTCAGAGGAAAAGCTTTCAGCCTTTTACCATTGAGTATGATGTTAGCTGTGGGCTTGTCATATATGGCCTTTATTATATAGAATTATGTTCTTTCTATATCCAATTTGTTGAGTTTTTAATCATGTAAGGATACTGATTTTTAAAAAAACATGTATTCTGTGTATGTCTATCAATATAGTCATATGGTAGTTCTATTTTATTCTATTAATGTGGTATATCACTTATTGAGTCACAGATGCTGAACAATCCATGGGGATATATCAATATTTCATCTGATCATGGTGTATGATCCTTTTAATGTTCTACTAAATTTATTTTGCTAGTATTTTGTTGGAAATTTTTGTATCTATGTTCATCAGTGATATTGGTCTATATTTTTTTTTCTTAGAGTGTCCTTATCTGACTTTGATATCAGGCTAATGCTAGCCTCACAAAATGAGTGTTAGAATATTATCTCTCTTCAATCTTTAGGAACAGTTTTATAAGGAGTGGCATTAATTCTATCAACATTTACCATTTAAATTTACCAAGGAAGCTGTCTGGTCCTCAGTCTTCTTGTTGCTGTTATTGTTGGGAGGTTTTTTTTTTTTTTTTTTTTAAATTACTGATTCAACCTCCTTACACATTATTGGTCTGATATTATTTTCTATTTCTGCATGATTCAGTCTTAGTAGATGAGATGTCTATTTAACCATAGCAAGTTATCCAATTTTTGGCACATAAGTGTTCATAGTAATCTCTTATGATAATCACCTTTGTATTTCTGTGATATAAGTTGTAATTTTTCATTTATAATTTTATTTATTTGAGCACTCTGTCCTTTCCCCTTGGTAAGACTAGCTAAAGGTTTTCATTTTGTTTATCTTTCAGAAGTACCTACACTTAGTTTCACTGAGTTTTCTATTGTTTTCCTATTCTCTACTTCATTTATTTCTGCTCTGATCACTGTTATCTCCTTCCTTCTGCTAACTTTGGGATTATTTGTTCATTACCTCATTCCTTGGAGGTGTAAAATTACATTATTTATTTGAGAGCTTTCTTCTTTTCTTAATGTAGGTGTTAGTATAAAATTATCTTCTGTCCATTCTGATAGGGATTCTGAGGATTTATCAGTGCTCTTCTATGGATACACCTATTTCATAGTTCTTGCTACCCAAAAGGTCTTCTGTGGGCATACTTAAGATTATCTGCTGTCTCTCTATTCTTCAAAGCTAGGCTGGGTGCTGACAGCCTCACTCTTGTTTGCTTTCTCTGGGGTACTGCATGCTGAGGTGCTTTCTGCCCATGCAACAGAGGCTGAGCAGCTGTCAGGGCTGGCTAGCAGTTTGCAAAGGATTGTACTTGCAGCTCTCTGGAGGACACAAGAGGAACCAGCCACAGGATTCAGGTCTGTGTCAATGAGGCATGTGGAGCACAGGGTGTGACTATGTGCCAGCAGGGGGAATCCACAGGTCAGGTGTCCTTAGCTGCTCATAGGCAGGCTTCCTGATGGAATCCATGAAGTGGTTAGTAGGATCTACCCTCCTTTTGATGTCCTCTAAGAACCCTAACTGCTGTTCTCCTAGCCCTTCCCTGCCCCCAGTTATGCAGCACATCTTAGCATTCTGGATGGAACAAGAACAAAGTGAGCTACTTTGGCAGTATCTCTCATAGCTGGGAAGCCAGAAGTGCACTCACAAGCTCTCAGTTTAACCCCTGAAAGAAATCATAGGTCAAGAAGGTCTCTTTTGGCACTACACTCCGCCTCCTTGGAAGGAGGTGAAACTGCTACTCTGACTCTTCTCAATGTGTCTAATCTTAGATTGTTTTTGTTTCAATAGTGTGCTTGAACATCTCCACTGGACATCCTGACTTCCCCAAAGTATTTCATAGGTGAATAATTGTCAGAATTGTGGGTTTGGAGGGGTGGATGGTAGAAAACTCCTATTCTACCATTTTGCTGATGTCACTCCTACAATGAGCTTTAAATGACACAGTCTCCTCTAGAAATAACTTGAAGATGGCTGATAGAATAATATTAATGGTTAAATTTTAATTAAATATGCAAAACACAGGCTCTGGGGAAAATGCCTTATAGGCATCATATCATTTTAACCTTCTCAAAACGTTCAAGACAAGTAATCCATTTTGCAGCTGAGAAAGTTACAGCTTAGAATGGTTAACTGCCCACCCAAGGATGCACTCATGGAAATGGCATAGCTGTCAATTGTATCTTAAGCCAAAGCCCATACACTTGACCATTTTGCAAGAGATTGTAAGAATGCGATTCATTCATTCACTCATTCATTCATGTAATAATTATTTACTGGACATTTATAGTAGGCCAGCTTCTGTTCTAGAAATGGGGAAAGATAAATAATTGTCTGTTTGTGGACTTACATTTCAATGGTGGAGATAAACAACAATAGTAGAAACCAAATAATTAAGCATTATACTTTCAGATAATAAATATAAAGCAGGAAACTGAAGGCGGCTAAGGAAATATAGTGAAATAGAGGTGGTATTGATATTTGGTAAAAGAGTCAGAAACCATGTAGGCATTTCAGACAGACACAAATGTTAAGTGTTATCATCTCAATCCTGAATATTTAACTGGAAGGACTGATGCTGCAGCTGAAGCTCCAATACTTTGGCCACCTGATAAGAAGAGCCAACACATTGGAAAAGATCCAAATGCTGGGAAAAGACTGAAAGCAAAAGGAAGAGAGAGCAGCAGAGGATGAGACAGTTAGATGGCATCACCAACTCAATGGACATGAATTTGAGCAAACTCCAGAAGAGAGTGAAGGACAGGGAACCCTGGCGTGCTCCAGCCCATGGGGTCACAAAGAGTTGGACGTAACTTAGCAACCGAACCACAAACAACTTCTTCCCTTGGAGAGGGGTGAGTCTAAAGTGTCTGAGCCACAAAAGGTCATGTGTGGCTAGAGAAAAGTGAGAGGGGATACAGGTAGAGAGCAGTCAGGCTCATAGGCAGGGCCAGATGATATGAGAACTTTGGAGTGTGGCTTTCACTTGTAGTCCTGTAAGTGGTTTATCCTTAGGAAATTCACTAAGCCTTCCTGGACTATTCCCTTATTTATAAAACAAGAATGTAAGAAATGTGGGAGCAGAGACCCGAAAGGTCCTTTCTAGCCTTGACATTCTGTAGTGAGACAGAGAAAATGATGGATGATAAGGAAAAGGCAAAAACTGAATACGGAATCCAGTCACTGAGGGTGGTCACCTTGAATGTCTCCACCTTTTTGCATATGAGTTGATGTAAGCCTTTATAAATAAAGCTACTCTTTTCAAATATTGTAGGTTCATCTGATAACCATGTTTGTTTCATGATTCATTAAGTAAAAGGAGATAAGCCAAATGCCCCTGGCATTCAAATCAAGGAAATTAAAAACATTTGGAAAGTCAATGCAAAATTCTACCACTCTGGTGAAATATTTTGATCTGATGATGGTTCAGTGTGAGACAGTTATTGAATACCTCTATTGAACTGAAATCTTCCAGAAAAAAAATAGCTCCTAGGACTGACAGTTTTGGGTGTAATTCAAATCATCTTTGAATTAAAATGAGTCAAAATAATCCATGAAATGTCCTATTCAATATATAAGGCGAACCTAAATATATTTCTTGTGACTATTCCTAGT
The DNA here is from genome assembly GCF_023091745.1 of Budorcas taxicolor. Taxonomy (NCBI): domain Eukaryota; kingdom Metazoa; phylum Chordata; class Mammalia; order Artiodactyla; family Bovidae; genus Budorcas; species Budorcas taxicolor. The sequence goes on along the minus strand of NC_068916.1, from coordinate 66,741,478 downwards.
GATACGAAGTTTGCTGAGGAAAATACCTTTGGATTTTGTATGCACACAAATAATGCCAAGAGCCAGGCTAGCTTCCCAGGGTGTCCAAGTTCCAGAAAATTTATTCATTCCTTCAAGAAACTTACACTCTAGAGAAACCTGCAGTCCGGAAATAATTAAATGTATGAATTAAAAGCATGAAAAGGTACTACAATGAAATAGTATTGTATCAGAGGTATAAATGATAGGCAGATAGAGCCATTCACTAATGTCAAGTTGGAGAAGAAGCTAATGGCACAAACACAGACAGTAAGTGACTGAAAGTAAGTGTGAACCCATTTCCTGATTCAGAAGCTATACATCATTTTGCCAAATGAAATACTAAGAATAGCAAACATTTCCAGAATTATTATGAACCTGGAATTCATTCAGTGCCAAAAAGCTAAATATACTTGCATATATTTAAGAGAATGCATTATTTAGCAGGATACCAAAAACACCTGCTCAACAAAACTAGATCATTTTGCTTCATTTCTTCAACAACTCTTATGCAATTAACAACAACAACAAAAGCCTACAATGCATATGTCTCCTATAGAAACAATTATATAAAAGACAGTAAAGGAAAATAACTACAAAGGATACAGAATATTTCTGGTACATATGTAACTGAGCCTATTTAGATTAAAAAATATTTGCAGACAAGTATTTATTAATATAATGTTAGAGTAGAAAAAATAATCCATTAAGCAGCTGAAGCAATTTTGAACAAAGTAGTCATTTGAATGTTTTCTACTTCTATTTTCTTATAACCTCCCATGGGACTCAGACTATAGAGGCTTATAATAAGTTTTTACCCATTGCAAATAACAACAAAAAAAGCTTTTTAACCTTAAAAAGCTTTTATAAAGCTAAAAAATGATAAGACATTTGACTTTTTTCACATATCACATCATTATTTAGTTTAGAGACATTCCCATCATCAGCATACAAAAAAAAAAAAAAAAAAATCAACCTGCAACCACTTGCAAATGTTAAGCTATTCTAATCATCAGGGAGAATGTGAGTACCTTGGTAACAATAAATGAGAAGAAAGGAGAAAAACTGAAAAAAAAAAAAAAAAGTAACTCTAGAATCAAAGCCTCAAAACAAGATTATAAATGTTTTATCAAAAGATCTGATACAAATGTCGGAGATTTGATTACTATGATGGTTCTCACTGGAATGTGACCTTTCACCTCAAAATCATTCCAAGTAATGAGGGCAAGAGCATCTTAACCCTAAAGTTTTCAGTGACTCCCAACAGTCAGGCATGAGAGTTGTCCCTGAAACTAAAAAATGTGTGAGTGAGAATGGACTTACTCTTTAGATCATCTATCTCAGCTTCCTAAATTATGATATTTAGAAAGCATGTTCGTTTTAGCCATTATAAGTGTAGAACAAAACATTATTAAGAATCTGTGAGCTTACTAGACCTCTATAGATGCCTAAGCACCTAGTCTACCCCATTCTTGAGGATGACGCTCATTGAACTATAGAAGGGAGCATTCAAATAAAAACATTCATTCTATTTTCATGGCTGAGTAGTATTCCATTATATATATATATGTGTGTGTGTGTGTGTGTGTGTGTGTGTGTGTGTGTGTGTATACACACATATTCTTTATCTTCTTTATCCATTCATCTGTTGATAGATATTTAGTTTATTTCCATGTTTTGGCTACTGTGAATCATTTTTCTATGAATACAGGGGTGCATGTATCTTTTTGTAAATCAACTATACTTCAATTTTTAAAAATGGGTACCATTTTCTAGATTCCATATATGTGTGTGTTAATATATGATATTTACATTTCTCTGACTTCCTTCACTCTGTATAACAGGTTCATCCACACCACTACAAATGACCCAGTTTCATTCCTTTTATATGGCTGAGTAGTATTCCATTGTATATATGTACCACAGCTTCTTAATCCATTCATCTGTTGATGGTTGACTCCATGTTTTAGCTATTGTGAATAGTATTGCTATGAAAATAGGGGTGTGTGTATCTTTCTGTAAATCAACTATAGTTCAATTTTTAAAAACTGAACTTTTTATTGACCATCACACTCCAGCCTTATCACAGACCTATTGTATGCGTTGATAACTAGTGTCCTCTCCATCTCCCTCCCTGTCCTCTAGCCACAGAAATTACACTTTGCCTTAGCAATATGCCTAAGAAGTTAGGCAAACCCCTCCCACCTCAGTTGTGGAAGTTGTTCAGCTCATTCATCTCAGATCTTCATGTCTCCTGCACATTCTCTAAGTTCTTAAGAGAGTTCTTAGTTAAGACTAAGCCACCTGTCATCATTGTCTTGTGCAAAAGACTCTTTAAGTTGTACGAAGGTTTTTGTAGGGATCAGGCACTTGCTCCAAACCATGAGAAAAACAAAGACAAATGGAGGACTGAAAGAATCTCTTACATTCACAGGGCATAGGGAAGCCACATGTAACCATCTACTGTCAAAGGGAGAGTGTACCCTGGTGAGTATAAGCAAAGTACTATCAGCACATAAAGAGAACACGATGGTCAATATAGAGGACTCTAAGGAAGTTCTGCATAAAGAGGATCTTGAGTATTAAGGGACACAGATTTTTCTTGATGGAAAAGGAAGAGCAGCATATTCCAGAAGGGACTAAAATAAGTGACTACATGTTCCCACTGAATATGTGGAATGGAAATGGTACATAATCGGGTAGCACAGCAGACACATAAGCACTACTGGTTGCATGAATTATTATTAGGTAAAGGCTGTGGAGCAGTGAGTGAGGCTAAATAACACCTGGAAAGAAGCTGAATATATGGAGAAAAGCTTTGAAGTGTGTGCTAAAAAGAGAAGATTCCATCTTGGAAGCAGTAAGAGTCGTGAGAAGTTTTTCAGAGTGGAAGGATCCAGATCTAAGTTTTAGAGGGGGAAATGTGGGAATGGGTAGGGCAGAAGAGATTAGCAAGGGAGATGATTTCAAGAGCTCAGCTACTTTGTGTTAAGACTAAAAGTGATGAGTAAATGAAACAGAAGCAAACAAGAGGGAGTGATATTTGATAGGGAAATATGAGGTTAATTACAAGTCTCTGTGAAAGGATATGGGAGATGGAGACAGGGAGAATAAAAATGTTCTCTTTTCTGAATCACTGGGCTCATACAAAAGCATTCGCTGAGATGAGGATGCCTGCTGTTCTATAGGAGACATTCTCTCATTCAAACTGAAAAGCAAATAAATGCACAGGGACTTGAGGTGATCCCATCGGGAGAAAATCAGGCCTGGCCTCATGGCACATATTGTCTTATCACCCAAACTTGCATCAAGATTTCAAGTCTGAAAATAAATACATTTATATCAATTAAAAAGAGAAAAAAATTCAGTAATATCTGTCACAAATGTGGAATTAGATAAGAACTGGAAGGTCACTAGGGGATCAGAATTGGGAAAAGAAAAATGATTTTTCTGTTCATTTTATACCCTTCTGTACTCTTTGAAATTGTTATAATGAATTGAAATTATTAACTTTAAAAATAAAGAATAAATAATAACTAAAAATCCATTCAAAGTTCAATAGACCCGAAAACCCAATCTCAAAAGGATTCAGAATATAAAGAGAATTCATGTACATTGTAAGGATGTCATAGAGGATATTTGCTTCCTGTTGTTGCATAAAATACATTTAACGTATTTGTCCTGGCACTTGGTAGAAAATTTCAGAGAGAAAATCCAGTTTTTCGTTATTTTCTTTGCTTGTTATTGAATGTGAAACCCTGAAGACATTCATACTTTCTTTCATATGGACTGTATGTTTTTTTTTTCTTTTCTTTAAAAGAATACAGACAAACCACATTTTGTTTTTTATAAGTCAAGATCCAATTGAGCGATACATAATGTCATCCAAACTTGATATCCTCCTGTGAAGAAGCAACTCAATTTCTGTATGTGTAATTCATTTAAAAAGCCACTACCACAAAGAACCTTTCCCTATAACTTCTATATTAAAGAGAGCCACCTAGGGAATGCTCCAGCAAACAAATAGCTACATTCCTTCTTTTTTTTCCCCCAAGCTCCTCCATAGCAACGGTCATGAAGTAATATTGGTGAGAGTACATATTACTCACAATTGTTTCCTTATGCCTATTTTACGGACATGATATTTTATTCTAGAATACTGCAGACGTGACTTCTTTTTCCATGAGTATGCCATTTTTTACTTTTTAATTCATGTGTATTTGTTCTGATAACAAAAGTAAGTTCAATGTAGAAAGTTAAGAAAATATTTTTACAGTGTGAAGAAAATTTAAAGTACTGAGAAAGGAAGGAAGGATGGAAAGGGGGGAAGGAGAGATAGATGAAGGGAAGAGGAAAGGAGGCAGGGAGAAAGAAAGAAAAAGCAGCCTCTGATACTCAGAGTCAGACCTACCACTCACTGCTGGCCATGTTATTTTCCTGTTGAATATAAACTATCATACAAAATACCAGCCCCAGACAAGATCAGTCTAAGACCGTGATAAAATGAGGCTAATCAAGGCGACTTCACAATTTTGTCTCAGCACAGATGAGTACAAAGTCACTGTACCTCCCACAAAATATCAAGCACTCCCTCTTTCATTCAAAATGTATGCCTGCTACTTCTTTACCAATTACATCTCTATCCTTATTCATCTGCCCTCCCTACAGATAAGACTTATAAGGATGCTCAGTCACAGACCTGCCCCCACTTTCTGACAGCACTTTTGTTTCCTTAGAATCTCCCACAAGTCATCCAACCAAAGACCAAACTCTGTAATAATCCTTTCTAACACTGTCTTGCTAAGACAGCCCATGATCCTCCATGGTGTCTGTCCTCCTTGGCTGTGACTTGTTCAGCTACAGGTACAGTCCCGATGGTCTTTTATTGGCAACACTTGTAATGTTATCACTGCAATATTCCGGAGTATTTCTTCTTTCTCTGCACTGTGACAGATAATAACTGACGCTTACTGCACACTTTACCATGCTCCAGTCTCTGTTCTAAGAGCTTTACTCATATCACCTAACTTCATTCTCACCACGACCCTGTGCTTGTGTGTGTGCTAAGACTCTTCAGTCGTGTCCAACTCTTGGCAACCACATGGACTGTAGGCTGCCAGGCTCCTCTGTCCATGGGATTCTCCAGGCAAGAATACTGGAGTGGGTTGCCATGTCCTCCTCCAGGGGATCTTCCCAACCCAAGGATCAAACCCACATCTCTTAAGTCTCCTGGATTAGTGGGCATTTTCTTTACCACTTGGGAATTCCAGCCATTATTCTGAATACTCTACTTACATTACCTAACTTAATTCTCACCACAACCCTATGAAAAAGATATAATTTCTGTTTTAAAGAAGAGAGACAGAAAAGCAAAAATAAATCAGTTACATGCTTTACATCAAGGATTCTCAACCGTCACAATATTAACATTTGGGGCTGCATAATTTTTTGGCTTTGAGCGGAGTTGCCATGTGCATTATAGAACATTTGCAATGCACCTGACCTCTGTCTACTAGATGCCAGAAGCAGGTCCTTCTCTCCCCTAGCTCTACTAACAAAGTGTCTCCAGACATCATACATGTGTCCTGGAGACAAAATCACCCCTGGTTGAGAACCCCTGCTTTAAGTGATGGGGATCATACTGCATATAATTTCATTTCTAGGTTTTTTTACTTAAAAACTTATTGTAAATATTTCCAAATATCAACTTGATTTTTAAAAACACAACTTTAAAACCATAAATTTTAAAGGGTATAGAAATGTATACACTTTCATTTAATTAAACATTCCCCACCATGGATTATTTCCTTTGTTTTCCATTTTTTGTTATTGAAAATAATTCCCTACGTAATACCTTTGCACACAAATTGTTTTCTATTTCTCTGACTTTTCTCCTTAGACTCATTTATTAGGAAAAGGAATTATGAGGCCTCAAGGTATTTTTCTTTTCTTTTTTATTTTCTTCAGAAAAAAAAGGTATACCCTTTACTTTGATTTTATGTACCAATTTATTCCACTAAAATAAACAAGATATATATCTCTCTTCCCTGAACAATCTGAGTAAGCTACATTACTACTCTTTTTGCTGATATATGTGTTATTTCAATATTTGCTATATTCAGAGAGTGCCTAATTTGGAACCAGAAATCCAGCATCCAGACTTAAGTAATCACAGGTAGCAAAATACAGACTGAATGGGATTAAGTGGATGGAAGATGAGGCCTAAGAGACTGTGACCAAGCTTATGAACAATCTTTCATGCCAGATGCAATGGGTTGAATGGGGTCCCTTACAATTCATGTCTATCCAGAACTTTGGAATGTAAACTTATTTGGAAATAGGATCCCTGTAGATGTAACTAGCTCAGATAAGGTCATACTGGATGAGGGGTGGGCATAATCCAATGACTGGTATCCTTATAAGAAAACAGAAATTTGGACACAAAATGAAAATGAAACGAAGACACAGACACACAGAGAAGGTTACATGAAAACAGAAGCAGAGACTGGAGTGATGCTTCCAGAAGCTGAAGCTTGCTAAGGATTGTCAGCAATCACCAGAGGTTAGGAAGGATGGGAGGCAGGCTCCTGGCTCCTCCTCCAGAGCCTTCATGAGAGCATGGCTCTGTTGACACCTTGATTTCAGACTTTTGGCCACCAGAACTGTGAGGAAATAAATTTCTTTTAAGCCATTTCAGTTTGTGGTACTTTGTTACAGCAGCTTGATAACACTTATACACACAGCATGAGGTTTGGCCTTCACTTTGTCACTGAAAAACCACTGAAGCAAGTTCAGTAGTAAATTGTTAGTAGCCTAAGGGAGGTCTTCCCTGGTGGCTCAGATGGTAAGGCGTCTACCTGCAATGCGGGAGAACTGGGTTCGATTCCTGGGTCGGGAAGATCCCCTGGAGAAGGAAATGGCAATCCACTCCAGCATTCTTGCCTGGAAAATCCCATGGACAGAGGAGCCTGGCAGAGTACAGTCCATGGGGTCACAAAGAGTTGGACATGACTGAGCGACTTCACTTTAAGGGAGAAGGAAATGGCAATCCACTCCAGCATTCTTGCCTGGAAAATCCCATGGACAGAGGAGCCTGGCAGAGTACAGTCCATGGGGTCACAAAGAGTTGGACATGACTGAGCGACTTCACTTTAAGGGAGAAGGAAATGGCAATCCACTCCAGCATTCTTGCCTGGAAAATCCCATGGACAGAGGAGCCTGGCAGAGTACAGTCCATGGGGTCACAAAGAGTTGGACATGACTGAGCAACTTCACTTTAAGGGACGTCAGTAATCCGCAGGCAGGGGAGGGGGAACAAATGCTTCTTTTATTTTCTAGAAAAGAATAATTACATATGTATGTGTGTATGTATGTGTTTATTACTCTCACCATAATTTTACAAAAAAAGAGAATATTTTAGCACCAGCATAAGACTGGAAACAAATAAACTTAGACTACGATTTAAATATAATTTTATAATTTCTTCACTTCTTCACTTGGCTAAGTACTAATTAAATTTAGTCAGGGGGACTTCCTTGGTGGGTCTGTGGTTAAGAATCCTTGCAATGCAGGGGACATGAATTCGATCTCTGATTAGGGAACTAAGATCACACACACCACAGTGTAACTAAGCCCTTCAGCCACAACAGAGTCCCTCTGGAGCTCATTTGTCACAGCTAGAGAGAAACTACTGTGCCGCAAGGAAAGATCCCATGTGCCACAACTAAGACCCAGTGCAGCCAGAGAGAAAGAAAGAAGTATAAAAAAAAAAAAAAAAATCAGTCATAAATCAGCACAGTTCTACCCACGGTTCATTACAGCCTGGTTAATTCTAGACTATTCACAAGTTTAACCATCCTCAAAGTCTTCCTTACAGAGAATCATTCCCCCATACATAGGAAGGTTCCCACAAAATACACCAGCATTATACAAACCTCTGGAAATCAAATGCACTGTCTTGTACCCTCTTGGTATTTTTACATGTTCAACTTACTTTAGTTTATTATAGAATAAATCATGAACAACGGGAACCCAGGAATTGAACCAGGGTCTCCTGCATTGCAGGCGGATTCTTTAGAACTGAGCTATTAGGGAAGACCTAAAACAAATTCTGGACATCCCAAAATAGTAAAATGCCAAAATAAAAGGCACTAAACAAATACTAAGTACTCCTGATAAAGAAATATTGCTTGCATTAGCCAAATCTGTTTGTCCAGTTTCTGTGATGCTTTTTGTTGCTTCTCTAGAACTCTAATCGAAAAAGCAATGACATTCCTCAGTTTGGAGAGCCTGTCACATTAACATATCGATCCAGTGATGGCTTTTCCAAGGGCCTTATGCAGAAATATCCATTCATAAGGAGCCTATTATGTAAAGAACATGAAATAAATAAAGAATGGCCATCTTTGTCATTTTTCCAGCTCTTTTCGCTGAAGTAAGGAATCCGTTTTTGTGGTTAAAGGTCTAACAACTTCTGATCTTAACCATTAGTACCAGACAAAAGATGAAGGCTCCACTGATTTACTGCCAAAGTCCAGAGAGGTATTTCAGAAATTTGTCTTTAAACCTCTAAACCTTGATAATGCACCCCATTAATATAATAAATTTGAGTGTATACCCCTTAATATATGCACTTCACAGTAAATTACACATGCACTATTATATTTGTATATTATGCACTTTAGAAAACATACAAAATGTTAAAAGGGTGAAATAAAAGTATATAAATACAAAGCTCTTATTGAAAAGCACCTGAATAGTCTTACTGACCTCCATGCAGTATGAGAACCCACATAAGAGATTTATCTTCTATCACATCAAGGAGCTATACTACTAACAGTGGTGAGTATCACCTGCTTGTGCTGTCCTGTTCCAAATAATAACTATGTTTCATGCTGTATGCTTATGATAATAGCACTCGTAAGAGATCGATCTCTTCTCCACTGTACACATTTGTTCATTACCCACTGGAACACTGGGGCATTGTCTGATGTCCACATTTCTCAATGGGCATTGATTGAGCTGGAGCCTCCGGTGATTTATCAGTCTTTCCAGATGAAATAGTCAACCTCACTTGCCCTCCTTCTCTACAACTTACTTTTCTTTGGGGGCTGAAAATACTGCCATTTGGTTGCAAGTACTTGCATGACTTTGCAACAAAATATTTTTACTAGCAAGGGAAAGAAAAGAAGCAAACCCAGCATCTGGGACAGTAACCCAAAAGGCAGTGCTGATAAATACCCCAATACATATAAACTTTAGAAAGTACTTACCAAATGTAATTTTGTAAACTATTAAATTCCTTGGCAACTTCATTTTCCCTTTAATTTTATATTCTGTTCTTTACTAAGCCATTTTAAATTTTAACACAAAAGTAATGTTTTAAAATCATGAGCACCACATAAATGAGTGTCGTTCAGGAGATAATCCATGCTTACCCTATTTCTGTGGGTATTCTCATTACACACAGGACATTGATCACCTAGGTGTAGGAACTTGAGAATTAAGAATGAGGACTCAAATGGGAGATGGGAATTCAGCCAAGTTCCTACCAAGATCCTCAAGGGCCAACTGTGGGACTTTGGCAAGTCACTTAACTTCTATGAATCTCATCGAATGCTATCAATTCAAGTACTGAGAACTGGGGACAATTCATGGTTACCAACAGTCTTCTTTCTAAGTCACACCTCAAAGCTCTCATCTTGTGAATCCAGAGCATCAGGTCTCAAAGGAGGCCTAGCAATCATCAAACAACATATTAAAAATGAGGAAACAGAGGACCACAAAGTTTGACCACTTGCCAAACTCATAAAGCTAATATTTTCAAACACCAGAAATAATGGTTTTGATTTAAGAAGGAAAATTATTTAACAAATATATGAATTCTCCCTGAAAGTCCTCAATAAGTCAAGAACTGAACCTGTGTCCCAAGTACAAGTCCACAGCTCTTTGCACAGTATACATCTTTGTCACTAGTCCTTACACATAGTAGGTGCTTAAAGCATTCTTGTTAAAATAAGCTGAAGTGTTCTAGCTGAAGGGCTACTTTGAAGCTGTTATAGATTGCATTCTCATCCCTGCCTCTTTAAGCCTAGTGCATTTTCTAAGTATTTTCCAGTGGCTTCAGAGAAGGTTTATATGCATGTGGGTATTTTTCAGCATTGCCTCTGATAATAGGGAGTTTGAATCAAACTCCATCTGTTGCTATAACCAATGTTTATTGTGCAGTTCTTAAAAGAGCTGCTCTCTACGTGAGCTGTTTTCTTTCCAGTTTAAACAGCTGAAATACTCTGAGGCTTCCACCTCCATTTGTGGTTTGCATCTGACCCCTTCCCTCCTCTTCAACCTCCTCATCTCACCTCTATATCTTTTCAGATTCTTAGCGCACTGTTCCCCAATCATCACTCACATATGCTCAAATCTTCCCTTCACTAAAATCAAGTAAAACAAGGTGAAACATTTTCCATTCTGCGCATTCCTTCTGCTGTACCTCACCTTCCTTCCTTAAGGCACAAACTTCTTAATAAAGTTGTCTGCACACACTGTGTCACTTATTCTGTTTCTCCTCTTACCTTCACCTACTACAATCTGGCTTCTGCCTCCAGAATGCCAACAAAACTGCTTTCCCTCAAATCACAACTGGTCCTTGGTTGTTAAATCCACTTGGCATTTTCAAGGCCTTCCTGACACACTGCATTGTTTTTGGTTTTTTTCATCATCTTTTATTGACGTATAGTTGATTTACAATGTTGTGTTAATTTCTGCTGTCAAAAAATGACTCAGTCATACATATATTCTTTTCCATTTTGGTTTGTCATAAGATATTGAATATAGCTCCCTGTGCTATACAGTAGGACTTTGTTGTTTATCCATTCTGTATATAAAAACTTAACGTCTGCTAAATGCAACCTCCCAGTCCATTCCTCCCCCAACCCCCTCCCTTTAGGCAACCACCAGTCTGCTCTCTGTGCTGGTGATTCTGTTTGGGTTTCACAGATAGGTTGATCTGCAACACTGTACACTGCTGATGTGCCTTTTTTACCTGGCTCCAGTGACCAGTATTTCTTGAGTTTCCAACCTCCTTAGACACTCTTCATGTTTGGGGCTCCCTTATTTACCTTACTCCTTAAGTTTTGACATTGCCCAAGGTTCTGTTCTAATTCTTTGTACACAGTGATCATACCCATGACCTCAATGATCTTCTACACAGTAGTGAATGCCAAGTTCGCCTCTCTAAGCCAGGCTTATGGAGACTGCCTACCAGAAAGCTTCACTTTTCAGAGTGGTGGATACTCCAGGGTTCCACCCAGATCCCTTCTTCAGAGCTGGCGTAGCTATCCTACTCTCCCCCATCTACTTGCAATATCGGCCGCTAACGGCTCACAACTATGTTCCTCACTGGCTGGAGACAGGCCTGTTCTGAGAACTGTGCCATTCAAGTTCTCTTCTGCATTCAAGTTCTCTTGTGCATTCAAGTTATGCCCTCTTCTGGAAGGCAGGCACAAAAAAATGGTTCATGTGGGGATAGAAAGACCAGGCCCTCTTGCCTCCATGTTCAGGATCATGAAGTGGCATCCAGAGCTCCAGGTTGAACTGGCTGACTTCTCATCCCACATCTGCTTTTCCCTCTGTCCATTCTTCCTCTCATCACTTACCTATAGGATTATCTCTAATGAGAATTCCCAATAAATCTTCTGTGTTCAAACTCTCCATTTCAGAGTCTCCACTGCACAGAACCATCAACTGAAAACTCACTGCACCCCACTACAAATTTATACAAAATATTTTTCCTTACTTAAAACTTTACTCTTTAATATAAACCATATCTAAAAAAGTCGTATCAGGACTCAGGGGCAAATGCAGAGATCTCCAAACAGCTATATTTTCCTTAAATTGTCAGGCTTGAGCAGAGGTTAAACCAGCCTGGCCCTTCCCAGATCCCAGTCAATTCCGTTGGAAATTGTCTGCACTTCATTCAAGGGCCTAATTCAAGCATAATCGCAGCTTCTGCCTCCTTTTTCCATCTACTGCAAGATTTACCATCTCAGTATATGGCACCATCATGCACTCAGGTGATCAGGTCACATACTCAAGAATCATCCTTAATTCTTCCCCATATCTCAACTACTCACCAAGTCATATCAACCCCATTTCCCCAATATCTTTCAGGTTAATTTTTTTTCCTCCATTTTTACTATAACTTCCTTATTTAAGGAAAACATTTCCTTTCCAAGACTACTGCAGGACATCCCAACCAGCAAGCCAGGGCTAGAAGTTGATCATCTCACCCCTGGGCTGGCTTATGGAGCCTGAGGTTGGCAAGACATACTGTTATAGAAACTCATGTCCATATGCCCATCACACAGTGAGGCCAAACAATACCAAAATATCGGAATTTGGAGCAGAGACAGGTTTATTGAAGGCCACAGAAGGAAACGGGTGGCTCATGCCTTAAAAACCCCAAATTCCCCAAAAGCTTTCAGAAAAGCCCTTTTCTAGGAAAGGTGAGAGAGATGCATGTGAACTTCTTGGTGTCAGATCCTTTGTTCTTGAGGTCAGGTCACAATCGGCTAATCATGTTCCTATAAATCTTCACCAAACAAATGTTATTCTCTGTTCTGAAAAGAAAGGGCAATGTCACAAGACACAACTTTCACCCTCTGAGGTCCTGGTCTTGGCTCAGAGGAGGCAGAGCCCAGCTAGCAGTGCCCTCAGTGTCAGGTCCCCAAACCCTGCCCACCTGTCATTGCTGAGGGAGCTAGATGCCTAGGACCCAACTGGCCCTCAAGTTTCTCAAACCACTGGCACCATGGGGGCAGGTCTCTCAGACTATGACCCAGGTAGACAGCTGTTGTCATTAGGTTGCAGAGACAGGGATGAGGGAGAGGTCCACTGCCACCTCACGGTCTGGGCCTGGCCAGTGTGTGGACTCGGCATGGGCTCCAGAGCCCTGTAGGACACAGCCCCCAACCTGTTCCCTGGGCCCCAGCTCATCTGATGATCCAAGCTGAGGAGAGAAGGTCAGGATCCGCCTCTTACCTCACTCTCAGCCTGAAGACCACCTCTCCTCTGACTGTTGGATGAAATTAGCCCGCTTGTGCTTAGTTGCTCAGACATGCCCAACTTTTTGTGACCTCATAGACTATAGCCAGCCAGGCTCCTCTGTCCATGGGATTCTCCAGGCAAGAATACTGGAGTGGGGAGCCATTCCCTTTCCAGAGGATCTTCCCAATGCAAGGATCGAACTGATACTTTCTGCATTGCAGGTGGATTCTTTACTGTCTGAGCCACCAGGGAAGCCCAATGGGCTCACTGCTGCTGCTGCTGCTGCTAAGTCACTTCAGTCGTGTCTGACTCTGTGTGACCCCATGGACAGCAGCACACCAGGCTCCCTCATCCCTGGGATTCTCCAGGCAAGAACACTGGAGTGGGTTGCCATTTCCTTCTCCCATGCATGAAAGTGAAAAGTGAAAGTGAAGTCACTCAGTCGTGTTTGACTCTTCGCGACCCCATGGACCGCAGCCTACCAGGCTCCTCCGTCCATGGGATTTTCCAGGCAAGAGTACTGGAGTGAGTTGCTATTGCCTTCTCCAATGGGCCCACTAAGGGTCACTTATTGACAACTGGTCACTTGATAGAGGGGCCTACTGCTGTGCCAACCAATGGCTGAGCAGGACCACTAATGGTCATTTATTGACAGTTGGTCGCTTGGGGGAGGGGCCCACTGCATTACCGACCCATGGATAAGCAGGACCACTAACAGTCCCGGGGTAACTGCTGCCTGGTAACAGGGTGTGGAGTAATGGCACATACTAACAACTGCATGCTAAGGGCTGTACACAGCCAGGCTCTATTATAACATCACTCATTTGCATCTATCCAAGAATAACCTCTCAGGCTTCCAAATTACCACCAGAGTCCTGCCACTTGTCATACAATATTATCATTTTCTGTCTATGTCTTGCTGCAAAAAAAGACAAGAAACTGCTCTTGCCACTTAGTCCCAGTTGGTCCCTCTGCCACAGGTTTCCTCTTCCCTATGCTAGATGATAAGTCCACAGGAACTCAGGAACTCAGTACTTTTTTTGTCTTTCTGTTTCCCAGAGTTCAGCCTAACACTGGCATATAGTAGTCACCAAATATAATATTTATTGAATAAATCAATAAACTAGTCAATCCATCCTCCAAAAGAAGTAATGAAGCATAGTTTGAAAAGGTAAAGTGGTAATAATGAAATAAGAACAGGAAAGGAAAAGAAACCAGTTTCTCATCTTTCCAACAGTCTTGTGATGGGTGCTGAACTGACTGCTACAAAGAAAAATCTATTTCTCATAAGGGAAATGTTGGTAAAGTTCTGAAAAACAAGGTTTTAAATTACAGCCACATATTGTCCTTTTTGGTGTGTAATCTCTAAGAGGGTTTATAATACCAGCTTGTGCAATGAAACAGTTCACCTGGCAGATGAATCAATAAACACAAATTAACAACAATAATTAAGGAGGAGAAAGTAGGCAGGAGACAGAACTAGAATTGCTAAGTAAACTTCATTTGAGGCAAATTCCCCTCTGGAATGGAAGTTTTATACCTTTGGTCCTGCTTGTGCATTATAACTCTTCATGATAGTGGAAAAGCACTGGTCAAAAAGTGGAAAAGTAATTCCTCATGTCCCGGCTCAACCATGTACTAGGAAGGAACTTAACTTCTTTGAACTCACTTGTCTTTGCCTGCAGTAAGAAAGGATTAGATTGAATGGTGTTTAGTTCCACTTCCAGCTCCAAAATTCTATTCTGATATGTCCTATGTTCTTTTTAGTTCTCTGAAAGTGTTAGTCACTCGATCATGTCTGACTCTTTGGGGACCCCATGGACTGTAGCCTGCTAGGCTCCTCTATGAATGGGATTTCCTAGGCAAGAATACAGAAATGGGTAGCCATTCCCTTCTCCAGGGGAACTACCTGACCCAGGAATCGAAGCAGAGTCTCCTGCATTGCAGGTGGATTCTTTACCAGCCGAGCTACCAGGGAAGCCCTGGTTCTCAGAACATCTGCCAGTTCTCTGAATATCTGCCAATTCACTGTTTTATGAAAACAGGAAAATGAATTCAAACTGGCTAGTGTTTTGTTAGTGTTATTTAAAAATAAACTTCATAATAGGGATCAGGAAACTACTCCATGGAAGCAATGCATATCAGAAAGCTGGAAGCTTTTTATAAGCACCAATTTCAGCCTTCTTCTTCATCTCTTAAAGTATGTGTTTCAAACAGGAAAGATAATGAGAGACCGGACATACTTATTTACCAAGCTGATCTATGGAAGAAAAGGAGAAAATAAAACATGGAAATTTAGACAACTGTTGACTTAAGGGATCACAAAATAAAGACGTCTCAGAAACTAGATCAGAAATGGAAATCCAATGGCTACTGGCAAGTAATAACGGGATCTAACCAAGGATTAATTATCCTTCCTCTTCCACTACCTTGTTCCTATTAGGTAGAGATGAGGTAGATAAGGCAAGTTTGGTGTTCTAGAAGTATATGGCCTCACTTTCCTGTATAAACTATATCATATTACTTTACCCATTTATAAGCTCTGTTCTGGCTATCTATATTTACTGGTTAATTTCCAGGAGACCAGTATTACTATTTTCTTTTTCTCTTGCTTAAAAGAGAGGCACATTCATATCAAAATGTTTATATCCTGAGCAAATATATTTTTCATTCTTTTGAGGGGGTGAACTATGAAAGAGAATCACCTGAATAAAATTTGGACCATTCCTAAGATGTGGCCATCTGGCAAATGCCTCGAGGCATTAGAATTCAGTTAAGAGTTAAGAGATCAAGAGAAATGTAGCCAAAAAAATATAACTCAAACATATGCTCTTCCTAACAAAGTAAATAAAACCATTAATTCCTACTTTAAGAGAATTCTCCTCCGCAACCAGACACACTGAAAGAAGCCCAAGGGCTCTTTGAAAAAGTCTTATTAGTGGTAACATTAGAGGAGCTCTGGCCCTTTGCAAAATAGTAGGCCCTTCATTGGGAATAAACGCATCTTACTGCCAACCTTTGTAGAGGTGCACACCCTTGGCCATCTTTCCACCAGAACAGATTAGCCACATGAGAGAAGACTGAGTTCTCTACTGAGAAGCTACCTTTAAGCCTGGCATATCAGTATTTCTAGGAGCAAAGTTGTCAGTGATCTTTCATTTGCTATTTAGCAAAGTTTATTTTCCAGATGCCTAGGATGCTGATGATGTTTCTGTTAAAAACATATTCCTTAACTCTCAAACCTCAACTTTGCTCAATAACTTTACTCTAAGTAGCAAAATGTATAATGAGAAGAGCAAGCCTTACACTATCTATTCTCTATGGAAAAGACCATACAACCAACTTGTTAGTTGCTGTCGATTTGCTTCTGGGGACGCGACAAAGGCGGCAAAGGCCTGGGGAAAGGCGGCGCTAAGCGCCACCGCAAGGTTCTGTGCGACAACATCCAGCGCATCACTAAGCTATCCACCGCCTGGCTCGTCGTGGTGGTGTGAAGCGCATCTCTGGGCTCATTTACAAGGAGACCCACGGGGTCCTGAAAGTGTTTCTGGAGAACGCGATCCGGGACGCAGTCACCTACACCGAGCACGCCAAGCGGAAGACTGGCACCGCCAGGATGTGGTCTACGCTCTCAAGCGCCAGGGCCGTATCCTCTACGGTTTCGGCGGTTAAGCTTTCCGATTTGCCCTCAGGAGCTTGATTTTTTTGCAACCAACTTGCATTCACTCTTCACCAGTCCTGCAAGGTGGGTCTATACCACTAGCAATCTCATTTGACACCAAGGGAACCTTCTCAAGTCGCACTATTCACCCAGAGGAAGTCAAGGTAATCGGTCTCAAGTAGTAATGGGTAACAAATTCTCCATTTTGGCCATGAGCAAACCAAGTTCAGAGGTGAGATGTTTCACCAAAGATCACTGCAAACGGGAGGGGCATATGTCCAGGGGCTAGAAGATAAAGTTATGGCCAAAATGTCAAATTCAAAGGCAAGCAGTGGTTTACATTTAATGACTCATTTTACCTTCATTATATGAGACTTGGAACTGCTCAATACAGATGTACTTTTTTAAAGGACAAGGAGAAAAGTGCAAAATAAATTTTAAAAATAACAAAACATGGCCCCCCCCCCAAAAAAAATGGGAAAAAAAAAAGTTATAAAAGAGCAAGAGGTTCACAGTTTAAACAACAGCAAATAGAAGGAAGCCAAGCAATAGGCTGGCTAGATAATTATAGACAAGTCATTTCACTTCCCTGATTATCTTTCAAAGATTCTAGAATGCACATATTACTCCTGTGGACATCTGTAAGAAGCTTGTGAAGTGACAACACTGAAATCTGAAAAAGTCTGAATGTCCCATAATTGCAAGCTGTTACTATTACCAACATTCCAATCCAGTTCAACTTCCTTTCCCTGAAATTCTGAATGTAAACTTGAAACATAACCAAAGCCAACTTTTCAAACTTTTCTCAACAACAAGGCATCCTCTGTAGCCCTAATATTACATATCTCCCAGAGGTAACTTGAAAGAAACAAGAAATGAGGTTGGAAAAATGAAGATCAATACAGACCATCTGACGTTCATAATAAATCCAAGTTCAATGTGGGACAACTCCTAAACCCCATCTGTCAAAAAGGAGATTATCACCGCCCATGATAACCAGGAAAGTCGGGCAACCTGTGGTGAAAACTCAAGATCAGTGACCTCTTGTCACACTGTACTGAAAATCATAACTTAAGATTTTTAGAAACTTTGTAAAACACTAATCAACTAAAATATAACCAGAATAAACCTAAGTTATTTCTGAAACAGTTTATATCACATCCAACTTCTGTTTTATCTTTTGTTATAGATCATAAGATTTTTCACTTCCTCCCAACCCCACCCCTCCCATCCCCACCCCTCATGCCCCAATTAAAAACACACTTAAACAGGGCTCACAGGAAGTAACAGGATTCTGTTGGGAAACAGTAAAAAAAAATGGCACATATCTTCTTTGTTTTCAGGGTGGGTCTGTGTATGCATCTCTGTATGTTTCACACTTGCTAAGAACTCAGTTTGTACAATGAATATATGGCCTTTGGGGCTTTGTAAAAAGGGTTCCTTAACCAAAGATAATTAATTCTGTTAACTATTTTTCTTTAACACATATATAAAGATACCAACCACTTATGCCCAAGGGGAGCTGCCACCTCCTTCTGCTTCCCTCTGTCTTCCATATACCAATTCTGGCACATTGTACCCACGGTGCAGTCAAGGTGGGACTCAGCTTTCACTCCTGAGGAAGTCTTCCCAAGGCTATTTTTGGAACCGCCATCCAACATTATGTGACATATATTAAATGTACTCATGTCCCACTTTAAGTGTGTGTGTGTGTTGCTATAAAGATTTTGCAATGTTTTAAATAATTCAGTTTTTGAACTTTGGTTATAAGTAACTTATTTTCTCAGGGATTACTAAGAAGTGAGAAAATCTAACTCACAAACTGTTTTCAAATGTAATATAATTTTTCAGAGCTTAGCATGGAACAAAACATGAAACTGGTACAATATTATGTTTCACAAACATCTTTTTAAACTTTTCATTTTATATTGGAGTATAGCTGATTTACAATGTTGTGATAGTTTCAGGTGGACAGCAAAGGAATATACATGTATTCTTGCCCTCCCATCAAGGCTTCCACATGACATTGAGCTGTTCTTTGTGTTATAAAGTAGAACCTTGTTGGTTATCCATTGTAAATATAGTGTGTACCTGTCAAAATTCAATTAAATATTGGCTAATTTTGATTTTTCACATTTCATCTGTAGCCACTGATTTATACATCTTTGTCCATGCCTTGTGCCTATTACTGTCATCTTCAGGGTCTTATATGTAGTTGACCTGTGTTTTACTTTATTATCATATACTTAGGCCTGTATTATTTAAACCATGCATTCTAAATGAGGGAAATTATACCCCTAAGAGGATGAAAACTGGTTACTGAGGAATTAAAAATCTTACTAAAATTGTGTATGAAGCACACATATACAGATAGAACATAAACTGAGAGTAGATCTGTAATATAAATTTCCATGGAGTAGGGGGCAATTAGAAAAAAAAAAATTCTAGAAAAGCTTTTGGGGAACAATAGCAAAAAGGCTGAGAAATACTGCTTTGGATTGTACTCATGTGCTTTATACACATCTGTTTGATTTTCCTAATGCAGTTGAAGCTATTTAAGAACAGGGATTACGTCTTCTACTTTTCCTGAATGTTTATACCACCTGCTCAAAGGTTCCAACTTTTTTTGTTTTCCACCCTCCTGAGAAAACATTGCAGTCTAATTTTATGCAACTTTGAATTATGCAAATATGAAAGAATGTCATAATAAATACCCAAGGTTCAAAATGTGAAAGAATGAACATTTCTTCAGACTAGAAATTTGACAAGAATTGCCTGGCTTCAAAGCTGGTAAAAGCCACGTGAATTGATAGTCAAGTTTACTGCCAGCATTCTAAGCATAGAAATTGCTTCTGTCTTTTGTAGGGGACAAATTATGTGTAGGAGAAGGACACTTCTCTCCAATAAAATATTTGTTTTCATTTCAGAATCTATTGAAGAATACATGCAGTGAGTCAATATATAACTATTATGATTGTATTTGTCTTTATAATTATATATAGTATATAACTATAAAAATTATATATACCAAAAAGTAAGTTTGGAGATGCTTGAAAAAAATCTGTGTAACTATTACACATAAACTTATACAGCAAAGTCTATTTTGGCCATTAAATTATCATGTTCACTTTTCTTTATTGCCTATGGCCAAGGATATGGCTATCACTGTGGCAGGGCTATCTGCCACATGGGATACTGACTTGACTAGACTTCAGGCTACATGTACCACTGGGGACAATCAGCAGAAGTAAGAGCCAAGAAGCACACATTGATGTCATCTAGAACACTGGGTTCTCTGCACCTGGCCCAGTGCTTGGCATTTAGTAGAAATGAAAATGAATTGTTAGTTAAACGGATGCAAGATCTTGGTCACAGCCTTGCAGTAACACTCGATGCTGAAAGGCAACCAAATGCCTATTGTTTGCCAATATAGCCCCATTTATTACAGAAAGACATTTATAACTTCATGAAAATGTGATGCCAAGCCTGTTGACGGGCTTCCAGGACACTTTGAAAACCACAACAGTGATATCAATATAAGGCACAATACAGGGAAAGGAAGACCCAAGCTCAGGTTTCCTTCCATTCACTCTCACTGAGACTTGGAGCAAGTCGCTTGTGTCTCTGCACTTTGATTTTCCCATTAATAAAGTGCGGGCACTGGATAAGTGGCCCCGAAGGACCAACAGAGTTTGAAATTTTATGAGTTTTATGCTCAATAAAAGCTTATCAGCAATTTCTTATGATCTGTTCTGTTCTGGGTTTGAATTTCCAACCTATATTCCTGAGCCCAATAAAGAAGAATCTGTTTTAAAAGTCCTAATATTTTTGCCTCTGAATTTTGCACGGTAAGCAGAGACTAAATTCCACCACACGTTTACAATATTATGGCCTTAGATCATTAAAAGAAAAAAAAAAGAATTTACCTTCACATGTAATTCAATGTAATAAGCATAAGTTTTGCCTAAAGGAAGGAATGACAATTTCCTGACTTTAAAGGTGCTTATAATTATTCAAGAAACAAAAACTAGGTATATAAAACAATCAAATAATAATAAGGCATGATATCTGTTTAAATGATTAATTGAATGAGCTCAACAGCAAAAATATAAGGTACTAATTAGTGCTGAGAGTGGTCAAACTGGGAAAGGTCAATGTTTACAGCATTTCTGAAAAATTCAATGAAATCTCTTCAGTCCTTTATAGACAAGACTCATCCCTAACTTGTCCCTTCACCTGGGTAACCATTCCCAGTTCCTTCCATCATTTCTCTTACATGAACCAACCTGGTCTGGACTCATCCCATCTCTCCTCACTACCTTCATCCTTGTTCGAAACAGGTCAGTCAGGACTAAGATAAACTGGTTATTGTGTTCCTTTCCAAAGGAAATTAGTGTGAACAAATGAAAGCCATGTAGTGAGGAAAAATACATTCAACACTACAATCTGGCTTCCAAATTGTGCTTAAAATACAAAAGCCATATGGGTTGGAACAAAATGACTTACTCTGTGGTTACCATGCACCGAGCAGGCTGTACCACTTCATCTTGGCACTGTTTGAAGAAACTTGTCCTGAATACCATTTGGACAGAACCCAAGGTGTTCATGCCCCAATGAGAAGCACAAATCATTGAAAGAAAAATGTGGAAAGCAATTTTTCCACTGATGTGTAATTTCTCAATGTTATCGCCAACACAGAGAAATGCTTTGAAGGTGAACAAAAGCTAATATGAAGCACTGCAATAAACACTCGTGGTACGTGTTAATGCACCTACCCTCTCTGAAGTTTCCATAGTGTATTCCAATTCCTCTACAATACCATTTGTAGAGATGACATGGTGCTAGACACATCTGGGATTTCACCCAAGTATGGTGTCTTTTCATGCCCCTAATATGGTGAGCACAAGAGTCCTCAAATCACAAGTTTGTAAAATTCTGGAACCAAGGGAGGCATCAGTGCTGTCAAAGCTGGGAATAAATGGAGTTTCTGACCATACTTTCCATCTAAGTCTAATTATGGAGAGGACGGACACTTGGAAAGAGAAAGATTTTTATGAGCAAAGTCCTTGGGCCAGAGATTGAGTGGTTAATGTGTGGAAGGCTATTGCCCACCTCCTCATACTAGGGCTGTCCCTTTAGAGAAGAAGATGCAGGCAGCAGCGGAAGAGGTTGATCTTATGCGAGCCCCTCTAAGATGCATAGCACAACAGAGCTGGTGTGTGTAGTACAGGTGACAAAAGGGACACTGATTGGAAATTGAGCCATCCTATTTTTCCATGCCCCACATCTCTGATCTAACCCCTTGACATGATGCTTTCAGAGTTTTAGGTCATATCACTTTTTAACATTTAGTGTTCCCATGGTGGGTACTGGCAGTAGTGGAGGACAGAGACACTCCCAAATGAATTCATAAGCAGAGAACATCAACACTGGAACAGAAGCAAGAGAAGAAAAACACAGCGGCTATTACATCGTAATTCTGACTGCCAGAGAAGCCCCTTCAGCATTTTCAGTACTCTCTGTAAGACTGCCCAGTGGGTGGGAGGCTCGATACTAGCAGGTCTAAGCAAGAATCAGAGTGTAGGAAAGATTGGGTTGACTAATAAGGCATTAGTGAAAAACCGCAATGAACTTTTTGACAGATCCAATATGTATACCATTCGGAACTTATCTGTGCCCAAAAGCTACTGAGGTCAAGAGGATGTTTAGATTTCAACCCATTTATCTTTGTTTATGATTTGGTCTTCTAAGGCAGGTCCAGGTAAAGGATTCTTCAAGGGACTACATTTAGCACACTCATAGAAGATTACCTTCTAGAAACTTCAAGAATAAAATACAGAAATAAAGCTGGTTGGAAAAAGTTTTAATTTACATACAACCAGCAATATTTGAAAATGGTGGTCAAAATTCAATAATCTGTACATTCTGAGGCCCTAGAAATCCTGGATTTCATAGACTAATATGGGCTGTGGCCTTTCTATAAATGGCAACATCGCGCTTGCGATCACACAGGTAATGGCATATAACACATTGCTATTCAGCTGACATTTACCCTACTTATCTTTGATATGACAGCCACTGAAGTCAACTCTGGGATGGAAAAAGCACCTAAATACCAAATCAGACCCTCAAATCATCATCTCACGATTTTGATGCATAAGCTGTATAGCTCCCCTTTTCGAGAAACAAAAACCAAATATTTATATAGCAGATTCTAAAACAATTAAAGAAATAGAACATAAATGAATCATCAGGTTAAGGGAGTATCATCCATTTTGACAGTGCACTACCCTAAAACTGGGAATTTTTTTGTGTATGTGATTCATTTTCTCTTTCCCTACAAAGAGACAAATTACCTACCATTTATTGCTTTTTCCCTCAAGGAGGAAAAATCATTCTATCTGTAGGCAGCATAGTCCGTCTTTTAGTTAGTTCTTTTGCACTGACTCACTCAAATTTGTCATCTTGGTGTTGTGCCTTTTGATGGTGCTTTGTGGATATTTTTTATTATCAGAATTGACATGATGTACAACCACCAAGTGACTATCTTGGCTAAAAGTCCCTGAGCTAGGGAGTCTAATGACCTTCTTGGGATCAAAGCCCAGGACTGACTTTCTCCCCTAATTTGACTTGCCTATCGTCTAACTCCAGTACTCTTGCCTGGAAAATCCCATGGACAGAGGAGCCTGGTAGGCTGCAGTCCATGGGGTCGCTGAGAGTTGGACGCGACTCAGTGACTTCACTTTCACTTTTCACTTTCATGCATTGGAGAAGGAAATGGCAACCCACTCCAGTGTTCTTGCTTGGAGAATCCCAGGGCCGGCGGAGCCTGGTGGGCTGCCGGCTGGATTTCTTACACTGCTTCTCTTACTAAAATCTGTCACTAGAATTCTGCAATCTTATTATTTAAAAATAAAGAGAGAGAGAGAGAAGATTTAAGTCTTTTGTGTTTTTACCTGAGTCACTAATTCTTAAACTTCCATACTTGACAGAGGAACCTTTTCATACAGGATATATTAGGCAGAACTTCCAACTAAAAATGGGTAAAAAGGGATATTAGCTGAGGATACTGTGGAGACAGGCTAGTCAAATAAAGATAATGAATCTAGACCACGATCCCACAATTATTTCCCATCTTCAACCAACCACCCCAATACGGATCTTCTACATTACAAAATTTGAAAATGACTAATTCATAATATGATGCAGATTTGTTTTAAATAATAATTAAACATTTTACATCTGAAAAAAAAAATGAGCGTACATGATATTATCAACCTACTCTAAATATGGCTATCACTTGCCTTTGACTCCCAGATTATTAAAACATTCAGTGCAGTGCAGTTCAGTAGCTCAGTCATGTTGAACTCTTTGTGACTCTATGGACTGCAGCATGCCAGGCTTCCCTATCAATCACCAACTCCCAGATGTTGCTCAAATTCATGTCCATTGAGTCAGTGAAGCCATTCAACCATCTCATCCTTTTCATCCCCTTCTCCTCCCGCCTTCAATATTTCCTAGCATCAGGGTCTTTTCTAATGAGTCTGTTCTTTGCATCAGGTGGCCAAAGTATTAGAGCTTCAGCATCAATCCTTCCAATGAATATTCAGGACTGATTTCCTTTAGGACTGACTGGCTGGATCTCCTTGCTCTCCAAGGGACTCTCAAGAGTCTTCTCCAACACCACAGTTCAAAAGCATCAATTCTTTGGTACTCACCTTTCTTTATGGTCCAACTCTAACAACCATACATGGCTACTGGAAAAATGAAAGCTTTAAGTAGATGGACCTTTGTTGGCAAAGTAATGTCACTGCTTTTTAATATGCTGTCTAGGTTTCTCATAGATTTTCTTCCAAGGAGCAAGTATCTTTTAATTTCATGGCTGCAATCACCATCTGCAGTGATTTTCGAGCCCCCCAAAATAGTCTGTCACTGTTTCCATTGTTTCCCCATCTACTTGCCATGAAGTGATGGGACCAGATCCCATGATAGTAGTTTTCTGAATGTTGAGTTTTAAGCCAACTTTTTCACTCTCCTCTTTGACTTTCATCAGGAGGTTCTTTAGTTCCTCTTCACTTCTTGCCATAAAGGTGGTATCATTTGCACAGCTGAGGTTATTTCTCCCAGCAGTCTTGATTCCAGCTTGTACTTCATGCAGCCAAGCATTTCCCATGATGTACTCTGCATACAAGTTATATAAACAGGGTGACAATATATGGCCTTCACGTACTCCTTTCCCAATTTGGAACTAGTCCATTGTTCAATGTCCAGTTCTAAATGGTGCTTCTTGACCCGCATACAGATTTCTCAGGAAGCAGGTAAGGTGGTCTGGTATTTCCATCTCTGGAAGATCCACACAGTCAAAGGTTTTGGCGTAGTCAATAAAGCAGAAGTAGATGTTTTTCTTAACTCATTTGCTTTTTCAATGATCCAACAGATGTGGGCAATTTGATTTCTTGTTTCTCTGCCTTTTCTAAATCCAGCTTGAACATCTGGAAGTTCTCGGTTCAAACACCGTTGAAGCCTTCTTGAAGAATTTTGAACATTATTTTGCTAATGAGTAAGATGACTGCAATTGTATGGTAGTTTGAACATTCTTTGGTATTGCCTTTCTTTGGGATTGGAATGAAAGCTGACCTTTTCCAGTCCTGTGGCTGCTGCTGAGCTTTCCAAATTTGCTGGCATACTGAGTGCAGCACTTTCACATCATCATCTTAGAATCTGAAATAGCTCAGCTGGAATTCCATCACCTCCACTAGCTTTGTTTGTAGTGATACTTCCTAAGACCCACTTGACTTTGTACTCTAGGATGTCTGGCTCTAGGTAAGTGATCACACCATCATGATTATCTGCACCATTAAGATCTTTTTTGTACAGTTCTGTGTATTTTTGCCACCTTTTCTTAATATCCTCTGCTTCTGTTAGTATAATTAGAATATTATACTGTAATTTCATCCTAAAAATACTCATTCTCTAGTAATAATTCATAAATTCTCAGATTTTATCTTGAATTCCCTGAAAAAAATCCCAAATTTGCCTTTATTTGTTAAACTGTTTAGAGAACTTCATATGCCCAATACTGGTAAGGACATTAATATTTTTGGCTAAAGTCTTCCATGAAAGATTCACAGTAAAGTTCAAGAGCCTCTCACTTTGTTAAGGGTCTGGAAAAACCTGGAAAAACTGTGCATTAATTTCTGGAAACTGATGCATTGATGACCTCTCTAAAAAGAGACACTCTTTTCTTGCCCTTGGAAGTAACTGCTATTATATATTCATCCCAGTCAAAAAGGTCTATAATCTTTGCTATGGTTCTTATAATCTTATTTTTCAAATGCATGCCATCCTAGAAGTGGCATTCTGGTGATGTGCAGAGAGATACTTAATCATCAGATAAAGCTCTCCCTCCGTAACATGAGAATGTTCTCTGCATAAAGGCATTGTGGAAGAGCGGGTGAATAAAGGAGAAAATGACGGTTATTTATAGAGATATTTACCATATTGTTCTATCAGGACCCCACTTGTCATCAAGTATTAAAGAAGATCCCTTTGGAAAATGCACACTTTCTATCTTCTGAATGTTTGCTAAGCAAACCAACTGTTTTTAAGGTTTATTGGAATAAAATAGCTATGGGTATTACTGGCACTTAATGATTCACAGGCTGAAACTATACTTCCTTTAAAATAGAGAGGAGAAAATACACTTTCTTCTTTTAAAGAAATCAGCAGGGGACCTGTCTGGAGCATCTGGAGGAGAATTACAGACAATTGCAGACAGATTATCTCCCACCTTCTTAGAGCCTACATTCACCAGATGATTCGCCTCAAGCTAATCAATGATTTAAAAATGAAATCATGCTTCCTGTGTCCTTCATGAATGAAGAGGCTATTAATGATTTATCATCAGTAGGGTATGTATTCTGTTCTAAAACAGGTAGAAAGCCAGTCATCTAGTCTTTGCTACCTTCATTTCACAGGTACTTATTGAGCACCTACTATGGTGTAAGGCAGACGGCATCCTTTGAAGCCTATAGCTGTCATTCGACAATGTAAGCAGACACCAACAAGACTATCTGTTTGGTGAAGTTGTCATAGTATAGAATTTGTGACTCTCAGCCCCAAGGAGTTCATAAATGATGCTTCCCAATTCCTAGATTTATCTGCATGTGTCCATTGATGAGTTACAGAAACAAAGCTCATAAGAAACTGAAGGATAAGCCAGTGAGAAAAATAATTGAATGCATGGACCAAGGAGATGCACAGCGTATCCCAACCAATGCATTCTTCAGAATTATAAAGAAATAAGTTCAAACTCTCACTTGCTGTCTGACTTTATATAAGTGCAAACTCAGACTCTCAATGTCCCCATTTATAAAATGGCAATCATACCTGATTTCACAAAACTGTTGCTATTAAGTGAATAATCTTTATGCAGTACTTATCACACATTAATTCAAAAAATATTTTCTGAGCACCTGTTATGTGGCAGACATCATAATAAACACTGGGAACACAACAGTGAATGAATTGAACAATGGCTCTAAAGGCTTTTGGAGGCCAAAGAGTGCAAAGAAGAGAAGGTTGATGTTCATCAGTTCAGGGAGAGTTAGCCACATGCTTAGTGCCAGGTATAGTCAGTGTAGGCATCACCTGTCAGGTGAGCAGGTTGAGTCCTGCCAAATATCCCTCCATCATTTTTTTTTCTAGCTTTCCTTGGTTGTCCAAGGTCCCTTATGATTGATAGCTGCATTCAACGTACATCTCCAGAAAGCTAACAGTAACTAATAATAACTGAGTATATACCATGTGCCTAAAATAAATGTTACTCTGCCTAAGGATCTGGTCCCCTCTCTAACATGATTTTCCCACCTATTTTGTTTTAATTCAGTTAGTATACATAGTATATTTGTTCATGTGCCAAGCTAGTATAACAGGAGCTATGCTTTCCATACTTCCTGTCCTCGCAGCACTGGCTACATGAGACATCTCATCTGAGAACTGGAAGACAAAAGTGAAATTGTTGCCACCTTTTTAAATTTGAAAGGTAGGTGCAAGGCACAAGACAGGGTTATAGCTCCTGTGTGTTTAGTTGCTGGATGAAGGTCACCAGTTTCTCCTGCAAGTTAATTCTAACATGGAAATTGGAAGCAGTGAGTTACATGTGTGGATTCACCTGTCTTCAAGGTCTCTGGTCCATTCTTGCAGGCTCCAGTTTGCCCTTGCTTCTCCACTGCACACCCATCTTCCTTCCTGACTGCCTAGGTGGCTCACTTCAAATTCTAGCACAAGACACCAAAGCAATAGCCTCTCATCTACTATGTAACTAGTAGATGAGAAATTATCATTGGGAAAGTTAAACCTCTATATAAGTCCTATATATGTTATCTAGGGCTTCTACTTCTCTGACTGATAAAGTGTTAATTTCAGACCTTATTACATTCCTCTTTCAAAGTTCCTGGGAAGAGGACTGAAGGAGAAAGCCACTTTGATGAATCTCTATCTTTTAATGATTTTGAAAAAAATATTTTACTGAGATATAATTCAGGTACCATAAAACTACCTTTAAAGAATACAATTCAGTGGTGTTTAGCATATTCACAGATTTCTACAATCATCACCACTACTAACTCCAGAATATTTTCATCACCTCTAAAGCCTGAAGCCCACTAGCAGTACTTCCCATTCTTCCCTCCCCTTAACTCATGGCTACCAACAACCTGCTTTTTGTTTCTATAAATTTGCCATTTCTGGGTATTTCATATAAATGAAATACTACAGTATATGGCCTTTCATGTCTGGTTTCTTTCATTCAGCATAATATTTTCAAAGTTCATTCATGTTGCAGTACATATCAGTAGTTCACTTCTTTTAATTACCATATAACCTTCCATTGTCTAGATGTATATCTGATTTATCCATTCCTCAAATGATGGACATCTGGACTATTTCTAATTTTTGCTCTTATGAATAATAAGAGCAGCTGTGAACATTCATGTACAAATTTTTCTGTGAAGGTATGTTTTTAATTCTCTTCAGTATATATATTCAGGACTGAAACTGCTGGGTTTTATGGTAACACTATGCTTAACATATTGAAGAATTACCAAAGTGTTTTAGAAAGTGGCTACACCATTTTACATTCTCACCAGCAGTGCCTGAAAGTTATGGTATCTTCACCAATCCTTGCAATTATCTATCTTTTCGATTACAGCCACCCAAGTGGGTGAAACAGTCATCTGATTATGTCTACCCTCTCTTTTGAGATGAGTCTAGGTGATAGAAAGAAGAGTGACAACCCTGTTAACTCAGGGAAAAGTGGTTTTCTTTTTCTTTGTTTTTGTTTTTTGTTTTTCTCTTTTACCTTGAAATTTACAGGGGTAATACTACGATGATCAGTATATGTTATATTGGCATAGTGTTATCTTAACAGGAAATTCTTTCATTATAACATACTACTTTCTCCTTTACCCTTCAAGAAAGACAACAAAGATGCTGCTATCATCACAGTATCTCCAGTATATGACAATGCCCAGCAAACAGTAGGATCCCAGCTGAATGGCTAAATCCCATTCATCTTCTAGATGCTGCTACTAATTCACTTCAGTCGTGTCCGACTCTGTGAGACCCCATAGACGGCAGCCCACAAGGCTCCCCAGTCGCTGAGATTCTCCAGGCAAGAACACTGGAGTGGGTTGCCATTTTCTTCTCCAATGCATGAAAGTGAAAAGTGAAAGTGAAGTCGCTCAGTCGCGTCCAACTCTTCGCGACCCCATGGACTGCAGCTTACCAGGCTCCTCCATCCATGGGATTTTCCAGGCAAGAGTACTGGAGTGGTTGAGGAAACTGAAATTCAGAGAAGGAAACTGTTGTGTTCAAGGTTGTCCAGTTAATGACAGTTTCCTAACTTACAAGTGGGTGCTCCTTGCAAAAGATTAAATGTAATTTAATAACTAATTGAAATGAAGAATGATGTTTAACATATAAGTAATACACATTAGATCAAAAGATTAGATGTTATTTAAGCTATTTCTTTAAGACGATAACTTTATTTAAAAACTATACTAAAAATCACAATTCAAAACGTGAGGTCATAGTCAATAGCACTTGGCTTAGCTGACCATGAGTATAATCTTTTACATGAAAGCACTGTCTAGAAAACTTCCTCATCTACATCTTATATAAACATTTAACAGGTAATATTCTGTTTAAAAATTCCATTAGAAACATAACATAATCTATGAACAAATAAAAACTGACAGGAAAATAAAGTCTGGTTATTTTAACCAGTGACGGTTTTACAACATTTTGAATTTACTAAATGTTACTGAATTGTCCTCTTTTAAACAGTCAAAATGGCTAATTTTATGTTCAGTTCAGTTCAGTCGCTCAGTCGTGTCTGACTCTTTGCAACCCCATGAAACGCAGCACGCCAGGCCTCCCTGTCCATCACCAACTCCTGGAGTTCACTCAAACTCACGTCCATCAAGTTGGTGATGCCATCCAGCCATCTCATCCTCTGTTGTCCCCTTCTCCTGCCCCCAATCCCTCCCAGCATCAGGGTCTTTTCCAATGAGTCAACTCTTTGCATGAGGTGGCCAAAGTACTGGAGTTTCAGCTTTAGCATCATTCCTTCCAAAGAACACCCAGGACTGATCTCCTTTAGAATGGACTGGTTGGATCTCCTTGCAGTCCAAGGGACTCTCAAGAGTCTTCTCCAACACCACAATTCAAAAGCATCAATTCTTTGGCGCTCAGCTTTCTTCACATGTTACATGAATCTTAATGACAATAAAAGGAGGTTGAAATTCTAAAAAGAAGCCTATTACACGTCTTAGTGATGAGGTATATTCTATCAAGATTGGACAAGACCATGAGGGAGTGACGTACAACATGGTTGCCAGAGAAATACACTCCTCTTTGAAGAACATCCAACAGCTATAGAAATATATCACATGTTTCCCCAAATCCTTCCTTCTTGTGGTTTTAAACCAAGCCATGAGAGACAAAAAAGATATTCTTTCCAAAGGCATATACATATACACACTATCACAGTGTCTCACACGTGTGCATGGCCACACATTTAGCATGCAGAGGCAGAGTGAGAAATTCACTGAGATCACTCAGGACATCTCTGAGATAGCTGATGAGTCAAGGCTGGCATGAAAGCAATTGCAGAAGACCTCCTAACACAAAGCTCAAGCTCTAAAGCCCTGCTGAGGTCTCTGTGCTCCCAAATGCCTTTAATTCTGAGAATCCCCACAGTGAGGTTAAAGTTGTTTTCTATTCAAGCAAGGTAAAGCTAGACATTTAACTGAAGCTGAATTAAGTGAAAGTAACAAACACACTGTGCCCAGGATTGATATTTCTCTATTACTACTTTGTCATCCTGAATCTCATACTGTTAGGTGTTTTATGATCTATTAAATTAAATTTTTAATCTGCCATTACTGATGATTAGAAAGGAGTTCATAATCCATTGGCTACTCCAAAAGAGTTTTGTTTTTGACTTGTATGTAATCCATGGCCATTAGAGGGCCTACCTCATTCCTTGTCCCCGGGGTAGGAAGCTGCTGCACCAGAGGCTCCTGTTTAGTGAAGAAGTACTCAGGCTTCTTCAGAAACAAGGACTGGGCTTTGGACTAGCCAAGGGAATTTAAGCCATTCATACAAGGTCAACCAGTGGACAGGTAGCTTGGAGACTTATGAGGAGAACTTGTTGAAAACAAAACAAAACAAAGCGTCTGTCCCAAGAAAATAATGGTTATTAGCTGGTCTAAACATATCTTCTCTTTTTGATTCTGTACAAAAATACAAGGAAGGAAAGGGCCAATTGATAATAAAAGGAGAGCCTAAAGAAAGCGAGGGTTGGGGGTGGCCAAGAACCTAGCAAAGCCCAGAGGAAGCCCAGAGAAGACCACCTCGCATCATGCTCGGGGAGAGATGGTATGACATCCTTATAAAAATGCCTTCTCTGTTTCTCACAACATACAACACATGAACTCACACAATAAACAAAACTCTAGTCTTGTTTCATGTTCTAGCAATGTTCAGTTAGTCTAACTGCATACACAATCATAGTTCAAAGATTTGCTTGAAAACATCTGAAGTATAAACATAGGGCTGGAGAGAAAGGAGATTCTCTGTATACAACTCCTTTCTACAGAATGCTATCTAATAGCCCAAAAGTTAGGGGAGCTTTCTTATGCATTACATATGAAGGGAAAAAAACATCTTGGGCACCTACTTTGAGAATTCTATTGGGTACATGAACAATTGTAATATGTTTAATTTTGAGAAAACAAAGGTATAGCAGAAAAACAGTAAATGCTTACTAAGCACATACTAAACGCCAAATTTAATCTTGATAATAATCCCATTGGGCACTATTCTCATCTCCAAATTGCAGATAAAGATACTGAGGGTCAAGAGGTAAAGTCAGCAGCCCAGGTCCAGAATAACTAAGAATCCAAGGCAGGGATCCTGACCTGGTTTGTACGTCTATAAGGACTGTATTTTAATGGTTACATTCATCTGCCAATAATTAACTGCATGACCCTGAGAAACCAATTAACTACCCTGTGCTTCTTCATCTGTAAAATAAGAATATTGGCATAGATAACAACCATAATTACTTTTGGCTTGAAAATCCAAAAGTATGGATAAGTCACTTTTGAGTTTAAAGAGGAAACATTATTATCAACACTATCTAACATACAAGTCCTCACTTTGAGAAAAGCCTGACACATAGTAGATACCAAAAAAAGACTGAATGAATAAAAAACACATACTAGCCTTATTAAACATATTATTAAATCCTCATATCTTTGGCAACCCACTCCAGTACTCTTGCATGGGAAATCCCATGGACGGAAGAGCCTAGTAGGCTAGAGTCTATGGGGTCACAAAGAGTCGGACATGACTGAGAGACTTCACTTTCACTTTTCACTTTCATTCACTGGAGAAGGAAATGGCAACCCCCTCCAGTGTTCTTGCCTGGAGAATCCCAGCGACGGGGAGCCTGGTGGGCTGCCATCTATGGGGGTCACACAGAATCGGAAATGACTGACGTGACTTAGCAGCAGCAACCACTACTATTCCTTTTTTACAAAAGCAGGAATTGAGCCTAACAGAAGAAAAAGTGACTTGCTTACAAGTCACACAGTAAGTGATGAAAATAGCTTCAATACAAGCAGCTTCAAATCAAAATGTTGGAACTTGACTGAAAAGATAAAAATTGCATGAGTCTACAATTTCAAGTTGGCTTAATCTTTAGTATAGGATTGTTTTAAATGTTTTATACCAATCCCTGAACACAAAGACAGGATAGATTTCAGGAAACCTACAGTTAAGAACAGGAAATCTGTTATTCTCAGTAAAATTCCAGTAAGTCATTACTCTCTCATTTCTAGTCTTGATCCACAAAGTGGGGACAGACTCTCAGCATATAGGTAGGGAATAAGGAAGGGTTAAATGTAAAAGTAGACACAGAAGCTATTGGAGAGTCATATTGCAATACAAATGCAAAGGTATGTTTTTTAATGTTTTCAGAAGCTCAACTTCCTGGAGAGATGCCAAATAAGAGACTTCTGAAGCTTTCAGACTGGTGAGGTCAGAATCGTTTTAGAAATGAAATGGGAATGTACTCCCTTACCAGGTGGTTTTATAAGATGAGCACAGGACTCAGTTAACTTTCTCAGGACTTGCTTGCTCCTTGATCTAGATCTGCATTTATTATTCAAGGAACTCAGGCAAATCACTCACCTTCTCAAGGCACCACTTTCCCAGGTCAGAGGAGCCCCTAGTCTCCTCTCAGCCCAAAGAGTTTCTGATTTCACTTGTGAAATTCAGTTTCAGGGCCCCAGAAACCACAGTACTTTCATTCACATGGCCACTTTTCGATCAGCCTATCTGGTTACACATAAAAAACTAACTCATTTGTTGTGTTTCTTTTGTATTTTATACTGACTTTTGAAGCATAGGATATACCCCCAGACTCCAGAATTTGATGATAAAGTATTTTAAAAATACTTCCTTAAACTCTTGATTTAATAGTGAAAACATAACTTACTTTCTATTCATATTTTCAAAGGATTTCATATACTTCTGTAAAATGCTCTATCAAAAAAACTTATTTTTATACTTTGAACTGAAATTCTTACTAGGACAGGTTCCAAAATCTGCTATAACACTACTTTCAAAAAGATAAAAATTGTGTGTAGGGTGAGGAAGCAATTGTTATCCACTTGCTGCTATTGCTTTTTTGTTGTTGTTGTTATTGCTTTTAATTAGCTTTCTCCATACTCTGTTTTATGATGCTTTTACAAATTGATTCAGAAGGGGGTGGCCACAAGCCTCAATTTTAAGAATCTTGTAGAAAAATTTATTACTGACTTTCAAAGATTGTAGATTATTCTGGAATATGAATACCAAATGAAAATCTCTAATATCATGGAAGATCCAAATGAACAATGCAAATTTACTTTTAGAAGACTATGTGTGAGTTCACTTCAGTTCAGTCGCTCAGTCATGTCTGACTTTGCGACCCCATGGACTGCAGCATGCCAAGCCTCCCTGTCCATCATGTGTGGGTAACCAAATAACATAGCATTTGCTGAATTATGGAAAGCCAACCTGCATCAGTAAAGATCAGTCATAAATTTTATAAAGAGGCATAGTTTAATCAATTCAAGTATGAACTGCAGTTTTACCATGCTATGCTTTTCATTTTGGAGTTTATTTTTTGGATAATTCTGATTTAAATAATAGTTAAGAATTCTAAGTTCCATGTGAACTGCCTGCAAAAGGGAATTTCCAAAGTGCTTAAAATTTATTTTCCTTAGTATTTATAATAATTCCTTCAGCTGTCATGTACTATTTAACTGGTCATCAAATTATTTTTCAAAGATTCTGTAAAGGTAAGTTTCAATCTCATTGCCCTTCATAAAGCTTAACATAAATGCTAACTAGTTGTTATATCTGGGGGAAAAAAGTCTAAACAGGAAATTATATACAGCAAAGAGCAGTTTTAAATCATCATATTTATTTTTCTCAAGGTATCTAATCTAGAGCATGCTACTAAAATATCATTCCCAGCACATGGGAAGAAACACATTCTTTCAGGGTGGAAGTGTTAATTAATGTGCATGACATAGAGAGAACAAGAAAAAGGTTAGAGCTGATGCTTCTGCTAATAGCATTTCTAAAAATAGAGGGGTTTTGAAACAATGCATTTTCATGTTAGTTAACTTTCTCAAAGCTCTAGGATTAGTGATAAGATACATTGATTGGCTAAAATAAAATCACCAGTTACACAGATATTATTTACATGTACTTCAGTATCAACCAGTTAAATCATTTTTTTCTCATCAAAACTGATGTCATAGTAGGCAAGGTGTGATGGGTTCCCTCCTTCATATAATCTCCTCCAATGTTTTTCTTGGGTTAGCAACAGGAACAGATTTCACTCTGACGTGATTACCAAAATGCCCTATAAATTGTTAGCACAAAATACAAATCTACTTGTCTCCTTTTTCAGTGCTGTGTAATAACATGTCCCAATGACAACTTATCCCATAAACACACTAAGCTTTCTTCTGGTCCTCAAACACATGAAGCTTTTCTATAATTCCAAGTCCTTGCCTGTCTCTCCATGTTTCTCTGTCTAGAACATCTCTCAATTCTCCTCCAGGTAAGCTCTAGCAAGTCATTCAAAGCACAGATCAAGTATCTCCTCTGATAACATCTTTCCTGACTCTCTTAATTTGGTGGATCCTAGCAGTTGTCTTCACAATAGCCATTTCCAATCTCTCTCTTCCTTGCTGGCCTCCTATTTGAGAAACTAAAAATTAATATTCATCTTCCGTGTTTCCTTCGTAGCCTAAAGTATTCAAGTGACTCAGTTCTAGCCAATGAGATGTGTGATATCTGCTTAGAGGCATCCAGGAGTACTTTTACTTCCTAGGCAGTGTGTTAAGAGAACTCCTTCACTGACCACCCTGACTGCTTATGTTCTTTGACAGTAATCTTATGAGCCTGTGATTTCTGAGTCCCAGGAGATATTCTGCAACTCAGAAAAAAATGAAGAGGTTGGCAGAAAGGAAGTATGGGAAGAGCACATGTTTACGACATCATGTTGAAAACAGTACCAACCCTGGGATCATCTACCAAAAAGGTCTGACTTGTTTTAGCGTTACTGACTGCTTTTGAGAGAATCCAGTGGATACTCCTAGCCAGGGGACATACTCCCAAAGCATTCCTATGATCTCTCTCTCTCTCAGGGCATCTATTCATACTGTTGGTATATTTTTTCAATGTACACCTCATTTTAAAGACTGTAAAGAGGTTAACAGGGGCTTCCCAGGTGGCGCCAGTGGTAAAGAACTTGCCAGTGCTAGAGACATAAGAGATCCTTAGGGTTTGACCCTTGGGTCAGGAAAATCCCTTGGAGGAGGGCATGGCAACCCACTGCAGTATTCTTGCCTGGAGAATCCCATGGATAGAGGAGCCTGGCGGGCTACGGTCCAAGGGATGCCAAAGAGTCAGACATGACTGAAGAGGCTGAGCATGCCCACACGCACAAAGAGGTAACAGGCATTGGCAAGGATGTAGAGGGATAAAGGAAACCTTGTGAACTACTGTTGGGAATGTAAACTGACTCATTCACTCTGGAAAACAGTATGGAGATTCCTCCAGGTTAAAAAGAGAACTACCACGTGACTCAGCAATTTCACTTCTGGATACACATCCAAAAAAATGAAAACAGCATATTGAAGAGAGATCTGAATTCCCATGTTCATTGAAACATTATCCACAATAGATATGAAATGGAAATAACCAAAGTGTCCATCAACAGATAAATGTATAGAGACATTGTAATATACATATATGCACAATGGAATATCATTCAGCAACAAGAAAGAAGGAAATCTTGTAATCTGTGACAAGATGAATGGACTTTGGGGACATTATGTTAAGTAAATTAAGTCAGACAGAGAAAGTCAAATATTGTATGATATCACTTTTACATGGATTCTTAAAAAGGTGAACTCTTAAAAACAGAGAGTTAGAATAATGGTTTCCAGAGGTTGGGAGCTTAGGAAGGGCCAATGGTGGGAGAATTGGGAAGGCAGTATTGCAACCAGTAGATAAGTAAATCCCGGAGATATAATGTATAGCATAGTGATTACAGACAACAATAATATATTGTATTTGCATTATAAATATCAAAGTTGCTAGGAAACTAGATCTTAATTGTTCACACCACAAAGAAGAAAAGATAATTATGTGAAGTGATAGAAGTTCTAGCTACATTACAGTGGTAACCATATTGCAACATATGGATGAAATCAACACACTGTATAACAAACTTATACAATATCATGTCAATTATATACCTGTAAAAATAAATTAAAAAATAAAGATTATAAACTTGCCATTCCCCTAGCATCAGATCAAACATAGAACAGAAAAAAAAGTCTATTCATGTCTATTCAGGTAGACATAGACCTTGCCTTCACTGGACCACAAAACACACCATAAACCATTATCAGCATTTTGTTCAAACACATATTTGAAAAACAATATGTGGTTTTGCTGAAAGTTGCTTTGAAGGAAAACATTCATACATGTGATAGGATACTGAACTCAGAAAAAAATATTATTCAGATTATCAAAGATACTGATTTTCAAACTTTAGGTTTGAGGGTTATTTTTTCACCAACACAAATTTATATGATGGGTGGGAGGAATGATCCTGCCTCCTAGGCTGGAAAATGCCACAGTGACCCTTGAGGTATCCCTGAAGACCCTGGGATGCAAGGGAGCATAGACTGAAAATGACAAATTAAAAAAAAAAAAAAAAGACAAATTTATTTCAACTAATTTAAAAAGCAGGACAGGAAAGTCCCAAAGGCTAGAACGTTCAAGTGAACACCCTTAATAGCCACAGAACTGGAACTAGAACCCAGAGGCTTGGTGTCTCCATCCCAACATATGCTCTTCTATCCCGTGATCCACTGACCTACTCAAACTGAAAGTCAAGAGACATTTGTAAAGAACTGAAAAATCCGAGATAGATGTTTTTCTGGAACATGTTAATATATCCCAGGAAAAATGGAGAATATAGGAAAACCAACCAGCTTGGGAAAATCAAGGATTCCTGTCTGTTTCACCAGACAAGTCAAAGTGTGTGAGAAAAAATGTGTTTAGGTCAAAGATCGTATCTTTCAGACAATGGCTGCAGGTCAGTTCTCTCATGGAAGTAGGGAAGTTCAGCTAAAACAATGTCAACATTTTTCATTTTCTGGGTTCTGGGAGGCTTCACTCTGCCTATTACGCCCTGAGAAATCAGTTTATACTCGCTTCCTTGCAACGTGCTCCTGCTTTGTTGTATAAAAGCCAAAGGGAAAGTAATCTCTAAATGGGTCTGCATCCCACAGAGTATTCACTTAGATGACATTCAAATCTGTTTTTCAGGTTTTTTTGGTGCCATTACAAGAAATCATACAGTCATTACACTTCAAATCTGACAGTTCTTTCACAGCATGAAAAGCAGAAATTAGGTCCAAATGTATTTATTTAAATGCAAGGTTTCACTTACCACCAGGACATCTGTGAAGACTGAAAGATGACAGCAGATTGGGAGGGCTGCACGATTGTTATTTTATGAACCCCCAACTGTGGATCGCCAAGCTCAAATACTTTAAATTCAAACAATAAGCCCGTTAAAGAGAACTTTCAACTACTATCTCTCCCTCCAGTTATTCAAAGAACTCCATTTAATTCACTTAGCAATCACATTTGCGAATGAAAGAGAAACTTTTGCTAAGAGCAGCTTTAGAAATGTATTTGAAGACAAAGGATTCAATCAGGCAGCACTTAATTAATCAGATTTCAAAACCTCCATCAGAGCTGTACCTGAGAACAGAGCACAAAACGTCAATCTTGCTTGCAAAGTGTCCACTCATGCGGACACTGCTCTTGCTCCTTACTTTGTAGGGGTAGGAAGACAATTTTCCTGTAAAGTATCAAAGCTCTTATAGCCCCTACATGCCTCCAACAGCAGTGGACAGGAGGGAATACACGAGCCTGATTAAGACTCAATTTTTTGCAAATTTTGCCTCCCTTTGGTGTTCTCAGCACCTGAGGTTGTACCTCCCCAGGCCCTTTTCACCAAGAGTCCCTGATGATCTAATGCCTGCTGATCTGAGGTGGAGCTGATGCAATAGTAATAGACATAAAGTGCCCAATAAATGCAATGTGTTCAAATCATCCCAAACCCATCCCCCTACCCTGGTTCATGGAAACACTGTCTTCCACAAAACCAGTCCCTGGTGCCAGAAAGATTGAGGACCATTGCCAAGTTTACACCATGAGTAGGAGACAGGAAGGAAGCCCTTTATTCTCAAAGTGTCCTGACCCAGGATGCCTTGCCACTCTCTTTAGGGCTCAAAGGGAAACCAACTCCTTGATCTCTCAATACTAATGCTTTCATCTACTTCCTTCTGGCCCAAGTCTAGCAGCATGAATTTCATTATGCATTTTACCCTGTTTATATTCTGTCATCATAAGAAGGCCCCTATTCTCAGGTCCTCCCTTCATCTGCTATCTTGTAATCCCCAGAAGTAGTGTGGATGCAAGTCCCAAGTTGTCATGGATGGAGAAAAGCATATAACCATGGTTTCAGTGAATTATTGTATGGAAATCTCAAGGACCCTCAACACAAGGCTAACGTTCTATACTTCCCTACATGATGACTCTCTAACACTCCTAGACAACTACTGATTTCTCAACACATGTTACTCAAAATCTTCAACACCTCCTTTCCATTCTAACACTTAGCTGATGGACCTTGGCTACTATTTTCCTGGAAAACAACAAAACAAAAGAAGCAAACACAAACAAACAAACAAAAAAAAAACTGAAACAACTGGAAGAGAATTTCCACAGAAAGCCACCTTACTTTTCCCTCTAACTCTGTCCTCATACTACAAGGACATAATCATAGCCTTTAGTCTACCTCCCCTCATATTTCAGTAGAAAACCTGCTTGTGTTTCTAAAGTCAATACATTCACTTGTGTATTAGATCCAATCTCCTCCCACCTCCTCAAAGGCAAACTCTGGCAATTCTTCTTTCTTACTCTTAATTTCTTCCTCTCTATTGGATCAATTCCATCAACATACAAACATGCTGTTGTATTGGTAATGTTTTCTATTTAATTGTTTGAACCCACTGCCCTTTCCAGCAAAACTCTTAAATGTTGTCTCTACTATGGTCTCTAAATCTTCCCCTCCTATTATCCTTTATAACTCATCAAGCTTTCAATTATTTCCCTATTGGTTGATGCCTCCCACATTCATAATTCCAAAAGTCATTTCTCAGTCATCTTAAAATTTGACCTATTCGCAGCATTTGACACTAACGGACATCCTGTTTTACTGGAAACACTGGAAGGGTTTTCTGTGAAAGATCAGAAGGTCAGGTTAGTTTTGGACAAGTAACATTTCAGATGTCCATGATTAGACATCCAAGGGGAGATGTTAAGGAAGCAGTCTGGAGTTCAGGGGATGGGTCCAGGCTGGAGATCAAAACTAGGGAATCATCATCATGTGCCCTGAGATAAAACCCATGAAACTGCTTAGAGCACTAAAGAAATAAGCAAAAGCTCAAGCACGTCTCAAGGGAAAAGGGGATAGTCAGGCATCCCAGTAATTAACAGTTCAAAGACACAAGCAGATAAGGGGAAAGGAGATGATGCAGAACCTTGTAGGAATGGTGAAAACTTCAGGAAGATAATCAAGGTTAGGTGGAGAAACATTTTAATCACCAGAGATTCACAGGGGCTTGGGAAAGCAGACTGGCCACAAGAGGCCCCACCTGTGTAAGAAATAGAAAGAAAGATCTGCACGTGGTGGGGTGCATGAAGGGTAAGGAGCAGGCATTTAGGGAGTTGGATGAGATGGAGAGTGAGAAAGACACAGAGGAATAGAGAAATATGTGTGATCCCTGTCCCAGAACCTCTAGGCATCTATATCAAACTTACCAGTACACAGAATGTTCAGTGTAAATGGGCTTTTCAGCGGAAACTGTATAAGTATCAGATTCTGTGTCTGGCCATAATTTACATCTAAGAGGGAGAAGGCCATAGGGATGCAGATCTCCTGGAATAAAAGCAGCACAGTGAAGTTTGATAATCCCAGGTGGAGCTGGGTTGGGGGTAGATCTTTACGCTGGCCCAGATCCTGAAATGGAAAGCCAACTGCAAGAAAGCTCACATGGTATACAAGTTTCATATATATTACCTTATTTAACAATCACTTGTGTTTATGATGTTGGAACTAGTGTCCCATTTTACAGATAAAGAAAAAAAATTATGAGTCATATAAGTTGCTCTTGTTCCTCTGACTAATTTACGGTCTTCTGGGACTCAAATCCAAGCCTTCCGAACCACAAAAACCAATCTATGCCTTTCATTCACTATTCCTTTCTCTGATAAATGATCTTAGTAATCAAATGCAAAAAAAAAAAAAAATGTACTCAACTGTTCTATTAATTCAACTCCATTATGCTGAGTATCCAGGGAATCACAGAGTTAAGGTTTTAATATTATTTATCTCAACATCTGGATGACTAAATTGCTTTCATTGTTTTATTCTATAGATTAGGGAATCTTTCATTTACAATCGGTGTATTATCGACATAAATATTTTCCTTTTAAAAATAAACTAAATTGCTAAGACTCAAATATCAAAAGAATTTATACAAATATTCCAAATCCTAGGTCATCGTGAAAAATCAGAAGGCTAGACAATACCCACACAGAGTTGGACACGACTGAAGCGACTTGGCGGCAGCAGCAAATACAAAACCTGCACTCCCAAAGAGCAACAATTGTCTGGTGCTGAATTTCTAACCCTTACATGAAGTATGTGTCCTTCACTCCCTGGAGCACCACTCACTCCCTGGAGCACCACTCACTCCCTGGAGCACCACTCACTCCCTGGAGCACCAGCAACTTCCACGTCCCAGAGCACCACCAACTACATTCTTTCATGTCCTGCCTAGTCCCTGTGAGCATCCAAGTTTGTCAGTCCTGCCTAGGTTTAAAACATTCCATGCCTACCTCATTCTTGCAATGAATTCAAAATACAATTCAAAATAAACAATGACCCATGTCCAAACACATAAGCCTGCAGACTAATCCTAGAGTCACCTAAGCAAGTGTACTTTCTGCAGCAGAAATAATAGACACTAGGGTATCATCTCTTTATAGATTACTTCTGTAATTCTCAAGAGGAACACAAGAAGCAGATGTAGGTTCCAATGCTGTCGCTGCATTCTCTCAGTTACTAAAAGCAGGAGAAAACATGTTGAAGGATTTTTCTCATGTTAACTAGGAGAATACAGGAAGGCCTTTCAGGAAGTGGATCATGTCTTACCACTGGGATGACTAACAAGAGCTGTAGTTCCTAGCACTTCTCCACCATGGGAGCTCCGTGGGTATGAGTACTCCACCTGAATGCCATTCATTTGCAGACATGCACTATATAGGCCAAAGCACATAAGATTAGCTGGGTGCATTGTCATATTGTTTTCATTTCTACTTTGTAGGACAAATTGAGAGAGTGCCAAGATAATAGTTTAGCAAAACACATATTGAAAACAAAAGAAACTTTTAATATTATTCTACTTTGGAATCTCTGTTTGACTTTTTGCAACCCTATGGACTGTAGCCTGCCATGCTCCTCTCGTCCATGGGGATTCTCCAGGCAAGAATACTAGAGTGGGTTGCCAATTCCTTCTCTAGGGGATCTTTCAGATCCAGGGATTGAACCAACATCTCCTAAGGCTCCTGCATTGCAGATGGATTCTTTACTGCTGAGCCACCAGGGAAGTCCTTACTGCATTTATAGTCATCATCAATATCAGGATGAAAAAAAAAGGGGACATGAGAACTATTTTTGCAAAACTGGACTACAGGCAGTTTAATAAGGCCAGCTTCTGATTTAACAAAGAAGAAGAAATGAGGCTCTAGGATAGACATTTACTAGCCAAGATCACTCAGCTCTTTAAGACAGAGCTCAAAACTTCTATTTCACTTTTGGCCATATGGAACAAGCCCAAGGACAATCTTGGGCTGAGTGAGTGGTGACCAGAATAAGAAGCATACAAGGGAAATGAAGAAAAACTGAACTGGGCTTCCAGAACAGGAGGCTCCAAATACTGATTTTATATCCAGTCTATTTAGGTCCATCAGCAGTATAGGTTTGAAAACCTTTGCCCTTTAATATTATTCTCCACATATTGACCTCTCTCTTTTCTCTTCCAGCTTGAGTCTTAATCCTCCACAGGATATTTGTTATGTTGGGGGATATCTAACAACCTTTTTATCTGCTTTTGGGACATCCCAATCTTCTTGGGAGAAATTCTACTCCTGTGTGGTGGGCAGACCCAGTGAGCCTGATAATCAGGTTGTTCTGCCAGTGGGATGGCTGTATGACCTAGGTTAGGCCAGCTGGATTCTTTTGCTACCATCAGAACCACCCCAGATGATAAATCTTGAGCTGAGTGATGCAAAAATGGGAAACCATAGATTGGAGCTCATTCCTATCCACAGTGAAGAAAGCCTTGTTAAGAACATTTGTTCTTGGCTCTCCTGTGGCTACTTCACAGCTTCCCTGTGTTCTTTCCCCTTCTGGGCATGGTTCTCCATCCTTTTATTCTGTGAACTTTTAGTGGGCTGGCCAAAATGTTTGGGTTTTTCTGTAAAATCTTAAAACTTTTTGGCCAGTCCAATACAGCCTTACAACCAATCACTTGTCTCTTTAAGCTTGGTCATACCAGATTTCCTGAATCCAAAGAACTTATATCAAAAAAACTCTGTTGGGTATTTGTCTGTCTCTACAGAGCTTC
Organism: Budorcas taxicolor; assembly: GCF_023091745.1. Lineage (NCBI taxonomy): Eukaryota > Metazoa > Chordata > Mammalia > Artiodactyla > Bovidae > Budorcas > Budorcas taxicolor. The sequence continues at coordinate 66,697,843 of NC_068916.1, read as the reverse complement.
TATTCATTCCTGGCATTTGCTCTCTGGTAGTTCTAGCTTGCCCATGGCTTATGATGGTGTTGCAAACCTCACTACGTAGCCATGACTAGGAAACCTTATTGTAAACAAGGGGGAGTAGTTCTTAAACAAGCCTTTCCATCTGTGTCATACATAAATCCAAAGTCAGGAGCTGGGGCCTGTGAATATGCATTTTCACTAGAATTCTAATTGATTCTGATGCAAGTTGTCCCTAAAATACGCTGCTCTGTATCAAAAATGCTCAACATTTGTTCCCACTGGTTGAATGCCTTCTTCTAGCCACATTTCTTTGCTAATGTTGAAACTGCACAAGTCCCTGTATCCCTGTCTATTGAAGTAAAATGCTGACTCAAGAATTAATGATTGGGAAACATGAAGATGTAGAGACAAAGAATAGCTGTTGGGATGGGGAACTGGCAAAACTTTAGTCTAAATTCTGCCACACAGCAGAATCAGCAAACTCACAGTTCCATTAAAGTATAAAGGCCTGACCCATACATACTCCCAAGTTGTTTTTACAGGAAGCAGACCCCTCTCCACTGAAAACTGCTGACCACAAGAAAACAGACCCTAGACTGGTTTGAAACCATAGGTTGATGATACTTGAAATTTCACCTGATGCCAACCAATCTAAGAACTGTCCAGGAGCTAATCACACCTTGCTCCTTGAGTGCTATAAAACTCCTTACTACCCACTCCAGAGTGGGTCACACAGTTTTGAGGCCATTATCCCGCTACGGCCCCCTTCGCCTGGCAAAGCAATAAAAGCTACCCTTTTTTACTTCATCTAAAACTCTGTCTGCATCTTTGTATTCAGCACCAGTGAACAGCGGCTAAGTTTCAGCAACAATGTTTGTGAGAAGAAAGTCTGTTGGGCACAGTTCTCTTCATATGCCAGGTCCATTCAGTCTGTAGAATGGTTCAGGTGACCACTCTCTCTGTGCAGCGACCATGAGACTTTGCAGGAGCTAAAGAATGGTCAATCAGTTCATACCAACCCATCCCTAAAGTAGGGTCTGTGGTGTGTTTTTGTTTTTTTTTTTTTACCAGAGGCTATGAGTGACAGGCGATGCATGTGATGCTACAAGATACCTGAGTAAGAAAGCAGGTTCCTGACTACCTTGCCAGCATGCCTTCCATGTACCATTTAGAAGGTCGTTCTGACTTGGTTCATCCTTTGAAAATAGGATCCAAGATTTAATGAAATGTGTTTAAATTAACAATTCTCCTATCTAGGAGGTACAGACCTCTAATGAATAATTGGAAGGCCGATTACTTACATATCCATATTCTCTTGTTAATCACTTTAATTACCACCTTCTGAATCTTCTATGCAGCAAAAACTCAAAGAAGCCTTTCTCTCCAGAGAATGATAACACTTTCCTGTGGAGCCCTAAACTTCTTTATAGAAAACTAGGTCTTAGAGTACTAGGGTAAGTCTCATTTTTACGGAAACGTATGATCCAAAATGTCCAAACTTCCAAAAATTATAAATGTGAAAGGAGCCATACTTATTTTTGAAAATAAGATTTTAAAAAAATATCTACCTTGGGCCTTTACTTAAACAGTTTCTCTGTAGGTGAGTTTATTTTCTAGCTTCTTTCTGTATTCAGTGCTTACAGAGGCCTAACATGGGCCAAGTACTCAGCTAGGAACACAAGATAGCTCAGATAAGTTCCTTGCCTTCAAGGAACTGAGAGCTTAGTAGTGGAGACAGATAAGAAAAAAGCATAAGTAACACACATGTGACTTAATGTAAATATGTATGAATACAGTGTTATGAGGTTAAAGAAACCAATCATTCTGTGATGAAAGGAGTTGGGAAAGAGACAAGATGGGGCATTGAACAGAGTTTGACAGAACCAGCCAGGTAACCAGAGCAGGAGAGTGGAAGCCGATTAAAACAGACTCAAGATTCTGTGCAAATGTATAGACATGAAATGAAGAATCCAGCCTAAAGACTGGACAGCAAGAGGCAAACTGGGAAGAGTTGTTGTGAAGGACTGATACGCTTCATAAATGCAGAGCCAATGAAAACTTGTGATCTACTGAACGTTTTCAAAAAATAACTTTAAGAGAAGGGGCGCTGACGGACTGAGAAGGAACGAGCTGGGGCAGAGGGATCAGATAGAAAACTGCCTTCGGATCACAAGAGAGATCTGCAGGAACCAGGATGGAGAGGAGGAAACTAGTCTAGAGCTACTTCAGAGAAACCATGGACTGAATTTGCTTCCAGGGGCTCAAAGTTATTAGAAGCATGAGTTTTGGGGTCAAATGAAGTTGAATATAAACTGGGGCTCTGCCACCCACTAAACGTCGAACATTATACCGGTTATCTTATCTCTCTGAGTTCCACTTTCTTCATCTTTACAATGAAGATCATGTTATTGAGAGGATTAAATAAGCTAATGGTGTAAAGCACTTAGTATAAATTAAAGCCTAGCATATAATAAATGCTTAGCATTCACTGAATGCTGGTATTATGACTATCATTATTATTACAAATATTCTAATGAATAATTGATAGAGAGAGATAGCAGAGAAGGTCATTGGAAATCACTGTCAAGCTTGAAAGTCTGGTAAATGATAATGCCATTAATGACAAACGCAGTGACTATAATAGTGAGCATTTACTGAGAGTTTAACATATGCCAGGCAGTGTTTTCAGAGGGTCGCATACACAATCTCCTTTAATCCTTATAAGAATCCCTGATATGATCATCTGCCCTTTACAGAGGCAAAAACTGAAGTACAGAAAAGTTGAATAGCTTGAGTAACACAGCCAGTAAGTATCGGAACATAGAAACTTTGGTTTAAGACCATGCACAGAGAAGACAAGGGATGTTCTGGGATGGTAAAGGGACCTTGGTGAGGGAAGAGAGATATCATTAGCTAGGTGGAGATTAACAAGCTCAGAGACACTGACGTGGAAAAATGTAGTAGTCAAGTTAGAAATGAAGGTATGTTCATAAATCTTTTTTCTACTCAAAAGACCAAGGAACAAAGAACCTGAAATAGCAAAGCATGAAGAGCTACTGCTAGCAGGAGATTAAACAGAAAGGCAGAAGTGTCTCAAAAACAACTTTGCAAGGCAAAGAGAAAATACAACCGGAATCATGCAAGCTCAATTTCCATGCAAACTTCTCAGGAAGCAATCCACGTGTGAAGGAGAGCGGCATCTGTACTACTCCATTCTCCCAAAATTTATATCCCCAATGCCAGCCGTGAGAGTCACATGGCTAGTGTTGTTCCTTGAATAGCTCTGTCTCAATGAAACAAAAGGGAAATCAGGATTTTTCCTCTTGGGGCTGCTCATCAGGAGGTTTCAGATGGCAGAGAAAGAAAGAATGTGGCTTTCCTGCCAAGGACTTCACCAGGGGCTTCTGGGAAATCCACAGCCCCATCTGGTTCTGAATGACAAAGCTCACTTGGCAGTCATTTCTTAGGGGAACAGCCCGCATCGGTTAGCCCTCCTAGTGAGCACTCCCTGATAGAGCATTCACAGAAGACTGCAGGGAAGGTGGAGTCTCCACTGCTAGTTCTGGAAGCTTGCCTGAGAAATCTTTCCTCATCCTAAACTTGTCACTATTCTTCAATACCTGAGCTTTTTCCTTCCATCTTCAGCATAAGAGCATCCTTTGCACTACCCCAGGGTTTATGGAATGTTTTCCTCTAGAGCACATAACACCTGGGTAACCTACCTGACCCATGACTTACATCCCTGTTCGAAGGCTGCATATAGACACACACAAGCCTCGCCCTGACACAGGCACCTCTGCAGTCAAGTTCATGCCAAATGAACCTAATCCTTGTTCTGACTGGACAAGGGATAGACACATGACTCAGAGTTCACCAGTGAGATTCTCTCCTCTGGACATTTACAGGCTCTGGATGGTTTGAGCAAATATCATCAAAGGGCAAAGACTACCATTTGGGGAGTCTCTTTTGGCTGTAGAAAGATTGATGCAGAAAGCAGACACACAGGGAACACTCCAGATCTTCCTTCCAGTCCCTTCCAAGGCCTAGATGAACTTACTGCTTTAAAATGTTATGAAATAACCCTGTTTTTCCAGTGAATTACCTTTTTTGGATTAGTTAGAATCAGGATCTGTTACTTGTAACCCGAACAACCTCCACTAAGATATGCAATAAAGAAAATTATATAAATGCAAATGTTGCTGGAAATTTCACTCTCCAGAAGCCCAAGATAAGGCAGAAATGAGTTCTCTCTCTCTGTAATATATTTCTGGGCAAAAATAACAATGATGATGATAAACGGAGTTGCTTATACCTTTCACTTTTCAAAATGTGTGTATTAGTTTATGTTATTTAATCAAGACCGTCGGTATGGCATTTCAGTCTTTGCTAGTAAGAGTGAAACTAAGGCACAGAAAAATACCCTCATTCAGCCTAATTTATCTGCATTTCTGGACCTTCCATGTAGTCATGCTGGAATTACTGGTTTGAAAATTTATAGTGTTATTTGAAATCTATATTTGGGATGGATGAATCACTGATTAGGAAAGCCTCATCACCACTTGATATTTTCTTTTTTAACAGTAATGTAGCTCAATTCCTTTGAACCTACTTACAGTGAAGATAACACATTCAACATTTCCTTTTGGAGAGTGGATGTTCATGTCTGCAAACCTCAAGCTGACATTTAATATGCAAGATTACGGCTGGACAAATTTCAAAGTATGAAAGATAAGCATTCTGTTCATAGCACACCTTCAAGAGCATAAGAATGTATGCATCATATTATCACTATTTTCTTAAAACTTTGCTGTACCTCCTAATATAAAAAATCTGTTGTGTTTTTAAGTAGTTTCTCTCCGCCTACTAACTTCCCTTCCCATTTCCTGTCTAAATCCTCTGGGCTTTCATAAACCCTGACTTTTGATGCTTGCTTATGTTTCAACAGATAGCATTAACATCCACTTGGCTATACGAGGCTGGGAACTCATTGAAGACAGGGAATTTATCTTTTGTCTCTGCATTCTCAGCAGCAAATACATAAGCAATTTTTAACTATTTGCTGGATGTTAAAAAGTGAGCATGCAGCTCAGGGACAAAGAGCATCTAGCTTTAGACTCTGTGGGTATCAATTCATGTTTATTAATGAAATGCATACCCTTTCACTCATGACACACATTTATGCTAAATGTTATGGGAAGGAGAAAGTTGAGGAAAAAGCATAAAACATTATTCTGCCTGTGATGAAGATTACAGACAGAGTACTTATACAAAACTCATGACTATTTTTTTAGCTTTACTGAGCTGTGATTGACAAATTAAAAAATGTATATATTTAAGGTGTACAATGTGATATTTTGATAAACATCTATGCTGTGAAATGATTACCATCATCAAGCTAATCAACATTTTCACTTCATACAGTTATTCCTTTGTGTGGGTGTGTGTTGAGAACATTTATGGTTTACTATCTTAGCAGATTCCAAGCACACATTATTATTCACAATAGTCAGCACACTGTAAAAGAACTTATTCATCTTATAAATGAAAGCCTGTATCCTTGGAAACATGTCATGGCTACTGTCATAATCATCATCAACCTATTTATTAATCATTTATTATATATCAAGCATTCTGTTAAGTTCTTAACATGCATTATTTAATTATCACAAGCCCTTATGAGGGAAGTGGTATTACTAATTCTACTTAATAGATTAAGAAACTGAGGCTCACAAAGTTCCAAGCCATTTGCTCAAGATGACAGCTAGAACATAATTTTGAACTCAAATTTGCCTATCTCTAAAGTTAATAGCTAACTCCATGCCATAAAGACTATACCATCTTTAAGGGTATAAAGAAAAGAGAGAAGAGAGATGGGATGAGGCAAGACTTAAAAAAAAAAGCAAATACAACTCTTGACAGATCTCAGAATATATTAACCTGAGCATCCTTATTTGGACATAGGCATGTATTATAAAACTGTAGAACTTCTAAATAGTCTCTCTGAAGAAAAGCCCTTAAGTAATGGTACAAAACAGTTTCTGTAGAAGTTGAAAGCTTGATGATGAGCCAAATTTACTGCTGAAGGTTAAATTGGAAGGCTCCCAGGCATGATGGCAGAGGATGGGGCAGGCCCTGTGTGGGGTTTATTGTTCCTGAGGAAAGCAGCAGCCCCAGCACCACTAATCAGATCATACATCAGTAGAGTGATTACTGTTGACTCTTCTCGACACACAGAAAGACAAACAAGCGGTTTGAAAGTAAACGAAAGCAGAGTCTCTCAAGCTCCTTCATCTCGCACGGGAAAGCTATGAATCACCTTGGTATAGGATTCATCATCTTTAGGTGTCACCTGGGTCATAACAGAGGTGTTAAGTTCTGTGCAAGATGGCTTATATCACAGATACAAAACGAAGAAGCCAAGAAGAATAGGGCAATAACAACCTCCCAAACAAACGATTAGTGAGAGTGAATTCCCTTTATGGGCACATTTACATAAACAATGTGATTTGAAAGAGCTCTGAATTGAGAGTCAAATCTGAATTCTACTCCCTGTTCTGCCATTAATTATCCCATAGGATTTCGTTGAAATGCTCTGAGCCTTCATCTCCCTATTTATCAAACAAGTAGTTGGCTGATGAACCCTTTAGTTCTTAATGTCTTAAACGGGCATTGATTACAGGTAGAAACATCATTTAGGGAAATTGTGTAGACTGAAAGTCAGTAAAGTTAGTCAGACAAAGACAAACATCATAACACTTTTGTGTGGAATCTAATAAAAGGGGACAAACGAACTTATCCACAAAACAGAAAGAGTTACAGATGGAGAAAACACACTTATGGTTACCACAGAGTAAGTGGCTGCTGCTGCTGCTGCTAAGTCGCTCCAGTAGTGTCCAACTCTGTGCGATCCCATAGACGGCAGCCCACCAGGCTCTGCAGTCCCTGGGATTCTCCAGGCAAAAACACTGGAGTGGGTTGCCATTTCCTTCTCCACAGAGTAAGTGGGGAGAGGGCTAAATTGGAAGAATGGTACTGACATATACACATTACTATATATAAAATAGATAACTAATAAGGACCTGCTATGCAGCAGAGGGAACTCGACTCAATGCTCAGTAATGGTCTATATGGGAAAATAATCTAAAAAAAGTGGATATATGTATATGGATAATTGATTCACTTTGCTGTTCACCTGAAACTAACACAATCTTGCAAATCAACTATTCTCCAATGATTTTTTAAATATTATTTTACAAAAGAAAGGACACCTGGGTTGTCTGATTGCCCAGATGAAAAATTCCCTCTCCTCTCCAAGCCTTACTTTCCCTGTCTGTAAGATAAAAACATTGGATTGAAAGGTCTCCGAAGATTCTTTTCACTATAGAGGTCTTAAAATCTCTATTTTCTTAATCTTACAATACTAACTTTAGGAAATAACACAGGTGATCATTTTGCCTCTAAGAGGAAGGAATATTTTCAGCTCACCCAGGAATCAAATGCAAGTAAAATTCTGAAATAAAAACAACAGAAGGATAGATTAGACTCTGACAATACTAACAATCTATGTTTTTATCCATGGGGGAAATGTAGTGGCTGGATTTTTACAGGCAGAAACAGAAAGAACATTTTCAAAACTTTCCTTGTGAGAATACAGATGCAAATGCAGGTTTGCTGGCTGGAGTTCAGCTGAGTAGAGGCACAAGGTCAGAAATGCTGGTACAATTGTGTGGGTGCAAACTCAGGCATAATGACAATGTAAATCATCACATTTCTTTATCCCACCATCTCGTCTCCCTTAACGCGGTGCCTTGCAATAGCGTGTGTGTGTGTATTAATGTGTTTAAAGCATACCTAGATATCTCTGACTGACAGGTTTTGGCAGTGTTCTGTGACACATGCCAAAGGAGATACGTGTTAAAGGATCAAAGTGAATCTTCAAACAGCCTATTAAGTAGCAGAATTCAAGACTGATGCACGTATCACCATCTCCACGCCTGTAGGGAACTCCATCCACTCAATAGTGAAGTCAGAGTACCTGTTATTAAGACAATTCAAATTTTAAGAATATTCCTTCTGAGCATTTTGAAAGCAATGGTACCACTGCAAACTTCAGAGGTACTAATATTTATGCAGATTTTGACAGGCCAGGTATGCAGGATGCTAAGTACTTTTGAGGCAGGAGATAGATGGGCCCCTCCAGGGTAAGCAGCTGGTGTTCATTCCCTGGGGATAGAAACTCCAAAATATCAATAGCAGGACAATCTGAGAGCGGAAGCTAGGCCCCACCCAGATAAAAGACACCACATATTTTTCATTCTGGAAGTCAAGAAGATGTCTCCAACTAGAAAGCTCCTTGGAGGTCAAAAGGAAAGTGATGCTAAGTTAACCATTGGCTTTTTCACTGGAATCCATCTTGGCTGAGAGATGCACTCACACATATGGGAAGATCCTGAGATTTATTAAATATGGACTCAGACTCAGGCAGATAAAAATGCCTGGCCAAAGAAAAACTGAATGAAATGCCCCATAAAAGTGATTCAAACTCCATGAGGAGGTGACTATCTCTGAATCCACCCATGTGTCTATCCACATGTACTATATTCTTTCTCCTCCTAATAAACACTTTACTTGTTTCACTGCTTTTCATCCTTGTAGGAGTTCTTTTCTGCAAAGCTGAAGGGTCAGGGCCTTGTCACTGACCACTGGTCTAACGGCTAGGATTTGGTTCTCTCACTGCCACGACTTGGCTTCAGTCTCTGGCCAGAGAACCAAAACTCTGCTTCAAGCCACTGAAGGATAAGGCCACGGAAGATCACATTCTAGGCATGTTCTCATTAAATCCTTACAACCACCTACAGAGTAAATATGAACTTGCAACCATCTACAGGGTAAATATGAACCTAACAGAAGTTAGGTTCTTTGCCCCAGTCACACGTATAATCAGCAGAAGGACTGGCTTCTGAACTGAGGTGCGGCTAATTTCAGAGCACCTAAATCGTTCATAGCTGCTAGTCTATTGGTGGGAGAAGGCGATGGCACCCCACTCCAGTACTCTTGCCTGGAAAATCCCATGGATGGAGGAGCCTGGTGGGTTGCAGTCCATGGGGTCGCTAAGAGTCAGACACGACTGAGCGACTTCACTTTCACTTTTCACTTTCCTGCATTGGAGAAGGAAATGGCAACCCACTCCAGTGTTCTTGCCTGGAGAATCCCAGGGACGGGGGAGCCTGGTGGGCTGCCGTCTATGGGATCGCACAGAGTTGGACACGACTGAAGCAACTTAGCAGCAGCAGTCTATTGGTGTTCCTGTACTTCTGCTACTCACATGCTATACAAACATGGAGGTGTTATTCAAAACTCCCCAATTCAGCTTTTCCAGCTAAAAAGAGAGAACAAATACAATAATAAAATCTGTGTTTTTTACTATCAAAGACAACATAAAATAAAAACATTTAAAGTAAACCAAACTCTGCAACGCCTATGAGAATATAGGCAAGCCAGTTTCCATTTTCATGCCTGAGTTATCCAATCCATCAGTTTGTTAAAACAAATGCTTGATTTTACAGAGACATGTTGAGGATGACTTTTTTTTAATGTAAAAATTCCCTGGAAAATTGAAAAGCTATGTACAGTTTGTTTTCGCTATTTTCATCATCATTTGAACATAACAAAATAAAATACAGTTCTTGGAAAAGAAGAAAAATCCCTATATTTCCTGTATTTTTCTTAAAAAATACATTCCTTTAAAACTGTATCTCATATGCTGAAAGACTTCAGAAGCCTGAAAGATTACTTTGCAAGAAGAGATATGTGCATCCAAAGGAAATTCTGTGATTATTCAGTTGTTCTAATCACCCATCTTGGAGGTGTAAATTTGGAGGAGACAACACTATCAACAGAAGTTGTCAAGAATGTTTTCAATCAGCATCATTTTGCCCCTGTCTATGGTACAAGCAGCAACGCTCAATTCACAAAGCAGCGAGCATTAGCAACCATTAGCACCAGCCTCCCAGATGGAAAGCACTAAGAATCTGGCTACACAAAAGAGAAATCACTCTGGTGTACAAAATGAGCAGTTGACAATTTTAGAAATACAATTTGCTATTTGACATATTTCATTAAATATGCACCACATCGATGAGCTTTATTTTGAAGTTTATACATAACAGGAAAGTTGAGCTTCAGAATGAAAAAAAAAGTCTACATTTTGTCTAAAACTCAAATAATTTCTAGAGCAAGAAGGAAAAGATTGCTTAGTTCAATCTAACTAGCCTCCAGTACTAAATACTTGGAAAAAGTATTTGATAAGTCCTAAGTCATGGAAACAGTGTCAGACTTTATTTTGGGGGGCTCCAAAATCACTGCAGATGGTGACTGCAGCCATGAAATTAAAAGATCCTTACTCCTTAGAAGGAAAGTTATGACCAACCCAGACAGCATATTCAAAAGCAGAGACATTACTTTGCCAACAAAGGTCCGTCTTGTCAAGGGTATGGTTTTTCCAGTGATCATGTGTGTATGTGAAAGTTGGACTGTAAAGAAAGCTGAGCGCTGAAGAATTGATGCTTTTGAACTGTGGTGTTGGAGAAGACCCTTGAGAGTCCCTTCGATTGCAAGAAGACCCAACCAGTCCATCCTGAAGGATACCAGTCCTGGGTGTTCTTTGGAAGGAATGATGCTGAGGCTGAAAATCCAATACTTTTGCTACCTCATGCAAAGAGTTGACTCATTGGAAAAGACTCTGATGCTGGGAGGGATTGGGGGCAGGAGGAGAAGGGGATGACAGCGGACGAGATGGTTGGATGGCATCACCGACTCGATGCACATGAGTTTGGGTGAACTCTGGGAGTTGGTGATGGACAGGGAGGCCTGGTGTGCTGTGATTCATGGGGTCGCAAAGAGTAGGACACGACTGAGCGACTGAACTGAACTGAGTTTTGCAAATGTGGTAACTTGCAAATGATGGCAGTCATTTCCTTTTGAGTACTGACTGTGTTTTGTCTTTGTTGTATGAAATATAAAATTTACCAATCTTAAAAACTAGCTATAAAATTGCAAGGAAGGAAATGGAAACCCACTGCAGTATTCTTGCCTGGGAAAGCCCGTGGATGGAGGAGGCTGGCAGGCTACAGTCCATGGGGTCACAAAAATGTCGGACATGACTTAGCAACTAAACAACAATCATAAAACTGCAAACTATATTGTTAGTGATTATGAATAATCCAAAACCAAGTCAAACTAGCTAAAAGTGACAAAAATTCACATGCTGTTCAGCTTAATATATAAAATGAGACTGAGTTCTGAACTTGCTTCTTATCTCCCCAAATGTAAAAGAGTCCAGTTTTCTTTTTAAATTTAATATTTTCTTTTTTTGACACACTGTGCAGCATGCAGGATCTTAGCTTCCATAGTCACATGAATATATAAGCTGCTTCACTTCCCTTAACCACTGGATCACCATGAAAGTCCCCAGAGTCCAGATGTACATGGATATTTATGTATGTGTGTGTGTGTGTGTATATATATATTCATGTGACTATATATACAGTCATGTGACTATATTAATTCTGTTTGATCTGAAAATAGCACCCACAATGTTATAACGGTTAACAAGAATCTGAGAATCTCAATTCTATGCAACATTGTGACAAATACTATTGCCTGGCAAATTTCACAGTCACTTCTCCCTTTCTTTTGTGCTGAGAGAATCCTAACTTATCTCCCTCCAGATGGAAACATCCTTCAGGGATGCTAGATTACTCACTAGCTTCAGGGGAAATCTTGATCATTCTAATCCAGGCAAAGTGGTTTTATTGCCAAAATTGCTTTAGGCATGGACTTGTGATAAAATTTGACCAGAGAAATTCAAAGCAACATCTGTTTGGGGACTTCCAGAAATACCTTCCCATTTTAATAAAGGCAAAATCGGATATTACAGTTTTTTAACTGGTCACTGTTTTTTGGTTGTGATGTTTTGAATTGCTTTGAACTTGGCAGCCCACATAAGAGAACATGAAAATGGGGCGGGGTGGGGTGGGGAACAATGAAGGCCATGACAAGTCACTAAACTGATGAATCAACCAACTTTGCAATCTATCTCAAGACTTATCAGATGAAATAATAAACACTGTCATTTCTTTTATCTGGTACTTGCAGCCCAAAGCACCCTAACTACTTTATACGTCTACCCAGAGACTAAAAATTCCAGTTCTATCATAAGACCACTGATGAACATATACAGTATTAAAATAATTCAGTCACCCACACTAACAGCTTGCTCTATATTACATAGTTGGGGAAACAATTTTGTATTATAAGAGATACAGTGCTTTTGGCAATTTTATCATGTCTACTAAATAAAAGGTGATGCTTAGTAAAATATGTATCAGGAAAGACGAATGGTAGCAGAAAGAGTTTGCTATTAACATATAAGTCCTACATAATAACCCTTTTGTACAGTCATAAAGAATATTATATTCAAGGCTCTGAAAAGTCTCTAAGACTTCAATAAAACAAGATAAACTTTATAAGACTTAATCAGGGGTTTGTTTCCCAAGCTTTCTTTCATATAATCCCTTTTTCTTTAAACATATTAGTTGATCCAATGGAATAAATACTTACTAAAAGAACTTGGACCCCACGTCCAAGGAGCGGTGGCTACATGGGTCAGGAGGGAGGAGAGGAGCTACTCCATGTTCAAGGTCAGGAGGGGTGACCTTGTCCAAGGTAACGAGCAGTGGCTGTGCTTTGCTGGAGCAGCCATGAAGAGATACCCCACGTCCAAGGTAAGAGAAACCCAAGTGAGATGGTAGGTGTTGCTACAGGGCATCAGAGGGCAGACACACTGAAACCATACTCACAGAAAACTAGCCAATCTGATCACATGGACCACAGCTTTGTCTAACTCAATGAAACTAAGCCATGCTGTGTGGGGCCACCCAGGATGGACGGGTCATGGTGGAGAGGTCTGACAGAATATGGTCCACTGGAGAAGGGAATGGCAAACCACTTCAGTATTCTTCCCTTGAGAACCCCATGAAGAGTATAAAAAGGCAAAATGATAGGATACTGAAAGAGGAACTCCCCAGGTCGGCAGGTGCCCAATATGCTACTGGAGATCAGTGGAGAAATAACTCCAGAAAGAATGAAGGGATGGAGCCAAAGCAAAAACAATAACCAGTTGTGGATGTGACTGGTGATAGAAGCAAGGTCCAATGCAGTAATGAGCAATATTGCATAGGAACCTGGAATGTTAGGTCCATGAATCAAGGAAAATTAGAAGTGGTCAAACAGGAGATGGCAAGAGTGAACGTTGACATTCTAGGAATCAGCGAACTAAAATGGACTGGAATGGGTGAATTTAACTCACACAACCATTGTATCTACTACTGCAGGCAGGAATCCCTTAGAATAAATGGAATAGCCATCATGGTCAACAAGAAGGTCCAAAATGCAGTATTTGGATGGAATCTCAAAAATGTGAGAATGTCTGTTCATCTCCAAGGCAAATCATTCAATATCACAGTGATCCAAGCCCATGGCCCAACCAATAATAATAAAGAAGCTGAAGTTGAACGGTCCTATGAAGACCTACAAGACCTTTTAGAACTAACACCACAAAAAGATGTCCTTTACATTATAGGGGACTGGAATACAAAAGTAGGAAGTTAAGAAACACCTGGAGCAACAGGCAAATTTGACCTTGGAATGCGGAATGAAGCAGGGCAAAGGCTAATAGAGTTTTGCCAACAGAACGCACTGGTCATAGCAAACACCCTCTTCCAACAACACAAGAAAAGACTCTACACATGGACATCACCAGATGGTCAACATTGATTTCACATTAATTGTATTCTATGCAGCCAAAGATGGAGAAGCTCAACACAGTCAGCAAAAACAAGACCAGGGGCTGACTGTGGCTCAGATCATGAATTCCTTATTGTCAAATTCAGACTTAAATGGAAGAAAGTAGGGAAAACCACTAGACCATTCAGGTACGACCTAAATCAAATCACTTATGATTATATGGTGGAAGTGAGAAATAGATTTAAAGGACTAGATCTGATAAATAGAGTGCCTGATGAACTATGGATGGAGGTTCGTGACACTGTACAGGAGACAGGGATCAAGACCATCCCCATGGAAAGGAAATGCAAAAAAGCAAAATGGCTGTCTGAGGAGGCCTTACAAATAGCTGTGAAAAGAAGAGAGGTGAAAAGCATAGGAAAAAAGAAAGATATAAGCATCTGAATGCAGAGTTCCAAAGAATAGCAAGGAGAGATAAGAAAGCCTTCCTCAGTGATCAATGCAAAGAAATAGAGGAAAACAACAGAATGGGAAAGACTAGAGATCTCTTCAAGAAAATTAGAGATATCAAGGGAACATTTCATGCAAAGATGGGCTTGATAACGGACAGAAATGGTATGGGCCTAACAGAAGCAGATGATATTAAGAAGAGGTGGCAAGAATACACAGAAGAACTGTACAAAAAAGATCTTATGTCCAAAATAATCACGATGGTGTGATCACTCACCTAGAGCCAGACATCCTGGAATGTGAAGTCAAGTGGGAATTAGGAAGCATCACTATGAACAAAGCTAGTGGAGGTGATGGAATTCCAGTTGAGCTGTTTCAAATCCTGAAAGATGATGCTGTGAAAGTGCTGCACTCAATATGCCAGCACATTTGGAAAACTCAGCAGTGGCCACAGGACTGGAAAAGGTCAGTTTTCATTCCAATCCCAAAGAAAGGCAATGCCAAAGAATGCTCAAACTACCACACAATTGCACTCATCTCACACGCTATTAAAGTAATGCTCAACATTCTCCAAGCCAGGCTTCAGCAATACGTGAACCGTGAACTTCCAGATGTTCAAGCTGGTTTTCGAAAAGGCAGAGGAACCAGAGATCAAATTGTCAACATCCACTGGATCATGGAAAAAGCAAGAGAGTTCCAGAAAAACATCTATTTCTGCTTTATTGACTATGCCAAAACCTTTGACTGTGCGGATCACAATAAACTGTGGAAAATTCTGAGAGAGATGGGAATACCAGACCACCTGACCTGCCTCTTGAGAAACCTGTATGCAGGTCAGGAAGCAACAGTTAGAACTGGACATGGAACAACAGACTGGTTCCAAATCGGAAAAGGAGTACGTCAAGGCTGTATATTGTTCACCCTGCTTATTTAACTTCTATGCAGAGTACATCATGAAAAACACTGGGCTGGAAGAAGCACAAGCTGGAATCAAGATTGCCGGGAGAAATATCAAAAACCTCAGATATGCAGATGACACCATCCTTATGGCAGCAAGTGAAGAGGAACTAAAAAGCCTCTTGATGAAAATGAAAGAGGAGAGTGAAAAAGTTAGCTTAAAGCTCAACATTCAGAAACCGAAGATCATGGCATCTGGCCCCATCATTTCATAGCAAATAGATGGGGAAACAGTGGAAACAGTGTCAGACTTTATTTTGGGGGGCTCCAAAATCACTGCAGATGGTGACTGCAGCCATGAAATTAAAAGACACTTACTGCTTGGAAGGAAAGTTATGACCAACCTAGATAGCATATTCAAAAGCAGAGACATTACTTTGCCAACAAAAGTCTGTCTAGTCATGACTATGGTTTTTCTCGTAGTCATATATGGATGTAAGAGTTGGACTGTGAAGAAAGCTGAGCGCCGAAGAATTGATGCTTTTAAACTGTGGTGTTGGAGACGACTCTTGAGATTCCCTTGGACTGCAAGGAGATCCAACCAGTCCATTCTGAAGGATACCAGTCCTGGGTGCTCATTGGAAGGACTGATGCTGAGGCTGAAACTCCAATACTTTTGCTACCTCATGCGAAGAGTTGACTCATTGGAAAAGACCCTGATGCTGGGAGAGATTGGGGGCAGGAGGAGAAGGGGATGACAGTGGATGAGATGGCTGGATGGCATCGCTGACTCGATGATTGTGAGTCTGGGTGAACTCCGGGAGTTGGTGATGGACACGGAGGCCTGCCTGGCGTGCTGTGATTCATGGGGTTGCAAAGAGTTGGACACGACTGAGCGACTAAAGTCAACTGAACTGAAAAGAACTTTGAGAAGAATTGTGTGCTTGCTTGTGTTTAGTTGCAACTGACTCTTTGTAATCCCATGGGTTGGGGACCACCAGGCTCCTCTGTTCATGGAATTCTCCAGCAAGAATACTGGAGTGGGTTGTTATTTCTTCCTCCTGGAGATCTTCCTAACCCACGGGATTGAACTAGAATCTCCATTATCTCATGCACTGCAGGTGGATTCTTTACCTACTGAGCCAAGCATTAATTCACAGTAAAAATGTTGACTTCAATAAAACAGAAGAAAATATATTGAAAATTTTCACCATTTAAGCCTTCCTAATTGTAGTAAATGTTTTTAAATGAGAATAACTAACATTATGAAATGCTTACACTGCATGGGGCACTGTCAGAGCCACTTTAACTCATGAATTGCAGACACTCAGACGCAGAACCTCATTTAACCCATGAAAAAAAGAGGCACAGAAAGACAAAAAACCCTATTGTGCTCTGACTTAAATCACACTCACACTTCACAATGCCAGAAAAGGAAAAACTTTATCTTACACTTAACGCTTTGGAGCATAAAAAATCCTATCAGAATAACATGTGGGAATTCAGTGTCAACTAGCATCTGAAAACCTGGGCTGATGGCTCCAGGATGCAGTGATGTTGATATGATCTGAAGATACTTCTAATTAAAAACACAGTTGGATTTAATTTAATCCTGTCACAAACAGCTACAGTCTTCCTCTTAGCAGCATTTGCATTTGTAGAAATCCTTTGGAATGGTTTAGGCTTTAATTTTTTAAAGCCCATAAGACCTTGGCACATCCTTCACGAGTAAAAGGAAAGACAGCTGAAGTTTAAAAGGTTTTTGAGCATCTCAGCACAGTATGTTTCTTGAAGACTGGGGAAGTATTCCAAAATGCTGCGTATAAAGTGGGCATATAAATAAACACTTGTCAGTTGGCTCTATTGCTCCATGTTTTTCATTAGTCTAACTAGCACATCCTTAAGAAACACATCTTAGTTAAGTACAGTGAAGATCATCAAATAAAGGTGGGATATGTATGTCCTTACAATGCATTAAAGTATTTTAATAGCCTCTTGTCATCTGACTAGCAATCAAGTGATAAAATATTTTTTAGTATCCTAAGTAAACCTACATAGACAAACACCATGAGTCTGATCAAACCATAAGTACATTTGCCCATGCATGTATATTAACAGAAATAGATATCATTAAACAAGCAAGAAAGTTAAGTTTTAGATGAAGAAATTATAATTTTAACTCTTAAAAATAAATATATAAATTTTATTCTAAGGTCAAAAGGCTTGGCTTAAGAGTGTATTATGCTTCAAATAAATTCTAATGTTCTCCTTCACACAAAATATTGTATTAAGGTATTTGGAAGGTAAATAATACATAAATATAAAATCACCTCCATCTATGCTTTTTTCTTTCCAATGTGTTTTGCATCTTCTTATTTTTAAAAAACGTGATACTGTTGCTAAAATGGGAAGATATACAGATGTTCTTGTACTGATGTCATTCTAAAGATAGAGGGAGATGTTTTGGAAATTCTCAAAACATCTTTCAAAAGGAAGCTGGAGACTGGGGAAGGGGTAAAGATCATCAAACCCAATTGGTAGATAATGTCTGATATGTCTTCAATTATTATTTGCTTATCCTCAAAATGTTAAAATAATGTGCATTCCTTCAAAGCACATCTCTACAGTCCTAGCAGGCCCCCTGAAGTATTGTCAGTTTACCACACAAGTGTTGCTCACAGAAGTGAGTATGGAGATTATGTCCACTCCTCAGAAGGTTATACCAGAACTACCACAGGACCACCAGACAGCCTTGCTTCTGGGTTGGACAGCTGCCATTACAGCTTTGAAGAGAAAGGGGAAAAAGCCACAACACCTTAAAAAAAAAAAAAAAAAAGGCAAAGCCATCTTGAAAATCTAAATTCTGGTTATAAATAATACACTGGTTTCTGAGAATATAGAAACACCTTTAAATGACTGCACCTGGATGGAAGGCAGATAGAGGCCTAGAGAAATATCATAAGTGTTACAAGAGTCTTTAAGAACAAATGAACCAGGTTATATTTGAGATAATTTTCCCAAGTAGAATGCTCTGCAAAGGGCTCATTTCTGTCATCCATATCCATCCATATCATTTTCTTTGTCTTAAAGATCTGTTGAGTTATAATTTACATACATTAAACAGCATATATTTCAAGGGTATGGTTTGATAATTTTTAACATATGTTCACATCTACAGAACTGTCTCAACAATGAGGATGAGAAACAAATCCATCAGATCCAGTAGTTTCCTGGTATTCCTCTGTAATATTTCTCCTGTGTCTCTCCAATCACCCTTTTCCATTCGAGGCAACCACGGACATGAGTTTTACATTGCTATAAAGTTAACTTGTGTTTTCTGGGATTTTATATAAATGGAGTCATATAGTATGTACTCAATTTTTGTCTGGCTTCCTTTACTCAGCATAATCATTTTGAGATTCATCCATGATGCTGCATGCATCAGCTGTTTTAATGCCAAGTACTTTTACACCTCATGGATATATCACAATTTGTTTATCCATTCATCTGTTGCTAGACATTTTTGTTGTTTCCAGTTTGGGTTATTACAAATGAAGCTCCAGTGAATACTCATGTATAGTTCTTCAGTGTGGACATATGCTTTCTTTATTCTTGGGTAAATACCTAGGAATACAATGGCTCAGCCATATGTTAAGGGGTACGTGTTTACTTTCTTAGGAAACTATTAAACTGTTTTCCAAAGCAGCAGTACTATTTTGCATTCTCACTAGTTATGCATGAGAGCTGTTCCACATACTCAAAAACACTTGGTATTTTCAGGTTTCTAGAATTTAACTTTAAGAGCTCTAGAGGTGTGCTATGATATCTCCCTCTTAGTTAAATGCACATTTCCCCAATGATAGTGATGTTGAACATTTTTTCATGTGCTCATTTGCCACTTATGCATGTTCTTTGGTCAAACAACCCTTTAAATCTTTGCCCCATTTCCACTGGATTGCTTTTCATTATTGACTTATGTAAGTTCTCTATATAGTCTAGATAGACTCTATAGTCCATGTCCTTTGTTTAATGTCTGTTTGCAAAGTATTTTATCCCAGTCTACACTCTGCTTTTTCATTTTTTAAAACTGTGCTTCTGAAAGAGCAAAAACATTTTTTTCCTTTTGCTCTTTGTATTATGTTAAAAATCTTTGACAAACCCAAATTCACTAAGCCTTTTCTCCTATTCAAGAAGTTTCTAGAAGTCCAGTAGTTTTTGTTGTTGCTACTGTTACTTTTAATATATATCTGTCCTCTCACTGTGGTAAATTGTAAAAACTGCTCTTTCCTATCTTTCATATCTTCATGAAAACTCATTTCCTACAACTGAGTAAGGCCAGAAGGTGTTGTTCACTTTTTATAAAATGGCAAGTGTGTTTATCTCCTTCTTTTGAAAAACTAATTCAGAAAAAGAAAAAAAAAAGCTGCAACATTGTATAAAACATGTACGGTCATAAAAATTGCTGTTGAATTCCAAGAAAACTCCTGCTGATATGAGCAATGGTGTAAATGTTCAAAGAAGTCTAGGGTATAGTGAATTGTTTCCTTAAAGTGTGTTGAGACTATATAAAAATTGATCCTGGCTGAAAAGAAGGAAGATTTTAAAGATTAAAAATAGATGCCATGTTGAACCTTCTGAGATGGTATTTAAAACTGAAGACTAAATAATTTAAAACTTTGGATAAGTTGCTTCCTGTCTTCCTTTTAGAAGTATTTTTCCCCTGGTGAGTCATGAAATTATAACTGCACAGTGATGTGCTTTTTTTTTAACTTTTAAGAAGCATGCTCTTATTAAAATATAAATATTTTGTATTTATCCTTTTGGTTATGAATTTCCAAAGCAAAATGGTGGTAGATGATTTATAAATAGACAAGAATAGCATTTCAAGTGAGTTCAACATAAATATTGCTGGTTTCCTACTAAGTTTAATAACTGAATGATGTGCTAAAGCACCAATGCTGGCCATGAAGACAAAGAAAATGGAATAATAAATGAAATCTGTTGTTTAAAATCTTAATTTCTTACAGGTGTCCTATTCATTGAAATATGTATAACCTCATGTAATCCACGCCTAGTGAAGAGATCAGGAAATGGAGAAATGATTTATGCTGGAAGGGAACAGAAAAAACATTTATATCAATAAGTGGTAGAGAATAAGGATTTTAGGGATTATCTCAAAAGAAATTAAGATTGGATGTGAAGGACTATAAGAAGACAAGGGTGTCAAACAGAGAATTCATTCATCAGATGTAAAGTGTCAATGACCAGTAGTCATGGCAACTTCATGAGTCATTGTGCTAGAGCCTGGATCAATAGGGATAGATGAATGTAATTAAAAATTGTCCTTAGAAGATCAGCCAAACAATAGTAAGAAGAATGACTCGAAAAGAAGAAGGAATAAAGGAAAAAATGTATTTGGAGAAACTTAGGAATAAAGTGGAGGGTGACCAGGCTAGCTTAGAAGATCAGTGGAATTTTTTTTGTTTTTTAAAGGCAAATCAGGGCTACTAATATTTTTAAGGAATGATGCACTCTCTGCCTCACTATATGTTCCATGATTATAGGAACCACATTTTCCCTATTCATTCTTTCATTCCCAGAAGTTAGCACTCTGAAGTAAGGAATAAATGAATCTTATCTGTACCTTAAGAATACTACTATTCTTAATCCACAGTTACAGTCATAGATTTCAACATTCTTCTCTTAATAACTAATAGAACAGGTAGATAGGAAATTTATAATGCTACAAAAGACATAAATAATATTATCAACCAATGTGACCTAATTGATATTTATAGACTACTCCATACAACAATAGCAGAACATGTAAGTACATGCAAAATATGTATCAAGATTGGCTATATACGGGCCATTAAAAAGTTTGAATGAATTTAAAGGGATTCAAATCATACAAAGGATATTTTCTGACCAAGACAGAATTTGATTACAAATCAATAACTGAAGGATAACTGGAAATATCTTCAAATATTTAGAAACTGAATAACATACTTTGTAATAACTTTTGGCTAAAAAAGAAATTTAAAAAGTAGTTTTAACTGGATGAAAATGAAAACATATCAAAATTTGTGGGCTGCATCTAAAAATAACGCTGATAGGGAAATCTAAAACTAAACATCTATATTAGCAAACAAGATAGGTCTTAAAAGTCAAACCTCAGATTCCATGATAATTAATTAGAGAAATTAAGAGCAAATAATATCCAAAGTAAGCAAAAGAAAGGAATAAGAAAATAAATCTTAAAAGGGCAGAAATTAATAAAGCAGAACAAAGAAAAAATATAGATAAAATCAGAACTGGTTTGTTAAGAACATAAGTATTAATAAAACTAAAAATTCCCTAGTATATTGATCAAGTAAAAAAGGGGAAGTTATATATGCTTATTATCTCAATTGTGGTGATTGTTCATGGGTGCATATAGATATATGTCAAACAACAAATTATGTACTTTAAATACATGCATCTTACTTATCAATTATACATTAATGAAGTTTTTAAAAAGAAATAAATACTGTCTTAGTAAGGGTCTCAAAAGGCTTCTATTTCATATCATGTCTTAGTATCAACTTTTATCAACTATTAAATCCACATACAGCCTTTCTTTTCCTGGAGAATTCACGTGATCATGTACAATACCTGTAGCTAGCAAGCTGTGAGTAAAAGTATCTAGGGTTCTGGGGAAAGTCCTTACTGTACAAATAAAAGTGAAATACATCCAACTAGGACAGTCTCTCACTCTGATTCTTTCTTCTACTTTGAAACTACATGTAGTGTCTGGGAGTGTCGCAACCATCGGGTGACTCTGACAAGCAGCTAAACCAGTGCCAGGCACCATCCACGTCTCTACATAATGTCCCTAATAAGAGAAAAATAAAGCTCAAATGTTTACTTCATTGTTTGTCAGGTTTTACTTGCAAGTTGATACTTTGTAGAGGAAAAAACATAGCTTTTTCCCATCCTTCTTGACTTTTCATGCATTAATATCCCTCTTTTACATCTCTACCAGAATTTCACCCCCTTGATTTCTCTTCCTGAATCTTTCTGTTCATTTTTTCAGTAAGTCTTAACAAACTACAACGGTATTCCTAAGAACCACTGATATTTCACCAAGTTCTAAAAATGTAAAATTCATTCAATGACCAGTAAACATACAGAATATGTTCAACACTGGCCACCAGAGAAATGCAAACAAAACCACAAGATCCCAATTCATATGCACTAAGATGGCTATAATTCAAAAGACAGATGATAATAAGTGCTGGCAAGGATATGGAGAATAGGACTCTATACTGCTGGCCAGAATATAAAATGGTGCAGGCACTTTGGAAAACAGTGCTGAACACAGAGTTATCATGTGACTCTGCAACTAAACTCCTAGGAAATGAAAACATACGTCCACATGAAAGCTTGCATACAAATGTTCACAACACTATTATTATTAACAGTAATCAAAGCAATAAACAACTCAAATGTCAATCAGCTATGAATGTAAAAATAAAAAGTGGTTGGCGAAGGCTCTTGAGAGTCCCTTGGAGAGCAAGGAGATCAAATCAGTCAATCCTAAAAGAAATCAGTCCTGAATATTCACTGGAAGGACTAACGCTGAAGCTGAAACTCCAATACTTTGTCCACCTGATGCAAAGAACTAACTCATTGGAAAAGACCTTGCTGCTGGAAAAGCTTGAAGACAGGAGTAGAAGGGGATGACAGAAGATGACATGATTGGATGGCATCACTGACTGGATGGACATGAGTTTGAGGAAGCTCCGAGAGTTGGTGATGGACAGGAAAGTCTGGCATGCTGCAGTCTATGGGGTCGCAAAGAGTGCAACACAACTGAGCGACTGAATTGAACTACATATGAAACTTGAAAACATCACGCTAAGTGGAAGAAGCTAGTTACAAAAGACCTCACATTGTATGACTTCATTTATACAAAATGCCTAGAACAGTAAAATTTCTATAAAGTAGATTAGGGGTTGCCAGGAGATGGGAGGAGGAGGGTAATGGGGAGTAATTGAAAAAGAAAGAGTTATTAGTTCGTTATTAGTTAACCAAATATTTAGCTGGAAGAATTTGGTTTTTACTTCCTCCATAGGGACTTAAATTATTAGGTAGTTTACCTGTTTTCACTCATCTTCCAGTGCAAGTTTTACAAAAGAACTGCTACCAAAAAATGCCCAAAGAATAGAGCTCAAAAAGAAGTGTAGATTTTTGCATGTCTCAATGAGCCCTGGCTAGAAACCATTTACCACTTACTATTTTAACCTTCGAATATGTAGAAGTATCAGTTCAGTTCAGTTGCTCAGTCATGTCCAACTCTTTGTGACCCCATGAATCACAGCACGCCGGGCCTCCCTGTCCATCACCAACCCCCGGAGTTCACTCAGACTCACGTCCATCGAGTCCGTGATGCCATCCAGCCGTCTCATCCTCAGTCGTCCCCTTCTCCTCCTGCCCCCAATCCCTCCCAGCATCACAGTCTTTTCCAATGAGTTAACTCTTCGCATGAGGTGGCCAAAGTACTGGAGTTTCAGTTTTAGCATCATTCCTTCCAAAGAAATCCCAGGGCTGATCTCCTTCAGAATGGACTGGTTGGATCTCCTTGCAGGCCAAGGGACTCTCAAGAGTCTTCTCCAACACCACAGTTCAAAAGCCTCAATTCTCCGGCGCTCAGCCTTCTTCACAGTCCAACTCTCACATCCATACATGACCACAGGAAAAACCATAGCCTTGACTAGACGGACCTTAGTCCGCAAAGTAATGTCTCTGCTTTTGAATATGCTATCTAGGTTGGTCATAACTTTTCTTCCAAGGAGTAAGCATCTTTTAATTTCATGGCTGCAGTCACCATCTGCAGTGATTTTGGAGCCCCCAAAAATAAAGTCTGACACTGTTTCCACTGTTTCCCCATCTATTTCCCATGAAGTGATGGGACCAGATGCCATGATCTTCGTTTTCTGAATTTGAGCTTTAAGCCAACTTACGGCCATGTTATATTGAGGAAGATACTTAAGAGTACCTCATATTTGTATCATATTTATAGTATAGAAGCAAATGGTCTCTCCCACCTCTAAAATTTCATATTTATAATGGATCTGATCTCACAACCCCAAGAAGAAATCAGGCTTAAATTATCATATAATTGTTGTCATTTAACATGTCCGCTTGAACAATGTTTTTCTAAAGCTCAAAAATTTTGGGTTTTCTATTTAGTCAGTGAATATAGGGAAATAGTGCATTTACACTACAAACTGATTTCTGGACAATCCTATGGTTAAAAATATTTAATATGGCAGCCAGAACAAAGTTCAAGATACAGAAGTATTAATACTTCTCAAAGAGACAGAGACATAGACATAGAAATAAAGATTCTCTTAGCTAATTATCTAGACTATTTTCTTAAGAAATTATTTTTAAAAAGTCAAAAATAACCCACGGGTAGATTATTTGGAACAAGCATTAGAAGCCAAAACATGAGTTCACATTTCCGTTTAAATAACTCTTCATGTACAAGGCCAGGCTTTACAATCATTGAGAGGCCCCAAACCACAGCTTCATCAGCTCACTACGCTTCCATTTTTTCCCGGATGGTTTCATCATGTCATAAAATAAGGCAGTCTTCTTAGCTCATCTTCTATTGTCTCAGTTTGTCTCTTTCTTTCTCTTCTTCCTTTGCTATCATAAATTCATAACACCTTAGGCCTGACCTGCTTTAATAGATTCTCAAATGCTTCTCGCCAAAAGAATATAAAGTCCATTGTAAAGAGTCTGACAGGAGGCAGTGCTTTATAAAATTCCAGTATACAGTAGAAAAAAATACATCCCTTTAAAGTTTAAAGATTTTATTCCCCTCTACAAATGATACTCAGAGAAAAAAGCTCCTTTTAAAATGTCTTGCCCTGTCACTTCATTAATATTTACATTTTCTCTTATGCTGGTGGCTACTTACTGGATATCTAAGTATGTTTCTACTGTAAGGGGCAATTTTCCCCTAGTTTTTCAGGGGCCTTTCAAACAGTAGGTCAATATTCACTTGGTGGGTTTTTATTCCTCAAAGACATCTAATTGCCTTTGATTCCTCTTTCCTAAATATTTTGTTTGATTGTGACCTTCCTTTGAACTCCACTTGCTAAGGAATGGGTCTATGCTTTCTCTTCGGCGTTCTTTGCTCCTGCCCCTTGTGGTTCTTTGCGCCGATGGGGCGCTGGGAGGCATGGCTGTGAAATGGGGGAGGATCGGGCTGCGGCCAGTCCATAGTGCCTCTGTGCAAATTAGAAAAAGGCTCCTCTCCCTGCCACAGCCCTGCAGGTGGTCCAGCCCAGTGAGCAGAGTGGCAGCAGGACTCAATACCTCTCATCTTCTCATCCAAGTAAGTGCCCCTCAGCCGAGCAAGTGCCCAACATCCACGAGGTCCTGGGAGTCCTCACCAACCTAATGACTTCCTTTCAGTCATCTGTCACAAACCCCTTACAAGCATCTGGCTCCATTCAGCTGTTACCCTGGCCCTGATGGCATCTATAACCTAAGAGGCTGAAATCCCAGGCTGGACATCCCCTGTCCTGTGGATATGTTTCTCTATAGCTGTGGATATGAGGCAGAGGCTCAACAGGCAGAAAAGAACCACACACCTTGATTTTAAGTCTTATTTCTCTTATCTGTCTCACTTTGAGTAATTTACTCAGTCTCTCTGAGTCTCAAGTTCCTTATCCATGAAACTGGGAGAGGAAAATCCATCTCACAGTGTTGCAGAGAGGAACAAGTCCACATTGTATGTAAAGAGTTTAGCACGGTGCCTAGAGGAGAAAAGCCTCTCAAAAATGGCAGCTGCTCTAACTCTTCTGCATGTGCATTTTAAAGAACATTTATTGATGGATAAACTGCCAAAAATCAGCAAGGTATTTCCACTACTGAATTTGTTGCCATAATAAGGCATTTGTGCCTCACTAGCATGGCATTTTGCAAAGCGAAGATTCTTAAGGCCCAAAGGACAACTGTGAATGAATATTTAGAAGTCTCCAACTCAAATGATTTGTTAACTTTGAATTCAGGCTTCTTTCCAAAGAAACCTGACATTCATCACATAGCGGACTCAGGAAAGATTTTCACCTCAGTTTTCTAACATGCAAATCTTTTGATAAGAATTTTTAACTCTCTGTGGATCAATATTTCTTGAGCAACTACATGTACCAGGATGTTTCTATGAGCTCCTCCATATAGTAATCTCATTAAAATTTCCCAACAACCTTGAGCACTGGGCATCATTATCTACCCTGTAGAGGTAATAAAACTGAGACTCAGAGGGGTTTGCCTTGCCAAGGTCACACAGCTAATGAGTCTCATTAGAATTCATCTTTTATGACTCTTAAGGAATTTTTTGCCATTATACCACTCTAATTTTCATTTTGATGAAATCCTGACTACCCAGGCAATGTGGGGTGCTGAGAGAGAAGTCCCAAAGGTAGAGAGGGTAAGCATTAACTTCCTCCATGGGGCAGCAAAGCTGCTAATGGAAATTTTGGCTAACTGAGGCACACTAGAATTGTGGTAACTGCCTTGGACATCTACCAAGTGAGGCTTAGAATTCTCCTGGAGAGGGGGAACTCAGTCTCAGATGGCTGAAACCACAGAAAATTCCCTCCAGGCACTGTGGCCTTCGCTCCAGCATCTGAAGGAATATTCAGTGCATCATCACCGTCACCCTGCCCTGCGTAAGAGAAGCTGCAAGATCTTGGAGACTGTCCCAGAAACTGGCTTCTGTACAGGGGATATCTACTTGGTATGAAAAAAAAAAAAAAAATCTCCAAGTCCTTTCCAAACCAGATTGTTTTTTTTATCCATAAAGTTCTGATATAGATTTGTTGCTCCAATTATAAGAACATTTCAAATAACAACAAATGTTGGTTCTCAACATTTTGTTGTGTGTGCATATGCTTAGTCACTCAGTTGTGCCCGACTTTTTGCGACCCCAAGGACTGTAGCCTGCCAAGGCTCCTCTGTCCATGGGGATTCTCCAGGCAAGAATACTGGAGTGGGTTGTCACAACATTTTCCTAGATGATATTATAAACCCAAATCTTGCCCATACCAGACAAGCAATGAGTTTAACATTAATAACAGTTCACTAACAGACCAGGAAAAAATATTATATAGTTAAGGCAGTTAATTCTCTCAGTATAGCATCTGGCGTTCCATGGTACGCGAAGAAGTACTTAATAAAAATTTTAGGACAAACAGGAAGATAGCCAAACTACTCAATAATTGGCAACAGAAATGTACATGATGTACATAACCATTTCCTTACAAACATATACCCTCCTTTAACTTTCATCTACAATTCTGGGAAAGAATTCTATTCAGTCATCTGTCTGTTGGTTGCCTCTCTATTTTAACAGTGGTGTTACTGGACTTTTAAAATTAACTTCGTAGCATTAAAAATACTATTAAATGTAGGGCAGGATTTTAAAGGTGCCAATAGATGATAAAGTTTTCTGTGTGTATGTTTGTGATGTCCTGAGCATTGTGCTGCAGTTTCATATAAATTATCTTATTTGATCTGACTGGAGATGTTCTCATTCTCCTTGTAGAGATGGAAACTAAGGCTGCAGCTTCCTACCCTGCCAGGAAACAGTAACTCATTAACTTCCCTTCTTCCTCAGCCTCATCTTTCATAAGTAGCTACATCATCACATGCACAGAGTTATGGATCAGAACAGGCAGAAGGCCCTCCCTCTTCCTGAGGGGCTATCAACTCCCATTGCTTCAATCAACTGTCCACTTGCTTCTTCTCCCCTTAAACACAACTGTCAGCTCTTAATAACACTTGCTTTGGCAACTGTTCTTTCCTCCTAACAGAACTCTGACTCTCCTGATTCTCTTCTCCAACTCATCCTCCAGGTTTCAGAGTCTCAGCATGGTAAATCCAATGATCTGGTGCTTCTGTGGCTAAGACTTGGGTGGTTCCCACTTCCAAGCATCACAGGTACCAAACTCTTTTCAGCTTCCTTTCCAGCCCTTTGCCATTATCCCTCCCTTGACAAATTTATGCGCTGATCAGCCAGCCATTCTTTGAACATGTTTACTTGCAGGGGTAAAATTTCCATCATAACTCATCTACCTACCAAAGGCTCAATTCCCTACTTTCCTGTTTTCCCTCTCAGCACCCCACTACATAGTATAATGCCTGGTGCACAGCAGAGGCTCAGAACACAGCAGTTCCTCTTCCTTTTACCCTCCTTGCTTGTGGTCCTGCAGCATTTTGTTTATGGCACTGACATTCATTTTAACCACTGTTAGGTCATTAACCCAGATCCCCAGGCAGCTACACCCATCCACGTATTTCTTATCATCTCATTGCCTGCCACAAGGTCTGACATATCACAGTCCCTAAAATGGTTTTCTGAATAAATAAGGGCTTTGGCAGAGAGGCAGCACATCCTAAAGACATGGAAGCAGGCTCTAGATTTCCTGGACCATATTCTGGGTATACATGGAGGGCCCTGCAATTTCACCAGTGGTCTTGAACAATAGACATTTTATCAATACAGGGGAGAATAATTACATTAAAATATTTTTGCTCCAAAATGTTATAATTCTGTAAAGCAGGGCCTCACATATTAAGGGGGATGTCCCCCAGATTAGCACAAACAGCCCGTCATACCATGTAGGGAGAGTTAACAGCAAATGCGTCTGTTGAGTCTTCTTCCTAACTACAAAACTTCTCTTCATAAATCTCTCTGCATAAGTTACAAAGCTAAAACAATGATGCAATACACTCCATGCCCACCTTTATCCCTGTTGAGAATATTTATCTATTTTCTGACCCTGCAAAGATTTTCATCCCAAGTAATTTGCTTTGAAAGCAACAATTGTGAAAATGGACTCTATTCATTCTGCTGATAGTGATAAGCCAAAATAATAATCAAGTACAGTGACCTCTGAGCAAAACCAGCAGAGATAGAACAAGGTTCACCTGCAAAAAGACATCATCTTGAGAGCATTTCAAGAGGACATTTTAACATGACTACTCCAAAATCACTTTTATTTT
Source organism: Budorcas taxicolor (assembly GCF_023091745.1). NCBI lineage: Eukaryota > Metazoa > Chordata > Mammalia > Artiodactyla > Bovidae > Budorcas > Budorcas taxicolor. The sequence continues at coordinate 66,668,629 of NC_068916.1, read as the reverse complement.
TTTTTATTTTGATTTAAGAGCAATATATCTCCATAGTAGATTTCTTAGTATTAAGAATTCAGGGCAGGTGGAGAAGGAGTCTAAAGATTTGGTATTTAAGGGAAAGCTTCATTTTAAGGTATCTTTTATAAGGACAGAGCAGATGATAGAATCATCAGAATATTAAAATCCTTGATTCTTCTCCTTTTCTGCCCATCACTCTACATCTGGGGCTTCTTCTGGTAAACAAAGAGAAAACAAGATAGAGACGGACATGATAGTCAGGTTTATTAACTAACAGATCCCTTTAAAGTATTTAGTTAGGGATGAGGCAAGAACTAATAATATAAATAAGATCTGGGGAGTTAACTGCTGATTCACCAATGATGGTCAAGAAGAAACAGCAGCCCATTCACTGATTCTGTCATCTTAATAATTACAACAGATATATACATATATAAATCCTTGGTAAAGCAGAATTAACACTAACCCTTTAAAAATTATAACAGATATCATTTATTAACACTTTTAGCACTTACACTTGTGAGGTACTGTTCTAAGCCTTTTACAATTATCAACTCCATCTTTATATCAACCATGGGAGTTAGATGGTATGACCATTACCCACATTTTACAGATGAGGAAACTGAGGTGCCAAAAGTCTAGTTCATTGCCCAGGGTCTCAAAGCAGCAAATAGCAAAGCTAAGGTTCAAACCCAGACTGTTTGGCTCCAGAGTCTGTGTGACATGTGAAAATGTCCTTCTGAAGCACTCTCTCCCCAAGACCATATGTTGTATCCAGTTTTGTGTTACACAGCTTATAGCCACTATGTTATTCCTTTCAATCACTTTGTGAGATAGTTTTATGTCCCCTTTTTATATATGAGAACACTAAGCCCAGGAGAGGTAAAGAAACCCACCAAAGGAACAAAACTCATGACTGGCAGAGCCAATGCTTAGACCAGCTCCATCTGACTCCAAAGTTCAGGCTCTGAACAACTACCCTGTGCTATAAACTTAAGTTAAGAGAGTCAGTATCCACATCTATATAATGGGTACAGTGACAGTCCACCTGAGTCACAGCCTCATTAGAATGACTGAAAAAATTAAAATCATCTTACAAATTGCAGAGTTTTATGCAAATGTGAGAGAGTGGAGTAATCAAGGGAAAGTAAGCATCCTGATGTCTAAGACAGACTAAATTCATTCATTCATGCAACAACTATTCTTGAGTCTTTGCTATGTATCAAATACAATAGTCTAGGTGCTGGGCATCCAATAGTTCTCAGAAACAATTAGGAGGCTCCCTGCCTGCAAATTTGAATAAGGAAATGGCAACCCACTCCAGTATCCTTGCTTGGGAAATCCCATGGACAGAGGAGCCTGGTGGGCTACAGCCCATAGGGCCACCTAGAGTCGGACATGACTGAAGTGACTTAGCACGCACACTGCCTGCAAGTAGGATTCCTTCTGGTAACCAAAGGAAGGACAAGAAAGAAAAGGACATGAAAGCCACGTTTATCAATTAGCAGGTCTTTTCAAAGTACATGATAAAATAATTATAATAGAGTGGGATAATCTGAAGTATTGACATACAAAGTCAAGTCCCCTTCAACCCTGAGAGTCTACAACTTCGCTTTTAGCTTCATAACAAGAGATGACCTCTTTTTTTCCTTAATTCACTAATAACACCAGCCTAGGTTACCAGCCACTTTGCTATTCATCTTAGTAAAGTCTAGTCTCTATAAGAATGATTCTCCATGTTCCTTGCTATTTCAGAAAGGTCACTCTTCTATGTCAAAGTTGCTCATCTACCCTGAACCCTGCTGCCCCTTACCTGTTTCTCCCACCTCTGTCACCTGCCACACCCACATGCAAATGTTTTCCTGTCACCTGACCCATTATTCCTAAGCACTTTCAAATAACTAAAGCCTCCCTTCACCTAGATTCTAAACCATTTCAGTTATTAATCCATACTAACTTACAACTATTTTAGTTTTCTTTCCTTTTAATCACAAATCTCTCCCACAAGCAGTCCATTTTGCTAAGTCCCTTCATGTGCTTAGACACAAATCACTACTTTTTGCCTCCTGCTTCCAATATTATCTCTCTGTTGAGACTTCACATGAAAACCTAATGTGATGGTCTTCCTCTGTTCTCATAGCCCCAGCTTCACTTGTGAATTTAACACAGCACATATTGAATACACTCAACTCCTTGATTTCCCTAAGACTGCATTAAGATGGAGGAGCAGTGCTGGAGACAGAGAGAGTAAGGATGCAGGGCTGGCTCAGTCAAGGTGCTAGAGCTATGACCTTGGATAAACTATTTAATGTTTCTAATCTGTGTTTTTCTCCATCTCATAAACTGAGTCTAAAACCTGTTCTCATCCATGAAACTGTTCTCAGAATTAAATGACCTACTGCATGTCAAGCCTGGCACAGAGTAAGATCTCAAGAGTTATCAGCTACCACTATCAAAAAATGCTTACTCCTTGGAATAAAAGCTATGACAAACCTAGACAGCATATTAAAAAGCAGAGACATTATTTTGACAACAAAGGTCCATCTAGTCAAGGCTATGGTTTTTCCAGTGGTCATGTATGGATGTGAGAGTTGGACTATAAAAAAAGCTGACCACCAAAGAATTGATGCTTTTGAACTGTGGTGTTGGAGAAGACTCTTGAGAGTCCCTTGGACTGTAAGAGATCCAACCAGTCCATCCTAAAGGAAATCAGTCCTGAATATTCATTGGAAGGACTGATGCTGAAGCTGAAACTCCAACACTTTGGCCACCCGATGCAAAGAACTAACTCATTTGAAAAGACCCTGATGCTGGGAAAGATTGAGGGCAGGAGGAGAAGGGGACGACAGAGGATGAGATGGTTGGATGAGTAAACTTCTGGAGTTTGAGTTTGAGTAAACTTTGGGAGTTGGTGATGGACAGGGAGGCCTGGCGTGCTGCAGTCCATGGGGTCACAAAGAGTCGGACATGACCGAGTGACTGAACTGAACTGATCGCAACTAATACTACCATGATGACTACAGGTACTGCTGCTGCTACTAATGTACATCTACCTCTTAAACTCCTCTGTCTCCTAATGTGGCTCTTCATTTTAGCCTAACAATAAGCATCCTCTGTGATAAGCCCTCAGCCACCCACTCTCAGGAAATCAATCTTTATCAATTACAACCTTAATACAAAATACAAGGCCACCTGTGAACTGTTTCCAAAACATCTTCAGTGGGCCATGCTGACATCAAGACATCCTCAGCTGGCTGCACTGAAATCACTGCCTGTTCACCATAACCATCAGCATATTCTCCCCCAGTACCACCAACCTCTGAGAAATGCCGTGTCTTCTTCGGAACCTCACACTTGAAAGCTGGGAGTAAACCGGATCACTGCCCTTTGTATCCCTCATTACCAACTCCTGTACTCTGGGTGCTCTACCTTTGCCTTATTTTTCTGAGTATTCTCACCCTTTTGCTATGGTTTAAGTCATTACTGCATGCTTAATATGTCATCCAAGATTTTCTCTGCCCCGATTCTCTTTCCTTTGGTGATACCTCCACCACTAATACCAGTTTAATGCTATTTTTATCACATATGCTCTGTTTAAGATTTTTTAAAAAATTAAAATCAGTGTCCTCACTGACATTCAAGTCCTTGATCAGTTCATTGCATCCTTCATCCCTACCCACATCATGTATGGCCAAATGGATGCTCCACTTTGGTCTGAGTCTTTCCTTTATCCCTCTGCATAAACTGTGCCCATTTCAGGCCTTACAGTTAAGCTTATTTTATTCTTATCATCCAGATCCCTGCAACCTTGTATATAATCAAATTTACACTTCCTTTAAGGTCCTAGCTAAAGCCTGCCGTTTTGTGTGGTTGGATGGGGAGGGGAGCAGGGGGGCACTTACTTTAGGTCTGACAGGTCTGGCTTGACTCCTGATTCTGCTTCTGACAAGCCATGTGACCTGAGACGAGCTGACTAGCCTCTCAAAGACTCAGTTTCTCCACTCCTAAAACACCTATTGCTTCTGCTGCTGCTGCTAAGACACTTCAGTCGTGTCCGACTCTGTGCGACCCCATAGACGGCAGCTGACCAGGCTCCGCCGTCCCTGGGATTCTCCAGGCAAGAACACTGGAGTGGGTTGCCATTTTCTTCTCCAATGCATGACAGTGAAAAGTGAAAGTGAAGTCACTGAGTCGTGTCCAACTCTCAGCGATCCCATGGACTGCAGCCTACCAGGCTCCTCCGTCCATGGGATTTTCCAGGCAAGAGTACTGGAGCGGGGTGCCATTGCCTTCTCCAAAACACCTATTGCACAGAGGAGCAATTCTCAAACTGCAGCCTACAGACCCATGAGGTGGGGCTGGGGCTGGGCACATAATTCTCAGATCCTCTTAGAGTCTGCAGTGACCAAATATTTTATAGTAACAATAAGATGCTGTCTCCCTTTGTCATTATGTTGGCATTGGCACCAATGGTGCAAAAGTAATGGAGAGTAAAGCTCGTGCCCCAGTGTGAATCTAGGTAGTGGCTTCAAACTGTCTTAGTGGTCACTGTATTCTCCTCCACTCAGCTCTGGGAGAAGGAAAAAGAAAAGGTCTGTCTCACACAAGAATGCCCTAAATGAAGACATGTGATTGATAGCATTAAACCTTGACTCTTATGTGCTCATTTTCTTTAATATTCCCTGTGACAAAACGAGTGGTCCACATAAAGCACTGGCACTGCTCACTGGAGTGCATGGTTGTTTGCGGAAAAGCATGTGTGCAACTGTTTCAGTTGTGTGCTGATGCCACTGGGTACCATTTTTGTTGGAAACAGAGACTGAGATAAACTATGACTATTGTGACTTGGATAGGTGGTATGCATCTTTCTGAAACTCAACGAAGCAAGCCTGTTACTTCAAGAAAAACCATTGATAACTTTCATGACCAATGATAAAATCTGATTAAGTAAAACGTAGAATTTTGGAAAACTTGCGTCTTTGTGATCTTGATAGTTTCCCATGATAGAAAGGCTCTTCTAAGAAGATTGGTGATAGAGGAACACATGTGACATTTAACAAATAATATATAGTGAAATGTGTCAACATTTGGAGATCTGCATCATTTATGAGTCAATATTTTCCAAATGACCAATGTATGATGTTAAAATATCATGCATGGGTACATGAGAGGCGATCAGTGGATTTTAAATAAAGTAAAGTAAAGTTACTTTTAATAAAGTAAAAAAGTAAACAATATACCTCAGATTCTACATTACAATTAACTTTCTAGAAACCTCCAGTTGTTGAGTTTCACTGTAGCATCAAAGAGCAATACCCACAACTATTTGAAAATGTTATTAAAACATTTCCTCATTTTCCACTTCATATCTGTACAAGGTCAGATTTTCTTCATATATTTCAACCACAACATATATTACACCAGATTCAACACAGAAGCAAATACGAGAATCCAAACATCTATTAAGCTAGACATTAAGAAGACTTGCAAAAATGTAAATCAGTGCTATTGTTACTGCATTTTAAATTTTTATAAATTATGGTGTTTTCATAAAGGGGCTTCCCTGGTAGCTCAGCGGTAAAGAATCTGCCTGCCAAAGCAGGACACATGGGTTCAATCCCTGGGTCAGGAAGATCCCTTGGATAAGGAAATGGCAAACCACTCCAGTATTCTTGCCTGGGAAATCCCACAGACAGAGGAGACTGGTGGGCTATAGTCCTTGGGGTCCCAACAGAGTCAAACACAATTTAGCAACGAAACAACACAACAACATTAAATACATGCTATTTGTTAACACGATGAGTTTATTATTACTTCAAGTGAATTACTAATGTTTAAATGCTTTAATTCTGAATATAATAAGTATCTATATATCTATATCTATTGTGTACACACACACACATATATATATATATAACCCACACAAACAAAAATTTTGGGGGGTCCTCAAGGAATTAAAAGTCTCAAGGGGTCCTAAAACCAAAACTTTTGAAAACTGCTCTTACAGAATTGTTTTGAAGGTTAAATGTGCTTCCCTTATGTAAAATGTCCAGCACAAACTCTGGTAGCTAATGGATGCACTATAAATACTAGGTTTCTTACAAACATTTAAGCATAATGTATTTCAGAATACATGCTCATATGTTTTTGTAGCTTGTCCAATGAGATTAAAATAACTTGCTCAGGAGAAGATACAGCTCCTATCATTTAGATGGATATTTAATAGGTGCTTAATTAATGATTTATGCATTTAAATCTATATAAAAATTCCATTTAAAAAAGCTTCAGTTGTCAAGATGTAACAGTAAATTTCAAATACAGAGACATTTTCATTTAACTTTAAAGATAATACTTTAAATCACTCTAATAACCAAGCCATGGAAACTACTTTCTCATTTTATTAATCCAAACCAACACCAACTCTTGCCTGGATAATTCAGACCACCTCCTAAACAACCTCCTTGCCACCAGCCTTACCACCCTTCAGCCCTCAACACAGCAGCCAGAGCTGCTGTGTTCATCATCACCGAGATGATATCTCTACCCTGCTCAGAACTTTCCTAAGGCTTTCTATCCAGCTTGGAGCAGAGCCAACAACCTTGTCAGGACCACCACATCTTGTTCCCATCAACCCTCTAGATTCACCTCCCATTCTTTTTCCTGATCAGGACACTCTGCCCCGGTCACCGTGCTAATCTCCAAACACAATAGACCTTTCACACTTACTGTTTTCATCTCTGGAAAATGTTGTTCCAAAGAGCCCTCATTTCTTTCAGACTTTTAGGAGGAAAACTTTTCCTGGAAATCTATTTAAGACTTCTAGCAACCAGTATCCAGATACCCACATACCCAGATGCCACCGGACTCCCTCCGCTTCCCACTCACTGTGTACGTATTCTCTTTGCCTGCATCCCTGGTAAGTCGCTTCAGTCATGTCTGACTCTTTGCAACCCTATCGACTGTAGACCCCGGGCTCCTCTGTCCATGGGATTCTCCAGACAAGAATATTGAAGTGGGCTGTCATTTCCTTTTTCAGGGGGGATCTTCCCAACCTAGCGATCACACCAGGGTCTCCTGTTTCCTGCAGCGGCAGGTGGGTTCTTTACCATTAGCACCACGTGGGAAGGCCGCATATTCTCATTTGCAGTTACCAATATCCAACACATCTTGTTTTATATTTGTTTGTTGTCTCTCTCCCCCAGTGATGTGGCAATTTCAATGAGGACAAGAGTTTTGTCTCTTTGTTCTATTATGTGCATGAACCACAATAGATTCTCAATATATATTTATTGAATGGATAAATGAATGCATAATTAAAGAACTATGAAGAACTTACTGATTCTACTTCCTCCTCAAGAATTTAAGGAAGGAAGGTATTTTTCTGATCAGATCCCTCAGAAACCCTTACAGGGGATCTTGACCTCATCTCCAGCTCTCCCATGGAGACTGTATTTCACTAGCCACGGAAAATGTAATCATTTCAAGAAGATTGGCAATTTTGTTGGAGAACAGTATGAATTTTTTTGTTCTGAGAATGAAGACTAACAAAGCCTCAGGGAAAAAAGGGTAATTGACTTAGACCATCCCAGCAGGGAAAGCAAAATCACTGGGGGAAATAAAGACCTTGTTTGGTCAAGACACAGCATCTTTGAGTTAAACCTGAAGGTAAGAAAATAAAATATTGTTTTCTCATCAGGTTGGATCTCTCATTTTACCCTGAGAACCTTTGCATTGTGGTTAAAGATCTTGGAGAAAACTCACCAGGAAGTCATTAAAAAATCTACACACACCACGACGGAGGCAAATTTAATTCAATTTCAAAAACACATTACAAAAGAGAGAGAGAGAGTAAAGCATAATGAGAACCTGTTGTCTCAAACTGCAGCCAGGTGGGAAGCCAGGCTGCATGAACAGCCTTGACAACAGCTCTGGGTCTGGATGGAGGCCTCTTGCCCCGGGAATGACGCAGGCTCAATATTGTTATACTTTATCTGGCTCCTGGCTTCAGCTGGCAAAGCCCCCCTTCATTCAAGCCAGAGTATTTCAATTGTCCACCCCAAGATCCATTCAGATCTCTCCAAGGTTCTTTCAAAACTTCTCTACAACAAAGATGGTGCTCACTGCTTCGCTGACATCATTTCCTGACATGACGATACCACAGGAACCTCCTTTCTGGATTTTCTCTCGCCACGAGGGTTCCAACCAAATATCTCCATGTTTCCTAAGAACTGCTAACAGCAAGAAGGTAGCATCCCAGGGAGCACACCAACGACACTTGTCGGGTGTGTTTCTTCTCTCTGCCACTTACTAGAACATGGACATGCCATGTTCTTACTAGATACATGGACAAGCCAGACAAGTTCTCTCAGCCACAATTCCATCTTTCCTTAAAAGAGAGATCATAACTTGTCTCTATCTTAGAGAAATTCTGGAAGAATCAACTGAAATAAGGCAAATATGTAGGGTGTGAAAATCAAGGGCTACGTTCAAAAGTTAGTTAATAAAGTGAAAACTTGCACAAGATCAAAATATCATTTGTACCCTAGAAACTGCACAGGGTCCTCAGCAAGATGTTTAAATTGTGCCAAGTGCCAGGGAAAATGTGTCAAGCTTCCTAGGACACATCACTCTGGGGTCAGGACTCACTGAGAAAAACTGCTAGCAGCATCACCCATACAGCTTACATTTTAATTTCTGTCTCCTTTTCTTGAGAGAGGCTGGAGGGAGCAGCAAATACATGCAGTTAAATGTGTATACCATGGTACTCTTCTGTAAAGACTATACCAGCATAGTGGCTGGTATAAAGTAAACATACCATATGATATTGTTATTAATTATTGTTTCTGGTTATTAATCTACTTAACATAAGGCTGGGGTGGGGGAAAAAGGGTGCCACCTCAGGACTCATGGAATCTATGGGAGCCTGGAAGTGACTTTTTCACTACAGGAAAAACAATCTCTAGGAGGCACCCAGGAGAAAAGAGGAAATCATGGATTCCATCTGGGAACTGAAGAAACCCCCACCTGCAGGTAAAATCTGGTTGATTCTCAGATATTTCTCCCATGAAAGTGAAGCAGAAAGAACCTGAACATGTTAAATTCCTATATGCTGTTGTTGTTCATTCGCTCAGTCATGTCTGAATCTTTGTGACCTCATGACCTGCAGCACACCTGGCTTCTCTGTCCTTCACTATGTCCCAGAGTTTGCTCAAACTCGTATCCATTGATTCAGTGATGCCATCCAACCATTTCATCCCCTGTCGGTCCCTTCTCCTGCCTTCAATCTTTCCCAGCATAAGTATCATTTCCAACGAGTCCTTCTATAAGCAGGTACAACTGTGATCATAATACTTATCAAAGCTGTTTTAATTACTTCTCTATTGTAAGTCATTCCCCACTATACTGCAAGCTCAATAATGGCAAGGACTAGGTTTGGCACATTAAATGCATTTGATAAATATTTGTTGGCTATATAACAATCTATATTTGCATGTGTATTTATATGAATAATTTAAAATGCATACATGTGTGAGCTATTCCACACCTTCAGATTCTCCACTCTTTTCCTCAACTTAAGTTCTCACATTAAACCACCTCCAGACTCAGAACTCATTTTTTATTTGTCAAAGAGTAACCTATAACTTGGAGTTTATAAAAACCTTGAATTATACTTTAGGGCTCTAGTTGCTTTGTCTGTGACAACCATCAAATTATTTTTGTTTCAGACTTTCCACTTCAAAAGATATATTCCCTGGATTTTATTGTGCTTCTTAAAAATATCTAATGCAGAAAACTTGAAAATCTTAAGTGAATCTCTCGAGAGCCTCTAAGTAAGTACACCCAAATACAAAGAAAAGAATGATTCCCATGAAGCAAGCATTTCATCAAGAATACTTTACAAGGTATCTAGTGAAATGAGATTGCAATGACTTACAAAAAGGAAATGAATCTTTCAAATACATACCTGAAATTCAGTATCCTAATTGTTTGCAAATCCTCCGATTACTTTTATCTTTCTTGATTTGGTACTGAACTGCTAGCTCTGATACAGTTGTCCAGTGGCTAATTATAATCACTGCAAGAGAGAGTTTAGGAAAAGTAACTATTAATAAGACCACATTCAAGTTTGATGTGAGTTTTGACAAAGTTTCTCAACTAAAAATCATGATTAAACCAAGATGCAACCTTTCTAAAATGATGAAATGTATCAAAAGGTTAAAAACGTTTAAAGGTTGGGATTGTCAGTTAAAAGCAAGACATAACCATTTGGAGTTTTCATATAACCTTCTAAAATAAATTCTATTAAAAGCAAATTGGTCCAAAATTCACACTGTGTGACAGGGTTCCTTAGAAAATGTCACATCTTTGTTTTCCTACTGATTGGTCTGATCTTTCCACATACATCTACACACGTTACTAGGGAGAAAGAAAACCACTGGCTTTGCCCCATGCAAAAATATGTAAAGATATTTAGGTAAATATTCAGCTCTGCAAGTAAATTGTTCTGTCTCTTCCTCTTCATATTCCTCTCCAAAGAGCACTGTATGTATGGTGGGGGGATTTCTAGTGACCTTGTAATGGCCAGAAATCTGAAGGTTTTTGACAATTTCAGGGAACCTTCTGGACTCTGATGGCCCTGGGCTAAGTGAATCACCAGGTCATCTTCCTATTGTAAGATGTGACTATCACCTGGAGTTGGGGGATAGGGACAAGCGTTTACACCCACCACGAGGATCCATGTTTCTAACTTGGGGGCCATTTTTAAGGTCACAGCCATAGTAGCCTCTGTAGCCACGTAGGGTCTCATGGTGATTGGTGAGTCCCCGAAACACTAGTTCAGGTTTGCCTCCCACCACCAACTCTAAGGTACATCCATACAATGGAAAATTACTCAGCAAGAAACGGCATAGACTACTGACCCAGCAGCATGAATAAATCACAAAAGCACATGCTAAGTGAAAAAATACAAAACACTATATACAAAGTAATTTCATTTATACGAAATCCTAGAAAAGGCAAAACTATAGTGATAGAAGCAGATCAGTGATTACAAAGGCCAAAGAGAAAGGGTAAGGCAATAATTTCAAAGGGGCACAAATATTGTTTATGTAAAATTGGTGACTATTAGTGAATGTGAATTATACCTTAATAAAGCTGCACCTGAAAAAAATATAATTATAACAGTAGAAAATAAGTGAATCACTTTCTATTTAATATTTGGAATTAAACTTCACCATTTCCATGAGAAAATAATGTATTGCCAGATGGTCATAACATGTGGAATTCTCAGAGCTAACAGGCTATTCTCAAATGCAACGCTTCCCACACTTTCATGTGTATAAGAATCATCTAAGAAATTTGATTCAGTCTGAGAAATGCAGAACCTGAGATTCTGCATTTCTAAAGAGTTTCCAGGGGATGCGAATGTCAGCGGTCCACAGACAGACAGTGAAAATGGCTCTAACAGACCTACAGCCTCTTCTGCTCTGACAGTCCCTGATCACTTCCCATGTATTGACTGTGCTTGTTCTCAACATAGATTAGGCCAGTTTTGCTAGCACATCTTAAATTTTGCTTGCTATCTTAATTAGATAATACAACTATTACATGAAACAATGTATTTCCAATGGGAAAAGAGTTGTTTTGCCAAAAACTAAGTTGAATATTTCATCAAGATTCAATCAAGGTTGAGTTTATAAAATGGTACTCTTAAATTAGACATAGACAACTTTATAAAAGACTATAAAATTTAGAAGGCTCTGCACACAGATGGTTTCAAAACTGTTTTAAAAAAACAGGTTTACTGCGGTACAATTGACGTAAGACAAATTACATATATTTAAACAGTGTAATTTGGTAAGTGAGAGATATGCATAGACGCATGCGCATCACCACAATCAACAAAAAGCACCTATCCATCATACTCCAAAGTTTCCTAGGTCCCTTTGTAATCTCTCTACCTCCCAGGATGCTTCCCCATCTCTTCCATTTCCTAGCAATTCTGTGGGCTGCTTCAGTCACTACAGATTGCATCTTCGAAACTTTCTGTTTTTTTCTAAATAAATGGAATCATAAAATATATACTTATTTTTAGTAGGCTTCTTTCACTCAGTTTATTTATTCTGTGATTTATCTGTGTTTTTCTGTGTAGTAATTCATTCCCTTTACTGCTAATTAGTGTTCCATTGAAAGGCTATACCACATCTTGTTTATCTATTCACCTGATGCTGGACATTTGAGTTGTGTTCAATTTTTGTCTAAAGCAAATAAAGGTGCCATGAACATCTGTGTACAATTCTTTGTATTAACAGATATTTTTATTCCCTTTGAGTAAACAATGCTTGAGTTATAGTTCCTTTCCAAACTGTGAAACTGTTTTCCAAAATTTGTACCATTTTAGATTTTCATTGACAATGTATGAGAGCTCTGTTGTGAATTCTATTCCTATATGTCATCACCAATAACTGGTATGGTCATTCTTTTAAAATTTTAATCACTCTAATAGGTGTCTAGTGGTATCTCTTAATCTGCATTTCTCTAATGACTAAATTAAAATCTTTTGATGTCCATATTTGCCTTTTTTATATGTTTTGGTGAAAGTGACTATTTAAATCTTTGGCCCATTTTTAAACTGTTTTGTTAGTAAGATTTAAGAATTTTTTATAAATTCTGGATAAAAGACCTTTCTTATTTATATGATCTACAAATATTTACTCCCTCTCAAGCCTGTCTTTATACTTTCTTAACTGTGGCTTTCAAAAAGCAGAGTTCTTATCCCTGATAAAGCTTAGCTTATTTTTTTCTTTTGGACTGTCCTTTGGTGCATTTATATTTAAAGTGGTTTTCCTGTAGGCAACACATAGCTGGATTTTAGTTTTTAAATCCAAGCTAGTCTCTATCTTTGAACTGGACTTTTCTGACAACTTACATTTTTAGTATATGTATATGAGCATATGTGCTGTTTCGATTTTTTTGGTTGGTATATTTGTCTGTGTTTCATATATTTGATAGATTTAATTTTTATTGCTATATTTTTCGGTTCATTAATATTTTATTTGGCAATGCAGAAGTTAATTACAAACACTATATTTTTACCAGCACCATTTCAATTTCTGTGTCTACAAGTTTTGGATATATTTACATATATATATGTATGTATGTATATATATATAATTTTTTCATGTCTGAACATGAACAATCTTTTCTATTACTTCTTGAAAATATGAAGGATAGTTCCAACTGTTCTCAGGTACTTGTCTACTGAAGATCCCTGGAGATTTTCCCTTCTCTGCAGCTCTCTTCAGTCCAGTGCTCTATCCCACAAGTTCTAGTTTTATTGACCTTACTGGACATCCACTACTATATACTCAACTCTGGAGACTGTTGACTACACCTGGTTTTTCTCTCCTTGAACTTCAACCTGGAAATTCACTCCAGGCTTGGAGTGGAACAATGGCAGGGCTTACTAACTTGTTTCCTGTTTCTCAAGGATCAACATCATTCACTGTTTAATATCCAGTGTCCTGAATGCCCTTGTTTCACATGTTTTACATGTTAGCTGTCTGAAGTATGAAAGTAAATCCCAGCCCTAATACTCCACCTTGGCCTGTAGTAAAACTCTTTCTAGTTGTCTTAATTTCTTGCTTCACTTTAAGAAACCAAAGCTGAACATCAAAGATGATTCATTACGGATATGGTAGATGCAAAAAAGAACACTCTGTTCCAATTAACAGACATATCCTCAAAGAAAAGGCTTTAACTGTATAAATAAAGAATGGTAAGTGTGTGCATATTCACATGATTTAAACTAAATGCTTACTGTTTTAATATAACATGTTTAATTATTTAATTCATCAATCTGATTATATCAGATAAAAGACTGTAAACAAACATATTTCAAGATTTCTGTGAAGAGTATATCTAATTCATATAAAAACTGTCTAGCAAATCACCTAGGTCAATGGTCCTCAACCATGGCTGCACATTAGTGTCCCCTGGAGAACTTTAAAAATATGTTTCAATGCCTGAGCCCTACCTGAAATCATATGAATCATAATCTTGATGGTTGGGCCTGGTGTTTTTACTTTTTAAAGGCCCCAGGTGATTGAGACACACCTTGAGAATTGAGGTTCACAGATCAGATTTGGCCACATGATACAAAGAAGTGACTCCTTGGAAAAGACCCTGATGTTGGGAAAGACTGAAGGCAGGAGGAGAAGGGGACAACAAAGGATGAGATGACTGGATGGCATCACCAACTCAATGGACATGAGTTTGAGTAAAGTCCTGGAGTTGGCGATGGACAGGGAGGCTGGCACGCTGCAGTCCATGGGGTCACAAAGAGTCAGACACAACTGAGCGACTGAACTGAACTGATCCAGATCTTAGAATGTGTTCAGTCAATCAAAGCTGTTCCTATCTGTATAATTCACACTTAAAAGGAGACTGTCATGTAGAGAAATTACTTGATATGGGGAAAAAGTACTGGTGGACTCTAATCCACCATTTGTCAGCAAGAAATAGTATGGCCTTGGCCAACTCCCTTGATTTTACTGGATCTGAATGGATAAGACAGCAAAACATTAGATATGATTTTTCTGCTTATAGTTCAAGATGCTTAGGAAAAATAAGAAAAAAAAAAACAACTTCAGAGCTGGAAATTCTAACCATGTCTCTTCTTTTATAGATGAGGAAATTGAGGCCCAGAGAGGCTAATGAATCTGCCCAAGGCCATCAGTGGCCAGTTAAAAACAAAAAAAGAATCACAACCCAGGTATTGCAGGTTAAATGGTGTCCCCCCAGAAGAGAGGGTCGAAGTTCTAACCCGCAGCACTTCAAAATGTGACCTTATTAAGAAAAAGCACTACAGATGTAATTAGTTATGATGAGATCTATCAAATAGGATGAGCTCCTAATTCAATAAAACTGTGTCCAAACAAGAGGGTCAGGTGAAGACAGGGACACAAGCGGAAGGCCATGTGAAGATAAAAGTTGGGAGTGGCACGTGTACAAGCCAAGGAACACCAAGGATTACTGGCAAACCAACAGCAGTAGAGAGAGGCAGAAAAGGATCGAGCCCGAGAGGCTTCAGAGAAACGTAACCCTGCCAGCACCCTGATTTTGGACTTCTAGCCTCGAAAACTGTGAAATAACACATTTATGTTGTTTTAAACCACCCAATTTGCGGTGTTTCGTTATGTCAGCCCTAGGAAACAAACAGAGCAGGACTCCTGCCTGAGAACCTTTCCATTATACAGTCAGTTTCTCTAACACAATATATGAGTATCCTTTGAAAATGGCAAAATTTTGAAAAATCATGTTATTACTATTTATCTTGTTCTTTAGTTTGCTTCAAGAGTACACGTTTTGTTTCCTGTAACTGATTTTAATCATCTTAAGAGTAAGCAGCCTACAATATCTAGCAGAGTCATTCAAGGAAGTAGAAGAAAATACAGTGTCTATTCAGATACTACAGATTCAAACAGTATACAAACAAAACTATTAAAAATTTCCAAAGTCACCAAAGCCTTCTTGCACTGATTGCTAACAAGACTGAGTCTCCATATGGCATTTTATTTAGGTTAAACATATAGCTATACATTTTGGTAGATTAAAATTTAATGTAATATATCAATATATTACAACATAAGAAACACACTGCAACACACTTAGCTGAAAATATCTGAACCACTCTTCCACCACTGTATATAAATGTAAAATAAGTTTTTATTCTATTAATGTAGAATTGTAGTAGGGGTTAAAAATCAACCATATACCATCTTCATCATCCAAGTAAAGTTTTGGCAACATAACCAGCATAACTGGTCCTCCAGAAGCAGACCTCAAGGTAAGGTTTCCAGTGCAAGTAGTCGACTTGGGAAGTGAAATACTGGAAAGGGAGTTAAGATAGGAAAGGCAACTAACAAAGGCTATTGTAATAAGCAAACACACCACAGTGGGTGCAAAGCTTCTGGGGGAGTGTGGAATCCAGTGTAGCAGCCGCAAAACTATCTGTCCTTAAGGCTGGGGAACCCAGGGTATGTACCAACCACTCCTAACAGTCACTAGTTGAAAGCTGCTGAGGGAATGAGCGGTAGGTGTTAATTCTCTGAAATTGCTTGCCTTGAATGTGGACTTGTAGGACTATCTAAGAAGGGGTCAGGAGAAAACCCTCAGGCAGACATGTCTATGTTGGCAATTAAAGGTGGTCTAGAATGTACCAGAATGATAGGCCTGAGGGAATGCTACAGTGAACAGAAAGTGGCAGGCAGAACAGCACAGAAGTTCACAGCAGAACCTTTAAGAGTAGGAAACTCTAGATGCAAGCCCTGGAGCCGCCCTTGAACAATCTTTGACTTTAGGTAAGTGACTATAAACTTTTCTCAAGTTTCTTTATTCTCTCTACACAGAGCAGTTGACAACAATAATACCTGCCTCGGGGTATTTATAAGAATTCAATGATTCAACATAAATAAAGCTTTACTACATTGCCTGGCACAATCAGTGCTTAGTATCAGCCATCAAAATAATAATGAATCTTATTGCTATATTAAAATAATGAAATTTTGTGATACATGATATTCATATTGAGATAAGGGGACACATCAATATGGGAAGGTCCTCACTACAGCAACTTTACCCTGGGTTCCAATTACTATTAATAAAAATTTTCATTATCCATCTAGAAAGAACGTATTGTTTTGTTAATAGCTTAAACATAGTATCCAAAAGTTGAATCAGCATAATCTACCTATACTCAAACCAGCTTAAACAAATATGGGAAGCTGAGCTAGTTAGGTAAAGAAGTGTAGTACAAATTGAAATTTGTTTCTGTACCCAAGAGAAAGAATAACTTCTTAGGGGAAAATTACATGAAACCTGATCATCTAAGTCATAACAAAGGGTAACAAAAATGAAACAACATAATAAAATCTGGATAAAATTATAATTTAGAGCTGTGGTTCTCAACCCAGGGTGAATCTCCCCCTACCTTCCCAGGAGACATTTAGCAATGTCTGGAGATGTTCTGATTGTCACAGTTGGGGTGTGGCAGGGACAGCATATGCTACTGGCATCTAGCGAATCAGGACAGAGATGCTGCTAAAACTCCTGCAATGTACAGAATAGCCTCCCACAGTTGGGGCTGTGCTTAAATTAAGGAACTCTTATTTTAGAGATATGTTATAATGCCTTAAACCACTGAAGTTTCCAAACAATAAAAACTCCTTCTGATGTGCCAGTGTTTTTTTAATCATAAAATATAATGTACTCTTATAAATGTTAAAAAACAGTCATCCAACGACAAGAAGCATACATCAAGAAGTCACCGAGTGTTGAGCTGCTATCCCTACTATAACTTTACTGCCCTTCAACCTGCCAGATAAAAGCAATTTCAACAAGCCAACAACAGCGTTGGGTAATTGAAATGTTGATACAGACATGACCTTGGTTAATTCACCCTGACTTGTAATAGTTGAAACAATGACAGAGAGAAACCTGGGGATTCTAAGGTCAGAGGCACATGGGGTTAAAGTTTTTTATTTTCAAATTATTTTAAACAAAACACGGGATCATTACAATGGCATATATTGCCTTTCTGTTTTTCATTAGTACACCTTCTGGGAACTTTGACACAACAACTACAAGCTAAACCTGATTACTTGGTTTATAGAACACAGAGAACATTACCGAAGAGCTAATGACAATGTCTATTCACTTAGAACTCTGAGCAACCTGCCGACTTTTAATCAAGTTTTTAAAGGCACAAGAACAAAACAGAAATTGAGAATGAACGTTTTACTCCTAACTATTGGAAGGTAAAAAGGCATGTCGGCAATTGTTCAAATAACATCAGCACCAAGATGAGAACGTGTAAGCAGAGAAGCAAACACATTCTCAGTAAGGCATTTTTTTCTCTAACCAACAAATTCTATAAAACTCAACAAGAAACTGTGCTCCAAATCCATTTTTTCTACTAAAATTGCTTTGTTACAGCACAGTTATAGCAAGACTGCTGCTGCTGCTGCTAAGTCGCTTCAGTCGTGTCCGACTCTGTGTGACCCCAGAGAGAGCAGCCCAAGAGCTCAAAACGCATTGTCTTCTCTAAAAAAGCTAAATAAGATGAGATCCAAACATCTAATCACTGAGTTTTCAATTTATTAAATATCTATTAATGCATGCTGATAATAAGTTCTTACATAACAGTACTACTATTCTTTTCAGTTCCTTGATGTTTATATTCATTATATCATAACTGGAATCCTTTCAGTCTTAAATCTTGGACATTTAGCATAACCAAATCCAAGATGAAATCAACTCAAGTCAGAGAAGAAAGAATTATTAGGAGCATCTCTCAACTCACGCAAAATATAAATAAGAGCAAGAAGAAAACTGTCATTCTGAAATCAAGATTCAGACCACATGAGTGGGCACCTGTCTTCTGTTACACGGACAGCTCTGACTCAAGCACTTAAAAATGCAGGGATACGATTCGGGGTCTATGATATAAAACTTCACTAGTTCAAAGCCTATAAACAACAAATAAAAGGAGTCTGCAGAAAGTTTGTTATCCCTTCACATTAAAGGGATGAATTATCATTTTTCTAAATTTCTTTCATCTTCACTTTTCTCTCAAAAGTCAATGTTCATTCATTTGACCAGGACCTTTTTCAAAAAAATATATTTTAACTTTCCTACTACAAGAAAAATTCATAGACTTATATTTCCCATTCTTCTTCCTCTTTGACATTACTACTCAATAGGGAAAGGAAAAAGGCTTCTTTTAAGATAATCTCACAATAGAGAAGTAATGATAAATGTCCTACTCACTCAAGAAGTCTCCATCAAGAATTCAAATGCCAAAAAACATGAAGAGTATAAGTTCACAAGTCTTCAACTTGTTGAAAAGACCCTATCTACACCAAACAAAAATATTCAATTACTAATAAATAAGGTAATATCACAACAGTTTCAAATCTATTAGCAATTTTCAAAGGATTAGACTTCCTTAAACCGTCTCCATTCATTCAGTGATCTGAACACCAACTTATAGCACATCTAGGATTAAAAAAATATATATATTACAAGGAAAAAGCAGTCTGAGAAATGGTTACCATTACTTTTAGGTGGAAGTAGACACTTCTCCAAACATCAAACTATCAAAATATTTTTTCACTCAACTTTGAAGAGTACAGATGAAGCAAGAACAATGCCACACCTATTCTGCAGTAATCTGTGTGCTTATACAGGACAGCAGCCCTTTCACTTGATCCTCTGAGCTTCTATCCTGTTCTCGGCTCTGGACGAACAGCTGAGGTTGCCCACATAAAAATGACAACTCAGGGAGCTCCTAAGGAGCTCAGTTGATTGGGAACAG
This sequence comes from Budorcas taxicolor, assembly GCF_023091745.1. Lineage (NCBI taxonomy): Eukaryota > Metazoa > Chordata > Mammalia > Artiodactyla > Bovidae > Budorcas > Budorcas taxicolor. Next base: position 66,649,251 of record NC_068916.1, on the reverse strand, counting down.
ACCTAGGTAGATCAATAAGAATAAATGAGTACAGCAAGTCCCCTACAGACACAAGAGTTCTGTTCTGAAAGCGCAATTGTACATCCAATTTGTTCATAAGCCCAATAAAGTCAGTTTAGGTGCTTATCTAACACAACCAGCTACACAGTATTGTATCGTAATAGGTTTATAATACTATTCGTACAAATAATACATACATAAAAAACAAACACACATACACAACATAAAGAAAACATTTTTAGTCTGACAGTACAGTGCCTTGAGAAGTTCAGTAGTACTGTACAACAGCTGGTATACGAGGGCTGACAAGCACATTGGTATCTTGGTTGTTCAGTCGCTTTTCTTTGAGTCCTGCTGATTCTTTGAGGCCCTGTGGACTGCAGCATGTCAGGTTCCTCTGTCCTCCACTATTTCCCAAAGTTTGCCCTAAATTCATGTCCATTGAGCCAGTGATACTATCTGCTCACCTCATCCTCTGCCAACCCCTTCTCCTTTTTGCCTTCAATCTTTCCCAGAATTAGGGTCTTTTTCAATGAGTTGACTCCTCACATCAAGGTAGAAGCTTCCATCTTCAACAGCAGTCTTTCCAGTGAATATTCAGGGTTGATTTCCTTTGACTGGTTTGAGCTCCTTGCAGTCCAAGGGACTCTCAAGAGTCTTCTCCAGCACCACAATTCAAAAGTATCAATTCATTGGCGGTCAGTATTCTTCATGATTCAACTTTCACATCCATACATGACTACTGGAAAAACCATAGCTTTGACTCTATGGCACGTTGTCAGCAAAGTGATGTTTCTGCTTTTCAATATGCTAAGTTTGTCATAGCTTTCCTTCCAAGGAGCAAGCATCTTTTAATTTCACGGCTGTAGTCACTGTCTGCGGTGATTTTGGAGCCCCCCAAAATAAAACCGCATCTTTGAAAGTTTGTAACTTGAAAGTTCGTACGTAGGAGACTTACTGTATGGTCACTACAGATGATGGGCAAGGTTACAAATGCTATGGGATTAGTGTTGATGGAACTAGGATTCAAAGAAGTCTGCCTCTAGACACCATCCAAGTTCAGCACCACGTTACACTATTTCCCACAGGTTCCTACTGAGAGAGAAATGATTCTCTGAAGCAAAATAAAGGTGGTGTAGAAAGAAGGAGAGGAGAAGGCAATGGCACCCCACTCCAGTGCTCTTGCCTGGAGAATCCCATGGATGGAGGAGCCTGGTGGGCTGCAGTCTATGGGGTCGCTAAGAGTCGGACACGACTGAGCGACTTCACTTTCACTTTTCACTTTCATGCATCGGAGAAGGAAATGGCAACCCACTCCAGTGTTCTTGCCTGGAGAATCCCAGGGACGGGATAGCCTGGTAGGCTGCCATCTATGGGGTTGCACAGAATTGGACACGACTAAAGCGACTTAGCAGCAGCAACGAGGCCAAAATGATGGACTGATGAGGAAAACGCAGCGAAGAGCTTTCCAAAGGGATAGTGCTTTATCATGAGTTGTACCTATGTATCAGTAGCACTGGGGCTACTTTTCATTAGCATGCAGGCAGGCTGCCAGGACTGGAAGCCCAAAACCATCAAAAGTCAGCACTGAGTATGAGCATTAGTCATAACATTGTATTCCTCCACTGGCTGATGTGTCTTGACACATAAAAGGCCGAATGCACTGATAGGACCCTCTAACAGTACACCGCTCAAAGCATACAGGAGAAAAAAAAACACCAAGATGTCAGCTTGCAGCTGAAACTGCCTTTGCTTTAACCCCACAACAAACTCCTTTCTCTTTCATCTCTTTCATCCAAGAACACTATGGACTCCCTAGGTACACTTGTGATCCTCCAGAAAGCTGATGAGACAGTCTTTTCACAAGCTCAGATCATTTAACCGATGTGGATCTTAAAAATATTACATATTAATCCCAAAGAACAGAATATTTTTTGCCATATTCATGTCATATTTGTAAGTCTAATCCTTAAGTTGATATGTGTGACTAAGACAGGCAAAGGCAAGATGCAACATGATTTTCTCAGAAAGAGAAATATACCAGCTGATTGGAATGGTAATTAGTAAAGCTCCTAACTAATTGGCACATAAAAATAGAAGAAATCAGAACAGATAACTTTTGACAATAATAAAAATCACAGCTCATTTACTAATGTAATAAGGCTTCTCCAACCCCATTGACTTCCTATGATTTTACCAGATTCTGCTTTCAAGCAAAACAAAATATTCAGATAAACATTTCCAGCTCTACTTCTGTATCCTCCGTCAGACTGAGACTTCCTTTAAGTCCAGAGTTACATCTCCAGCATCATTATATCCCCTAGACTGTGCTTGACATGGTCCCACCCATGCAAAGGAAGGAGAAGAGCAGAGTCAAGGAGGACAGCAAGGGGAAGATCCACCCAGCAAATGTTATCACTGCATCTGTCACACCACCTACCACACTTTCTACATGATCACTCAGCAAACATTCATGGAGCCCCTCCCTGGTGGACAGTGAATTCCATGACTGATCGGCAGTATACTCTCCTTGATGTTTCTTAGTTGACCCACGATGTCACTTTTGATCATTTTTTCAGTTCACTATCCTTTCATCAGCCAAGGCTGAACAGGCCTACTCTCATCCTCTCATTTTGGCACAGACTTCTGCGTGAGTAAACTCATCTTTTTTTCTTTCTTGAGGGCACTGCAAAAAAATTTCACTTGTTTCTTCCTCCCTGCAGGACTCTTATTCCTTCCTGAGCCTTTTTTTTTTTTTGAGTCTAGGCAGGTTTCAGCAATATCACCAGCCCAGGAAGGGCTCTTGGATAAAAGAGCTGTCTGCCTAAGCTCCTCAATTTATCAGAGCCTTCAGACATGAAAGAGTAAACCAATTCCTAGTCAGCAAAGTTACATTACAGAGAAAAGCAAATAAAACCATCAAATGGATTACATACAGGCCTTGAATCCAAAATTAAAGAATATGGAGAAACAAGGTACTTAATCAATTCGGATGAGCACAATGTTCTCTTTACAGCCAGAAACCAACCAATTAAACAAACAGCAAACGACAAACAAGCATTCAATTTCTGATATTTAAGTAGCAAATGATAATGGTCATTCATTCTAATGCCCCAGCTTAAAGTGTCTGGCTTAATTCTTTAAACATATTGAATCAGATTCATTAATTTTTTTTTTTTAACTGTGTCAACTCATTCAAGGTCATTTTTATTTCATTCAGTCAGAAATTAGCTTTGTACCTTTACTAACATGTACTTCTGTCAGTTATGATATTCAAAAGGGAGAGGTGACATATGAGGTGTTGGTCAGGGTTATGTTTCGTGCCATCTGACACAAGAGAAGGATAAAAGGGGTCCGTTTCCAGTGTGACCCAAAGACAACATATCTGATGTCTTTTCAACATGCTCTGAATCTCACACCATGTTACCTCGACAGCTACTCATATAAGAATTGCAGTTAATACCATACATTCTCCAAATTAATCAATACTTTACAGAAACCTACCTGAGGAAGCAAAGGTTTAAGTAAGCTGCTCCCTGTAAAGAGACCACAGGCATATGTCACAAAAATGTATTTCACAATTCTTCATTTGGACTGTACTAAATAAGCTAGATAGATCAATAGACAAACATGCCAACAGACAAATGATAGGTAGATACAGGGACAGACAGATATAAGAGAGACTCACATTAAGGCGTGTCACAGCATAAATCGTTTCTTAAATCGGGGATATTCAAGGTTAAAAAAATTAACATTTTCAGGTCAGTAATATTTAGTCAATGAACTTAAATGTTAATAGACTGTGTTCTGATGGTGGGCGTGGGGCGTAGGGGAGAAAGAAAGAGAGGGATGGAAGAAGAAGGGAAGAGAGGAGGAAGAGGAGGAGAAAGGAGAGAATACATATTAGCTTCTAAATCCAATTACTCCCCAGGAGCAGCTCTCACACTGGAATAATGTGGTTTCCATTAAAACATTAACAGAATTAAATGTACAAAACTTGAGGGCATGATCTGGTGACTATGTTTTACAACACTGGGTAATTCAATCTTTTTCAGACATTATAAATAATATGATACCCAGATGTTTAATGTGGACTACTCACTATCTGCAGAAATATATTTGCCTTTAAGAATTTAATAGGAGAGATTTTATGATGAAAAAAAATGAATTTGTTCTTGCTCAAAAATACTGAAAATGGTGTTGTATTAGTCATGCATTAATTCATTCACACACCCATTCATCCATTCATCAGTTATTTATTGGATACATTCTATGGGCCAAACCTACATAAATAAAGTTAGAGAGGTATGGCCTTTTCCTTATTTCTTTCCTCTGCTTCTTGCTTTTAACAAGCATGTATTAAGCATCTTCCACTGGAAAACACTACAGTAAGTGTTATATTGGATATGATGGTAAGACACACATCGTACTTTCACTGATTTCTCAAATAACTGGGGGAAAGCTATATAAACATCTTTTATATTAGGGAGGATGAGCAAGCATCACAGAGAGGTGCTGTTAAAGCAAAGATCTGTAACGCAGTAGAGGAAGAGATTTACGTGTCTGGAAATGGAACATTTAACTTGACAAGAAAAAGACGAGAGAGCTTTCAGTAGCAAAGAACATTCCGTGTAGACAGAACTTCACTTGCAAGTGCTTGGAAGTGTGAGAATGTCTATGTTCAGAGAATGATTTCATTGAATGATATTCTAACCAATGGCTTTTCCACCATTTTCCATTTTATTCTGGCATCATCCCTTTTCCAGCCTTGAGACAGAATACTGCCACTGACCCAGGGGTATATGGAAACAGAGGACAAAGATGCCAACGACTTGGTTTTTAAGCATCAAAAACCACAGTCCACATGGCGTACAAGTACTGCATAACTCAGTCAACTTACCTAATGTAAGTCTCTGCACAAATCTCCTCTTATCCTACCTTATTTTCTTTATTTGCACCCTTGACCACCTGAGAGTATTTCTTTATTGTCTGTCTCCCCTGATGCCATCTAGAACTGAGCTCTATAAAACTAGCATGCTTATCTTCTCAATAGCTTCCCTCCATGCATTCATTTATTCAATCAACTAAAATTAATCAAGCTGCAACTGCAAGAAGGATACTGTGTTGTTCTTCTAAAATAGAAGCGAGAAATAGAAAAGATGATGAGATAGCATCCCTATTTCTAATGAGTATATTATTCACAAATATGTTTGGTTTGATTATCTATTCTTCTGTAACACTTTACATCTTAGTGACTTGAAACAATGTTGTTATTAATATAGTTTGCAATTCTGATAGCCAAGAATTCAGACAAACCTTAGAAGGATAGGGGACTTCCCTGGTAGCTCAGATAGTAAATAATCTGCTTGCATTGTGGGAGACACGGGTTTGACCCCTGGGTGGGGAAGATCCCCTGGAGAAGGAAATGACAACCCACTCCAGTATTCTTGCCTGGGAAATCCCATGGACAGAAAAGCCTGACATGCAGTAGTCCATGGGGTTGGCAAGAGTCAGACACAACTTAGCACATGGAACATGTGGCTCATAGCTCCTCAGAGCAAGGAATGTCAGGGTCCTTGGACCTCTACACACTGGCTCTGAACACCTAAGGATCAAAGTGGTAGCTACAAATCTTTTTAAGGTGAGATCCAGAACTGCCCTAGCTTCATTTTCATAGTCATGCTGTTGTTCGTTGTTCAGTTGCTCAGTCATGTCCGACTCTTTGCGACCTCATGGACTGCGGCACACCAGGCTTCCCTGTCCTTCACTACCTCCCAGAGCTTGCTCAAACTCACATCCATTAAGTCACTGATGCCATCCAACCATCTTGTGCTCTGTCATCCCCTTCTCCTCTTGCTTCCAATCTTTCCCAGCATCAGGGTCTTTTCCAGTGAGTCAATTCTTTGCATCAGGTGGCCAAAGTATTGGAGCTTCAGCTTTAACATCAGTCCTTCTAATGAATATTCAGGATTGATCTCCTTTACGATTGACTGGCTTGATTTCCTTGCAATCCAAGGGACTCTGAAGAGTCTTCTTCGACACCACAGTTCAAAAGAATCCATTCTTCCGCGCTCAGCCTTCTTTATGGTTCTACTCTCACATCCATACAGGACTGCTGAAAAAACCATAGCTTTGACTAGATGGACTTTTGTCAGCAAAGTAATGTCTCTGCTTTTAATATGCTGTCTAGGTTTGTCATAGCTTTTCTTTCAAAGGGGAAGCATCTTTTAATTTTGTGACTGCAGTCACCATCTGCATAGATTCTGCATATTTTCTTGGAGCCCAAGAAAATAAAGTCTCTTACTGTTTCCATTGTTTCCCCATATATTTGCCATGAATTGATGGGACTGGATGCCATGATCCTCATTTTTTGAATGCTGGGTGTTAAGCCAGCTTTTTTACTCTCCTCTTTCACCTTCATCAAGAGGCTCTTCAGTTCCTCTTCACTTTCTGCCACAGTCATAGGAAAGTTCAAATTGGAGGAAAGGGAAAATAGATTCAACCACTCAATGGGAAGTGTGTCAAAGAATTTACAGCATCTCTAATACACTACAGTGAGATAAACCTGTCCCCAAACAACTGTGTCATGATGCAAAATGAAAAGTACCAAGGCAGTAGTGTCATCATCAAAAGCATGATTCTGAGTACTGATTCCACTGCATACTAGCTATGTGATACTGGTTAAATCAATTCATTACTCTGAATTTTTGTCTCCTTATATAAAAAAGGAGGATAATAACTGTACTCAACTTCATAGAACTGTTTAAGAAATGAAATATGTCACTCCCACACAGACACACATGCACTCACAAATGTATGCACTCACAGACACACTTAAACACACATCCATACACAAGAGCACAATCACACAGAACACATATGCTGGCCAGACATTAGGATATGGTAAATACTCAAAGGATGTTAGCAGTTGTTCTCATTAAGAATGGTACAGTGGGGCTTCCTTGGTAGTCCAACGGCTAAGAATCCACCTGCCATGCAGGGGACATAGGTTCAATCCCCGGTGCAGTAGGATTCCATGTGCAATCAGACAACCAAACCCACACTCCCCAGCTACTGAAGCCCACATACCCTGGAGCCCATGCTCTGTGACAAAAGAAGCCACCACAGTGAGGAGTCTGCACACCTTTCCAACTAGAGAAAGACTGTGTGCAGCAATGAAGTCCCAGCACAATGAAAAATAGATTGAATAAATTTGTAAAATTTTAAAAGGGACAGTACAGTCTCGCATACAGGGTTATCATTACCATCTTTCTAAATTCCATATATATGTGTTAGTATACTGCATTGGTGTTTTTCTTTCTGGCTTACTTCACTCTGTATAATCGGCTCCAGTTTCATCCACCTCATTAGAACTGATTCAAATCTATTCTTTTTGATGACTGAGTAATACTCCATTGTGTATATGTACCACAGCTTTCTTATCCATTCATCTGCTGATGGGCATCTAGGTTGTTTCCATGTCCTGGCTATTATAAACAGTGCTGCGATGAACATTGGGGTACACGTGATCTTTCAATTCTAGTTTCCTCAGTGTGTATGCCCAGCAGTGGAATTGCTGGGTCATAAGGCAGTTCTATTTCCAGTTTTTTAAGGAATCTCCACACTGTTCTCCATAGTGGCTGTACTAATTTGCATGATGTATGGCAAAACCAATAAAGTATTGTAAAGTAAAAAAAAAACTTAGGTTCTGAAGCCAAAAAAATAATAATAATAAATTTTAACATTTTCCTATTAAAAAATAATAAAAAAATAAAAAGCATAGTACAAATAAAGTACAGAAAAGTGAGTGTTTCATGTTTCCACAGTTTTATTTTTCATATTTTCAAATTTGTGCCTTTGAAGTTATCAAATCAACAAAGATGATTAAGAACAATGGAAACTCTTTTTGAACAAAAAAATATCAAACTGAGTTACCAGCAGCTCAAGAAGGAAAGGTACAAAGGTTAAACAGAAAAGAATTTTTAAAAATGAAACAAGAAAAGAATTACCTACATGATGGGATCCAAGGAGAAATAAAAAAGATCTAAGCAATCAGCAGCATTAGAAGGAGAATATTATTTTACATATCTTCTTTTTCTGTGTTATTCAGAAACTTATGAGTAAATTCCCTTAGAGGGAAAGATATGGTATGACAAGATAGCAATGGTGGGTTTGTTGGCAAAATAAGTATAAACTCTTAGAAGCAAAAATTTGGTGATTTAAGACCAATGACTTTTAAAAATCAAACCTCCATGTTTCATAAAGAATCAGAACATAAGAGGATGTGGACGAAAGTCCTTCACAAACCACAAGGATGAGGATGGATGAAACACAAAGATACAGTCAGAAAAGCCTCCACCAACCTACAAGTGTGTATGTTAGCACAATACATACATACAAGACTCATAGAGTGAGAAAAGAATATTTCCTTCATTTTAGAATTTTACTCACTTTTAAAAATCTATATTATTAAAAAATCTGAAGGAAAACACCAAAAAGTAACTGATTTCTGACTTTTATACTTACTTAACTGGGCAAGAGGTCAACAGATTGGTATGTACGCTTGAGTTAGAAATTAAAGATTTAACATCACAAAATTCCTATGTTCAGGGAAAATCCCATGATACAGTTAAGTACTCTATGTTTTTCTCCAATTACTAAAAGTCATCATCAGTAACATTCTTAAGAGAGGTTCCAATGTTGTAGTTACAACTTCACATTGCACATGACCCTCAGAACATGGATTTCACCAACCAGGCATTCTTTCATGGGTGGCCACAAAGATAATTATTACTTTACCAACCAAGAAAACTCCAAGTTCCGTTCTTCCCAGATTTATATGTAAAATTTTAAAAAGCAAATCTATTCGGACCAAAGCACATGGGCAAGAAGACAAGAAAAGTGAACCCTCCCAACCGAAGGACATCACAGATTAGAGAGAGACAGCAAGGTCCTGAAGAGTCACCATCATTCAGATGGGAGTGTTTCCTAGTCTTCGGTGAACCCTGGTTTGGCATGAAGAATGAGTTTGCAGATAATGAATTAGCTTTACTAAGGAATCTTAGCCTCTGTCTCCCAGGAGGTTGTATGAAATACAGAAAGCCATTTGATACCTTCCTAAAAGTCTCCCATCTTATCACCAGAATGGTTACAACTATGAAATGTTTCTAAGCTCTGTTTTCTAGTTGAAGGTTAAGTGGGGTGAAAGGCTACACATTTACAGAGAAAAGAGTCTGTAATAAAATTGTTCACTGTTATAACTTCATTTGGGCAAAATGAAAAGGAAGGTTATTTGTAAAACTAGTGGTTGGCCTTTTAACTTGACCCCTTAATGTGTCTTCAAAAACCCACTGAGAAGAAAGCACATATTATACGCCTTTATATTACCATCATTAAATCACTAAACTAAAAAGATTATATAAAAGGCAGCAGATATGTGGAATATGTGGGCAAAAATTTGGTCATAGTTAAAAACTGAAAAATGGCCATGCCAAGTGTTTCCTATGTATCATCTCACTGAGGTCAAGGCAAGTTTGCCCCATTTTACAGATAAAGGGGGCACCAAATGGTAAATTAACTGTCACTCAGATATCAAGTGGACTAGAATAGATAACCCAGAATTAACCATTGCTATAATACTCTTGTAATATATGAAAATGCTCCTTATAATGATGTTTCTAACTGAGTATGCAAACTTAGGTTAGTCACTGTCCATCTTCAACTTAAATTCTGTGCTGCTGGCAGCATTTCTAATGTAAGGGATGGTGGCACCAAGCTTCTTCAATTAAGTTTCAGTAGAAAGCAGTTAAGAAGTGACTGAATGACAATGCTGTAAGGTCATTTCCTTCCCACTCTTCCATTTACTATCAAATAATCTGCTTTCCTTTCATCACTGTAAAAAGGACTTTGATTAATGCATGACATCTCTTTCCAGTATCTCTAAGTCATGACTTTCTTCTAATATGTTATAAACAGTCTTGTTTATAAAAATGAAACCACACGCTAATCCTTAGCAACACCCTCTGGCAATTAACAAATGTGCCTCAGACCAGTTTTTACTATGTAAAGGAATGGCTTAATTAAGGAAAACGGAGAATGTACAATGAAGAGAGGAAGCACAGCACAATGTAAATTTTAAAAATATCTGAGACTTTAGAAAAACAGAAAAGTGAGAAACTTCTAGTTGAAAGCGCAGGGCTACATGCAAAGAAGGAAGGGAAAGTCAAAAAGAACAACACAGACCCAAGAGAAAAGCAAGGCCTCTATGAGCTGAGTGTGTGTGTGTGTGTGTATGCATGTGTGTGTGTATACTGTCATTTATTCTAAATTGCAGAGGAAATTAATTTTGAGTTTCAAAATCTCAGTTCTACAGGAAGATACTCATACCACTCTAAGAATAATTGGTTGTTTGTGTTTGTTCAAGGTGTGGCAGCTGATTAATCAGGGTCTTTTGAATAAAACAGAAACTCACTTCAAGTTAGCAGGAGCCAAATTGTGTGTATGGAAGGGAGTTGAGGGCTCAATTTTTAATAGAAGGACATGGTGCTCAGTGGAACTAAGTCAAGGGAAGAAGTATTTTGGTGCTTTGTGAATGCTACGACCAAGACCTAGGAAGCCACCTAGACTCCGATGTGTAGCCCACCCCTGAGGCTACGTCACATTCTAACTGTAGCATCCCCACTCAGTGTCTGCCTTCTCAGCTCCTGGGTCTACATGCATGGGAGTAAGAATCAGACAGTCCTGCATCAAGTCGGAAGTCATCCTCCCAGAACCACTCCACCCTCAGACTGGGAAGAAGGAAAGAGTCAAAAGTTCAGTTCTCATCACTCGTCTTAGTCAGTTTGGGCTGCCATAATAGAATACCACAGGCTTACACAACAGAAATATATTCCTCACAGTTCTGCAGGCTGGAAGTCTGAGATCAGGAGATGGTATAGTCCAGTTGTGGGACAAGCTTTCTTCCTGAGTTACAGGTCGCCTTCTCACTGTGTGCTCACGTGACCTTTTCTCAGTGTACACTTGAGGGGAAACAGAAATCTCTCATCCTGTTCTCGTAAGGCCACTAAACCCATCATGAAGGCCTCGCTCTCATGATTCAATTTAACCCTAATAACCTCCACAAAGCCAGCCTCCAAATACCATGACGCTGGTTGTCAGGGTATCAACATATATATTGTGAGAGATATATAAAAACAACCCGTAACACTTATGCATGTACACACTGAGACTTCAACTGTATACACTTGAGAGAGAGAGACAAAGAAGTTTTAAAATGAGGACCATTTTACCTGATGGACTCAGTGAGCATACCCCCTGTGTGTGCACAATTTGGGATACACAAATCTGTTGTTAATCTCAGTGTGTGCATTCTTGCTATGTGAGCATCATTCTAGTATTTAAAGGTATGATTTTTTCCTAAAGTATGCCCCTTAGATCCAGGAGAAGCATTTTATCTAGGACTCAATCAAATAGTCACTCAATCCAAAACAGAAGGGAACACTGGCTGTGCTTTCATTGACAGGCAATTCATTACTTTGCAAATGGAATCTTCTAATATGTTTTTCAAGGTCAAATGTGGGTATATGTGCTTATACTTTATGCCTAGACTTTATAACATAATCCTCACATAAGATACCATGTCTTTGTATAAATTTCTCTCTTTGACCAGATCCATTTTTGAGGATGCAAGCTGATTATTTGAGAAGAGGAAGAAAATATAAAGACACAGTTTTCAAGGTGATTATGAAGCATAAATGATGCCCAGAAAACTGAAACCTCTTACTTGGAGTTTATAAACTTGAAATCAGTTTGGGGAAAAGACTCATAACAACTTATCAGGCATCGTTACAATTAATATGTTAACAGGGCTTGAAGATAAATGATGCACTGATACTCTCAATTAATTATTTTTACAGAGGAACAAGCAAATATTTTGGAAATTTCTATTTTGTTTCATAGTTACCAAAAAAATTGAATTGACAACAAACCTAATCAGATACTTTTACCCATTAACTGGAAGATTTTTTGTGATACTATACTAATTTTATTACAATTCTGTGTCAGTTAGTTTGCATGATTATATAACTGCCTATCTGAATTGACACTACCCACCACCACTAGACATTAACAAACATTCTTTGAAAGCATGTAACTTTGCTTTACTCAAGATCTTCTGGTTGTTTAAACAATGATCAAACTAGTTTAAGCAAAAGAATTTTCTGGCTCATCTGATAAAGCAGTCTAGATGGGAAGAACAGCTAGATCCAGAGTCTTGATTATTGTGTTCAGGTATCTTTCTCTCTTCCTTCATTTCTCTCTCTTTTCTTCTTTTCTGTTTTGGGATTTCATTCTCAAGCAGACTTTTTCAATGGGGTAGCAGACGTTTCTTCCAGCAGTCCAGTCTCATGGAGGCTCTTCTATCAGCATCTATTTCACTCACCCCAAAGATTCCTATTGGGGTCAATGGACAATACCCTACTCTACTGCTAAAAGAATCACTGTGTCTGAAAGGACACACTGTCTGACTGGGCAGGTCTGGGAGAAGGAAGGAGACAGAAATCATGTAACCACCTCTGGGATTTCTTTCTTCCCCCTCAACCGTTGAGAAAGAAAGTGCAGTCTCAAACTCCCAAAACATACGGAATGAAAATGATTACTATAAATTGATAAAGAGATTGTCCTCCCATTGGACTTACAGAATGAAAAATTTCATATTTGCTACAAGCTTCAATATAAACTTTCTGAAGTGACACAATGGGGGAAAATATTTGCAGTATACCTGGCTGACAAATGGTCACCATCCCTAACATATAAGGAGTTATGAAACTGAGGAAAAAACATCAGTATAGAAAAATGGGTAGAGAGATGAACAGAAAAATTAAAAAATAAAATGCAACTAGTATTTAAACACTTGAAAATATGTTAAACTTTCCTCATAAAAGATATGTTAAAACTGTACCAAGATGCTGTTTTCTCACCTATCAGACTGGGAAAAATCCAAAAGTTTGAAAAGACTATTGACAAAGTCATAGGGAAACAGCCACTGACCTCTACATACAAACACATACATATACATGTAGTATGTGTGTACTGAAATTTATCTACTCAGGGCAGAAAGGGAAAAAATGGAATGGACAAAAATGTGTGTGTTGCAGATCTGACTTTTGAATTATGAAAGTTTTACAAATTATTATTTTTGAAAGTATCACCTCGAAATACCAAGCTATTTTGTAGATATCAACAGGTTGACCTAAAGTTTACTCAGAAACACAGTCAGAAGAAACCTTTGGAAGCCTGATACCACTCAACTTCAAGATTTACTATAAAGCTATAGTGATCTAGACAGGTTGGTACTGGCGAAAGAACAGACACATAGATCAATGGAACAGAAAAGGGAGCCCAGAAATAGGGACAGCAAATGTATTCAACTGATCTTTGACAGAGGAACAAAGGCAACAGAAAGAACAGTCTTTTCAACAAATAGTTCTGGATCCACTGGATGGGCACATATAAAGATCTGAATCTACACTCAGAACTTACACCTTTCACAAAGTTATCTTAAAATGGATCATATACCTAAATATAAAATATAGTAATATAAAACTTCTAGAAGAAAACATTTAAGTCTAGGTGATTTCATGTTTGGCAATGAGTTTTAAGATACAACACCAAAAGCATAATGCTTGAAAGAAAATAATAACCTTATAGTTTTTTAAATTAAAATTTAAAAATAGGCTATAGGCTTAGAGAAAATATTTGCAAACTATGTATCTGATTTTAAAAAAGACAGGAAACTTGGAATAATTAAAGCACAGGGGATTTTTAGGATAGTGAAACTATTCTGTCTGATACTGTGATTATGGATATACATCAACCATTTATCAAAATTCAGAGCACAGGGGACTTTGCTGGTGGTCCAGTGGTTAAGATTCTATGCATTCAAATGTAGGGGGTGCAAGTTAAATCCCTTGTCTGGGAATTAAAATCCCATATGACACACAGAGTGGCCCAAGAATAAAATAAATATTTAAAAATGCACAGCATAGAGTGAGCCTTAATGTACATAAAAATATATGTAAATTTCCAACAACACCCAGAGAAGGCAATGGCACCCCACTCCAGTACTCTTGCCTGGAAAATCCCATGGACAGAGGAGCCTGGAAGGCTGCAGTCCATGGGGTCGCTGAGGGTCGGACACGACTGAGCGACTTTACTTTCACTTTTCACTTTCATGCACTGGAGATGGAAATGGCAACCCACTCCAGTGTTCTTGCCTGGAGTATCCCAGGGACAGGGAAGCCTGGTGGGCTGCTGTCTCTGGGGTCGCACAGAGTCAGGCACGACTGAAGCAACTTAGCAGCAGCAGCAGCCAACAACACTGAAGACAAGTTGAGGAATCACAAGAAACAAGAGAATCTAGCCATATTACAAATTATGAAATAATCTCACTGAAGAGGGTTGGGAAAAGGGGTACTGATTTGAGCAATTCTGGAAATGAACAAAATCTGTAAGACTGTTAGGTAGTAGAGGAAAAAGGAGTCCAGAATGGTGGTGGCTAAAAGACAAGGAAAGGAAAAGCCCACAAAAATAGAACAAAGGAAGGTCCCAGGACCAGAGTGAGGACCTCGGGTAGCACTCCTGGCCAGCCCAATTTACAATACAGTAAAGAACCCCAAGCTGGTGGGGGTCTTCTCTCCTTAATCTTCTTTGTGCCAAAGATCAGGTCAGTGAAAACTGTGAGCACAGGTCAGGTATTTAGCAGATTTTTCAGAGGTTATGAAGGGGATTCCTCAGCACATTTTTCCCACTGCTTTTTCCTCCTGTCCTTCAGCTCTTCTCTACCAGGACTTAAGCCCGGCCAAAACCCATGATGCCTGGCTTCAGGACCTAAGGAAGCTCAGGCTCTGATGTCTCATTCCAAAAATTCAGTTAGCAACACAGCAATAGGTAAGAGGTACATTTGTTCGGATTCAGAGAGAAGCATACTCCGCAAGGTGTGGGCCACTGCAGATGGCAAGTGCTGCTGCCGTGGAATGTAGTGTGGCTAGTTTTTGCCAGCTAGATGAATTCATGTGCTAATGAGTGGGAGGATTATCCCAACCACTGGAGAACCACCCACTCCTCTGTCTTCTGACAGTGTCTTGGAACTGTCCTGCCACCTCTGGGTGTGTCATTTAGCTTGCAGATTGGGGATCATGTTTTAGTTGAATCTGCCTTGTCATCTTCTACCCATTTGACTTTAATTGGTTTATGTTATGCCCCTGGGCTATGTCATTCTGTCAAAAGTTGTGCTGTGCCCCCTTTGCTCCTGTTCCATGCTCTTTTCCTGAGCCCCAGCCAGACCCACAATGTTGCCTCTACAATATTCCGGAGGGACAACCAGAAAATAGCTGGCCCTTGGGAGGGAAATATTATATAATATCCAATCCCTCTAGATATTCAGGCTTTCATCTTCCATGTTTTCTACATGTGCAACAACAGCATCTCTCAGTGAACCCGCTAAAGTGGGAGACAGGCACACGACGCCTGCTACAAGTCCATCTGTTGGCAACCCTTCAAGGGCAACTGGGCTTCCAGGGATAATGTTTGCCACTCTGGGAGTTAGCCCTGTAGGCCGTTTGGGCCCAAACCCTTACTACTCTTCTAAAAGTTACAAACATATCCCTGGATCGAATCTCCACTCCACTTTTATGGAACATCTGGTCCATTGCCTCTTATCAATTTGTTCTTAAGCCAATTACTAACTCCTACAACCAGAAACCCTGCCCCCTTGTAGGCAATACTGCTCCACCCCACTTATTATTAAAATACTCTTAATGCCCCTAACAGGGCCACATAATCCACCCCTTTGTCATTACTTCTGTTGTTACCTAAAGTGGGTCTATGACAATGAAATGTTTACCATTAGAGACCCCCGAATCTGCTCTTATGGAGGACCAGAGGAGGAAATCACTGACTTACAGTCCCTTAGAGCAGTAAGAGGATAAGGCTTATGGCTGTTTCACCAGGTTCCCAGTCTCAGGGCACAGGCTTGGATTGCTTTACATCATGATATCTATTCCCATCTGTGATGAACAAATTGGCAGTCAGTTAAGATTACAGCCCCTTAATCCTACCCAGCACTGGTCGAGGGAGTGTGTAACTTCCTTGGTTCTGTCTGGTCACAACAAAAATTTGAAGTGACAGACCAGTGTTACAGTCCTCGGATGGACTAGTGCTATAGCTTCATGTTACAGCTCAGTTTTATTTAGAAAGTAAAGGAAAATATATCCTTCAGGCATAAAGGCATGCCGACCCAAAACACACGAAGAGAAGAGAGGCCCCCAGCCATGTGGCTCCCCTTTTTATATGTTTTTTCCTCCTCCCTGGGCCTACCCTATGCAAACTGGGCTAGCCAGGAGTGCTCTTTGTTCGACCTGAGGTCCTCACTCTGGCCCTTGAACCTTCCTTTGTTCTATTTTTGCAGGCTTTTCCCTTCCTAGTCTTTTAGCCACCGCCATTCTGGACTCCTTTTTCCTGGTCTAACTACCTGACAAGACTAAGGGCAAAAGAATATGTGTATAGAACACTGTACTCTACTTGATAAAGTTGTTTCCCAAGAGCATAGTAACTAACAATTCTGATACTGCTACACATGTTTACTAGAAATGAACAATTCAGTAAATCAATACCGGATACTAGGAAGCCAAGTTCCTCACTGCTAAAGTAGAAATTTACAGATAAGCAAGGGACTGAAATTAGAATGATCTATGTAGAAGAGATTCTAGTTGGAGACATCAGGATAAACTGCGGTCTACCTTAATATACAGAGAGCTACACACAGAGCAGGCGGCTGCGACTGGCGCACAGAGCACGGCCAAGAGGAGCTACCCCACGTCCGAGGTCAGGGGCGTAAGCTGGGAGGACCCCATGCCCGAGGGGCGGCGGCCAAGAGGAGTTACCCCACGCCTGAGGCCAGGGGCGGCGGCCTGGAGGAGCAACCCCACGCCCAAGGAGCAGTGGCTGTGAGGGCACAGGAGGGCCTAGAGGAGCTATTCCACATTCAAGGTCAGGAGGGGTGGTGGTGAGGAAATACCCCTGGTCCAAGGTAAGGAGCAGCGGCTGCACTTTGCGGGAGCAGGCGTGAAGAGATACCCCACGTCCAAGGTAAGAGAAATCCAAGTAAGACGGTAGGTGTTGCAAGAGGGCATCAGAGGGCAGACACACTGAAACCATAATCACAGAAAACTAGTCAATCTAATCACACTAGGACCACAGCTTTGTCTAACTCAATGAAACTAAACGATGCCCGTGGGGCCACCCAAGACAGGTGGGTCAGGGTGGAGAGGTCTAACAGAATGTGGTCCACTGGAGAAGAATACCACTTCAGTATTCTTGTCTTGAGAACCCCATGAACAGTATGAAAAGGCAAAATGATAGGATACTGAAAGAGGAACTCCCCAGGTCAGCAGGTGCCCAATATGCTACTGGAGATCAGTGGAGAAATAACTCCAGAAAGAATGAAGGGATGAAGCCAAAGCAAAAACAATACCCAGCTGTGGATGTGACTAGTGATAGAAGCAAGGTCTGATGCTGTAAAGAGCAATATTGCATAGGAACCTGGAATGTCAGGTCCATGAATCAAGGCAAATTGGAAGTGGTAAAACAGGAGATGGCAAGAGTGAATGTTGACATTCTAGGAATCAGTGAACTAAAATGGACTGGAATGGGTGAATTTAACTCAGATAACCATTATATCTACTACTGCAGGCAGGAACATCTCAGAAGAAATGGAGTAGCCATCATGGTCAACAAAAGAGTCCAAAATGCAGTACTTGGATGCAATCTCAAAAATGACAGAATGATCTCTATTTGTTTCCAAGTCAAACCATTCAATATCACAGTAATTCAAGTCTATGCCCCAACTAGTAATGCTGAAAAAGCTGAAGTAGAAGAATTCTATGAATACCTACAAGACTTTTTAAAACTAACACCCCAAAAAGATGTCCTTTTCATTATAGGGGACTGGAATGCAAAAGTAAGAAGTCAAGAAACCCCTGGAGTAACAGGCACATTTGGCCTTGGAATACGGAATGAAGCAGGACAAAGACTAATAGAGTTTTGCCAAGAAAATGCACTGGTCATAGGAAACATCTTCTTCCAACAACACAAGAGAAGACTCTACACATTGACAACACCGAAATCAGATTGATTATCTTCTTTGCAGCCAGCGATGGAGAAGTTCAATACAGTCAACAAAAACAAGACCAGGAGCTGACTGTAGCTCAGATCATGAACTCCTTCTTTCCAAATGCAGACTTAAATTGAAGAAAGTAGGGAAAACCACTAGATGATTCAGGTATAACCTAAATCAAATCCCTTATGATTATATAGTGGAAGTGAGATATAGACTTAAGGGACTAGATCTCATAGAGAGAGTGCCTGATGAACTATGGAGGGAGGTTCCAAACTTGTACAGGAGACAATGATCAAGACCATCCCCATGGAAAAGAAATACAAAAACGCAAAATGGCTCCCTGGGGAGGCCTTACAAATAGCTTTGAAAAGAAAAGAAGTGAAAAGCAAAGGAGAAAAGGAAAGATATAAGCATCTGAATGTAGAGTTCCAAAGAATAGCAAGAAGAGATAAGAAAGCCTTCCTCAGCGATCAATGAAAAGAAATAGAGGAAAAGGACAGAATGGGAAAGACTAGAGATCTCTTCAAGAAAATTAGAGATACCAAGGGAACATTTCATGCAAAGATGGGCTCAATAAAGGACAGAAATGGTATGGACCTAACAGAAGCAGAAGATATTAAGAAGAGGTGGCAAGAATACACAGAAGAACTGTACAAAAAAGATCTTCATGACCCAGATAATCACGATGGTGTGATCACTCACCTAGAGCCAGACATCTTGGAATGTGAAGTCAAGTGGGAATTAGGAAGCATTACTATGAACAAAGCTAGTGGAGGTAATGGCATTCCAGTTGAGCTATTTCAAATCCTGAAAGATGATGCTGTGAAAGTGCTGCACTCAATATGCCAGCACATTTGGAAAACTCAGCAGTGGCCACAGGACTGGAAAAGGGCAGTTTTCATTCCAATCCCAAAGAAAGGCAATGTCAAAGAATGCTCAAACTACCGCACAATTGCACTCATCTCACACACTAGTAAAGTAATGCTCAAAATTCTCCAAGCCAGGCTTCAGCAATACATGAACTGTCAACTTCCAGATATTCAAGCTGGTTTTAGAAAAGGCAGAGGAACCAGAGATCAAATTGCCAAGATCCGCTGGATCATGGGAAAAGCAAGAGAGTTCCAGAAAAACATCTATTTCTGCTTTATTGACTATGCCAAAGCCATTGACTGTGTGCATAGCAATAAACTGTGGAAAATTCTGAAAGAGATGGGAATACCAGACCACCACCTGCCTCTTGAGAAACCTGTACGCAGGTCAGGAAGCAACAGTTAGAACTGGACATGGAACAACAGACTGGTTCCAAATAGGAAAAGGAGCACGTCAAGTCTGTAAATTGTCACCCTGCTTCTTTAACTTATATGCAGAGTACATCATGAGAAATGCTGGGCTGGAAGAAGCACAAGCTGGAATCAAGATTGCTGGGAGAAATATCAATAACCTCAGATATGTAGATGACACCACCCTTATGGCAGAAAGTGAAGAGGAACTAAAAAGCCTCTTGATGAAAGTGAAAGAGGAGAGTAAAAAAGTTGGCTTAAAACTCAACATTCAGACCTTCATGGGAAATAGATGGGGAAACAGTGGAAGCAGTGTCAGACTTTATTTTTTGGGCTCCAAAGTTACTGCAGATGGTGACTGCAGCCAGAAATAAAAGACGCTTACTCCTTGGAAGAAAAGTTATGACCAACCTAGATAGCATATTGAAAAGCAGAGACATTACTTTGCCAACAAAGGTCCGTCTAGTCAAGGCTATGGTTTTTCCAGTGTTCATGTATGGATGTGAGAGCTGGACTGTGAAGAAAGCTGAGCACCGAAGAATTGATGCTTTTGAATTGTGGTGTTGGAGAAGACTCTTGAGATTCCTTGGACTGCAAGGAGGTCCAACCAGTCCATTCTGAAGGAGATCAACCCTGGGATTTCTTTGGAAGGAATGATGCTAAATCTGAAACTCCAGTACTTTGGCCACCTCATGCGAAGAGTTGACTCATTGGAGAAGACTCTGATGCTGGGAGGGATTGGGGGCAGGAGGAAAAGGGGATGACAGAGGATGAGATGGCTGGATGGCATCACTGACTTGATGGACGTGAGTCTGAGTGAACTCCAGGAGTTGGTGATGGACAGGGAGGCCTGGCGTGCTGCGATTCATGGGGTTGCAAAGAGTTGGACACCACTGAATGACTGAACTGTACTGACATGCAGGAATATAGTTATGTGTATATATACAGATTAATAAGTACACATATATCTCTTTGCTCTGTTAGCTAAGAAGGTCTAAATGAAACAGCATCTGCATAGCAACTAGCCATATCTAGTGCTCTAATTTTGATATTTATACCAATCTCCAATCAAAGGAACAGGGACTCTTCAGAGAAATGACTGATCCTACAATTAGGGCAGGAAATACATGATAATAAAGAATCATATGGTAAAAAAGTGCTAAAAGAATTAAAATTTTATGTGGATGTACCACGAGGGTATAGGAACCAACTGAAAGAACTTCAAGAAGATCTCCTAGAGTAGGAAATCACTACCCACTCCAGTATTCTTGTCTGGAAAAACCCGTGGACAGAAGAGCCTGGCGGGCTGCACTCATGGAGCCACAAAAGGTTGGACACAACTGAGTGACTAAACACACACAGACACACCCAATAGCCAAAGCTGGAAACATCTGAACAACAACCAAAACATATATAATGTAGTACTAGATTATAATCCTAAATATAAAATAAATATTCATGAGTTCATACTAATATAAAAATAATAAATTTTCAAGTGGGATAAAAGGGACAAATACAGTAAAAATTTATGTACTAATTCATTGAAAAAATGAGTCAAGGACTTCCCTCGTGGTCCAGTCATTAAGAATCCTCAGGGAAGGCCCCACACGCTGCAGAGCAACTAAGCCCATGCACCCCAGCTACTGAAGCCCATACACCCAGAACTCATCTTCCACAGCAAGGGAGGCTCCCACTCACCGCAACTAGAGAAAATCCATGCACAGCAATGAAGACCCAGCATGGTCAAAAATAAAATAATAAATACAATTTAAAACAACCAAAAACATTTTAAAAACTAATGAATCCATTAGGTGAACACAAATAGTATTTTCTCATGAAAAAACAGCTATTTTTCTAAAATGAAAAAAAGTTAAAGAAAACACTGGATTGTTTGACATTTCTGCAAGTCTCTTTAACAGCTGGCTCAGTGAAATGAGAACTTGATTCTCATATATGCTTCTTTATCCAATCTGTGGGGATACCTCTTGTCAAATAGATTCTAGAAAACTCCACTATATGCCTTTAAGAAGATGAGGATGAAAAAGGCAACTGATATGTTAGTATTATTACAAAAATAGCCTTGATGTCATGAATCCCTTGAAAGTGTCTCAGAGACCCCCAGACCACACTTTGACAACTGCCACTCCAGAACCACCTACCATTTTATAAGATACACAAAGGAACATAGTAAGTCAAACCATACGGAGACTATCAGCCAAATACAGAATATGGGGAACTATAGAAAAGAACCTAGTTGTTTCAACAAACAAATTATGAGAAACCAGAATATGGAAACACTTACAAGACCTATCCATCAAATGATATGAGAAGATCTCATTTGAATCCAGACTTGAACATTTTTTAGAAAAGAATTTAAGAGACAATTGGTAGAATTTAAATACTAATTAGAATTTTATAATATTTAAAATTTGTTTAAATCTTTTAACAATTTTAAATGGAGTACCAATATTCTGTTTATGTTTACCAAAAATGCTTACATTTTAAAATATAAGCATAAATTTCTGAAACAGTTACAGATAGAGATGTACAATATTTAACACTTGCTTCAAAATAATCCATAGGAAAGGACAAGAGAACATGGAAAGGAGATGAGGCTGGGTGATGAGTTCAAATACCAGATTACACTATTGTCTCTAATTTTGAAATGTTTCCAATTTTTAATAATAAAAAAAGAAAGGAAAGAAAAAGCTGAAGTCTCCAGATAGGTCCATGAAAACGTGGTGCTCAGCAGGCCAAATGCCTTTCTGAAATCCCCATATGAATTCTGAATGAGAGATGAGGCCATTTCAACACACTGCAGGACACAGCCACTGACTCAGAAATAACTATTCAAGGAAACAAAATTCAGAATTCCTTTCTGTATAAGGAAAACAGGATGAATTTTGTTAAGTGAGCTTTTAATCTGATGGTTTTCATGACAATAGGTCTTCCAACAATTTCCACTCTGTACTACATACAGGAGATGAGACCTGAAAGGAACTGTGGATATGAAAGGTGCATGAAAATAGCAAGGCACTGGACACCATGGCTTATATTCCTCTTCGGGAAAACTTGGGAGGCACTGCTTTATAGAAACCTTGTCAAATGAGAGATTTTATGATGTCCATGCCAAATGAGAAATCACATAGGTAAACATTCTATATGATAAAAAATGCCATATTTTCTAGTCAAGAAACAGACTGTAAAACTGTATGCATAAAACTAGTAATAAACAGTTGATATTCACAATATAAATAGCGTTTACTGTGTTCCATACTGCATGCTATGCACTAAAATGTGCCCAGCCCAAACTTCCGATGTTGAAGGCCTAACCCACAATATGACTATATTTGGAAGAAGGGCCTATAAAGACTTAAATAAGTTAAATGAGGTCACACGGTTGGGGCCCTTATCTGATATGATTAGTGCACTTTTAAGAAGAGACACCAGAGAGCTCCCTCTCCGTGTACACTCAGAAGAAAGTCCATGTGAAGATGAACCTAGAAGGCAGCGGTCTACAAGTCAGATTGCAGCTGCCACCAGGAACCACCCTGCTAGATCTGGATGTTGGAATTTCAGCCTGAGGACTACGACGGATACAGTTCTGTGATTTAAACCACACAGATTACATCATTACATTAAAGCAGCACAGGCAGACTAATACACTAAGAAACACTATGTAGTAATTAAAATACATTTGTCACATACTGCTGAGGGGAAAAAATAGTCTATCACAAACAATATGCTAAATACTAACCCATTTATGCAAAGAGCAAATACAACAAAGCATTAAAAACATTACATATGTGTGCATATATGCAATAAATGGTTCTGAATGATTCTGTGAGCAGTAAATTCGCTTTTCCCCAAACTTTTCTTTATGTTGTAACCCCACCTCAGGTACACGATTCCCCTTAAGGTAAAGATGTCACAGCAGAACTGGAGATAGGACAATGACATGCAATTCTAGACAGTTTCACTTTTAACAGATGAGGTCCACATGTAAAATCTTTGCAAACCACTTTTTGGTTGCTGTCTTCTGTCCTAAAAGAGGAAATAGGGGGATACCTCTCCCTTGGTAGGAGAACGAGGAAAAAGGGCAACAAGAGTATGACGTACTGCTCTTAATCTCTGAGGTTTCTCCACTGTGCCTTCTCTCCCAAGGTTCACACTTTAAGGGTATGAGAGAGTTAGAACTCTCTGATAAGTACGAGGTTTGACAGCAAAATTACCCTGTTCCTGCTTTCCCTCTGAAGAATGGCAGTGAGCATTTCCAAAGGAGGGTTTCACTATCAAGAACAGAGATAGCTGGATGTGGGGGGGGCGGGGGAGATGGTGAGTGAGAAATACAGAAGTTCCAAGGCAGATCCACCCAACTTCCATGTCCTTGAAGAAATGTTCCTCATTAGCATAGAAGGGAGAAAGTCCACACACCTGAAGGGCTCCTACATGGACCAAAAGACAGTTGCACAAACACCACGGCCAAGAACCAAATGGGACTGCCAGTACCTAACTGGATGCCCAAGTGAAAGTGAAGTCACTCAGTCATGTCTGATTCTTTGCGACCCCATGCACTGTAGCCTACCAGATTCCTCCATCCAAGGAATTTTCCAGGCAAGAGTATTGGAGTGGGTTGCTATTTCTCTCTCCAGGGTATCTTTCCAACCCAGGGGTTGAACCCAGATCTCCCGCATTGCGGGCAGGTGCTTTACCACCTGAGCCACCAGGGATGCCCAAGGAGGTGAGCATAGTTGAATGGGGTTGGATGATACATGCCCTAGAGGGGTCCAGCAGTCTCCTCACTTCAGAAGCCATGACCCTCCTTAAATTCCCAGAATTAAATAAGCCACCAGGAAGAAGGACAAGCAAGGGGAAACTTAATTGTCAGGACTTAAACTTGGACAAAGAGTTTTGCAAGGATTGATGATAATTGTGTTTTCTGCTATGACAGAAACGGGCAATCAAAATAGTAATTATAAAGAATAACGGTGTGTGCATTTGTGTGCATGTGTAAACACTGCAAAAAGAGTAGAAACCGTGGTTCTGGGGTGGGAGGTGGGTAGAGAAGGATTTGGAGGAAGTGTGAAGGAACAATCTCACTTGTCCCAACCCGTTTACTTCTGTAAATTGTTTCCATTTTTCACACTAAGCACAGATTACTTTCCTAATAAAGGTTTCCTTGTTTAAGAAACAATGATGAAAGCCCAAGTTTCTCAGAGGCAGTTCCATGGGCCACTGATGGGGCATCTGCCCTCGTGTATTTACCATGGGATACTCTGTCTTCACTGTAAACAAGGTGTCAGAGAAAATAGTAACAGGGGAGCCTTGGTCATGTTTCCTGTCAGAAAGAAGAGAAGATGCAACTATAAAAAAATTAAAGAACCGTCAAAGGCACCTGACATGAGCCATACAGGGTGTAAAACATGTCACAGTACTGCCTCTTCTGCAGCCATCTAAACACTAATTTTTGACAAAGACAGAAAATAACATTAGCAAGCGAAATCCTTGAGTACCACTATATGGAAAATCTACACAAGACCAGCTCCTCAAACGGGACATTCCCTCTATCCTCACCACAGAATTAGTCATATTTCACCTAGTATATACTTTTTAGTGTCTTTTTATTCTTATCAACACATACAGTCTATGCAGCTGCAATCGTTATTGTAAGTTCAATATTTACATGCAGTATGGCTCTAAGAAACACTCACTTCAAATCAGTAAATGTTTACTGGGGACCTTTTGTGTGCAGCCTATTGGTACCAGAAGAGCACAAAGATGAATAAAAGCTAGTTCCTGCCATGGGGTATTTGCAGAGAGAAGAGACAAATATGGAAACAGCTAATAATTATACAAGACAAAATAAAGCAAATGCCATTAATAATTACAAGAAATGTAGCTGGGGGAGTAAAACGGAAAGAGAATTTAATTCTACATTATGTGCTGCTTTTCGAGACTGATGAGGTTTGAGGATTCAATCGGTAGACAAACAGCAAGGGCAGTCACACAACGAGAACACCGATATCAAATGCAAGGAGGCATGAAAGAAAGGCTAAGGTCCTTCCACGCTTTAGCATCAGGTCTCTAAGAAAAGTCATTCTCCAAACTATTCCCGTGAACAATTCACTCCTTTCAGGTAGCCAGAGGCCAAGTAGGTAGACCGAGTCTAAAGTTATTAGAAAGAGAAAGAGAAACGCACTCGGCAAATGTAGGTTCCTTGAGAGGCAAAGTCACTCACACCTCATTCAGAGGGCACCTTGCTGCTGCTGCTGCTGCTGCTGCTGCTGCTAAGTCGCTTCAGTCATGTCTGACTCTGTGAGACCTCATAGACGGCAGCCCACCAGGCTCCCCCATCCCTGGGATTCTCCAGGTAAGAACATTGGAATGGGCTGCCATTTCCTTTGCATGAAAGTGAAAAGTGAAAGTGGAGCCAGACATGACAGCGACCCCATGGACTGCAGCCCACCAGGCTCCTCCGTCCATGGGATTTGCCAGGCAAGAGTACCGGAGTGGGCTGCCTTCTCCGAGACGGCACCTTGGGAGTCTCTCTAAACATTTCTCTACACTATTAACTATAGTTTTCTTGTTTAGCCTGAAAGTGCTGAAATAATGCATGTAACAAGACTAGAGCCTGCAAAACGAACAGCTAGACTTCTGACCCCTTGGCTTAAAATTCTTCATTTTGGGCTCGAACTGAATAGGACTCATAATTTCATGCAGCTAACCAGCTATGATACATTTATTTAGGAGAATTACTTTGGGTGCCTTCCTCTGTTGGGGTCCACCATAACTGAGAGAGTAGAAGCACCCTCTATTGGAAAAGAGGTCTCTTGCATGCCCATGACTGCCAGAAAAAGATCTACAGTTTATAAATAACAGGAGCAATTGCTCTGTATGATTCTGCAAACGACTCACCAGTGTGGGGATTTTCCCATCCATTATATTTGATAGAACACATGCAAAAATCCATCTTTTTTTTTTCCTACAGAAATTAGTACTGTATTACTTTTTTCTATTAACTATTGAACTTTAGTTCAATATCTTCTGACTTTCTTAAAAACTGATCTACATGTTCATTGACAATAGTTTATGAAAAATATCTATGGTTCCCGGAAAGAGCATAGCTTGGAAGGTATGTTAAAGAGAAAATTAGGTACTGTCAAGTTTTGAAAGTAGTATTATTGAACTTTAAATGCTAATAAAAGTCATATATTTTAAAATTCTACTGTTCTATACACATAAAAGAAATATATCAATTGCTATTTTGTTTCACTGACCTCTTCAACTTATCTTATATGCCAGTACATCCGTGACACCTGATTTAAAAGATAAATATGGTAGTGTTATGGATCTCATGGGGTTTCCCAGGTGGCGCTAGTGGTAAAGAACCCACATGCCAATGCAGGAGACATAAGAAACGTGGGTTCCATCCTTGGGTTGGGAAGATGCCCTGGAGGTGTGCTTGGCAAACCACTCCAGTATTCTTGACTTGAGTATCCCATGGACAGAGGAGCCTGGTGGGCTACAGTCCATTGGATCATCCAGAGGTGGACCTGACTTAGCAACTTAGCATGCAAAAATCTCATGCAAGGGGTAAAGGACAAGGCAACCAACAATCAGGATGCGATGTGACAGGACCCACATAGAGGTAAGTGCTGGGAGCAGAATAGAGCCCCTAACTCAGTCTTTTAGATAGGGGGTGGTATATAGCCTGAAAGCTCAGGCTTCCCTGATAGCTCAAGTTGGTAAAGAATCCACCTGCAATGCAGGAAACCCCAATTAGACTCCTAGATCGGGAGGATCTGCTGGAGAAAGGATAGGCTACCCACTCCAGTATGCTTGGGCTTCCTTTGTGGCTCAGCTGTGAAGAATCTGCCTGCATTGCAGGAGACCTGGGTTTGATCTCTGGGTTGGGAAGATGCCCTGGAGAAGGGAAAGGCTACCCACCCCAGTATTCTGGCCTGGAGAATTCCATAGTCCATAGGGTCACAAGGAGTCAGACATGACTCAGCGACTCTCACTATCACTATACCTTGTTATATTCACCTTTTGGATGTACAAGCATGTCAGAATGAGGCACGACTGAGCGACTTTCACTTTCACTTTCAGTTTGGTATACAGAAGGGTAGTAATGCTCACGGTGTATCCTGAAGAGTAGGTAGGAACCAACAACACAAAAGACCAGGCAAAAACAGTCTCCCAGAAACAGAGAAGAGGTGGTACAAAGGCCTGTGCCTGAGACTGAGGTTTGGAGGCATCACCAGGTCCGGAGAGGTATAGGGCATACTGAAAGCTGAGGCTGGGATTAGGGGTGGATCGTGCATTTCAGGAGCATGCATTTCAGGAGTTTAGAGGTCTGGATTCTCAAATACTTTCATTGATCTGAAACTCACCTCCCATGCTGCTACACTGGCTTCCATCTTGCACCCTGGGGTCTCTGAATATGAGATTAATCCCTCTTTCACTCATGGAACTAAAATCAGTACAACTTTTTTGAGATGGACTTCTGAAAAATTGACTACATATTAGGTTTTCACCAATAAAAGATAATCAGAACTGAGCCGGTGTGAGCTAGAAGATCCAGGGTTAATATGGTCCCTTTTGAATTATCTGTGAGCCATAACAAATAACCAAGTCTCCAATTTTATCCTGAGTCCAAATTGGACACTTCCTGCTGGAGGACCCTTCATGGTTTCTGCAAACACCATAAGACTTTGGAGGGCAGGTCAATAGGGCCAGCTCTTGAGTCCCCAAAATCATGGCTTAGAGCTCCCATGTACTTCCCTGGAGAACCCTCAATCTCATCCTCATCAGGCCAAGCACCATTCATAATCATTCTCCCTACAGACTCGGGGGAAGTAATTATTAAGTGAGATCATGAGTTTACTGATCAGGACAGTTTGCAGTACAAGGGAACAAAAACAACCATGTTAATTTCACCAGGGAGGGGGTGGTAGTACTTGCCAAATAGAGAAATTGTCGCTCCTCAGAGAAAGCAATTCAATTTGCAGGCTCTAATTGTGAACTGAAATTAAAAATAATGGGAGGCACAAAGCAACTGCATAGAAGTCCAGGTAATGTCAGGGGAAAAGGAAACCCATCCTTCAATAAGCAAGTGCACATCTCAACCTGCTTTCTCCTATAAATCTTAACAATGATATCTACATTTGCCACTATTTAATCAGCAAGAGGTTAGAGGAGGCAACACAATTAAGTCTAAGAGCAAAAACAGAGGCAGATGTCTCTCTTTCATATTGTGTATACCACACAAGAGGAAATGAACTAGGAAAGAGCAAGGAGGGGGAAAGGAAGCACAGATACCAAGGAGAGAAAGTCAATGGTGAAAAAAAATCAAAATCACAAGAGCAGGGGAAGGCATAAGACAGTCCAGTCTTTGCAAAAGCACAAGTAACAGCTCACTTCAGTGGTTTAAGAACTAAAGACCCCAGATAGGGAATCAGACAGACCCAAAGTCAAATACTAATTCCACCCTTTCTAGTTAATTGACCTCAGGCAAATTGTTTAAACACAGAAATGTCCAATTTCCTCATCTACACAACAATACAGGCTTATTGAAAAAGTAAATCAGATACAAGGAATGAATGCCCTTCAGAGAGCTTCTGACACAAGTATTCAGTGAATTTCAGCTTGAAAAAGAATGCTTGGCATATGTCAAATAAGCAGTAATTCTTTTCTGGGTAAAGTCATAAAGAAGCAAGAAGAAAAACTGAATTCTTTTGAGTTTGAAAGAAAGAAGGACCAATAACACCATGGGAAAATGCTAATTACAGTCCAGCACTGCCACGGCCCCAGGGGATATCTCCATACCATTTTTGGTCGAGTTGTGTGGTATACAGGATCTTAGTTCCCTGACTATGGATTGAACCCACACTCCCTGCATTGGAAGTTCAGAGGCTTACCCACTGGACCACCAAAGAAGTCCCTGGAAGTCTCAGTACTTTCCACATTGAGAGAAGGCAATAATAGAATGATCCTATTTTTATTTTATCGCAATAATGGATGAACTTTTTGATGAATTGTGCAGGGTTTATTTCATAATTTTGTTTTACAGAGTTGGCAAACTCTTTCAACACTAAATATCAATGAATTAATGAATGAATATTGATAATAACTCAATAAAACTATTAAAAAATTTAAAAACCAAAACACTTTTTAATCCATTAAATACTTGGGGCCAGAGAAGTTTTAATGGTTTTGGTTACACTCCTGTTATCAGAAAAATCTGAGTACACTGGTTAAGTTCATTGTTTCATTGAAATGTGCTCTTCCTTTCCAAATGCATATGTTGAAGCTCTAATCCCCAGCATGACTGCATTTGGACTACTACAGGGCATTTAAGGGGGTAACTGAGGTAAAATGAGATCATTACAGTGGGTCCTAATCTAATAGGACCGGTATCCTGATTGCTTCTTGGTAGGAAAGCTGTGACAAACCTTGACAGTGTGTTAAAAAGCAAAGACATCACTTTGTAACAAAGGTCCCTCTAGTTAAGGTTATAGTCTTTCCAGTAGTCATGTACAGATGTGAGGACTGGAGCATAAAGAAGGCAGAGCACCAAAGAACTGATGCTTTTGAACTGTGGTGCTGGAGAAGATTCTTGAGAGTCCCTTGGACATCAAGCAGATCAAACCAGTCAATCTTAAAGGAAATCAACCCTGAATATTCACTGGAAGGACTGATGCTAAAGCTGAAACTCCAATACTTTGGCACCCTGATGAGAACAGCTGACTCATTGGAAAAAACCCTGATGCTGGGAAAGACTGTAGGCAGGAGAGCAACAGAGGATGAGATTGTTGGATGGTATCACTGATTCAACATACATGAACTTGGGCAAACTATGGGAGATGATGAAGGACAGGGGAGCCTGGTACGCTGTAGTCCATGAGGCCACAAAGAATTGGACATGAGTTGGCAATGAACAACAACAAATAACAAAAATCCTTAATAAAAAGAAGAGACATCTGGAGTGAGCATGTGCAGAGAAAAGGCCATGTGAGGATCCAGCAAGTAGGTAGCCATCTGCAAGTCAAGGAATGAGGCCTCAGAAGAAACTTGCCCTGCTAGCACCTTGATGTAGGACTCCCTGTCTCCAGGACTGTCCAAAAATAAAGTTCTTTTAAGCAACACAATCTGTGACATTTTATTATGACAGTCCTGCTGTTGCTGCTGCTGCTGCTGCTGCTGCTAAGTCGCTTCCGTCATGTCTGACTCTGTGTGACCCCATAGACAGCAGCCCGCCAGGCTCCCCCATCCCTGGGATCCTCCAGGCAAGAATACTGGAGTGGGTTGCCATTTCTTTCTCCAATGCATGAAAGTGAAAATTGAAAGTGAAGTCGCTCAGTCGTGTCTGACTCCTAGCAGACCAATGTATTGCAACTCCTTGGCAGACAAAAGTGAAACTAAATCAGATCTCAACCACTTGCTAAAGGAGTGACTTGGGGAAAAATATTAAGCCACTTTGGGCTACCATTTTCTCATCTACAACTAAAGAAGATGTCACTGTTTACTATGGATCCTTACTTTGGGTATTTCAAGAATTAAGTGAGACAATGTATTTAAAGATCTTAGCACAATGTTAGATACATAAGAAGTCCTTGGTAAGTGTTACTTTATGATTTGCATGGTTTTGTATCAGTAATAGAGCCGGAGACTCTTCACTCATGAGTTTTTCCTACTCAATGTTCTAACATTTGGGTATGAAATTTTACCCTCCAAGATTATGCATCATCCACATTTTTCCCTAAACCAAGAATGTCTTTAAAAAGGAAAATCATGATCACTGAAAAGATAAAGGAATGGCAACTCTATCTTCTTGATTCCATTTTCTCCAAAGTAGATTCCCCAAAAGGCTATTCATTAGCTTAATAAAACCAAGTGTTTCAAATTAGGCTCTTAGCGGCCTCCTCCAAGGCCTAGGGATGTAAATATTCTCCCTGCCTTCTTCTTGTGTATTCTTCCCTGGAAATAAATACAGTCATTACCCTATGAAAAGGAGTTCAGTGTGTCTTGGAGAGAGATAGATCTCTTGCAAAGGCTTTGAAGTGAGACAAGAATCTAATGTGCTTACAGGAGTCAGACATCAACTATTTATAAGACATTATGAGGGACAATAGCGCCTGTAGCCTGTTTCAGAAAAGGAAGTATTTTAAAACATCATGTGTTTTCAAAGAACTTGACCCCCTTAAATATTGAGCGATGCAGAGATAGTTTGCTAGGCTATAGGTTCAGAGATATGTGAATGCCAGAAAACAGGCTGTACTACCTAGAATGTCTATTGCCAGTGCCAAGGAAGGTTTACAGTTCATCCTGCCTCCAGTTCTAGGAAATGTTCATCTCCTTTGAACAATTCAAAGGCAACTTCTTTCACCTGTAAATTGGCTTGAGAGAGAAAAAAAAAAAATGAAAAATGACTTGATCATTGCCTTCAAGTGGCAGTTCAAAAAGAGCAGCCACGTCTTCTCACTCTCTATAGGGGGCAGAACCAATAAAGAGGACAAGAAAGAAGTGATTGGTGTTGGATGAAGAGAACTTCCTGGCAGAGAGAATTCTTCAACACAGAAGAGGTTAGGGATCATGGACAATAGGGGGTTAGCAAGGGTGAGGGCTGCTTATTGGATTCAACTGGCTTTGAGATGACCTCAAAACCTTTCCTATGATGTGCATGGACTTTTTGCTGTTGCCGCTGAAAACTCAAAAATGTTTTCCTGACAGAGATATTGCTTTGGTTTATTTAAAATATTTACATGTCAAGCAGTTTCCATTCATTTTATCACTTAATCTTTATAGCCAAGGAGGTAGAAAGCGAAGCGTAATGGAGAGGGTGAGTGTTGTGTGAAACCACAGAGGGTTTAAAATTTGGCTTTATCTTCACTAGCAAAGCCTCACTCTTGTCATCTGAATGAGGAGACTCAGAATTACTGAGGTCAACCATAATGTATATAAAACACCTGACAAATAGTGGGATATGATATATAGGTAGCCATCACTATTGTTGTTTTCATAACCATAATGCAGATTTAGAAAGAACCACAGAAACGAAGCAAGCTTCATGGAATCACTAAGTCAGTAAATGGTGAGCACAGATAGTGCAGATGCTGCTAAGTGTCTATTAATTTCTCATTATCCAGTCTCTCTTTCTTGGTAACAGAGCCTGACAAATTTGTAGATGTGATGGCTGAAGAAGCTCCAGCAGCCTTCTTGCACCATGAGGTACCTCTGAGGATGAAAGTCATGCATTAAGGATGGCAGAGCACCAATATACAAGCAACCTGGGTCACTGAAGAACTCGAAGCTGCCATATAGCCCTGGCATGGCCACATTTGAACTAATTTTATGTGAAAGAATAAACTCTTTGTTATTCCTGGCTTCTGTTACTAGCAGGTAAAGACAATTCCTAACAGCTATGTTAGATCTTTTTGACTCTAAAAGCAGGAAACCTTCTAACCCCATATCCTGGGGCATCCCTCACTTCCAGGCAAAACAGGTTAGTTCTCCAAAAATCATGCTCAGGGGAGTATTATCGACATGTATTTTTACATTTCATCTTACATAAGGAACACTTTTTCATGTTGTACAGAGAAATAAATGTTTTGGTTGAATCCAATTCAACAGATACTGCCTGGATACCTACTATGCAAAGAAGGAGAGAAGAAACCAAAACAAGGTCCAGTTCCTGACCTGAGGATGCTGCTGTCTGGCACAGTCCATTCATTCATTCATTCATTCATTGTTCCTGAAAATCAGTGCTATTAACTCATTCATGAATCCTTGCAGTCTACTTATATTAATTCATTCAGACAAAAATTAAGTGTGCTTTAAAGACCAAGTATGGCAACAGCAAAAAAGAAAATAGACATCATTCTTACCCTCACAAAACTTGCATTAGTGTAACTGAGCGACAGACAATAAACAAGCAAGGGAATAAGCGAACAACCTAACTGCCCTCAGTTGTTCAAATCAAGTTCCTTATCCTGGGAAGAGGGAAAGATCTATTTAAAGAGGTGATGTTTGGACTGAGAGTTGTATGCCAAGAAGGACCAAATCATTCAGATAGAACAGCAAATGCAAAGACATGAACCAGGAGGAAGTCTGGCCAACTCCAGGACTGGACAGAAAACTAAAGGAGAGTGGACGGTATGGAGTCGAGGGGGCGGGGGTGGGGGGATAATGAGGAGGAGGTCAGAGACACCGGAGGGCCAGAGTCCGCCAGGTCCTATAGACCATGACTGTAAATTTAGGTTTTTTTCAAGTGCAGCAAGTGAAATGGGAAAGCACTGAAAGATTCTGAAGCAGAGAAGTAAGAAGACCTGATCTATGTTTTTAAAGAAAATCTAACTTCTGGGTTTTTTAAAAAAAAGTATTATGAAGCTGAATGAATAGCCACAGAAAGTCCAGTTGGGAGCCCAAAGCCCAAACCCAGATAAGAAATAAAGGTAGCTGGCATGCTTTGACAGCACTAGGTGGAGAGCAATGGGCAGATTTAGGATATATTTTAGAGCTAGAGTGACTTGACTGGCTAAGGGATCACAGTTTATAACTATTGGCAAGATTTGGCTTTTTCAGTGGAGCTTCCTTTAAAACTCACTATGTAATTTTAAAACCCAAGTGACCAAGAAACATCTTACTTGCATTCCTTAATACTAGACAGACCAAACAAATTAAAAAATCAATGTCCAAATAATTCCCATTGTGTGAACAGGCAAATTATTGCACTCCTCTGACATGTTTCTAGTAACCTGAACATTCTCCTGTCTTTTCTATCATTTCACCTTAAGATCCAAACACCATTTGTTAATAAAGCATGGGGAGCACACAGTTTAACGCAAAGACCCCTGTAGTCCAAGCAGTTGTTTGACAATCAAAATGTTAATTCTCAATACATTAGAGAACATCAACAGGATGGTACAACGCAGCGCACCATCTACCCACTGAGCATGTTCTCGCCTTTCCCCTATTTTTATGTCTGGAACACCTAGTTCACAGGAGCAAAGAGATGAAGTCATTGTTTGGGAACCTTTCCCCTTGCTGCTTAGCTGCTAATGAATTCTGCAAACTCTCTAAGACTGGAGGAGGCTGGCTTTTCTTTTCTGTTCTTTATTACCTCATTCCCCAAGTTGATTCTTCCTCTTTTTTTTTTTTTTCCACAGAAGTGCAAGCATCATCACAAATGGCTGGAAATGGAATCACACGGTCTACAGAAGGTCTTTCTTGGTGCAACAGGAATCAAACTCTAACCAGGCTTTTATGGATGAAATACTTGTTTGGTTAAAAAAAAAAAAAAAATTGAGTTTGACACTGTGCCTGACACAGTGCTGAAGAAATGAAGGAAGAAACTGTCTTTATGTTAATGGCCATGAACCTGAAGCTGAGCTAGCCCCTCTCCTACAGGTGACCTGACTCGTTTTTAATCTATACCACAAGTCTAGAACAGGTATTGTCCTTTCAGTTTTACAGATAAGGAAACTGAGGCTTAAGGAAGTCAGGCAATTCCTTTAGGAAGTCAGGCAAGTCAGCTGTAGTACAGGTTAGTATTGTAACTCAAACTGAATTTTAAACAATTCCAAAGCCTGTGCATTTTCACTTCATTGGCTCCCCTCCACCCAGCATGAAATTAGAGTGCTCAACATTCTGAAGATGTGTGTTCAAGTCTTCAGTCAACCACTCACCAGTTCAGGAATCTGGGACTAAATTTTCCAATTTCCCAGGGCCTCAGCATCACCACCCTTATGGGATTTGCAGAGCACAATGAAAAGTTAAGTATTCTATAAACTGTAAACTTATGACAAATCATTATAAATTTTAGAAAATAAAATTCAAACTACAAAATTATGGGGCATCTATATAAAATTAATGGAATTTAAGTTCCCTATAGGCACCACACCTCTTAAATATTTCCTCAAGTATTTAATAATATAAAGACTTTAATAATGGGAGATTTTATAATGATTATATCTACCAATACCTTCCAACTTTTATCTACGATCATACTAATGACAATAATGAGTTTCCCACATTTATTGAGTGCTTAGCTTTTGCCAGATTCTGTTTTAGGTAGCAATTCATTAATTCTCAAAACAACCCCGAGGAGGCAGGCATTCCTACAGTCCCCATTTTATGGCTGAGGGAACAGGGCATGGAAAAGTGAGGTGACTAGCCAAGGTCAGGATGGGAAACTGGGGCACTCTGCTCAGCACTCCACATCTTTAATTACTATCCAGGACTATGGGCTTCCCAGGTGGCACTACTAGTAATGTAGGAGGCCTAAGAGACATGGGTTCTATCCACGGGTTGGGAAGATCCTCTAGAGTAGGAAATGGCAACCCACTCCAGTATTCTTGCCTAGAGAATCCCATGGACAGAGGACCCTGGCAGGCTATAGTCCATGAGGTCACAGAGAGTTGGACACAACTGAGCAACCAACACTTTCATGCAAGACTATAGCCCATAATGAAAATCAGTACTCAAACAACCCATCCTCCTTTTTTCAGAAAGGTATCATTTCTTGAGGGGATGCCTGTCTCTGATGAATGTTAAAACACTTCTAGGCGAGCTTAGCAGCGTGGAAATATTCAAGATTAACACTCCAGCAGGCAGCATATCACTGACTTTCCATAGCAATTTAAGCCCTTCCTAATCTGACTTTTCATCAGGTCCTGGTGACTCATGACAGGTTAATGATTTTCTTCCCCCTAAGAGTTTCTCTCTTTCAGTCTGTTCCAGCTGTCCTGATGTAGTAATCTGGGATTAGAACAGGAACATCAAATATGAATTTGCTGCTGAAGGGTTCTGAACTCCCAGGAGGAAAGGGTTAGACACAGACAAACTAGTAATAATGACACCATCAGGAACAAAGAGCCAGGCTACGCTTTTTCTGGCATAGAGAAGCCAGTGTTTACAGCATCACTTTCTTTTTTAAAACTTTATAATAAGAGAGAATGTGAGCTAGTTACCAGAAATGACTCTGCCTCTCCTTTGGGCAGCTGACAGTTTCGTCCGGAGTCCTGCACTAACGCGCAACTGTGTCCCAGTGGGGCTACATCATATGCCACTCAGCTCGTAGACTGATGCCCTAACTCTGGAGAAAGTGGAGACAGATGGTCAAGAAGCTTGGAAGTGACAGTTACTCAGTTATTACGCAGAACCTCAGCAAAAAAGACAACTTCCTCTCTATAAGAACTTTCCAAAGCAAAATGGATTTGATTAAGCAAGGTTGAGATTTAGGCCGATTAATAGTAAATATCTACTGTGTGCTAGTCCCTAGGCTAGATTAGCATTCCTACACATTATCTCACACATGCTCATCAGAACAAATAAAAATATCCATGTGCAGCCATGCGGAGATTCAATATTCAAACATGCGGAGGAAACCCTACAGTTGAGCAGAAACATCTTATAATTCTTCACTCATTCTCTCATTCAATGCTAGGAATTATCCAAACAACTGCCTACAGATTTTTCTTTCGTTCCATCATTTAATCTGGTTCAGTATTTCTCAGTGTGCAAAATAATCACTGTACAGAGTTATAGACGCCAAATCTTATTCACTGCACTTCATGGTCAATTTCAGGACATTTCAAGGGTATTTTCAGGGCCTCTGTGTAAACTTGAGCAAAGCTGAAGGTTGACTCCAACATGGACATGCCTGGCTGAGAGGGTAATTGGGACTGAAACCCAGCCCGTTTCCTACTGTTCAGTTGATTCACCTGAAAAGAAAAGGTGCCTGTTTACAATTCATTTGTCCAGAGAGACAGATCATTTTAGGAATGACTGTAGAATTTACATATTTAGATCTAAGTATACTGTTCATTTTTATACATCTTCTCTTTGGAATATATGCTTCAGGCTGCTACTTAATATCTCTGTATTCCCAGAATCTTGTTTAGCGCCTATAAGAAAAGAGATTCTTTCTCACTAAAGGATGGTAACTATACAACGACATTTAAGTAAATTTTAGAAAATCTTAGCCTATATCCAATGTTAGTGCTAATGTCAAGTATGAAGCAATAATCATATAACCCTCACAAAATCTCTATTAGTGGGCATTACCATTATTATTTTATGCCCTCTTATCTGAGGAAGTATATGTATTTATTCTACATATTTAAGTAACATTAATATATTTAATAGCATTATTAATAAACTATAGTACGATCTTGCTTTTCTTCTGAAATACTAAACAAAAAACACTCTTTCTTATCATTATACGTTATTTTGAAACATACTTTTTATACTGTGAAAAATAAATATCTTATCATGGTAAAGTTGTGTTCTAATGTATTAAAAAGCATTTTCCTATGGCTGGACCTTTAGATGCTTCCTAATTATTGTCACTGTAAACAAAAATTTTCATTGACTGTTCTGATACATGTCTTTGCCTTAATCTCTGGTCATTAACTTAGAATAGATTTCTGAATACAAGGGAAAAAATGTTAAAGGGAATGAGTTTTAAAAACTCAAGATACACATATTTTCTTAGAATTTACCATGTATGTTTTTTCCTGCTTCAAAGTAACAGGTTTGGTTTTCAGGTATGTGATGAGTAGTTTACTTAGAGTTGTTTTATTGCTTTTTCTGGCTTTTACTTTAGAATGATATTTCTTATTACTACCACTACCATTGCCATTAAAAGCTAAGATTTATCAGTTACTCACTATGGGGTTGTGTTCAGCAATTTGCATGCACTATCCCATTTAAACTGTACAACAAGCTATGGAGCCAGTATGGCTGTTAATCCCATTTGGTCAATGACGTACAAATGTTAAGAATAAAGCCCTGTTTCATTTGTTATAAAAGATGTGATCTTGACCACTCAACCAGCTGCCTTTTAGTAGAGGAAGCTCTCAAGTAGTGGTTACTAGAAATAAAATTATAAGGCCAGTATAACTATAACCCTTTCATCTGGATGGAAATTTCTAGATAACAAAAGCACATTCACATATATTATTGTAATTGATCACGAAATCACTTCTATTCATCCTCGGAGAGATCTTTCTTTCCATTACTGCCTGTTTGCAATACAGGTGGTAAAGAACCTGTCTACAATGCAGGAGACACAAGAGACGCGAGTTTGATCCGTGGTAGGGAAAATCCCCTGGAGGAGGAAATGTCAACTTGCTCCAGTATTCTTGCCTGGAGAATCCCACAGACAGAGAAGCCTGGTGGGCTACAGTCTGCGGGGGTCACAAAGAGTCAGATAGAACTGAGCATGCACATATGCACACAGTAGGTTGAAGAGCCCAACCAAAGAAAACAAAAACAAAGTAGTATTTCTTATGGATTTATGGGGAAAAAATGGTTACTCATGAACAACTGGCAAAAGAAAAGAACTTCAGTTATAACCGGACCTTTCAAACAGCAGGGCTGAGAAATGTCTGAAGCAGCACATGACCCAGGGACTAGAAAAGCATCTGATGCTGCTCATCCTCACAGGCATGGGGCTGGGGCATCCTGGTCTTGCCCAAAGTAACAACCAAATCCATCCACTCACAAATTCCTCCAAGTGAAATCAACACAGGCTATAGCTGCATGACTATAATTTTACCCTTTAAAACACAGTTCAGGTAAGGAAAGGCTTACATTGTCTTTATCAGTTATGATTCTGATAGTGGCATTCTGAACAAAATGTGAAGTCATAAAAGTATCACTGGCACACTGGTGTCTTCTCTTTCAAAGGTCTTCTACCTGTTCCCCATGGACACTGAGACCTTTGTGCTTTCCATAGAACCCAGTTCTGCAGATGTTGTCTGACGGATAAAAGCATGAACTCTCAGGATTCCTAGGCTCAAATCCTGGCTCTGCCTTGAATGAGCTCTATAAAAAAGGAAGTAACTAGGTCTCTATGCCCAGCATCCTCATCTGTCAAGTGGGGATTATAAAGGTACAGATTTTGTAGGGCTGTTATGAGGAATAAGTGGTTTAATACATGGGAAAGCACACAGTAAGTGTTACTGTTGCGCCATTATTATTATTACCTTCTATGAACAGCCACTTTTCACAAGACACATTCCTATACCTCCAGCTGTCAGAGAGAGGATGGTTAATACACTGCATTGGTTAATACAATAGCCAATTGCTTTAGCACATTACCCCTAGGTTATTGGGTTATTTCCTTTGGGGGAGAGGACTACTGAATACTGAAAAGCTGAAATAGAAGGAAATTAAGCTCTAAAGATAAAATTTCAGGATATACATATATAGAGAGAGAGAAAGAGAGGGAAGGAAGGGGGAGAGGAGGAGGAGGACAGGGAGGGAGGAGGAAGGGAGAAAGGGACAAGGGAGATTAGACAGGTAGACAGACGGATGGATAGATAAGGAAAACACATCTTTAAGTTTTCTCAAGGCACATTTAAGATTTTAGAACATTCAAATTTAGAACTTTGAAAATACACAGTCCATTCTTCTGATTTTACACGTGGAAAAACTGAACCCCAGAGGGATAGAGTTACTCCCAAATAACCCAGTAGCTGTGACTATAATCCAATTTCATGACTCTTGGTCTAGTTTGCTTTCTACCATATCATGTTATTCTTTCTCATGTCCACAATTTACAGAACATTCTTGAAAAAAAAAATGCATAAAGATGGAAGCTACAAAATAACAATGAACCACCTCTTTTCTAAAATACCTTAGAAGTAGTAAGGAGATAGACAGCTTTGATCTTGGCACCCTCCCCTTCAAATATCTCCACTCCCAAAGCAAGGAGTCAAAACCCCTAAGCCACTCCTCTCCCTCTGCCCACCAGGCCTGTCACAGCCTTGACCCTCTCATTAGAGGGTCCAGCTTAAACTACAGTGTCCATTCCTTCCACTGCTCCTCTTCCCACCTGTTGCCCTGACCCGTCTCCTGCCTCTTCATTTCTTCGTGGAATATCCCCTTCCCAATTCTGAGGTCTGCCTACTGGAATCTCGTTAATATTTTGAGATAATCTGTGCACCCCCATAAAACAATCTCTATCCCCGCACATGTAAATAAAATTAACTTGTTTTCCAGTAGAGAGTTTTCTCCTAATCCCACAATTTATTGCTATTTGTGTACATATTTCCCCCAATATATTGAAAGCTTGTTAAAGGATAAATCATAACCTGGTTCAGTTTTGAACCTTTCCTAGCAATCGACATGTCTTTATAAAGTGTCCACTAAATTGAATTAGGAATAATATAGTCAATGCATCTGCTTCTTTAGAAAGTCTGCAGTGAAAGTTTCCTAACAGTGTCTCTATTCTAAAACATCTTTGCTTTATGCTAACTTATGATCTGAATGTCAGTTACACGCTATTTTTACATACATGTATCCCCTACTGTAAAATAATGTTAATACTCATTCCTCTGAGTTGCTTCAGCAACCAGAAGGGTGAGAAGCCACCCAAAAACAAACCTGTTGTTGTTCAGTCACTCGGTTGTGTCCAACTCTTTGTGACCCATGGACCGCCAGCACACCAGGCTTCCCTGTCCTTCACCATCTACTGGAGCTTGCTCAAACAAATGTCCATAGAGTCAGTGATGCCATTCAACCATCTCATTCTCTGTCTTCCCCTTCTCCTTCTACCTTTAATGTTTCCCAGCATCAAGGTCTTTTCTAATGAGTCAGCTCTTCACATTAGGTGACCGAAGCATTCGAGCTTCAGCATCAGTCCTTTCAAAGAATATTCAGGATGGATTTGCTTTAGGATTGACTGGTTTATCTCCTTGAAGTCCAAGGGACTCTCAAGAGTCTTCTCCAACACCATAGTTCAAAACCATCAAAGCTTCAGTGTTCAGCCTTCTTTAGGGTGCAACTCTCCCATCCATACATGACTACTGGAAAAAACATAGCTTTGACTATACAGACCTTTGTCAGCAAAGCAATGTCTCTGTTTTTTAAAATGATGTCTAAGTTGGCATATCTTTTCTTTCGAGGAGCAAGTGTCTTTTAATTTCGTGGCTGCAGTCACCATAAGCAGTGATTTTGGAGCCCAAGAAAATAAAGGCTGTCACTGTTTGCATTGTTTCCCCATCTATTTGCCATGAAGTGATGGGACTGGATGCCATGATCTTTGGTTTCTGAAAGCTGAGTTTTAAGCTAGCTTTTTCACTCTCGTATTTCCAGTGGCTTTAGAGTTCCTCTTCACTTTCTGCCATAAGGGTGGTGTCATCTGCATATATGAGGTTATTGATATTCTCCTGGCAATCGTGATTCCAGCTTGTGCTTCCTCCAGCCCAGCATTTCTCATGATGTACTCTGCAAATAAGTTAAATAAGCAGAGTGACAATATACAGCCTTATCATACTCCTTTCCCCAATTTGAACCAGTCCATTGTTCCATGTTTGATTCTAACTGTTGCTCTTGACCTACATACAGGTTTCACAGGAGGCAGGTAAGGTGGTCTGGTATCTCTTGAATTTTCCACAGATTGTTGTGATCCACACAGTCAAAGGCTTTAGCGTAGTTAATTATGCAGAAATAGATGTTTTTCTGGAATTCTTTTGCTTTTTCTATGATAAAGCAGATGTTGGCAATTTGATCTCTGGTTCCTCTGCCTTTTATAAATCCAGCTTGTACATCTGGAAGTTCTCAGTTCACGGGCTATTGAAGCCTAGCTTGGAGAATTTGGGGCATTACTTTGCTAGCGTGTGACATAAGTGCAATTGTGTTAGTTTGAGCATTCTTTGGCATTGCTCTTCTTTGGGATTAGAATGAAAACTGATCTTTTCCAGTCCTGTGACCACTACTGACTTTTCCAAATTTGCTGGCATGCTGAGTGTAGCACTTTCACAGCATCATCTTTTAGGATTTGAAACAACTCAGCTGGAATTCCATCACTCCACTAGCTTTGTTTGTAATGATGCTTCCTAAGGCCCACTTGACTTCGCACTCCAAGATGCCTGGCTCCAGGTGAGTGATCACACATCACAGTTACCTCAGTCATTAAGATCTTTCTTGTATACTTCAGTGTATTCTTTCCACTTCTTAATATCTTCTGCTTCTGTTAAGTCCATGCCATTTCTGTCCTTTATCGTGCTTATCTTTTCATGAAATGTTCTCTTCATATGTCTAATTTTTGTGAAGAGATCTTTAGACTTTCCCATTCTATTGTTTTCCTCTATTTCTTTTCATTGTTTGCTTAAGAAGTCTTTTTTTTTTTTAATCTCTCCTTGCTATTCTTTGGAACTCTGCATTCAGATGAGTATATCTTTCCTTTTCTCCTTTACCTTGCACTTCTTTTCTCATCTATTTGTAAGGCTTCCCCCGGAAAACCATTTTCCCTTTTTGCATTTTTTTCCTTGGGGATGATTTTGATCACTGCCTCCTGTACAATGTCATAAACCTCCATCCATAATTCTTCAGGCCCTCTGTCCATCAGACCTAATCCCTTGAATCTATTTGTCACTTCCACTGTATAATCATAAGGGATTTGATTTAGGCCATACCTGAATGGTCTACTGGTTTTTCATACTTTCTTCAGTTTAAGTTTGAATTTTGCAATAAGGAGTTCATGATCTGAGCCACAGTCAGCTCCTGGTCTTGTTTTTGCTAACTGAGAGACGGAGAAGGCAATGGCACCCCACTCCAGTACTCTTGCCTGGAAAATCCCATGGGTGGAGGAGCCTGGTAGGGCACGACTGAGCGACTTCACTTTCGCTTTTCACTTTCATGCATTGGAGAAGGAAATGGCAACCCACTCCAGTGTTCTTGCCTGGAGAATCCCAGAGACTGTGGGCCCCCGTCTATGGGGTCACACAGAGTCGGACACGAATAAAGCAACTTAGCAGACCTTCTCCATCTTCAACTCCAAAGAGTAAAATCAATCTGATTTCAATATCAACCATCTGATGATATCCATGTGTAGAGACATCTCTTGTGTTGTTGGAAGAGGGTGTTTGCTATAAATTGTACGTTCTCTTGGCAAAAATCCGTTAGGCTTTGCCGTGATTCATTTTGTTCTCCAAGGCCAAACTTGCCTGTTACTCCAGGTATCTCTTGACTTCCTACTTTTGCATTCCAGGTCCCTATGATGAAACAGACATCATTTTTCGGTGTTAGTTCTAGAAGGTCTTGTAGGTCTTTATAGAACCATTCAACTTCAACTTCTTCAGCATTAGTGGTTGGGGATAGAATTGGATTATTGTGATATTGAATGATTTGCCTCGGAAACGAACAGAGAACATTCTGTTGTTTTGGAGATTGCCTCTAAGTAGTGTGTTTTGGACTCTTTTGTTGACTATGTGGGCTACTCCATTTCTTCTAAGGGATTCTTACCCACAGTAGTAGATATAAGGGTCTTCTGAATTAAATTTGTCCATTCCAGTCCATTTTAGTTCACTGATTCCTAAAATGTCTATGTTCACTCTTGCTATTTCCTGTTTGACCACTTCCAATTTACCTTGATACATGGACATTCCATGTCCATTATTATTATGCAATATTTTTCTTTACACCATCAGACTTTACTTTCACCATCAGACACATCCACAACTGGGTGTTGTTTCTGTTTTGGCTCAGCCTTTTCATTCCTTTTGGAGCTATTTCTCTGCTCTTCTCCAGTAGCATATGGGGCCCATACCAACCTGGGGAGTTCATCTTTCAGTGTCATATCTCTTTGCCTTTCCATACTGTTCATGGGGTTCTCAAGGCAAGAATGCTGAAATGGTTTGCTATTCCCTTCTCCAGTGGACCACATTTTGTCAGGACTCTCCACCGTGACTCCTCCGTCTTGAGTGCCCTACACGGCATGGGTCATAATTTCATTGAGTTAGACAAGGTTGTGAGCCATGTGATCAGTTTGTTTAGTTTTCTGTGATTGTGGTTTTCATTCTGTCTGCCCTCTAATGGAGGAGGATAAGAAGCTTGTGGAAGCTTCCTGGTGGGAGAGACTGGCTATGGGTAAAACTGGGTCTTGCTCTGGTAGGCAGGGCCATGCTCAGTAAATCTTTAATCCAAGTTTAAAGTGAACCTGCTAATAGCTAATTCAATCAGACCTACACTTCAGCATATGTAGCTATTTTGTATGTATTAAGATATGCTCAGGCTTCATCTGGGATGAACAAAATGTTTTCCTGTTTTGCTCTTGAGCTAATAATTTCCCTTGGTCCTACATAAAATCTCACGTTATTTAAATAATTCTTATATTTGGAAAGAAAACTGTTCATTAGCTGAAAATCCAA
This sequence comes from Budorcas taxicolor, assembly GCF_023091745.1. Lineage (NCBI taxonomy): Eukaryota > Metazoa > Chordata > Mammalia > Artiodactyla > Bovidae > Budorcas > Budorcas taxicolor. The sequence goes on along the minus strand of NC_068916.1, from coordinate 66,604,636 downwards.
ATAACAGAAATACATAATTTACATGAATGACAATAAAAATAATCATCAAACAAATTAAGAAAATGATCACCTTCCCAAGGAAAAAACTCTAATTAATATGAAAGTGTCCTTTTAAGCCTATAAAATTAACAAAAACATTTCTAATGATTAAATCTACTTTTGGCACAGATATGAGAAAAACAGTTCCATATACATTGCAAGTGGCAGAGTAAAGCTGGTAGAATCCTTTTAAAATCAGAATGGCAAAAAGCAAGAACTCTAAAATTGTTCTAACCCTCAGATCCAATAAATCTATTTTTGTGGATATGTACCCTAAAAATAATTGAAGGAAAAATAATATATGTACAGCAGTATTTATTGCAGCATTGTAAAGAATAAAATAAAACCAGGAAGCAATCTAAATATGCAACAATAAACCAATGATTTAGTAAATTGCAACAGATCATCATGATGGAATTTCATACGGCTAAATTATTGTAACTATACAGAAATAAAGCAAATGTTTATGGTGTACAGTTAAATGAGAAATGCAGAACAAAATGCTACATATACTAAGATTCCAACAATGCAAAATATACATATGTAGTGAAATTTGGAGAGCAATATATAAAAATGAAAACAGTTGTGTAGTAGTTGTGTTCCAGCACCAGTCTAATAAGGGATTTACTTTTAAAGTATAAATCCTCAAAACTTCTTAAAAGTTAAATACTTACTGGGGCTTCCCTGGTGGCTCAGAGGTTAAAGCGTCTGCCTCCAATGCAGGAGACTGGGGTTTGATCCCTGGGTTGGGAAGATCCCCTGGAGAAGGAAATGGTAACCCACTCCAGTATTCTTGCCTGGAAAATCCCATGGACGGAGAAGCCTAGCCTGGTAGGCTATACCAAAGCTATTTTCACACCAACCATTTCCTTACAAACCCACGTCATTTCTCAGTGATTTTCCTCCATTACCTTTTAGCTAAACTAACATGCTAACATATTTGGAAGAAAAGTTATGACCAACCTAGGCAGCATATTAAAAAGCAGAGATATTACTTTGCCAACAAAGGTCCATCTAGTCAAGGCTATGGTTTTTCCAGTGGTCATGTATGGATGTGGGAGTTGGACCATAAAGAAAGCTGAGCACCGAAGAATTGATGCTTTTGAACTGTGGTGTTGGACAAGATTCTTGAGAGTCCCTTGGACTGCAAGGAGATCCAACCAAGTCCATCCTAAATGAAATCAGTCCTGAATATTCATTGGAAGGACTGATGCAAAGCTGAAACTCCAATACTTTGGCCACCTGATGCAAAGAGCTGACACATTTGAAAAGACCCTGATGCTGGGGAAGATTGAGGGCAGGAGGAGAAAGGGACGACAGAGGATGAGATGGTTGGATGGCATCACTGACTCAGTGGATATGAGTTTGAGTAAACTCTGGGAGTTGGTGATGGACATGGAGGCCTGGGGTGCTGCAGTCCATGGGGTCACAAAGAGTTGGGCCTGACTGAGTGACTGAACTTAACTGAATATGCTTACTGGAACATGCATATAACTTATGCAATCCACTGAAAGTATAATTAAGTCACAGCCTTGCCTGGTCCCAAAATACTCATAACCTCTTACATCTTCAACATTTTGCTCAAAACTCATCTCCTCCAGGAAGCTCTCCTTCAGTGATTTTCACTGGCTCATTTATTCACTCTTGATTCAATAACTAATTATTTCCAGTAGTTAGTATATCATGTTCTGAGCATGCTTCAATTGTTAGGTTATGTGTGTTTTTAGCTTTATAAACAATTTCAAATTCTCGGAAGAAAAGACCAGTCATCTTTTTTTTTGTTGCTTTCTTTCATCATAACCAAAACCAGTACAAAGGTTTTCACACAGGGCTTACTTAGTAAATGTACTCAATGGTTTGAATCCTCAAGTTTCTAACTTCAGAATTTCTAGACTGTTTGCTTGTACATACAACTACCATAATACATTTTTTTCTGATACATTAAATCTGTCTATATTTGGTTTCTATTTTTGCTTCTCAGATTTTATTTACTGCCAATTTTTACTCATTACTAACATAATTGTGACAACCAGAAGCAATGGTTCAAATGAATCTGTTTTTACAATGCATCATGTATACAGTTTTATGCATTATCCAACTAATATTATAGATAGATTCCATGGATGTTAACTTTACGTTGAGAGCAACAAATGTGTTTCAACTTCACCAATATGAATTATAACTTTCTCTGTGAACTACCTTAAAGGATATGTAACAAACAGGCAAAAATAGGTAAAGAGCAAAAATGACAAAGATCATACCAATCTAAAGAGTAAGAGAACATGGAAACTTAAACATTAATATATAGTCTAGTTAAAATAGCATTTGAGCCAGTGGACAATAACACCAACATGTTGGAAATTAAAAATAAGTGAGATAAGTAATTACAGCATGTGTACTAATACAAAATTAAGACGATCTGAAACAAATAACACTATAATCTAAGAAATGTGTCAGTTATTAACAGAATATTTACTCAAAATCATAGAGGATTATGTATAAGTTAATGAGTCATAAGAAATAATCACTGATTATTTTATCTACTCTCTAGGAGATACTGACTGATTTGAAAACTTTTGGTGATTCTATTTTCTTATAATCAAAATATACACACAAAACCATTTAGTTTGACTTTTGCTGAAGCTCCTTCTAAAAGAGCTAGTAGCATTTACCATATTAGTAACTACAGTCAATGAGGTTATTTTATGGCTAATGATTTAAGATCTTGAAGATATACTGGACATTATTTTGGATAGTAAGCAGACATTCATTTTAAAATATTGGTATCAGGGCCTACCCTGATCCTTCCAAATTAAATATGGTATGCCCTCCTAATGTTCCCATATATATTTCATTATTTATCATTCATTCATTCAATTATCCAAACAATGATTCAATTCAGCTCAGTTGCTCAGTCATGTCCGACTCTTTAAGGCCCCATGGACTGCAGCACGCTAGGCCTCCCTGTCCATCGCCAACTCCTGGAGTTTACTCAAATTCATGTCCATTGAGTCAGTGATGCCATCCAACCATCTCATTCTCTGTCATCCATTTCTCCTCCTGCCTTCAATCTTTCCCAGCATTAGGGTCTTCTCCAATGAGTCAGTTCTTCACATCAAGTGGCCAAAGTATTACCAAGTGTCATTTATGGGCCAGGCAGTGTGTTGAAGTTGACTCAAGCTCTACCCCTATTCCCATGAAGCCTAGAGGGAAATGGGAAATTGAAGTTAAACAACATTTATAAATGCAATCAATTATATTGCAGATATATGATAGGAAAGGGAAACACAGAGAGTGATGAGAATATATAAAACGAGGTAGAAATCCCATCTCAAAGGACAAATAAGGCATCTTTGGAGAAGTGAGAATTTACGGTAAATGAGGGGGGCTAGCCAGACAAATGAGAGATAGAAGGACATTTCTGGGAATAGAGCAAATAGGAAAACTCTAAGATGGAGAGGATCTTGACGTGTATAAGGCAATGTCAGAACCAAGAGCAGTGCATCTGTCACGTCTAGTATAAATAGAGCAGGATGTAGCTGGAAACTACAAAGGGGAAGAAGGCACTCATCCCAAAGTCCGGATGAAGAATTTCTGCTTTCATCCAAGAATGATGGTAACCGTCAGTTGGCCATGTAGAGGCTTGTCTCTACATATTAGACAGTGTTTATAATCCCAGTCCCGAGATCTTGGGGAGCACCTGACACCCAGTGCTTAGTGCTTCTTAGATGACTGACTGAGTAAATGATTCCTCCTCTCTCCAAATAAAGAGATTCTGAGTTATTGAGGACTCTGATTCAATGGGGAGAGGAGAGGGAAGATTTCGGTCACCACTTTTTACTACCTATCCATTTTACGGTATTTAAAATACACATGTACACTGCAACCGGGCCTTCCCCAGTGGCTCAGTGGTAAAGGATCGGCCTGCAATGCAGGAGATCCAGATTCAGTCCCTGGGTCGCAAAGATCCGTTGGAGGAAGGGATGGAAACCCACTCTGGTCTTCTTGCCTGGAGAGTTCCATGGACAGAGGAGTCGGGCAGGTTATAGTCCATTGGGTCGTAAAGAGTCAGATACGACTTAGCAACTGAGCATGCACACACACAACAACTGATATCCAAAGGAGCATATTAAGAGGCTCCCAGACAAGCAGACTGCTCCGTAATCAAATAACAGTCCAGCCAGGGCAAGATTCCAACAAAATCTCCCTGGAAAGCAATCAAATCACCAGCAAATGTTTTGAGAAAACCAACAAGCCATCAGAAGAATCCAAATAAGGTGCCAACAACACAGAAAATTCTAGAAGAAAAGCATTGTCCTCCAACAATACCCTGAGAGTGTGATGAGATGCAGTGAAATTTAGGCCTTTGATTAGGACCTGCTTCCAGGGTGTTCTGATCCGGGAGTATTTTGTTTCCATTCTCTAGCCAGCCCTTTGCTCTTAGCTGAATTCAAGTGTGCAGACCTTTTCTTTCCAAGCATGCAAACAAAAGTCTCTCACAGTTTCAAATGCACTGCCCTCTCCTTTGCAGTCCACTTGGTAGTTTGCCTTTCTTTCTTTATTTTTTGAATATGAGCTTTGATCATCTCACTCCCCTGTTCCACCTTCAGTGGCTCAGCATTGCCAGAATAAAATAAAAACTTCTAATGGTGCCACATAATGTCCTACCTCTCACATGCCCAACATACTGGCCTAACCTCTTCTCACTCACACTCCACACACTCACTCACTGTGATCAAGCCAATGCTTTGCCTATTCGATGCAACGCCAAAGACAGCTAGTGTCATGTATTCCTTTTTCCTTCCTTCTGTTCTTTTTTAAACTTCACCATGAATTATCTCTATAACTACCACCAAGATACCTAAAGACATGGGAGTTCTGAGTCTAAAAAACAGCTTCCAGGTCTTTCACTGGAAGTGTTACTTTCCCACACAAAGTACAACTGTGATGATGCCTGGTTTGGTTCCAGAATGGCTGCACAACTCAAACGGCAGTAATGGATCTCTGTAAAGGTAATTAACTGTATGAAATTAAAGAAATCCTGGGAGAACTAGTTAAAAATGTAGATTTGTGAGTATGCTCCCAAATACTGTGATGAAACAGTCTGATGAAGCCTGGGAATCTGGATATATAATGACCATCACACCTGATTCTGATTTAAATGGTCCAAAGATGATACTTTGAGAAACACTGGTCTGCAGTGTGGAACGGATGCCCTATGTTTCAAACAAACTCCCCTTCGACTTAATTACATATCTCTGTGAACATGCTGAAAGCAGAATTCAGCTGTTTTTGGTGACTGGAAATTTTTTGAGGATGTTAAGAAGTGACAGTAACATTACAGTATAGCTCTATGGTGGTTTATTTGGTTTTACATGGTCTGAGGATGCTCATCTACAACAGAATATTTTCAATAAGAAATCATCATGGGGAGGTCAGACTGACATTGGAACAGTACTCTGAACAATACAACATGGATTAGTACTTCTTTCTTGGCCCAATTTATTCTCTAAGGAACAAGCCTCTTCATAAGAATCCAAGTTTATCCCACACATATGTTTTTCAGGTGTCTTTCAATATTCACAGATGGAACTGAGTGATAGTTTTTTAAAAAGCCCAGCACTGTTTGGTTCTGTGAAACAGACATCCTATGTCACTACTTTTAAATATGATGATTACATCCAGCATCAGTTAAATGGCAAATAGGAAAGAGCATTTTTGGAAAACATGATTTATTGGCAATTCCTTGGGACCTGTAATCTAGCACTGAATGGAGTTTATCAGTGAAAAGCAGACATTAAAGGAAAATTACTCAGAGAAAACCTCTCGGCCCCTAAAAGCACGATTGATATTTTTAAGCCAAATCATTTTATCTACTCTTCACTGCAAATGTTTTCGGACATCTACTTTTCATCAGGTTAATGTTTCCCACTGAAACATTTCTGATGGATTTTAGCAATATTTCGTTCTTCATTTCATCTTTGTTTAACTTAGGAAGGTTGATGGTAACTGTGTTAAAGGCAACTAACAGAACTGATATGACAGTCAAAGGAAGATACCTATGCTATTATGAAATTAATAGAAAATAAAATTCCATCTATAACCCTTTAAGTTTTCTTTAAAAAAAATTGACTCAACATTTGTAAAAAGAGGAAAAATAACACTGAAATAACATATACAAACATCTAAATGCAGAATATCTTACAAAGCTTCTGCTTTACTTTTAAAGAGAAAAACAAAAGTCCAAATTATTAAAAGGTATTTGTTTCTGCATAGAAATAAAGAAACTTGAGGAAAGACCATGTGATTAAAAAAATGAATAAAAGTACAAAAACAATTTTACTAGAGATTGTACAAATCTTAGATTAACATCACCATTAACTTTAGTGAAAATAAAAACATCAAAGCATATGTACTCTTTGTTAATTGCATCTAATGAAAGTGATAACTGTGGATAAACAATTGTTACAGCAATAAATGGCCAACATTTAAGCCAATTTGAAAGAAAAAGATGAGAGAATTTGAGCACTGAACAATGTGGTTCGTTTTATTATAACCTTTCATTTTATATAAAAGCCAACTGAGTCTCAGAGATGCCCACTAACTTGCCAGGGTCACACACTGCACAAAGTCTTTCCTCAAATGACCATTGTACTGTGCTTAGTTGCTCAGTCATGTTCAGCTCTTTGCAACCCCATGGACTGTAGCCCGCCAGGCTCCTCTGTCCTTGGGGATTCTCTAGGCAAGAATACTGGAGTGAGTTTCCATGCCCTCCTCCAGGGGATCGTCCCAACCCAAGGATCAAACCCAAGTCTACCGCATTGCAGGCAGATTCTTTACCATCTGAGTCAGCAGGGAAGCCCAGGAATACTGGAGTGGGTAGCCTATCCTCACTTCAGAGGATCTTCCTGATCCAGGAATTGAACCGGGGTCTCCTGCATTGCAGGTGGATTCTTTAACAGATGAGCTACCATGGAAGCCTCAAATGCCCATTACTGAGTGATATTTTCATATAAAGTCTTTAGGAATTAAAGCATTTCAGGATAATGCTTTAATGATGAAATGATTAATGATTAATGCTTTAATGATGAAATAATCATCACTACCTATTTATGCACACTTGATGTTTATTCAGGGCCCAAATTTTTCATTCATTTCTTCAGCACCTTGTTTATGCTCCACAACATGCTTATCCCTCCTGGATATGCTGGGCCCCTTTTTCCATCTTCCTTCTTCCTTTCTTCTCATCCCTTTTTTTTTCTCCCTACCTCCATTTCTTTGTCCCCTCTCACTCCTCACTCTTTCTTTCTTTCTCCTTGTCTGTCAATCCAGAACTCATGACATACCTTCAGGCACTGGGAAGATTAGAAGATCAGCAACTTTGTTCAATTACTCTAAGAATCAGCGATACTAAGACCCTTGTTGAAAAAGACTGGCGATAAACCTCAAAGTTTAGCCAGAAATATCTCCAAACAAATTGGCTCCCTAATGAACCCATTATATCGATGATCTCTTCTTTTATCTTACTAATTTTAAGCACATAACCAGGATGGGTTCTGTCCTTCTCCTGTCAGAGCTAAGAGTATGCTAGACTCTGATGCTGGGAAAGACTGAGGGCAAAAGGAGAAAAGGGCAGTAGAGGATGAGACGGTTGGATGGTATGACTGACTCCATGGATATGACTTTGAGCGAAGTCTGGGAGACAGTGAAAGACAGGGAGGCCTGGTGTGCTACAGTCCATGGGGTTGCAAAGAGTCAGACACAACTGAGCAACTGAACAAAAACAACAGACTAACTGACTGTGCTCCCTCAAAATTCATATGTTGGACTTAATCCCTAATGTGATGGTATTAGGAAGTGGAGTCTATGGGAAGTGATTAGGTCCATGATAAGGGTGGAGCCCTCATGAATGAGATTAATGCTCTCATAAAAGAGAACCCAGAGGGCTTCCTCATCCCTCCTGCCACTGAGAACACAGCAGGAAGACAGCAATCTAGGAACCAGTAGCAGACCCTCACAGATACCAACTAGGCCAGCACGATGATCTTTAAGTTCGCAGACTCTAGGACAGTGTGAAATAAATGTTTATTGCTTATAAGTCACCTACCGTATACTACTCTTTTATAGCAGCTGGATCAGCCTAAAATACAATGATATGGAGAAAAATGCTTTAATATGGCTCTTCTGTTTTCTAGTGTAACCACTTTAATTATAAAATGTATCACATCATTTCTGGCAGCAAGCTATGCATTTAGATTGGGAGAGAAGGGGAGAGACCATCCACCTCGGCTCCTAGCCTTGTGCCTGGCTGGCTCTCAGAAATAGTTTAGAGACCTGAAGTTAATTGGCCAATTACCAGCTATACTGAATAACTGAGTTCCACAATGCATTTAAGGCGGTGTTCAGCTCATGTAAGACATCTGATTGTCAGTAGCTAATGTAATAAAAATGTGTAGTGAACTAGAATATAAAGACATTTAGAAGTAGAAGGTTTCAGAGTTGGTAAAGTTGGCTCTATGATGTCATCAAGGCATTTGATCTATCTCTTAATAAGTATGTAACTTTAGCAAATACATGATTTCTGCTACTCTCCAGTGTCTTACATGAACAATAACAGAATTGGAAAGCACTCAATAAATTTGTCTATCATCATAATCACTGCTTTAAACATGTCTATTTTATGAGAGATTTTACTTGCTCAAGAGTTCAAATAAAATCAAAATGATTGGCTAAACAACCATTGGCTAAACAATCTCTCACATTTCTTTCATTTTCAAGTAGATGTCACTGTTTTCAATCTATTTCTCATAAATAGGGCAGATTGCCCAGCATCACCCAATCTCCACTGGATTTCCTTAAACAGGAAGAAAATACAGGATAGAAAAATTACTTGGTAGCCACCCATGAAGACTGCACATTCTTCCCAACAGCAGAGTCTAGGTGCCTCAGTCTGCCTCCCATCATTCATCTTCCTCTCCACTTCACCAAGAGTGGTGGGTGCAAAGTTTTAATGAGAACAAAATGCAGCCAGATTGATTTACTGTCCAGCACCTGTTTATGATACACAAGCACCTTTTAAAATAGCATTCTGGTGGGTGTTGCTTTTCAATGGTCAGAAATAACAGAATTTGGAAATAAATGAAAAAACTTTAAATGCCAAAAACAAGCCAAAAAAAACAAAAAGGATAAATCACAGATTCAAGATGCCAATTGTTAGCTCTCCTTGTGAGTAGAAAAAAATTCAAGCCCACAGAATATGCAGCCTGATTGTAAACAAGTCAGGGAGACGAAATGATAAAGGCAGGACAGAGACCTCAGAAATCCTAAAACAGGTCTCAGTCTCCAAAAGCACGTTCATTTCACTGAAAGATGATTTCCTACCAGGTTGTTGACTTAACAATTTCAATTAATATACACCAAAAAACCCAACTTATTACTGCTACTATGAAGTACTATTTGTATCTCTTATAATAAATGCAGTTTCTTTTCCTAATTATCTATCTTTGGCACATGACACACTCTCCACTTCAACCACAAGATAAGCTCAACAAGAATAATATAAGACAATACTGCTTCCATTAAAAGGGTCTCTTGGAATGACAGGCAGTATTCTATATGCTCAGAAATAACATCTCAGAAATAAAATGACAGACAATAACTTGCTCCCTGTAAGAATACACCAAATTGTATCATATAACAATGGAAACTTAATTTTGCACAAAAATGTATGAAACGACCAAGACATAGGTTATGGACTGCACTCAGTTTCGTTCAGTTCACTCACTCAGTCATGTCCAACTCTTTGTGATCCCATGGACTGCAGCATGCCAGGCCTCCCTGTCCATCACCAACTCCTGGAGCTTGCTCAAACTCATGTCCATCGAGTCAGTGATGTCATCCAACCATCTCATCCTCTTCTATCCCCTTATCCTCCTGCCTTCGATCTTTCCCACCATCAAGGTCTTTTCCAATGAGTCAGTGCTTCCCATCGGGTAGCCAAAGTATTGGAGCTTCAGTATTAGTTCTTCCAATGAATATTCAACACTCATTTCCTTAAAGACTAACTGGTTTGATCTCCTTGCAGTCCAAGGGACTCTTGAGTCTTCTCCAACACCGCAGTTCAAAAGCATCAATTCTTCAGTGCTCAGCTTTCTTTATAGTCCAACTCTCACATCCATCCATACACGACTACTGGAAAAACCACGGCTTTGACTGGACGGACCTTTATGGGCAAAGTAATGTCTCTGCTTTTTAATATGCTGTCTAGGTTGGTCATAGCTTTTCTTCCAAGGAGCAAGCACCTTTTAATTTCATGGCTGCAGTCACCATCTGCAGTGATTTTGGAGCCCAAGAAAATAAAGCCTTTCTTTAGAGTCTGTCACTCTTTCCATTGTTTCTCCATCTATTTTCCAAGGAGTGATGGAACCGGATGCCATGATCTTAGTTTTTTGAAAGTTGAGTTTTAAGCCAGCTTTTTCACTCTCCTCTTTCACTTTTATCAAGAAGGCTCTTTAGTTTCTCTTCACTTTCTGCCGTAAGGGTGGTGTCATCTGCATATCTGAAGTTATTGATATTTCTCCCAGCAATCTTGATTTCAGCTTGTGCTTCATCCAGCCCGGCATTTTCCATGATGTACTCTGCATATAAGTTAAATAAGCAGGGTGACAATATACAGCCTTGTGTACTCCTTTCCCAATTTGGAACCAGTCTGTTGTTCCATGTCCAGTTCTAACTGTTGCTTTTTGACCTGCATACAAATTTCTCAGTAGGTAGGTAAGGTGGTCTGGTAGTCCCATCTCTTGAAGAATTTTTCACAGTTTGTTGTGATCTACACAGTCAAAGGCTTTTGGTATAATCAATAAAGCAGAAGTACATGTATTTCTGGAACTTGCTTGCTTTTTTAAATGACGGAATGCACTAGGAAAAATAATCAAAGAATTTTGGGAGGGAGTGTTTTATAAAATGTATGGACTTATTTCAAGCAATGAATCATAGCCCTATCATAAGAAATACAATTCCCTGCCAGTTTGGCATTTGTTTTAACTTTTATACACACAGCCTACTGACTGGTCTACTATTCAAGCAAATTAACCACAAACTGGAGCATTCAAATGCAAGTAAATCCCAGCTTTTTTCCTAGAAAGCTCATAGAACCTACTGGAGATGGCCTCTGCCTTCGAGGAGCTTATTCTCCAATTGTGGAAGTGAAAATCAACTATAATGAAAATAGTGATTCCAAACACAATTTCTTGTGTGCTGATATATACAATATGCAGTACAGGTTTTACTTTAACAAAGATTTAAATATACACAATAAAATAAAATTAAAAGAGGTAAACTACAAGGATCAGTGGACTAGTGAGAGGAATTCAGTCATGGAAGGCTGTTCTTCATTCTAATAAACCTCTGTCAGAAAACAAGGAGCATCTCCAGGGACATTTCTTTCCTACACTTAAAATAACCTTCAAGAACCAACCATAGTTATTTATGTATAGAATGTATCTGTGTGCTATGCACATGTTATTATTTATCCATCTACTTGCTCATTCACTGCTGCAATCTCAAACCTGGCCTAGTCTGTGCCCTAGAGGTCAATCTAGCCCTGAATATTCAGAACCTTTATTAATAAACTCTTCCCTGCTAATTATTCTATGTTCTGAATTACCAGGATTGGTAATCACATGACCCATAAGTCACACAACAGCAAAATGTTCTGTAAAAGAGGTACTGACCCAAAAACCACAGGGTTTGTATTCCTTCACTGCTGTCTTTTCTGATACAACATGTATATATTGAGCAATTTTAATAATCATTACTTCCCAATAGTCTGCTCATGAAAAGAACCAACATTTTTCCTACTATACCCAAATATCATAATAGATAAATACATGTATGTTACACACATATATATTCAAATGCACCAGGATGATATATAATAAATGAAGATAAAAATCATATTCTTAACCATCCCTGTCTCAATATATTAAGTAGCAATTCACATAAAAGGAAAAAAAATATGTCTGGCACTGTTAAACCAACAGGTCTACATGAAAGATCTAAAGTCTAGGAAAGAGTCCCATTTGCAATGAAAGTATTAAAATATAATATATATATATATTTTTTAATCACATAAACGTCTTAAAAGTTTGTCACTCCAAGGATGCATTTGTCATCATGTATAGTCGAGACATCAATGGAAAGATCTGATTCATTTAAGCGTTGCTGAATAGCTATGCTGGTCCCCATCTCTGCTGTCACGGCCTCTGATCAAGCCCTCACCATCTGTCTGGCACAGCCACAGCACCAGCCCCGATATGGCTGACTTCCCATGGCTCCCAACCTGGTTCGTTTCCCACCTGGCACAATGTGCTGGAGAATACCCTGTTTCAGGTTTGCCTTCAAAAAAAAAAAAAAAAAAAACAATCCTGTCATTCTCCTACTGCAAAAATCCCAACCCATTTTCTGCTGCTCACAGGAGACTTGGTACTCCACAAATGGTAACTGAAGTTCTTTGCTATCTGGCCCCACACTCATCTGCTCATTCTCTCCAGCATCATCCTCCCAGCCCATGTTCCCACCGTAAGTGACTCCTTCCCCCATACAGAACACCTTGTGGCTTTCACAGAGCATTTCCTCTGTATCGGAGGTTCTAAACCAGAGGCTTTGTGTTCTCCAGAGGCTATTTCAAAATGACTAGAGACACTTTTGTCACAAATGAGGGCTGTGCTGCTAGGTACGCCCTCTAGTGGGAAAGGGGGCAGGGATGTTGTTCAACCTTGCTCTACCCAGGAAGCCACCTCTCCATCTGACCTGCTTCCCTATCCCTCAAAAGCCAGCTCAGAAGTTTCTTCTTCCTTACAACGACTCCTGATTTTCTAGGCTGTCAGTCATTCCCTCACTTTCTTCCTTCCACATTCTCTTCAGACTAGACTATACTTCAACCTCCACAAACAACAAATCTCTATTTAAGTGTTTGCATCCTCCCTAAACTGTGAACTCCAATAAGCTGAATCCTCTCTCTGTCCCTTGATTTGCTCATGGCAGATACTCTTCAAATGGTAAATGACTGTACATTCTTTATCACAATCTTCTATTCTTCCCTCTAGAAATCTTCACTGTTCAACAGAGTAGGCACTATTCATGTACAAAATAGTTTTTTAATGGAAAACTCTGTTCTTTAGTTGCACTACCCCATAGCAGGAGCTCAAGAGACTCGTGTAGCTAGTAGCTACTCTACTGAGCAATACACAAACTTCCACTGGGCAGCCCAGCATCTAGATGACCAACCCCACAAGAGTTAAGGATCCTATCTGTGTTCATATCTATGCTTGCTCCATAGTGGCTGTTCCATAAGTCTCTGTGCGAATGGATGAGGCACAGAGATCCAGGGTGTTCTAATTCCAATTCAGTCTATCTGTTGTACTTGTGCTTAGCTGCTCAGTCGTGTCTGACTCTTTGTGACCCCATGGACTGTAGCTCGCCAGGCTCCTCTGTCCATGGGGACTCTCCAGGCTAGAATACTGGAGTGGGTCACCATATTCTTCTCCATGGGATTTTCCTAATCCAGGGATCAAATCCACATTGCAAGCAGATTCCTTAACCATCTGAACCACCAGGAAAGCCCTAAACAAGAAATGAAACCACAGCTAAGGCAGGGACTTTCAGAAAACCCGTTTTGCTAGTGGTTAGCACAGAGGGCTCTCGGTCCTGAGTATATGTAGAGTAATGAATAAACTCCAGGGCACTGGGAGAAACAGTAGGGTCACATGTCAGGAATTAACAAGTGAAAGTTGCACAGCTGAAGTCTATCCTGAAAGGCTTCCTGGAACTGCTGAGCCCTGAGCACCAGCAACCACAGCAAGAAAGGCACACTGATGATACAATTATAATGCATGACTCAAATCTCAATGGAAGATTCAAAACCCAGAGAGACAAGGGGGACACTGACAGAGAAGCCTCAGCATATACTTGCTAGGGACACAGGTTTAAGAGTCAGACAGATTTGGTCTGTCACAGTGTCCTCTGTCACTTTCTAATACGGTATGTGGGCAAGTCAGTTGACACCTTTGAGCTTCCGTTTCCTTATGTACAAAACTCAAACAATAGCATTATCTTCCTTACTATTTTACTGTAGGAAAATAACTGAGATACAGTGTATACACCTTCAACACAGAGACTGATATGTAAGAGGCACTGAAAAATATTGCTATTTTCATAATTATCAAAGGCATTATAAAATCTTAAGGACAGCAGAGGAATGGATAAGAAAGCTGTGGTACATATACACAATGGAGTATTACTCAGCCATTAAAAAGAATACATTTGAATCAGTTCTAATGAGGTGGATGAAACTCGAGCCTATTATACAGAGTGAAGTAAGCCAGAAAGAAAAACACTAATACAGTATACTAACACATATATATGGAATTTAGAAAGATGGTAACGATAACCTTGTATGTGAGACAGCAAAAGAGACAGAGATATATAGAACAGTATTTTAGACTCTGTGGGAGAGGGAGAGGATGGGATGATTTGGGAGAATGGCATTGAAACATGTATAATATCATATATGAAACGAATCGCCAGTCCAGGTTTGATGCATGATACAGGATGCTTGGGCCTGGTGCACTGGGATGACCCAGAGAGATGGTATGGGGAAGGAGGTGGGAGGGGGGTTCAGGATGGGGAACACGTGTACACCCGTGGTGGATTCATGTCAATGTATGGCAAAACCAATACAATATTGTAAGGTAATTAGCCTCCAATTAAAATAAATAAATTTATATTAAAAAAAATAAAAGCTTAAGGACAGAGGAGACCAAGAGATTAAGTTCAAGCTCAATCCTATCTTCTGTTCTCATCGAGTTCTTTATCCTCCTTACAATATCCCCACCAAGTGTTCTCCAATCTCTGTTGTTGTCTTCTAGCCACTAAGTTGTGTCTGACTCTTGGGCAACCCCATGGACTGTAGCCCACCAGGCTCCTGTGTCCTTGGGACTTCCCAGGCAAGAATACTGGAATGGGTAGCCACTTCCTTTTCCACGGGATCTTCCCAACCCAAGGATTGAAACTGTGTCTTTCGCATTGGCAGATAAATTCTTTACCACTGAGCCACCAGGGAAGACCTGTCCAGCCCCTACCTGGCATTATTTAATGACCATGAACTTACTGATTCTTAAGGCAGCTGTTTCCATTTCAGATGACTCTGTAACATAAAGCCACCATGTTTCTCCATGGGGCACTACTGGCATTTGGATGTGGTAGTTCTTTATCATATTGGGCTGCTTCATGTTTATAGGACAAGGAGCATCTATCTCTGGCCCTCTAGATTCCAGCAGCACACACAACCCCTGATCACGATGGAAACAAACAAGCAAATGCACTCATGTATTTCCCATGTTCCCTACAGGGAACCTGATTTAAAAAAAAAAAAACATTGCCCAAACTAAGATCTTCCTCCTGGATTTGAGAAAAAACATAAATAGGGAAGTTCAAAGACAGAGATTTCAAGTGTTTCAAGAGCTATATGGAAGAGTTTGCCTGCTACATCTCATATCCATTTCCCATCCCTTCCTGCCTCTGCTCTGCATCTCAGGGAATTATAACTCCTAAGATCCTTTGTCAACTGCCTTCCAGTTGGGTTCATCCAATGAGAGGCACTAGAATGTGGGAGAAGAGGAGAAGGCAGAGTATTTATTCTTCTCTTGCTCTGCCATCAGCAACATCTCCTCTGGCAGAGGTCCTTCCTGAATCTGAGAGCCCTTTTCTCCGTAGTCCCACTCCTGCCAGGGCAGCCCTACCCAGGGCCTCCTAGCTGTCTGAAGACTCCAGCTTATGGGCTGTGATGGTATCCCTTTCTCTTGCTGTCTCTTCAAGCTTTCTATTAATCCCTGGGGGTGGGGGGGTTGGGGGGGTAGGGTTCACACCTGAGCTGCTCTGTCAGCTTTTCCATTACCTATGCAATGAATTTTCTGTATCATCAAATCCCTTCTCTTGAAATATAGTGATCAGGTTCTGTTTTCATGATTGGACACTGACCAACACAAACAGGGAGATGATGTTTTTTCCTATCTTCATCTGAGATGACTTAGAGTTGCTAGAAGAAAGGATTACTTTTTCACCACTGGCAGTGGCTTAAGTCACCTCATGTAGTGACTTTTGAGGCAATATGAATTGTTTCACCTTTTCTTTCCTAGACATATAAGTTTAGAAGAAACTGTCAAAGGTGAAACTACTTTTTCCCCACGGACATGCTTTTCTCTATGGAAAAATACACCATTCTCCCAAGGGAGACTAATTTTCCTTAGAAAACATCTATGGGGAACAGAAGATGGAGGCTGGATTCAAAGGGCCATCATGTTCACTTCTTCTCCTCGTCTTTGCTAAAAGTCTAAATATACAGGGTGAAAAAAAGGAGATTGATTCCCAAATGCCAAATGTGGCTGGCATCCATATCAAACAGTTGCTTAAGGATACTCCAACTTCTGACAGTTATGACTTGGATACAGGGCTAATAGCTCTGGTTTAAATTTTGGAAGTTATTAAATTACATACAAACATAGATGAAAGAGAGAGTGAAACATCCACATACAAAAAGAATATACCTAAATTATAGATACATATGCATATGTATCGGTGTGATTCCGTTTATTAACTTTTTTTTACCTTCTCATTTTTTCTATAAACTCACTTAATCAATTATAATGATAAAGTCTTCAGAATACTTCGGTTGTCAACAAAAGAAAATCACTGAAACAAACAAACATAAGAAATGGGCAGAATTCATTGCCAATTTCAAAATAAACCCATATGCCCCAAGAAGAGAAAAGTCAGTCAAACCTAGAGAGACAGAGCGACTCCAGGAACTACAAAAGCCACCAGGAATCAAGAAAACCTTCTCCCTGTATCACTCTCTCTCAATCTGATTTATCTGCTCTCATCTCTGTGTCAGTGGGCTTTTTTTAAACTTCTATTCACACACGGATAAGATGGCTGGCTGCCCACAACAGCATCCTTGGCATCTACATCAGCCTGCCTTCAGTTCAAGTGGCTTCCTGAGACTGAAAAGCATCCCTAAATTCTCAACTCTGAGCAAAGTTCTTCCATCTGACCCAGTTTAGGTCAACTGTCTACTCCTGTCCTTGGGAAACAAGATTAGACAGTATGAGTAGGATTGTCTAGACAGCCTTATAAGCAAAGGAATTCTACAAAACAAGGCTGGAAGAAGAAGGAAGTAGAGGGTGACGCAGACGCCCCTAACATACAACCTCAAAAGGGTATTAGTACACTGTTTTAATCTTCCAGATAAAAACAGAGGGGTTGAATCACCTGCCCAGTGTCTCACAGATGATTAAGGCCAGAAACATGACTAAGGGACTTCCCTGGTGGCCCAGTGGTAAAGAATCCACCTGCCAATGCAGGAGATGTTGGCTTAATCCCTGGCCCACGAAGATCCCACAGGTACAGAGCAACTGAGCCTTTGTGCCACAGTTACTGGAGCATGTGCACCCTAGAGCCTGTGCTCAGCAGCAAGAGAAGC